>NC_139606.1:10614804-11214804 GCF_964270895.1 Podarcis filfolensis | reverse complement strand
ACTAATAATATTTTTATTGTATTTTTTGTAGTACAGTGATACCTCAGGTTACATATGCTTCAGGTTACATACACTTCAGGTTACACACTCTGCTAACCCAGAAAGAGTTAAAAACTTTGAAATAGGTTAGAAACTTTGAAATAGGTTAGAAATAGGTTAAAAACTTTGCTTCAGGATAAGAACAGAAATCGGGCTCCGGCGGCGCGGCAGCAGCAGGAGGCCCCATTAGCTGAAGTGGTGCTTCAGGTTAAGAACAGTTTCAGGTTAAGAACGGACCTCTGGAACGAATTAAGTACTTAACCCGAGGTACCACTGTAGAACCAAGAGAGATAGAGAAAATGTGTGTGTGTGTGTGTGTGTGTTTGCAGCAAATGTTGTGGGGAGGTTGAGGAGGGGGTTGGCTTGAGCTAGGAGACATCTTATTGTAATTTGTGAAGATCTCCAGGACCACTCCCAAGTCTGTCTCTCCAGAATGCTAGATATATTATAATTACAGTATTTAAAGAAAATTAATGTCACAATATTTCGTTTAGTGGCAGGAGAGATAATATTTGATCTATATTTGAAACACTTTTTTTTTTTAAAAAAAAAGGAATTTTCATCAAACAGCTTTTGAAAAGACTCCATACTCCTACTAAAAAAGTTAGTTGAAAAACAAAGCAAGCTGGAGTGATAGAAGTTACGGCAATATTAAATTACCACCACCACCACCAACAAAATGAAACAACCCTGGATAAACTGACAATGGTCTACTGTGACTTGAAGTTGTTGAATCTATTATTTGGCAGCCTTTTAAAAGGCAAACGTGAGAGGAGTCCTGTCAACATATCTTTCAATATATCATTATGCTAGAGATGAAAGTTCATTTTAAATTAGGAAGGCAAGCAAACAGATTCTGTTGTCAAATAACACGGGTGGTAATATGCCAAAAATTGATTGCTCCAGCTGAGATCAGACACCAATCTGTTGCTTCTTGGTAGCTAATTTTAATTCTGATTTAATATGTAGCTGAGTAGTTAAGAACCCACACACCCCGAAGTTTGACTAAACTGATTCCCAGACCTGCAGGCTCCATGAGGAAGGATAAAGTCTTAATACAGGGTGTTCTCAGTATATGCTAATCTGGAGAAGGTGGGCTAGAATATGCTAATCTGCACCTCCCATAAGCCCCAGTCACTGTGCCCAATGGTCGAGGATTATGGGAGTTGTAGTCCAGCAGCAACAGGAAGGCCAAAGCATCTGTCTAGTCTGTGCAATACATTGGCAACAGCGAATGCTTCTCAGATCCCAGAGTCTCTTTCCAACCGCAAGCAATTTTATTTGGAAAGGCACAAAGTTCTAAGTCCACATGGATGCTTCCACCTTGTCCAGGTGCAGAAGGGAAATGTCACCGAGAGTCATAGCTGTCAACCGTCCCTTATTTGGCGGGAAACTCCCATATCCCAGTGCCGTGTCCCGCTGCTGTCCCTTATTGATGATGTCCCTTAAATTTCCCGGGTTTCAAAGGAAGCAGCTCCTCTCCCTCCCTGCTGGCCAGGGAGGAGGGAGGCTCCAACTGTGTTGCTTGGCTGCCCAGCCCGCCCCCTCCGGCCTCCTCTCAACAGCCTAGGCCCCCCAGGATCCCCTCCCTGCCGGGACTGGCGGGAGCCTCGGGCCCTTCCACCGCCATCCTCCTCGCGTCCCCGAACTGAGCGTCTCTGCCTGGGGCCTCCCCTCTGCCTGTCATTGCCGCCGCCGCTCCCGCTAGGCTGCAGCTGCACCGCCGAAGGACCCGGATGAGATGGGCAGCCTGGCGTGGCCTATGAATTGCTGAGGAGCCTTGAGAGGAGAGCAAGGGCAACCATAGAGAAAGCAGTTCAGAGAGAGGAGGAGGAGGCGGAGGCGCAGGCAGGTGTTCCACGGGCTAACCAGAGAGGGGGAAAGGGGAGGAAGGACCGCAACCGCTTCTCCCATAGCTTTGTAGTGGTAGACTAGCATAGATGGTCTGATCTGTGGGTTTACTTCGGGCGCTATTTCCCCCCCCCTTCCTCCCGCCCCGCCTGATGGAACTGAGAGCTGCAGATGGAGCATGAGAGAAAAGATACAGAACTGCAGCAGCATCTTCGTAGCTTGGACTTCGTTTTGCGCGAAAAATGGTTGCTGCTTGTAGTTATTTAATTGCAGTGTTTCATCAGCTGGTGTCTTGAGCAGCAACCTCTGGAAACGAAGGGCTAAAAACCAGTGCTGCTCTCCAAAATTATCTGGTCCTTTTAACTTCGTATTTCAGCTGGTTGACTAAAATCCCTTATTTTGGCTGCTGATCCCTTATTTTCAAGGCTGCTGGTCCCTTATTTTCAAATCTGTAAATTGACAGCTATGCCAAGAGTGCCGGTCAGTAATCACACCGCCCAAAGTCGGAGTTAACTCTTTATTAGCACAAACACAATCTCCACAGGCTTGGCTGCATGTCAGGCCTAATGAGCGCAGCAGCTCATTGCTGGTGGGTCTTCCTTCATGAAATCAGGTACCAAGACTAAAGGTTCCTGTCTATGTCTCCTCCACTCCAGGGCTTTCCCCAAGCAATTGGAGACTGCGCCTGCGTGCAGCCAATCTCTCCCCCCACCCCTTTCATGCCTCTCCTGGTTCTGGGAGACAAGAGTGAAGGGGAGCTTGTCTCAGCAGAAGGGGGAGACAACTGTGATTCTTTACCAACCTGACTAATCTCTACCACTCTCCTCCCACTTTGCCAGCTTCAGCTTCAGCTTCTGGACTTCTTCCTGCCCAGACTCTTCCAGCTCACTAAGCCCTATTATGCTTTTAGCTTATGACACCTCCCCTTCACAGTCTTCTCCCTGGGGGTAGTGTCCCACCCCCCCTCCCAGCTGCTTCCTCCTACCATTCCTTTGCATCCAGCCAATCCATGACAGGAACATTCCATTTTTCTCTCATGTATTCTGGATAATAAAAGAGAAGATGTTGCTTAATATGCCTGGTATGTGGCCAAGCCATGAGGAGAAGCATCCATCCACCTTAATTCTCTCACCAACTTATTAACCTAGATGGCACTTACAACTGCTTGTAGAGGGGGGAAACAGAGAGCTTGTTCCTGTTCAAACACAGCAAAAGAAAAAGTACGGTAGGTTGAATGAGGAGAGCTAAGAACACAATAGCCAACGCAGACAGGAATATGACCAAGTATAATTTTAGAGGGCATCTGAAGGCAGCCCTGTTTAGGGAAGTTTTTAATGTTTTTAAAGTTTGATGTTTTATGGCTTTTTTATTTTTATTAATATTATTCTGTTGGGAGCTGCCCAGAGTTGGGGTAGAGGGAATTAGCATTCTTTCAACAATTTATGAAAAGAGTTTATTTATGAAAAGAGTGCTAATTCCCTCTGCCCCAACTCTGGGCAGCTCCCAAAAGAATAATAATAATAATAATAAAATATTGTTGTTATTGTCGTTTATGAAAAGAGTGCTAATTCCTTCTGCCCCAACCACTTATTTGCCTGATATGCACACACACGTGTGTGTTTTCCCCCACCTTTTGAAACAGGGATTTGGGGATTATTATTTTTTATCTATCAGTGCAACAGGCCCCATTTCTTAATGCAGGGATGGAGAACCTTCCAGATGTTATTAAAAAAATTCCTTCTAGTAGCACCTTAGAGACCAACTAAGTTTTTTATTAGTATGCGCTTTCATGTGCATGCACACTTCTTCAGATACACTGAAACAGAAGTCACTAGACCCTTACATATAGTGAGAGGGTGGGGAGAGCTCCAGATGTCGTTGGACTTGTAGCAGCCTCAGCCAACAAGACCAGTGATCAGATTGATGGGAAGTATAGGCCAGTAACATTTGGTGTTTTGGAACCTTTATATAATAATAATAATAATAATAATAATAATAATAATAATAATAATAATAATATATTATTTGTACCCTGCCCATCTGGCTGGGTCTCCCCAGTGGCTTTCCCAGTTTAACTTCAGTGGCTGCTCAGCTGCAGCAGAAACTAAGGCTGAACGATCCTGTGCTGGGCAACAGTTACTCTGGCAACCACTGAAACACCTTTCTCTATCACCTGAGACTTTTAAGTACCTAGCAACACTCCTGGGCTCAGGTATAGAAATTGTGTAGGGAGTGCATAGGAACATAGAATCAGACAAGAGATGGGTTCACCATCATTGTCAACACCAGTGGAAACTCACCATTCTTTACTAGAAATCAAGCCTAGCCCATTACAGTGGTACCTCGGGTTACCTACGCTTCAGGTTACAGATGCTTCAGGTTACAGACTCCGCTAACCCAGAAATAGTACCTCGGGTTAAGAACTTTGCTTCAGGATGAGAACAGAAATCATGCTCCGGCAGCGCGGCGGCAGCAGAAGGCCCCATTAGCTAAAGTGGAGCTTCAGGTTAAGAATAGTTTCAGGTTAAGAACGGACCTCTGGAACGAATTAAGTACTTAACCCGAGGTACCACTGTACTGCAATAATGCTCCCCGTAATCCTTCTGAAAACTGAGGGATCAGGATATTGCTACACCGTATTTTAGCTGCACTCACAATTGTGAGACGTGAAATCCTCAATAGACACTAAATGCTGAAAGTTAAAAACCGATTCAGATCTTTTTAGGTCTTCCCAGCTAAGCTTGGGTGACCGTTTCAGTTGCAGACCCTCTGAATGCCCCTATTTTCCAGGGACAGGCCCGTATTTACAGAAGCTGCCTGGTTTCTGATTTGGTCTTGGAATGTCCTGCGTTTTCGTAGGGTGTCCCTATTTTCACTGGAGAAATGTTGGAGGGTATGGAGATATGCAACCCTCGCACCAAGAAGATAAGTAACTATACAACCGTTAGAAGACCTAATGAAAGCAGACCTGTATATAAACTTTTAAAAGTTTAATGTTTTATTATGTTTTTATATAGGTATGTTGGAAGCCACCCAGAGTGGCTGGGGCAAATCAGTTAGATGGGTGGGGTATTATTATTATTATTACTAATAATAATAATAATAATAATATTTTATTTATATCCTGCCCTCCCCAGCCGAAGCCAGGCTCAGAGCGGCTAACAACAGTAAAAGTAACGCAGTTTACATAAAATCACAATCTATTAATTGAAATATATTCTAAAATCAATTCATTCTAAAATCAATTCAGAATCAAATTAATGGCAACCATTGGGCTAGAGTTCTATGAGGATTACCAAAGGAGGGAGTCAGACTGTGCCTTGGCCAAAGGCCTGGTGGAATAGGACATCCCTATTTTCATTGATCAAAATGTTGGAGGGTATGCAGTTGTGGTCAAATTGAAGTGGAAACCTTCTTCCTCCTTAGTATCAATGTTGCCACCTGTAGAACTCAGCAGTGAGGAGGACGGTGACAACCCTGGAATTGGTGGTTCTGCACCACCTACTGTTAGTCTCCCTGCCTTCCACGCTACCAGTCCCATAGACACCATTTGCCACTGCAAAACACAAACAAACAAACCCAAATGAATGTAGATTAGGAAGAAATGTATGTTGGGATAAGAAACAGTGACTGGCCCAAGGTAACCCATTGAGCTTCTTGGCTAAGAGGGGATTTGAATTGTGGTCTCCCAAGTTCAACACTCTCGTTCACTACTCTAACCACTGCACCACTGGGTCTTTCCAGACTTGCTCTTCGCAGTAGATATGCTAATTGCGCTTGCAATGAATGTGATCCTTTGAGAGGAGCAGAAATTGAAGAGGGTGGGGGAGGTGAATTGGGGTGTTCGATAGTTTACTCTTTAATTAAATGTTGGCTTTTGACCATTCATATTATAGAGGGTATGTAATCATCTCAACTTTGGGAAACCTTGAGCTAAATACCAAGTCACATAAGACAAAGCCTTGTTCCTGAAATTTGAATTCTTCCACGGTGACGGAGCTCTTTACAGTTTGCATTTAGGTGATGACACCCACCTGGAATCTAACTATTGTGGGGTACTACCAAGCCCATAAAAGAGGGAATCAGGATTGGTGCTGATCACAGCAGGTGAACCCTGAGCCCTACAAAACCGAAATCTTTCCTGTGTCAGATTTCTATGTTTAGAAACAGCCATGGATTTTTATAAGCTCCCTTCTGTTTCTTCCCGAATTGTTTCTGATTACAAGAGGTGTTAACGCCTTGCAATCAACCTAATTGCTTCAGGAATGCTAATGTACAGTGCAATCTCATGCATTTTTATTCAGAAGCAAATTCTGCTATATTGGGGGGGCCTTCCTAGTAAGTGTGCACAAGATTGCAGCCTAAATCTAGTAGTTGCGGGTCAAGACCCTGAGGCCACCCCCCATTGATGAATAAGACACAAGGACAGAGGTTAATGGTTATTGGGCAAATTTAGGCCACAACTTTATTGGTTACAGAATGTGAGCGGTATTGACTTAGGCACTGGAATTGATCTGACTATATCTGACTCCTGCCCACCATGCAGGGAGTCCTGTAAGGGTCAACCAACAATGGGGGGAGCCCCGTCGATGCAAATCAACTCAAGCTCCCCCTGGGTTCCTGATGGGGTCGTGGCATGGCCCCAGCCACCCCGCCGGGCTTCAGACAAGATCCACAACCCCGGATTCCTTTAACGGAATACTCTTAATATGGTCAGTAAACCAAGCCAGAAGGAAGTTCCCTGGCTCGCGCCGAGGCTTAAATGGTCCCAGACACGCCTCCCGGCCAGCCGGATTGGTCGGCCAAAGCTATGATGCAACCAGGACTTCCAGATGACACGGGACACAGTCCCGCCCCAGCCGGAGGGGATTGGGTAGCCACCTGGTCCATCCACAACTCCTCCCCACCCGGAAGTGGAACGGATAACTCTTCCACAAAAAATGGCAATTACAGTGGTACCTCGGGTTATAGACACTTCAGGTTACAGATCCTTCAGGTTACAGACACCGCTAACCCAGAAATAGTACCTTGGGTTAAGAACTTTGCTTCAGGATAAGAACAGAAATCGTGCGGCTGCAGTGGGAAGCCCCATTCGCTAAAGTGGTGCTTCAGGTTAAGAACAGTTTCAGGTTAAGAACAGACCTCCAGAACGAATTAAGTTCTTAACCTGAGGTACCACTGTATTCCTCTGCACTGATTGATATTCAATACTGTTGTGTTCCATGCAGACAGTATAGTGACAGCATGACGTATCTAATGCATTTCAGTAGGAATTGATGGGGCATCTGGTTTGGCCCGGAAAGGGAAAAGTGGTAGCGTATCTGCCTTGCATGCAGAAGGTCTCTGGTTCAATCCTGGCATCTCCACTGTCTGAAACCCTGGAGAGCTGCTGTCAATCATTAGAGACAGAACTGTCCCAGATGGGCCAGTGCTCTGGCTTTCTGAGTCCCCAGGAGAGTACAACACTTGATTGTAATAGATGCCTGACTTCTTTCTTTGAGGGAGACAAAGCAGCTGCAGGAGGCTATGATCAAGAGTAGAAAAATGGCAGAGGGCAGGGAATGCTTAACCCTTTCCCCTCCAGCTGTTTCTTGGTTTTTGGGCTTCCTAAAATCACAAACACTTCCCTCTGCCTAAGTTAAAGGCAATTGTTCAATGGACAGAAGAAAACCTGTGGGGTGGCACTGCTCATATATCTATATTTAAATTTTCTGTTTTAGAATTTAAAATACTCATTTCATTTTATTTATTTATATATTTAATTAAATTTTCTGTTTTACAATTTAGAATACTCATTTAAAAATCCTTAAAATATCAAAGATTTCCTTTCCTCTCTTTCCATGGTTCATTTTGCACATCATAAATCCCTGCATATTTTACATGAACTAAACCATTCAGTATTCCATTATCACAGCCACCAAAACTGATTTACTCTGTTGAAATTATCTTAATGGTGCCAACATTTTCAAGTGCACACAATTTCCCCGCAATATATTCAATAAACATTTTCCAATCTTCTCTAAACGTACGTTCTTCTTGTTCTCTTATTCTATATGTTAAGTCTGTGAGCTACACATAAAATACTATTTTACATCCTTAAGATATCAATGGCTTTTCTTCTTCTTTTTCCATGGTTCATTTTACATATCACAATTCCCTGCATTTTTTACAAAAAAAAAAATACCAATCAGTATTCCATTGTTGCATCCATCAAAGCTTATTTACACTGTTGAATTTATTTTAATGCTGCCAGCGTTTTCGGCTGTACACAATTATTTCCCATATATTCAATAAACGTTTTCCAATATTCGGGGTGGCACAGCTCTTGAGCCTGCAAAAGTGGCTGGAGGGGAAAGACTTATTAAGCAATTCCTCTGCCTCTGGCTGCAGGAAGCCTTTTGCAGCTTATCATCAAAAACCTAGGGAGATGCCTACACATGTCTAATGCCTAGCTTGGTCCAGAAGTTAAAATGAAAACGAGCCATGTGGCAGTTCAAATATAAACAGTGTTACTATGGCATCAGCTTCATGAACTACATCTAGTCTACTTCATTAGATACATGAAGTTATCCTGAGTTGCAGTTGTGTACGTTGTTAGCAAAGTTGGGTGCCCCCCGCTCTCTGCTGAGCAATAGCAAGGTCCCAGGGGGTTCCAGCCACTCACCCGGGGTCTGTGTTCCTTTAAAGAATTGAGACACGGTGGAGATTGTTGTAGCTTTAAGAAATATGGTTTATTCACCTATTTATACCTTCAGTCTGCATGGAGGGAGTCCATATCTTGCAGCATCCCCCACAGCAGTGCAGCCATGGAATCTAAATCATCTCTCCTAGCCAGCCTTCAGCCAGCCTGCCCAAGATGGAGCCCAGTTTTTCTTTCCCTTCTTGTTCCCAGAGCACCTTGCTCAAAAACTCTCTTCTCGCTTCAAACACTCACCCCATCACTTGGGCAACATCTGTCTCCCCAGACCAAAGGATTCCTCTCAGATGCCCTTTCAACCCGTTTTGTCAGGTTAGCAGATTTTCTCTTCCCTTGGCCAGCCAGGCTGCTTTGCATAAGTCAGTCCTGGGATTCCTTGCCTGACACAGTTTTGCAGCTTGTACTTTCATCCATATCCCAATGAATCAAAAATCCTACCCTTTATCAATTTCTAGGGTTTAGGGGGTTCCCCCCTCCAAATCTATAACAGCACTTTGAATTTGCAAGGTGAATGCAAGTGACTCATGGTTCTTATCGTCATGCTTCCTTGTAACATCTGAAATGGGAGATTATACAACTCCTTGCTGTGTATAGTGTGGTGTAGTGGTTAGGAGTGGTAGACTCGTAATCTGGTGAACTGGGTTCGATTCCCCGCTCCTCCACCTGCAGCTGCTGGGTGACCTTGGGCTGGTCACACTTCTCTGAAGTCTCTCAGCCCCACTCACCTCACAGAGTGTTTGTTGTGGGGGAGGAAGGGAAAGGAGAATGTTAGCCGCTTTGAGACTCCTTCGGGTAGTGATAAAGCGGGATATCAAATCCAAAATTCTTCTCAGGTGCTCTTTTGTGTTCAACTCCTTTTGCTTTCTGGTTCAGCATTTTTTAAAACAGCAACCAAAATCTTCAAGAAAATGCTTTGTAAGGTTTTTTTTTTTTATTGTATAGCACTTCATGATCATATTTCAGGAATAATTTCATTTGTTGCAATTTTCAATTTCTAGGGTTTAAGGGGACACCCCCCAAAAGAAAACCCCTATAACAATATGTATGTACACACACACACACAGTTAGGTGCGGGATTGTAAATACTAAATTCAGTACAGAGATTGGCATGTACCACTTACCTTCCTACCAACATTTAGCACAGTTTAGTTCTCTGTTTCCATGTAATGCTAGTAGGAGACTAAAAATTATGCTTTTCAGATCTTATTACCCACTTAAAGAAATCTACCTGGAACTGTGTGTTTTTCGAAGGACACCAATGGAATAGGCACAGGTTGGAACATGCAAAGCATGTGTAGCTTCCATTTACTTCTTTGTGTTGAAAAAAAAAGCATGTAAGCACCGCTAAATGTTGATTCAGATTAAAAAATAAAAAATAACCTGCCAGAAATGAGCCCCCGAGGCAGCTCAGAGTGATTTCAAGCTAAATGAAAAATACAGTGTAAAATTACAAACTGAAAACCGAAATAAATTAAAACAAATTTACACCCTAGCAATTAAAATACCTTCAGAAAGATAGGAGGTTAATGCAGAACAGGCTAGTAGCAATTATTAAATTAGCTTTAAAAAGTGTTCAGCCCACGATGCTGAATGACTTTCATGTGCATCTGACTATGGTCTGATGGGTTTGTGGTGCTCAGCAATGCTCCCTGCTGACATCTCTTTCGGTAGCATGTTAATAAGTCAAAGAATGCTGCCAGCAGTACATGGAAGCATATGATACATACATGTGCCACGAAGCTCTGTACACAAAGAGACACAAATTGTGGCATATTGTGGTCTTACGTGAATCAACCCTGCCTTTGGCTCCACCGTGTTTAATAATATGTGGCGCAGGTGGTGCTGTGGTCTAAACCACTGAGCCTCTGGGGCTTGCTGATCAGAAGGTTGGCGGTTCGAATCCCCGCGACGAGGTGAGCTCCGGTTGCTTGGTCCCGGCTCCTGCCAACCTAGCAGTTCGAAAGCACACCAAAAAGTGCAAGTAGATAAATAGGTACCGCTCCGGCGGGAAGGTAAACAGCGTTTCCGTGCACTGCTCTGGTTTCGCCAGAAGCAGCTTTGTCATGCTGGCCACATGACCCAGAAGCTGTACGCCGGCTCCCTCGGCCAATAAAGTGAGATGAGCGCCACAACCCCAGAGTCGGCCACGACTGGACTTAACTGTCAGGGGTTCTTTACCTTTACCTTTTTGCCTCTCCATCAGTAGCCCAGCTAAAATCATACCTGGAGAAATTTAAACTAAGACCCCCTCTGCGCTATACATTTAAAGTAGTGCCATATTTATTATTTTATTTCGTAAAATTTATAAACCGCTTTATTGTAAAACAAACAAACAAACAAACCTCAAAGCAGCTTGCACATTATACCACTTGACACAGACATCTCCCCCCCCAAAAAAAAAAATATCCTGGGAACTGTAGTTTGTTAAGGATGCTGAGAGCTGTTAGGAGACCCCTATGCCCTTCACCACCCACTTCCTCTGTGCAGCCCCAGGCACTGGCAAACCATGCTACACCACTGCTCAGAAGCAATTTTGACTCTGTGGCTGGAAAAGTTTCCCCATCCATGCCCTAAGGCTAGGCCATAATCAAAATTGGTACTGTCCCATCACTGTACTGAACATACTGCAGAAAACTGGTAGTATATTCTTGTTTAATGTGTGTGTGTGTGTGTGTGTGTGTGTGTGTGTGTGTGTCCCCTCATCCTTTGTTTTTCTGATTCCAGTTACAAGCTTTGCGTAATGGAAAACCATTCCCTGGCCTAGTTGAGTGACTACATAGTCTGACTCTGAGCTAGACTGTTGCTAGCTTCCCAAGACCTGGTTTGCACCTCTGTGATTCACGCCTGGAAAAATGGAGACAATTCCTAAGTACTTGCCTCAGAAAAGTATTTCACTTGTTGTCAGTTTATTGCTTTGAAGAGACTTCAGTTCTCTGTTTCTGGCTCCTCGGTGTATGTGTTGGGGAAGTAATGCAGCCTGTGGGTGTTTTCCTCCTCTTTGATAAAGGGCTTATTAACTTTTTGGCACATGCAAACAGCACAATGTTCGCTTGTGTGCCATTACGGGGCCAACTCCTAACCACAGATTTGTTAGTGGTGATATTCATGTGATACTGTAACCAAATTCAGGATGGTAACTGTAAAAGCTGAGAATTTCTGCCTCCCACCAAGATTTATTTAATTACACTGCATTTTTGTTTAGGAATGATATCGGGTGGATAAGCTGCCTAGGGTGTTTCAAACCCTTCCAGTGCATTCAGTGAAGAGAATCTGTTTTTCTCGAGGAAATGGCTGCTCCCTTCTGCCCTGCAGTTTAGAGGTGTCAGTTGCCTTGAAGCTCTGCATTATCTGATGACAGCTTCCGTGCTTTACATGTCTGTGATAGGGGGAAATGTGCAAAGAGGTTAAAACCTGCCATCTGACAGTCTGTCCTAGTGTCAGAAAGGTCTCACGTGCATATCTTTTTTTAATTATTTTTTATTTTTTTATTATAAAATACACACATATTGCGAATATACAAGCATACAAACATACATTTCATACAATCCTTAAATATATACAAACATACCTACATTCAGTCCCACAGATAATTCCTTTTCCCATCACCATCCACCACCCCTCACCCCACCTTTGTGTTAGACTTCCAATCTACTGAATTGCAATTTCTTCCCACTTCTATTGCTTTCTTTCACACACCTTTAACCTAATTTCATGCTTCTTTTTCTATTACACATTGTTATCCATCTTATTTAGTATTTCAATATTTAAAATGGAACTTGTTTATTCTAATAAGAGTTCTGATTTTTCAATATGGTTTTGTAAGTATCCTTTAAACACCTTCCAATCCCTGTCTATCTTCTCTTTTGAGATCCTTCCAATTTCTCCCATTGTTTTGGATATATTGTAGTACTCCAATAATTTGGCAAGCCACTCTATTTCTGTCGGTATAATACCACTTTTCCAATTTTTCGCAATCAATAGCCTTGCGGCTACTGTTGCGTACAAATATAATGTCTTGTCTTCTTCCTTTAGACTTCCTGGTACTATTCCCAATAGAAAACCTTCTGGTGTTTTCCTAAATGGTCTCACGTGCATATCAAATTAAGAGACAAAGATGATGATTTGAATGTAGCAGACATCTCAGTGGTGTTGCATCCTTTGCTGGTGCCCGGGGCACGTGCAAACACCAGGTGGGACCAGGGGCTGGGCGCAGAGGGTGAACAAAATCGGCCACACCAGCCGAACTCACTGAGGTGCGCACATGCCACATGGGGTTCACGGGGCCACACTGCACTGCCTGCCCACCCACCCACACGGTGGGGGGGGGAGCCCAGCCGACCCACACGGCCCTTGGCAAGAAGTCTGGGAGTGGAGCAGCAAGACCAGGCCTAGTGACCCACAGTGGCAGGCAAGGCGGGGATCCATGCATGGGGGTGCCTGGCTTGCAACCCCTCAAAACCATGGTGCTACGGCCCCCCTGGCTTTCCCCATGCTATGCCCCTGCTCTTAGTGGTGCAGCGATAAAACTGCTAGTACATTGCAAAGATCATTTGGAATAATAATAATAATAATAATAATAATAATAATAATAATAATTTTTTATACCCCGCCCTCCCCAGCCGAGGCTGGGCTCAGGGCGGCTAACAACCAATAATAAAAACAAGTTGAATGAATACAACTTAAAAACAAGATTAAAATACAACATTAATCTTTAAGGAGAAAGGAAAAAGAAAGAGGGGGAGAGAATCAAATTTACTCCAAGCCAAAGGCCAGGTGGAACAACTCTGTCTTACAGGCCCTGCGGAAAGAAATCAGATCCTGCAGAGCCCTGATCTAATGAGACAGAGCGTTCCACCAGGCCGGAGCCAGTGTTGAAAAAACCCTGGCACTGGTTGAGGCTAATCTAACTTCCTTAGGGTCCGGGACCTCTAGGGTGTTGCTATTTATGGACCTTAAGGTCCTCCGTGGGGCATACCGGGAGAGACGGTCCCGTAGGTACGAGGGTCCTAGGCCGTTTGTAAAGCTAAGCAGGGTTTGGTCTGGTTTCAAATGGGATGGGGGACCCCCACTTTTTGAGATCCTACATTGCACGGGGTTGGACTAGATGAAGCTCAGAGTCCCTTCCAACTCTACGATTCTACGACGCTCTCATGGAGTAATGGTCTACTGACCTATTTCTTCACTCATTCATAGTTTACAAACTGTAGTTACGCCGAAATCAAAATGGCACACAGCACTCAACTGGATGACAAAGCCACCATTTTTTATTTTGTTTTTTTGGACCAGATGAGGTGAGCTGTAATTCTAGAGAGGGAGGCTGCACAGTGTACAAAGATGCGGGGAGATGGCAAAAACAAGCTGAACAGGGGTTTTCACAAAATGGCAAAACAATGCTGATATTGGGGGTCAAGGGAACAGGGTGCTTTCTTATTTTTAAAGAGCTATATGAGCTTGAGTGGTAGAGGAGGGGAATTTGACATATAAATATCCCTTTTAACATTTCACGCTCTCAAAATGGAAATGGGGGAGCTGTGTTGCTTGTTCACAAACGGTACCATGGGTGCACTCTAAGAAATGCTGCCAGCCCATATCTATTCTTGCTCCACAGGCTAGCTACACTAGTTATGGCTGAAGGCAATTATTCGGTTTATATTCATACCAAACTCCTTGCCAGTGGAAGTCTTTCAGCACTGCCTGGCTTCTAGCCTGTGTCTCTGGGAAATCATGAGCCAGTCAACCTTGATTAATAGGTATGGTTGTGGTGTTTAATTGCTCAATCAGTTAGATTAATCAATTAAAATGGGAGGGGAGGTAGATCTGCCCAATGGGCCGGGCCTTTAATTCCCATACCGCCGCCCCACCCCCCACAGACCAACCTTGACAGGTGAGTAGCATAATGATGGCAGGTGATTGGCATCTGTCAGTAGCATAATGATGGCAGGTGATTGGCAGGTGATTGGCATCTGTCAGCTGCTGATTGGCAGTTCAACAAACAAACAATACAAGCAACACACAGACCAGTATACTAGATATCCACATGACCACTGCTCCTTGTACATTTTTCTAATCTATGGGTTGTGCTGAAGAAGATTCCAGCGAAACAGTCAGATTAACCAGGATCACTGTCCGTTGTTATTCACCTACTACTTGAACACCTAAAAAAAGTTTTACCGCTTAGCCCACAGGATAGCATCTATTACTTTGTTTCTTTTTTTATAACTTTTTTATTCAAAATTAAAGCAAAACATATTATCCAGAAACATATCATCCTTATTCCCCCCCATTTTTCCTCCCTCCCCCCACAGAACCCACCCACCCCCACCCTCCGACTTCCCTCAGTTCCAGTCTTTGATTTCTCTAAAAATGCTGTTTTCTGCATGTTACAGAGTTGTATAGATCCTCAAACTATTTAGCTGATTATTATCAATAAAAAGTTTGTGAATGTTTTTTCAAAACCAGCCAAGGAGTCCAGTTCGCTTTGTTGTGTCTTCAAATACTTTGTAAAGGGTTCCCATTCATCTTTAAAGTCACAGTTATCCTTGTCCCATAGCTTGTATGTCAGTTTTGCCAGTTCTGTATAGTCCACCAATTTTTCCTGCCATGATTCTTTAGTTGGGGTTTCTTCAGTCTTCCATCCTTGTGCTATTAAAACTCTCGCGGCCGTTGTTGCATACATGAAGATGTTTTTCAGCTTTTTTGGCAGATCTTTCCCTACAATCCCTAACAAAAATGCTTCAGGTTTTTTAACAAATGTTAAATGGAACATTTTCTGCAATTCGTTGTATATCATTTCCCAAAAATTTTTAATTACATTACAATCCCACCACATGTGATAAAATGTCCCCTCCTTTTCCTTACACTTCCAACATATATTTGAACTAGTTTTGTACATTTTCCCTAACTGCACTGGTGTTGTGTACCATCTGTACATCATCTTCATGTAATTCTCCTTCAATAGGGAACAATCTGTAAATTTACATCTATTATTTTGTTTCAACTAGACCTATGCTTTGCTCCAACAACCACCCCGCTGTCACAAATGAGCACTGGCCCTGTCAATTCAAACCAGTGCAGAAAAGCCCCAAACACCGTTTTCTGAGGCCAGGACAACTAGCTCGGTGTCAACATGCAAGCATGAATGCTGGGGCAGGTAATACATTAACAAAACTGCACTGAAACCTAAGAACAGCTGCTTGTCAGGACATGCAGTGGAGAGAAATGGCTCATAATAGCTACCACTTATATTATGAATGTTTCATAGTCGTTTGGCAAAGGTAGCTGCTGGGTCTGAATAAGTGTTTTGTGTCGTGCTTTGCGACGTAACGTTGCATGCCTCACCGCAATAGGCTGCTAGCTAAAGCCACCTGGATTAGAAGAATAACCGTAGCAGTGAGTTGCACGTTTAAGTAGCTTCTCTTAAGAACCACACACTGATAGAGAAGTGTCTTCCCTGATACAAAGGCCCAGCTGCTCTGGTAAAATGCAGACACTTTGGAAAGATGCGTAGACCTCAGCCGGCACGCAATACCCAGTTCAGGATTTGGCTCTCTTTTTCTAATTTCTAGCACACATAGTATGATTTTTTTTACTGCTTTTTATGTTTCTTTTCTTTAAGATCTGAGTTCCTTTCAAAATGGGCTTGTGATGAGAAAGTTACAAAGAAACATCGGGAGATGGGAAGTAGGGAAAGAGACCTTTTATTCAGCAGTTAGGTAAAGGTAAAGGGACCCCTGACCATTAGGTCCAGTCGTGGCCGACTCTGGGGTTGTGGCGCTCATCTCGCTTTATTGGCCGAGGGAGCCAGTGTACAGCTTCCGGGTCATGTGGCCAGCATGACTAAGCCACTTCTGGCGAACCAGAGCAGCGCACGGAAACGCCGTTTACCTTCCCGCCAGAGCAGTCCCTATTTATCTACTTGCACTTTGTACTTTTGAACTGCTAGGTTGGCAGGAGCAGGGACAGAGCAACAGGAGCTCACCCCGTCGCAGGGATTCGAACCGCCAACCTTCTGATCGGCAAGCCCTGGGCTCTGTGGTTTAGACCACAGTGCCACCCACGTCCCATGACGCTATATAGGCAATAATAAATGGGGGGGCATGACAACGCAGCCCCTGACTCTGTTGCAATTGACCCCAATTGACCTTCTGCCTGACATGCCAGTCTTCCAGGGAAACGATAATTAATTAAAAAATTGCTGATATTTATTAGTCACTTTCTGAACCCAAGTGACTCAACGTGATTTTCGAAAAGCAAGTACTGTATAAAAACAAGGGTCATTATTGCTTTTGCCTGGAGGAGCATTCTGTTACGTGAGCCACAAGAGGTGCCAATTTGAATAAAATATTGAATAAAATGCTTGATCACATGATGAGGTGCACACACCATTTGAATGGCAATGCCACTGAGGGGGACAGCC
Organism: Podarcis filfolensis; assembly: GCF_964270895.1. Lineage (NCBI taxonomy): Eukaryota > Metazoa > Chordata > Lepidosauria > Squamata > Lacertidae > Podarcis > Podarcis filfolensis. The sequence goes on along the minus strand of NC_139606.1, from coordinate 11,197,801 downwards.
CCCTCAAATAATTTATGGGGGGGCAGTGGGATCTTGGCTCCTATGCGAGCCACCATCTGAAGAAGTGCAGCCCAGACACGGGTTCAACCTGTTCACTGAAAGCTAGGACACGAGTCTTTCTACTGGATCGGAAACCACCTCATTCTGATCCTTCTACATTCCTGTCTTCTGTGTGAAGTTAACTTTCCTCTGAAGATGCCTTCTTGCAAGAGAAAGAGAGCCTCTCTGCATGTTATGCATTTAAAACACACCTGAAGCACATTCCCCACCCCTAAGAATTCTGGGCATTGTAGTTTGTTAAGGGTCGCTGGGCCTTCTAGCTCTGTGAGGGGTAAACTACAGTGCCCAGAATTCTTAGAGGGAGGAAATGTGCTTTGAATGTTTTTTAAAGGTGTAACGTGTATGCAGTTAAGACTCTGCTCATTGCAGCTAGCCCATCTGATAATCTAACCAGGACAAGCTTACATTACATTTAGCAGCATGGCCCTCTACTAGGCCTTTAATATCTTGCTAATGAGTTCCATAAATTACTAATAACTCTCTTAAATGACTCACATTGGTACAGCATGTCTTACCATACTGAACGTGCCATGATCTCACAGGGAGGAGGAATGGGGGTGGGATCTTTATTTGCTTGCTAGCTAATAGAGAAATTAAATGCTTGGGAAGAAATCTTTCCAGTTCAGGACTGGCAGCTTCAGGTTTCCTAGTGTGAGTGATATCTCCTCTCTCTGTGGCATTTCGCACTTGGATAGCTATAAGAGCCGATGCTAGGAAGAAATTAGAAAAGTGCCATAGCTTTGAGTGGCAATTCGTTTCGTTTCATTTCTTTAGAAATAATACCAAAACATATCTCTGAGCAGTATGTTGTTGTTGTTTAGTTGTGTCCGACTCATCCCCATGGACCAGAGCATGCCAGGCACTCCTATCTTCCGCTGCCTCCCACAGTTTGGGCAAACTCATGCTGGTAGCTTTGAGAACATTGTCCAACCATCTCGTCCTCTGTCGTCCCCTTCTCCTTGTGCCCTCCATCTTTCCCAGCAGCAGGGTCTTTTCCAGGGAGTCCTCTCTTCTCATGAGGTGCCCAAAGCACTGGAGCCTCAGCTTCACGATCTGTGCTTCCAGTGAGCACTCAGGGCTGATTTCCTTAAGAATGGATAGGTTTGATCTTCTTGCAGTCCATGGGACTCTCAAGAGTCTCCTCCAGCACCATAATTCAAAAGCATCAATTCTTCGGTGATCAGCCTTCTTTATGGTCCAGCTCTCACTTCCATACATCTCTACTGGGAAAACCATGACTTTAACAATACGAACCTTTGTTGGCAAGGTGATGTCTCTGCTTTTTAAGATGCTGTCTAGGTTTGTCATTGCTTTTCTCCCAAGAAGCAGGTGTCTTTTAATTTCGTGACTGCTGTCACCATCTGCAATGATCATGGACTGAGCAGTATAGAGAAAGCTAAAACAAGAGGCAAATGTTGCAAAAATACACCGTCACAAATACAAACGTTGCATTAAGATAAAATACCAATAAATGCAAACCATTATCCGTTCCTTTTCCTTCTCACATGCCTCCCCTCGCAGCCTCCTGGCTCTCACCCAGGACTCCACCCATCCACCCTGGCTCTCGCCCAGGGTGCAAACAAAGTCACTGCTCACTCACAAAGAAGAGAATTTCTGTAACCTGCTGACGTCATCCTAGGCTCTCATTCTAGACATGCTTTTTATGGGCAGGCACCACGATGGATCAAGCTTCCTCGAGCTGCCCACACCAAGTGATGTTTATCTTAATATGTATCACTTCATGTCAATTCCACCCTTTCCCCCTTCTTCCCACAACAACCCTCTGAGGTAACTTTGGCTGGCTTAAATCTGTAGACTCGGAGATTCGGTGGAAACGCTGACATTATTATTCTGCTGATATGGACAGTTATTTTGAACCCACTTTCTCATGCAGGGGTGGGTGACCTGTGGCTCTCCCATTTCTTGTTGAACTACATATTCCATCAACCCTGACCATGCTGACTGGAGCTGATGGGAACCCAACAACATCTTGAAGGGCCATCGATTCCCCAACCTTGTTTTATCCGATTCTGTCCAACAACCCTTCTGTCAGGTGGCAGGGAGGGGAATTATTAACAGTTGGATATGTAAACTCTTGCATCGAGCTGGATAGAGCTAAAGATGCAAACTCCTGCGTAGTCCATTAAAAGTAATTCCAAGGCACATCTGTTTGGGAGTCCATTGTGCACCTGATCTATGCATCTAATTCCTAAAAGAAAAGAAACTGCGAGCATTCCACAGAAACAGATAGCTTTGGACAGCCTTTCTTTTTGCTGTTACATAACTCGTCAGTTTGAAGGAACTGCATCTAGTGAGAACTTCCCTGCACAGGAAGAAGAGGATGCTAAATTAGAATAGAGGAATTGGTGGTGCTGAATTCACTGTCATTAAAATAGTCATATATTTTATTACACCATTGGGTGAAACCTGTTACTGTGTTATTTCATTCAACTGTCTGGGAACTACATTTTCCTCTGTAGATTTATGTAGTCGCCCTGGCCTTGGGCTACAAATTCTCCTGCAGTTTTCTTTGTTGGGATGCGTTTAAAGGTTCAAAAATGAAACTTCACCACCACGGACGTGATGGTTTGGGTCCATAACTTTCAGAGGACAGTTGTTATTTGCCTAATAAGTACTGTGCTGTAATCTATTAAGGTAATATCTGGGGCAAAACATTACACGGACATGCATCCTCCTTGCCTATCAAGCAGCAGAACCTACAGCCCCTAGCAGATAGGTGTGTACTTCCTTTTTAAACCCGTCTTAGGTTGATGGGGAACAGATGCATTTGAATATACAATGATGTACCTTAGAATACAGGTGACTGCACACCTTTGCTGAATCTGCCACTACCACCTTTTTCATAATGAAACCCAACAGGGCTGTCACTTGAAATGTACATCAACTCTGGTGATAAGACAAGGTCCTCCATCACACTTAAGAGCAGCAGACTAGTTTAGAGGGTGTAAAACTGGCCATGTTACAGGCACAGTTGTGTCCTCCAGCAAACACCTTGCCTCTTGCCTCTGCTCTCTGCCCCCTAGCATCTCCACTTGGAAAAGCTGCCCCGGTTGCTCATGGTTTCATGGAAAATGGCAAATAACCTTTTGTAGTGTATACCCCTTCCAAATGCCATGTATAACTGACATATATATGTTTGTGATACACACACACACGGAAGTATAGAAATGAAAACAACAAAAAATAAGAAGCATGTTATAATGGATAAATAATAATAATTGTTCATACATTATGAGAGGCATATTTAATAGTTAGACAATCACGTCAGTGTCATTGTAACACTCACTGCTATCTACTCATAAATACATCTCCTGAGACAGGAGTAGCAGTGAAAACTAAATTGGTATATTTTACGCTTTTATGTAAGACTTCAGTGAAGGCTCATGCCTATTTCCTGGCATATATTACGCATATATTACTGGTCTTCAATGCTGCATTATTATTATTATTTTATTTTATTTTATTTTATTTATTTTATTTTATTATTTTTTATGTGTGATATATCTTTATTGTTTTAAAATAGATACATTTATGCTAGGAATGCAAACAAACCAACAAATAGACATACAATCAAATAAACAATCTATAAATTGACAAACAGACAATAGCAATATATGAAACAATGCAATTCTTATAACTAACATCATTTGTACTCCCAGTGATGTGAACGATTGTAAAACTTCAATGCTGCTGCATTATTGCAAAATCCACTCTCCATAACCTTTCTAGTAACTCAAACGTTGCCAGCGCAGAGATTTGCTATCCACAGAATGCAGTTGATCAACTAGAATGGGATCCACTCTTCATCCAACCAGTATATAGCAAGGGTGATAATAGATATGGACCTGGTCGTAATAGATTTAAGTGGAATTCCAAACATCATCATCCTGTACACTGAAAAGCAAACTCATTCTCTTACATTGCCAAAAGAACACTGTTTACACACAAAAGGGAAATATCAGCAGGCTTGAGACAAACTCCTAGGCTTGCAAAACTACACAAAATATTTAGAAGAGAACCCTAAAGAGAGGGGCCCCCTCAAAGCAGCCCAATTTGGACTGAGCATGTAGAAAGTTAGGACCTCTCTCCCCTTCCCACTACAGCTTCAATCCAAATCCTCACACCCCATGAAACTGCTAAATATGTTGGGAACCCCTACTTTAGAAGACATTTGTGAAAGCATCAGAAAGTCCTCTGTCACCTTGATATTCTGAATGGCCATCCTTATGACTACGGTGTGTAAGTGCGCTGCACACATTCTGATTTTCGGGAAGTACAGTGGAAAACTCAGGTGAGCATTTTGCGATAATAGAAAATTAAGATCAAGCTCCTGTTCTTTTCCTGATGTGTGTGCGTTTCAGATAAATTCAAGAATGTGATGACGGAATAAAGAGAACTTGTTAAGACACAGAACCAGGAAAATGAAACTCCTTGTTGTCTGGTGCCTAAAATCTTTCTGCCTCTTGCCAGGGCTATACATAAATCTGATCGAGCTACCAATTCCATCATGCCATGGGACCTGCGGGTATAGGGCAAATTTAATAAATAATAACAATGCCATGGTTCTTCCCTTATGATGTGATGTAGACAACACCAGCTATCTTCCGTTGCGCGAAGTGAAAATGGTAGGCCTGCTGTTATACCCAAAATGCTGCAAAGAACTCAGTTTCTGAGGACAGCAGCCAATCTGGAGTCAAAGCAAATTATTAACTGATACACATTGGTCAGAACCTCTTTTGTCCTTTTTAAAGACCTTCTCTGGTTTCCAGTATGTTGCCAAGCACAATCCAGGGCCATGCTTTTGAACTTTAAAGCTGCAGATGGCATAGAACAAGGGTATTTGAAGGGGCACTTTCTCCCATATGTACCCGCCCAGTCTATAAGATTTGAAGACCTGCTTTGGAGTTCCTCTTCCAGGCGCTCCCTCTTTCAGATGGGTGTTGACTGGGGAGAGGGCCTTGCCAGTATTGGCTCCCAGTCTGTGGAGCAGCTTCTTTCAGCAAACCTGCAAGACATCAACACAGTTATCTTTTAGATTATAGGTAGAGACCTTTTTTTATTTCACAAGTCTGCAAACCTTTGTGTGCTTTCCCTTGGAATAAGCTCAATTAAACATAGTGGGACTCACTTCTGAATAAACATGCATCAGTTTGTGCTGGGAAGTTTTATAATGGGTGATCTGCGATTGAAAGATGTTATTTTGTTTTCTGTTAAGAAGACCGTGAGATTTCTAGAAGACCAAATAGGAAAACTGATCTTAGTGAAATGTCATTCTTCGCTTTGGGAGAAGTTGGCAAATTCTCGTCTTAGGGCTCATCCAGACTTCCTTTTGCACTATGCACAGAAGGATAAACCCTTAGTATCCTGTGGTCTTCTTGCAATTCAAATCCCAGCCAATCTGCTCTTTTTTGCTTTTTGTCTGCAAGGATTGCATTGTTGAAGGTTTCCAGAAAATTGGGTAATAATCTTTGATAGAATGGCTATTACCAAGAAACTGCATACTGTTCCTTGAACACTTTTTTAAAAAATGTCATGACTAAGCCCAAAAGTATAAATGTACCTGTTTGGGCTTTGTCACTCTGTAAAGAATGTGCAACAGACCCACAAAGTAGCTTGATGTTTTCTTAGCTAGCATAATATTTAGAAAGGAGTACAAAAAGAAGACAACTACAATCAGAATGGACAATAGCTTCTATCCGATGGCAAAAGGAACATGAGAAATTCTTCTGCACTGTGAAAGGGTGATGGTTTGTAAGCTGTAGAAAAGGGCATCACTCTGGCAGCACCTTAAATAACTGTCTTGTTGTACATCTACAAGTTTCAGTGATAACTAGAGCTCAGTGAAGAACAATTGTTGCAGCATGGAATACTTGTGTTCAGGGTTACAGCCAACTGAGCCATCTCAGTGGGCACTGAATTCCAGATTTACTGTGGAGTAACCCTTGATGGCCTGCCCACCTAGCAGTTCAAAAGCACGTCAAAGTGCAAGTAGATAAATAGGTACCGCTCCGGCAGGAAGGTAAACGGCATTTCCGCACACTGCTCTGGTTGGCCAGAAGCGGCTTAGTCATGCTGGCCACATGACCCGGAAGCTGTACACCGGCTCCCTCAGCCAGTAAAGCGAGATGAGCGCCACAACCCCAGAGTTGTTCACGACTGGACCTAACGGTCAGGGGTCCCTATACCTTTACCTTTACCCCTTGATGACATCTGATGAAGTGTACTCTTAATCTCCAAAAGTGCATGTCATGATCTATTAGCCTATGAAGACATAAGAGTCTTCCCCAGCTTGATGCCCTCAAGATCTTTTGGACTATGTAGTGGAGTTGTCCAGTCATTCATTCTTTCTGCAACAAATTTTCCAAGAGGTGTCATCAGCAGTGCTGTAAATAATGCCTATTGGCCCAGGGTTAGGTCTCCTACCAATTTTTCCTCGATACTCTGTGTATCCTCCTGATTCATGAAGACTTGACTGTATTTCTGCTACCTGTAACTCACCGAGAAAAAACTCACCATTGGGGATAAAAATCTCCAATTCCCGCACAAGCTTGGTGGTCCACAGTGTGAGCTGGCAGAAAAAATAATGGAAGCTAATTGTGTATTGAGGGTGGCAGATAAATCTAATAACACCCTTATGGACACCTGGAATCCTCTTATAACCTTTGCAATCCAGCTAAGTGGGCGGTTATTAGTACTCCCCAAAATTGTTTCAGATTGAATTATTGCTGTGATATTTGTGGTTTTAGAGTCATGTTTCCTGTAAAAGAGAATAACGGACAACATACAAATGCTGTCTTTCCTGACACTGAAGGCTTTGCATAATATATGTGCACTCTGTCATGCTTTTGTATTTTGGTTTATTTTGTAGAAGCTTAGATTTGCCCCTTAGCATGTTCCGTTATGAAACGCTGAAAACCTCAGTAAAAATGTTCATTGCAAATGAGTAAAAAATGTTTGGGATTACAGTGGACGCTCGGATTGTGAACGTAATCCATGCACGTTCACAAGCGCAGAGTTCGCAACCCGCAGCACCGTGTCTGCTCACGCGCGGGTTGTGATTCGGTGCTTCTTCGCATGCACAAGCACTGAAACCCGGAAGTAACCCGTTCCGGTACTTCCAGGTTAAGCGTGGCGCGCAACCCTAAAACGTGTAACCTGAAGCATCTGTAACCCAAGGTACCACTGTACAACTCCCAGGATCCCCTGTCAGTGTGGTCAGTGATAAAGGATTGCGGGAGTTGTAGTCCAAAACATCTGGACAGCACCAGAGACTGGGAGAGGCCTGACATAAGTTGAAGATTGCTATACATTTAAAAACATTCTGCGATCCCAATGTGTTCCATATCCTGGGAGTCTTTTGAAGAAATTTTAGCAGCCTGTTTGGGGTTTTTAATTACGTTGTACAGAAGCATCATCTTAATAAATATCCTGGAAGTATGCAAATTTTTTCTTTTTGTTCTGCTTCCCCATCCTGCTCTCCCTTCAAACCTCCCTTGCAAGCTGGCGCATGTTGGCAGGTTAATTAAAACTGTTCTTATTTGACCTTTTTAGGATTCTCATCTGAATTTTAGAATCAATTCCTTTTTCTCTTTCCCTTTTGGCTCTGCCCAGCCCTCCTGGTGAAGAATATTTGGTGTAACTGTCTGTGTTCCTTGCAACATGGCATATCTTTGCACAAAAGAAGCAGTGCGAAAGGCTTCTCTGCAAGCAGTTGGAAGGGCACCACAAGGATCATCTAGTCCAACCCTCTACAATAAAGGAATCTTTTGCCCAATGCAGGGCTCAAACCCACGACCCTGAGATAAGGAGTCCCATGCTCGACTGACTGAACTGTCCACTTCAGGAACATTAAGAGACCAGCGGCATGGAAGCATCTGTCTATCAACCCCCTGTTGTTGTTGTTTAGTCATTTAGTTGTGTCCGACTCTTCGTGACCCCCATGGACCAGAGCACGCCAGGCCCTTCTGTCTTCCACTGTCTCCCACAGTTTGGTCAAACTCATGCTGGTAGCTTCGAAGACACTATCCAACCATCTCGTCCTCTGTCGTCCCCTTCTCCTTGTGCCCTCCATCTTTCCCAACATCAGGGTCTTTTCCAGGGAGTCTTCTCTTCTCATGAGGTGGCCAAAGTATTGGAGTCTCAGCTTCACGATCTGTCCTACCAGTGATCAATCAGGGCTGATTTCCTTCAGAATGGATAGGTTTGATCTTCTTGCAGTCCATGGGACTCTCAAGAGTCTCCTCCAGCACCATAATTCAAAAGCATCAATTTTTCGGTGATCAGCTTTCTTTATGGACCAGCTCTCACTTCCATACATCACTACTGGGGAAACCATAGCTTTAACTATACGGACCTTTGCTGGCAAGGTGATGTCTCTGCTTTTTAAGATGCTGTCTAGGTTTGTCATTGCTTTTCTCCCATTGCTTTTCTCCCCAGTTTCTCTCAACGCTCTGTAGTAGCTTCTAATTACTAAAAAGTCAACAGCCGTGCCCTTTTAGGAAACTGCACTTCATTCATTTATGCAATTCGTTTCCACCCCCACCCTTCTAAAAGGTACATTGCTATGCACTTTAAATGTATGCAAATTTCACAACAACAACTTTCGTTACTGTAAACTGACATAGCAGCAATGTTACGCAACCAGCTGGGTTCATATATAATTACGTGAGGAGATTAATTTGACTCGCAGGTTGAGATAATCAGTCCAGTTCTAAAAAAAAAAATTAAAAAATAGTTGTGCTTGCAACATCAGTTCCTTTGAAGATGCAGAGAGGCGTTTTTGTGTTTTCACCCCTTTAATTGCTGCTGCATGTAATTCTGTTCACATCTCCGAGGAAGCCCTCTTCCCCAAGGAGCTGATCCCCAGCTGACTCACCAGCAATTGTCCGTTGTCCACTCCCCACTTAATCGACACCCATTGCTTAGTCCCATCCCCAAGGGGCTAAACTGAGAAGACTAAACACCAGTTGCCAAACTCTTGCTCTCAGGATGTTGAGCCACGCCCCCTGACTTCATTGGCTGCAAAAGCTGCTGGGTGGAACTGGCCAAGCGTATGAATTTAGAGCAATCTAGAAATGTAAAGAAAAAGAGGGAACATTTTATCACATGTGGTGGGAATGTAAAAAGGTGAAATGCTTCTGGGAGATGATATATAATGAGATGAAAAAAATGTTGAAATATACACTCATAAAGAAACCAGAAGCATTTTTACTGGGCATTGTGGGGAGTGATATAAATAGAAAGGAATGTAAGCTCTTTTTATATGCAATAACAGCAGCAAGAATATTACTGGCCCAAAAATGGAAGCAAGAATTACCGACGATTGAAGAATGGAGGATGAAGTTAATGGACTCGCGGAAGACTGGAGTAAATTTACGGACTATTTGAAAAGTATTTGTGAATATCAGACGATGTTTGTAGGTTTGCAAGACGTTTTGTGAGGAGTATTATTGGAAGTATTGCAAAAATGGAGAAGGGGAAGGATGATTTGTTAAGAGATGTAAAAATTGATTTTAACATATAAACATATAACATATAAAGTTAAGAAATGCATAAGAAGTGGTTAAAACGGTGGATCATCAGAGGTGGATCATCAGATGGAAGTCTAAAAAGATTGTATAAGTGATAAGTTTTGTGGTACATTTTATAATTTATATGTTAAAATCAATTTTTTAAAAATTAAAAAAAATAATTTAGAGCAAACTAGAGAGAGCAACCAGCTCCTTGAGCTGCAGGAAGCCCCAGCTGACCGAGTGTCAAGCGAGGAGGACAGAGTGTCACACTGTACACATCCTTTCTATTCGCCGTACCACTTTGATTTGCTTCTTCATAATTTCCTCATCCCTTTTTCCATCCTCAAAACGCCCAGGATTTTAAAGCATCCTTTCTTTCGCTGAGCCCTTGTTAAAGCTTTTTTTCATAATACAATAAAATAAAAGAAGCTAAATGAAATCAAAAACAGAGAGAGAAGAAAAAAGAAAGAAAGAAACTGTAGAATCCTCTCTCGAAGGTAACTCTTAACCCTTGTCACCCACAGAAAGTAGTGAACCCACCCAGCTCTCACCTTGGAGCTTCCCTTTCCTCTCCCATTCTCTCATCCTGGGAGGCCTCTCATTCAGGGTCCTTCCACACACCACCTTCATGTGTGTGTAATCCTTGGACCCCATAATGGACCAGAGAAGAGGACACCAAAGAAAAGAAAAAAATAGAAAGAAAGAAAGAAAGAAAGAAAGAAAGAAAGAAAGAAAGAAGAAATTAAAAGGACTTCCCCTTTTCCATCTGTCAGTTACCTAAAAGAAATTATTCAATACATTCACTCTAGAATGGCACCCAGCTGATCTACAGTGGTACCTCGGGTTAAGTACTTAATTCGTTCCGGAGGTCCGTACTTAACCTGAAACTGTTCTTAACCTGAAGCACCACTTTAGCTAATGGGGCCTCCTGCTGCCGCCGCGCCGCCAGAGCATGATTTCTGTTCTCATCCTGAGGCAAAGTTCTTAACCTGAAGCACTATTTCTGGGTTAGCGGAGTCTGTAACCTGAAGCATATGTAACCTGAAGCATATGTAACCTGAGGTACCACTGTACTTTCTGCAAGAATTTCCCCTATCTTCTGACCCAAATTAATCCCTTTTCCTTTTCACACAAAAAGTCCAAAAGGAGCTTCTCCCATCGTTGTTATGATTAAACGTCAGCAATGTTTTTTCTCTAATCCAACTTATCTGCTTTTTCTCCAGTAACTTCAACGTCCATTCCTCCACATTAAACAACAATATTATATTATTATTAAAATATATTATTGCTATTGTTTAAGTCTTACCCCTTCGGTCACTATAAGTGAGCAAATCTAATTGTCCCAGCGTGCACTTGAACCCCTCCCACAAATTACTGATAAAGAGTTGCATCCATTGTTCCACCCACTCTTTCTTCTGGTCCCACCCACCCCTGGCATGTGACGTCTGAAATGTTCTCCATGAGAGAATGCGCCCCTTGGGCAGAAAAACATTCCCTCCCTCTAGACTAGATTATCTATGAAATTGTTTTCAGGCCTTGTACAAATCCCATGGGTTTAGGTTTGGCTACTTGGAGTGTGCCAGACATACCTCTAAATCTTTTCTTTTGCGACCGGCCAGCACGGAAGAGGAAGTTGGTGTTGCTTAAGGTATGGTCCCAAACTTGCTAGGGAAACTCTGGAGGCTGCTTAACTGCATACCTCTGGCCTTTTAATGCCAAAGTCACACCCATTTCTTAGCTTATTGTGCCTCCTCTTTGTTTATTTATTGCTCTCTCCCTTTGTTGTTTCTGGGCTCTGGTGGCTTAGACTGGTGAACGTCGTCTTTTAAAAAGACTACTACATGCAGGAGGAACAGAACAGCTGGCCTTGGCAAAGGAGTGGAAATATTGGCAGTGTGGCTTTATTGTCAAAACAGGTCTCAACCTCAACCTGTTGTCATATCTGTGTCTTTAGGTTCTGAAGGACTGCTTTCCTTTCATCAGAAGTCAATGCTAAAACACGAAGACATGGCAGGCCAACACATTGGCTTGCTCTCACTGCTAACACTTCCTTGAGTGAGCCCTGGTGTTGCCTTTCAACTGGTCTGCCACAGAGCCCACTGTTTTCTGTTGTCACTGTACTCTATGCCGAAGAATCCTTTTCTACAGGGATGGAGGAGCTCAGACTCAGGACCTGTGGCCCTCCAGGCTTCCCTATGCGACCCTCAGAACACTCCCTGGGCCACATTCTTAATAATAATAATAATAATAAATTTTATTTATACCCCGCCCTCCCCAGCCAAGACCGGGCTCAGGGCGGCTAACAACCAATAATAAAAACAAGTTGATTAAAATACAATTTAAAAAACAAGATTAAAATACAACATTAAAACATTAGGATGCAGCCTCTTCACAGGAGGAGAAAGGAAAAAGAAAGAGGGGGAGGGAATCAAACCGATTCTAAGCCAAAGGCCAGGCGGAACAACTCTGTCTTACAGGCCCTGCGGAAAGGAATCAGATCCCGCAGCGCCCTGGTCTCATGAGACAGAGTGTTCCACCAGGCTGGAGCCAGTGCTGAAAAGGCCCTGGCTCCGGTTGAGGCTAATCTAACTTCCTTAGGACCCGGGACCTCTAGGGTGTTGCTATATATGGACCTTAAGGTCCTCCGTGGGGCATATTGGGAGCGGCGGTCCCGTAAGTACGAGGGTCCTAGGCCGTGAAGGGCTTTAAAGGTCAAAACCAGCACCTTGAATCTGACCTTGTACCCCACCGGGAGCCAGTGCAGCTGGAAAAGCACTGGGTGAATATGTTCCCATGGCAGAGACCCTGTGAGGAGCCTCGCTGCATCATTCTGCACCCGCTGGAATTTCTGGGACAGCTTCAAGGGCAGCCCCGCGTAGAGCGAATTACAGTAGTCAAGCCTGGAGGTAACTGTCGCGTGGATCACTGTGGCCAGGTTGGGGCGGGAAAGGTTTAAGCCACACTCCTCACCAGCCCTGCTTTTCAGTCCTCACTATCTGGCCGCCAGGACCCTTCCCCAGCAGTGGTGGATTTAGGGCTATGCGAGGCATAAGGGCTCTGACAGGGTCCTAGAGTTCTTCCACCTCCTTCCCAAAGCCTAGCTGTTGCTTGCCCAGCTTTAGGAAGGAGGTGGGAGGACCATGCCTCCTTCTTAGACCCTGGTGCCTCACTTAAACAGCTTTGGGAAAACAGCACAAGGACTGGCGGCGAGGGAGAGCACCAAATTTTGGCCTTGCACAGGGCACCATAGTACTCAAGCCCACCACTGTCCCAGGCCACAGCCCTCACCAACCCTGATTTTGCACCCTCCTTGAGTATTTTTGAGTAGATAGAATGTGCCCTTGGACTCTGATGATTTATTGTTGTTGTTTAGTCGTTTAGTCGTGTCCGACTCTTCGTGACCCCATGGACCAGAGCACGCCAGGCACTCCTGTCTTCCACTGCCTCCCGCAGTTTGGTCAAACTCATGCTGGTAGCTTTGAGAACACTGTCCAACCATCTCGTCCTCTGTTGTCCCCTTCTCCTTGTGCCCTCTATCTTTCCCAACATCAGCGTCTTTTCCAGGGAGTCTTCTCTTCTCATGTTGTGGCCAAAGTATTGGAGCCTCAGCTTCAGGATCTGTCCTTCCAGTGAGCACTCAGGGCTGATTTCCTTCAGAATGGAGAGGTTTGATCATCTTGCAGTCCATGGGACTCTCAAGAGTCTCCTCCAGCACCAGAATTCAAAAGCATCAATTCTTCAGCGATCAGCCTTCTTTATGGTCCAGCTCTCACTTCCATACTTCACTACTGGGAAAACCATAGCTTTTACTATACGGACCTTTGTCGGCAAGGTGATGTCTCTGCTTTTTAAGATGCTGGACTTTGGTGATGCCTCCTGCCTACCTTGATGGGAGACAGAGAGCAACATCTGAGTCTGAAAGAACTAGCCTACTGTACAAAAGGTTAAATTCATATTCATTGCTCTGCCAGCTTTTGCCTCTTCGTCTTGCCCACCGATGCTAAGTGCTCTCCAGGAGGTTGCCTAGAAGGACAGGTTGTCCTCAGGTTGGAAAGACGCTCCCCATCGCACTTTTACCTGGTACACGTAGCAGAATAAATGTTAGCAACAGAAATCCCATGACAAATTGAGATGCTATGGGATTGTATTGAATATTCTGAATAAGGGGAAAGTGTGTAAGAGGAGATCTAATGTGAATGGGTGGGAGAAGGGAAGGGGCACATGATTGGCTGTTTTCACACGGAACGTTTCTGATGTCAGAATCCTGACATTTCCTACCAGGAGTGAGCCAGCAGTAAATCACACTGTGCATGTTGGAGTTAACCCTTTATTAGCAACAACAGGATCCGCACAGACTAAGGAAAGCGCCAGGCCTAATGAGCATAGGAACTCATCCCCAGTAGGATCAGTTGCCAAGACTAAAGGTCCTCAACCTTCCCTTATTTGGTGGGAAACTCCCTTATTCCAGCGCCATTTCCCGCTGCTATCCCGGATTGTTGATATCCTGTAAATTTCACGGATTTCAAAGGAAGCAGCTCTTCTCCCTCCCTGCCGGCCAGGGAGGCTCCTCAACTGCATTGCTCAGCTGCCCAATAAGGAGTCTGAGAACGACTGGGGGGTGGAGCTTGCATGCCTTGTGCCGATCAAATCGGCCGTGTTGCCTGGGGCCTCGCCTTTGCTCAGTGCTTCCCAGCGGAGAGGTGACGGTGGTTTTCCTTGCTGCATCCCCTTTGCCGGGTTGCTGCGCTGTGGGAACCACCACTTGAGGCTTTGTTTGGCTGCTGGCTGGGCTTTCTGCCTTTGGGCCTTTGGCTCGGAGGGGCTCTACTCTGTTTGTGTGTGTGTGTGTGTGTGTGTGTGTGTGCGCGCGCGCGCACGTGAGAGAGTGAGTGTGAATGTGTCACTTAAGCTGATAGTAGGAATTCTGTAGCTTCACATACTTACCTTCACACAATGTGTAATTAACGGGAAAATTTTTTACTGCAGAATGTGGTGAGGTCAGTACTTTAGATTTACAAGGGGATCTGAGAGATGAATGGGAGATACGGTTTGTCAGTATTAATGGACAGCTAAATAGAATCTTAACCCCAAAAGTTAGGACCAAGATTTGATCAAATCCTGACTGGGTAACTTTGCTCACTAGTAACATTGAACCATGAGGACGAGATGGTTGGACAGTCTTCTCAAAGCTACCAGCATGAGTTTGACCAAACTGTGAGAAGCAGTGGAAGACAGGAGTGCCTGGGACAGGCGAGGCTGCTGATCCCTTATTTTCAAATCTGAAAGTTGACAGCTATGCCACAACCTCCTCTCCAGGGTTGTTTTCCCCCCTCCTAAGCAATTGGAGACTGTGCCTGCATGATTGTCTTTGCTCCTCCCGCTTCATGCCTCTTCTGGTTCTGGGAGACCAGGGAGGAGAGGAGCTTGTCACAGCAGCAGCAGGAGACACCTGTGACTCATCACAAGCCTCTCTGCATCTTGGCCTCTCTCCTCCCACTTGCCTGCTTCAACTTCTGCTTCCACTTCTGGACTTCTCTCTGCCATAGACTCTCCCAGCTCACGAAGCCCTGTTACCCCTTCAGCTTTCAAAACTTCCTGTTCCCAGTCTTCTCCCTCTAACTACTCATTGTTGTCCCACCACTACTCTGAGCCTTCTTCCCTTGGGTTCAGGTTTTCCTCCCACCGTTCCTCTGCAATCCAACCAGCCCATGACATTTACGTGAAATTAATATCCTTGGACTCTTTGTAAGTGGAAAAAGCCTCTTGTCAATCGAACCTTTAGGGTAATATCTCCAAGGCAACGCAAGTCAACACAGCGAGTAAGAGATGTCTTCACTTCAAATGAATTGAAGATAAATGCAAGTTCAGTAAATTATTAGCTCACGTGGCACTTTAATGAGATTAGGTACAGTTCTCACGTGAATGGCAATTTGGAAATCCCAGGAACCAGTCTTCGAAGCAAGAAGATGAAACTTAGAACCTCTTAATCATATGTAAAGTTGTGTGTTATTTGCATAAAGCAGGGATGGGAAATCTCATCCCTGAGGGCCAAAGGCTACATTTTAGGTCACTCTCCCCAAGTTACAACTTCTCCTCAGTTACTCTGCCTCTCCCCCAAGCCATGTACCTCGTCCACTCTGTTTTGCAACCTCCTTGAGTATTTTCCCCGGGTGGAATGTGTCCCTGAATTCTCATAATGCCTCTTGCTTCCCTGGATGAGTGGCTAGAGAGAGGAGTGTGTGAGTAAAAGTAGGTAAAAGTTCTATTCGTTTATCTGTCAACTTTTTTGCGTTTGCCCCAGCCCACTACTGGCAAAAAAGATTGCTCAGAAAGCTATCAGGCCCTCAGCCGGAAAAACGTTCCTCTCCTTGGCATAAAAGTTCTCTTATTTTATAAGAAAAGTTTGTGTGTTTTATCTTGAGCAAATAAGTATTTTACAACAAAAAGTGTACAAGATGTGACCTGGGGTGGGGTGAGGGACCATGCTTGACAAATGTGTCCTGACTTCATCGGGGAAGATGTGGTTTAAAAAGTGCACACCTTTGCTGCTTTTAGGATCAATAGGTTTATGCCATAATTCGGCCAAGTGGTAGGCAAAGGTAACACAGTACTGTGCAACATTACTCCAACCTAACGTTGTTGTTGTTGTTGTTGTTGTTTGCTGTTGAATTTATATACCGCCCTATACCAAGATGTCTCAGGGTGGTTCAGATAAATTGTGAACATCTGTTGCTTGCATAGGGTTATGAAAGTGAATTTGAATGACAAATCCTACTGCAGTCGGTTCACACAATTAATGTAGCGGATGGGTGCCTCTCAGCTTGCCTTCCATTGTTGGATAACTGGTCGATATGGATGATCCATGATAAGCTCAAATAGTCAAGCGATAGTTGGGATAACCATGCGAAGAATCTATCGGGCACATCCCTCTGCAGCAATAGGAGCTACATTTCTCTGTTTTCAATGTTTGTTCAAGTTTTTAATACAGCGGTGGGGGCTGGGGCATGGAGATTGGATGCCTAGTTCGATTGTCTGCCCTCTTTAGAGAACGCCCACTTTGTCTGAAAAAGCACCAAAGTAGGTTCTGTCATTTTCACATCCTGTCCCAGCTACAGGAACAACGTTGTGCGAGGAAAACCAGCAGAGTGTGTGTGTGTGTGTGCACGCGCATGCATGCGTTTGTTTGTATGTTTGCTTGTTTGGGGTGGGGCAGGGGGTAAATGGGCGTGAGGGGTAGAATTCATAGTTGTCTCCTCCGTCTCAGTAAGTGCCAGTGTAATGCACTGCACAGATTAAGCCTCTAGGAAAAACACACCATTTGGGGAGAAGTGAATAATTTTCTCATCTTGCCGTCTAAGAACTTAAATATTTAACTAACCAGAGTCCGAGGGTTTTCATTTGAAAAAACTAAAATAAAGTGGGGTGAGGGAAAGCCTTCCTGACAGTGCTCTTCGTACGAAGGTAGTAAATCAGTGGGTGTGCCAACCCACAGAGTCAAGTATAACCAAGCAGCAAATTGGAGTAAACATTTCTGAATCCCGAGTTTATAGACGGGGACCCCACCCTCTCCTTTTTGGCATTCGCAAAATGCTGTATGGTATGAGTCATAGAGAGTAGCCTCCCTCGGTGCTATATACCTGGACGTGATCAGGCGCAGCCGAAGCCTATGCCCCATTGCAAGTGACGACTAGCTCTTCCCCACAGAGGCTAAGCCAAGGTGCTCTAAAAGCCAAGGCAGAGTCAGGCTTTCAAGCCCTTCCGTCTGAGATAGAGGCATAACTTCTCCCTTTTCTTGCGAGGAATCCTATTCGGAATAAGGGAATTTCCCTTTAAAAAAGGGGGAAGTTGACAGCTATGGATAGAGGATAGAGGCTTGTGGGGCTCTTTCACATCACACAGTGGAAGCAGGTGCATGTCAAAGATTGAACCCGTAGTGGAGAACATCGGGCTTAGGGGACCAACGCAGCCTTTAAGGCGTCCCTGTTTTGCCCTCAACACACTCTCTCTCTAGGCCACATCCCTGGACCTTGTATCGCCATTTTTGAGCACAATTTCCCTGGCTGGAATGTGTGCTTGGACACCGAAAACAGATCTTGTTTGCCTGGATGGAAGATGGAGAGAGATGCTTGCGCAGAAACCTCTGGATTTTGAGTGGCAGGAATAGAGTTTACTGTACAAGGGTAAGAGACACATTCACAGACCCTCCAAGTGTCTCTATTTTCCAGGGACTGTCCTGGATTTACAGAAGCCATCCCTGTTTCTGATTTGATCCTGCAATGTCCCGCTTTTCCTTAGCACAGGTGTTTTCAACCTTTTTGAGTCCACGGCCCCCTTGACCAACTACCATATTTTTCACTCTATAAGACGCACTTTTCCCCTCCTAAAAAGTAAGGGGAAATGTGTGTGCGTCTTATGGAGAGAATGCAGGCAGGAGGCTCTGCTCAGTGCTCCCTTTAAAGAGCCGTGTGGAGCGTGTGTGCGGCTCTTGGGGGCTTTTCCCCGAGGAGGGAGAAGGGCTGCGCAGCTCTTGGGGGAGCCTTCATCCCGCTGCCCTGAAGAGGCTTTGCGTGGCTATCCCAGAAGCCAGAACAGCAAGAGGCTATCCCAGAAGCCAGATCCCTTTTGCTGTTCTGGGATTCAGAATATTTTTTTTCTTGTTTTGCTCCTCCAAAAACTAGGTGCATCTTATGGTCTGGTGCGTCTTATAGAGCGAAAAATACAGTACATTCTTTCTGTGGCTCCCCTGTGGGGAAACGTGCTCCAAGCCTTAGAGGCCCAGTTATGTCACCCCTTGCTTGCAGAGCCTTGCTTTCAGAACCTCCCTTGCGAAGTGTTCCCGTAGCCTCCTCTCCCCTCTCCTCGGGAGTCCTCTGGGCAGCCCATTCGCTTGTGGTGCTTGCAGCCAAGGCCGTTGCAACAAACAGCCATGCAAGACTTTGGGAGGCAGACGTGCAAAAGGGCATCAGGGGAGGGAGGGAAGAGCGACAGAGGCCAGTGTTGCCTGTGGCACCCCTGACCATCATTCCAGGCACCCCAGGGTGCCACAGCACACTGGTTGAAAACCTCTCCCTTAGGACGTCCCTATTTTCATCGGAGAAATGTTGGAAGGTATGCAACCCCCAAGCCAAGGAGATAAGTAACTACAGTGGTACCTCGGGTTAAGAACTTAATTCGTTCTGGAGGTCCGTTCTTAACCTGAAACTGTTCTTAACCTGAAGCACCACTTTAGCTAATGGGGCCTCCTGCTGCCGCCATGCCGCCGCTGCACAATTTCTGTTCTCATCCTGAAGCAAAGCTCTTAACCCGAGGTACTATTTCTGGGTTAGCAGGGTCTGTAACCTGAAGCGTCTGTAACCTGAAGCGTATGTAACCCGAGGCACCACTGTATACAACCTTTAGAAGAATTTTATTTATTTATACATACATACATACATACCCTGCCCATCTGGCTGAGTTTCCCCAGCCACTCTGGGCGGACGCACCACTCCGGCAAGACAGTCCGCAGGCAGGTAGGGTCTCAGCCTGCGTACCAGTTGGAGCTGATAAACAGCTGCCCTGGACACAGAATTAACCTGCGCCTCCATGGACAGCTGTGAGTCCAAAATGACTCCCAGGCACCTGAAGACAGCCCTATAGGGAAGGTTTTTTAATATTAATCTTTTATTGTTATTTTTATAAATATAAGCGACCCAGAGTGGCTAGGGCACCCCACTAGGTGGGTGAGGTAATAATAATAATAATAATAATAATAATAATAATAATAATAGAACACCTCTATTTTCACCAGAGAAATGTTGGAGGGTATGTCTCTGCCCAATCCTACCACTAGCATGCACCCCCCTCACCAGAAGATTGCCAGTGAGCGAATGTGAGCCTCAAGCTGAAAAAGAACCCCCACTCTTGATTTAACATCAGGGTAGGATAAGGACAACACTACAATGAGAAAATATTTTCCCTAGTAGCACCCCAGTTGTGAAACTCCCTTCCCCTAGAGGCAACTGTGTTTAGTTTGCTTCAGTTCTCGTCTGGTTCTACTATCGCTTTGCTGACTATAATTGTTGGATAGCTGTGGATTTAAACTGCATTTTAGGATTTGTATTTATATTGCTTTAAGTGTCTAGATAAACCACTTTTGAAGTCATTTTGTGACTGGAAGTAGTACATAAAAGTGTCCAATAATAATATTTTTGGCTGGGCCCTCCTTCCTGATGCATATATGATAATACCATGAGTCCATGACTATTGAAAGGTTGTATTCGAACAGGACTTATTTCTACTATAATGTGAGAAGCAGCTTTAGATGCTTCCTTCCTAAAATCCCACAGCAGAATTGGGGGTCCCAGACTTCCTTGTTAAACAGACCATGGTGCTCCAAGCAAAATCATAAAGAGCTGACCTAGTCCTTACATTCATTGCAATCCATGTAGCATCACATGGATGTTCCTGATATTGGGTCTTCTGGGATTGACTTCACAGCAGGATAATGTAATACAAGGAGCTGGAGAGCAGTGAAATGAATTCTGAGGCTAGTGATGTATTACTTTCTTACCTTCCATATTTCCTGTGCACGTAGGAACCTCTTGGAGATATCTCCTCTAGCTGCAAATAGATTCGGGTTCAGGTCTCTTCCAGACAGTAAGCATTTTGTGAGAGGTATTCAAGTGCATAGGGACGCGGGTGGCGCTGTGGGTTAAACCACAGAGCCTAGGACTTGCCGATCTGAAGGTCGGCAGTTCGAATCCTCACGACAGGGTGAGCTCCCGTTGCTTGGTCCCTGCTCCTGCCAACCTAGCAGTTTGAAAGCACATCAAAGTGCAAGTAGATAAATAGGTACCGCTCTGGCGGGAAGGTAAACGGTGTTTCTGTGCACTGCTCTGATTCGCCAGAAGCAGCTTAGTCATGCTGGCCACATGACCCAGAAGCTGTACGCCGGCTCCCTCGGCCAATAAAGCGAGATGAGCGCTGCAACCCCAGAGTCGGTCATGACTGGACCTAATGGTCAGGGGTCCCTTTACCTTTATTCAAGTGCATAGCAGACATTTTGGTTTGTGCAATTAAAGTATTTTGTCACTCTGATGCAACAACCCTTGAAAGGACTTTCTGTGGTTAGGAAAGTGACAGTAAATACACTGAAAACTGTGAGATGACCTAACGATTAGCAGGAAGACCCCTCAAGCAAATTGGAATAAATGCTCAATAAAGACTGGTCATAGTCTAACCTCTGCGTAAGCTTTGTGCAAGCAAATCAGGATGAATGCTCAATAAAGAGATCATCTGAGATTCCACACTGGAAATCAAAGGGAATGCTGCGAGCCCATGTGTTCCTATTTGCTAAAGGAAAATCCAGCTATTTTAAAGTTAAAGAGGACAGCAGAAGCTGGCTTCTTCGGAGACGAAACTTGACAGGTGGTGCACTAAAAAGAGGAAAAGAGCAACGATTGTCAATTATATAATCACTACAATAATTTCAAGCAGTATAAATTAACTTGCAAAATAATGGTCATGTTGTGCAAGATGCCGTCCAGTGACAGGATCAACATTTCGCTGTCACAAAAGGGCACACTGCTCTGAATCTGGGCTGCTTTTGCCTTGCAAACTTCCCAAGGTGCGCAGGAGTGTTCACATTTCCTCGTTTCTTTGATTTATAACTTGCAGAGTTGACTGTGGCAACTGAACTCAACCAAGGACCATGGCAGGTGAAACATTAAGGGGTGAAAGTTCACTTTATTACAGTGGTGTTTTCCTTACCTGGGCCTCCTAGGACATTTGCCCATCATCCCTGGTTAACAGAGCAATCCTAAAACACATTGACTCAGAAGTAAACCCCAGTGAACTCAGCAGGACTTCCTTCTTCTCTGTGTGTGTATAACTGGACAAGCACTGCACACTAACTAAGCTGGTGATATCTGTACCGCTTGGGCTTGAACTTGTTTGGTTCAAGCTATTCTCTCCTCCCACACATTCTCAGACATAAAGAAGCAAATTTGCTGACAAAAGAACTAGGTCCAATTCTGCACCCGCTGAGGGAGGACTCTGTAATGCTTGCCACTGGCTGAGCTTTGGGGCCCTTTAACACATCTGCTGGTACCTGGCACACATTCTAATAAACGACTTAAGGTTTTATTGGCCCATGGCAGCATTTACAAGACTCCACTGATGGACCATGTAATCTTCATAGGATTTTATAATCTTCCTAGATTGTAATCTTTCTTGGCACCGTCTGAAACAAATTAAAATGATAAGGAATTGCCAGCTTAATAACTTGTAAATTTCTAAACCAAATATATTCAAATATGTCCTAGACGTTAGTCTTTGAATTTTTCAGAGCCAGCTATTCCTGAATTATGAAACAGGAAAGAAGTTCTCAAGCTTATACTGCAAAAATAAATTTAAAAATGACAGAATCTGGGGTAGGCATAAAGGGTGGGACACCTTTTCAAATTCCTCCAGCCCACACTCTTAGCATTGCTGGCTTGGGTTTCCTCCCTCTGGTTTCATGGAAGAATAAGAATTGTAGCTTGCTTTGGAACCATTAAGAGCTAATTTGAACAACAATGAAGTATTAAAGTATGAAAAGAACTGCTAACAGTTAGATAACCTGATTTTCATGTTAAATTGTGCTTGCAACCTTTTGAGTTCTGAAAGCTTGGCTCGTGGTTTCTGAATTTGGTAAGCCAATATAGTAGTGAAGGCCTATGATCAGAGGGGAATATGGCAAATGACATTTGAATGGAAGTGTCTTCACAATATGCTATGTAATTTCACCTAATAGCAATGAGTCTCTTAATCTCAGGGTTGTGGGTTCACGCCCCAAGTTGGGCAAAAAAAATCCAGAATTTCAGGGTGTTGTACTAGATGACCCTCATGGTCCCTTCCAGTTCTAGGATTCTGTGTATAAAATCAGGCTGAACATGTGCTAAAAATTAATACTAATAGTAGCAACATAAACAATAGAGTCACATGCTACCTGGCTTCACTTCAAGTATTAAAAGTTATTCTGAAGGCATTCTGGTATTTCTGGAACTTGCTGCCCGCCAGATGTTCTTGGACCACCAGCCCCAGCCAGTATAGCCAATGATCAGGGATGAAGGGAGTTGTAGTCTAACAACACTTTGGGGTGTACCATGTTGACTACCCCCCATTCCTGAAGATGCTCATGCGCCGGAATGAGTCTACATACGTATGCTATTCATTTGATCACGGATGATGAACAACTGAATATGTTACCTTTCTCCACCTCTCAAGAAGTATAGCATTTGCAGTGATAACACAGGTGACCTAAAATTTCCACCTATGCTTTTTAAAAAAAGTTACATATGTGCTGATGACTCGTGTGTGAATGCGTTAAACAGTGGCAACATGTAGACTGGGTGGTTTGCTTGTGGGAGGGGTGGTGCCCTGCGTCTGTGCCTTTTGACCCTGACATCCATAAATTTAGCAGCTGGAGCTTACAGATTCTCCAAGTGTCCCTATTTTCCAGGGACAGCCCTAGATTTACAGAAGCCGTCCCGGTTTCTGATTCGATCCCAGAATGTCCCGCTTTTCCTTAGGACGTCCCTATTTTCATCGGATAAATGTTGGAGGGGATGGAGTTATGCGACCCTCGAGACAAGGAGGTAAGTAACTATACAACCTTTAGAAGACAGCTGAAGGCAGCCCTGTACAGTGGTACCTCGGATTACATACGTTTCAGGTTACATACGCTTCAGGTTACAGACTCCGCTAACCCAGAAATAGTGCTTCAGGTTAAGAACTTTGCTTCAGGATAAGAACAGAAATTGGGCTCCGGCGGTGCGGCAGCAGCAGGAGGCCCCATTAGCTAAAGTGGTGCTTCAGGTTAAGAACAGTTTCAGGTTAAGAACGGACCTCCAGAACGAATTAAGTACTTAACCCGAGGTACCACTGTATAGGGAAGTTTTTCGATGTTTAATGTTTTGTTATGTTTTTATATATGTTGGAAGCCACCCAAAGTAGCTGGGGGCAACCCAGTCAGTTGGGCAGGGTATAGATGGAATGGAATGTCTCTATTTTCATTGGAGAAATGTTGTAGGGTATGAACTTATCTCCTTGATGGACTCTCTGTGCCAGGCAACAGTTAAAAGTGCTGGAGTAGTGTCTTTAAAACACTGGCAACCAGAGAGAGAGAGAGGAATGGGGGTGGCTGGCTTTCAGCCTCAAAAATGCTACACCCTAGTTTGTATCTCCAGGTAAACATTGTAGGCATTTATTCAGAAGCACAGGGCTGGCCTTTGAATCACCTATAGAATCTGGCACTATTCGTAGTTAGCAGTTGGTGGCAGAATGAACTTTGTGTGAGGGAACGAAGATGTGAAACCATCTGTTTGGTTGAACGTATACATCTCTCTCTCTTTTTGGCAGTTGTTCATTTATATAACTGAAGGGATGTGTTGACTTGCCATATGCTAATGGAGGCATCTGGCTTTCAAAAGGCAACTAAAGGAAAAGAGTGGTAATAAAGAGAAATTGGCAGTGGCAGCCACACTCCACACAGTTCGGTGGGGAGAAAGCCTCATTGAGTGAGGCCTAGGCATCGTGGTTGGTAAAACACCAAAGAAAATAATGCCTTTCTGCAGCAGGAAGGGCATAGTGGTCGAATGTACACTCTGTGGCTATTCAGGGCATTCTTAGTACAATGCATAATTAGCTGAAGGAATTCACTGCCATAGAATATGGGGATAATATGCATTGTCTTAGACCAGGGCTGGGGAACTGAGGGCCACATTGCTTATCAGCCTCATTCCAGCGGTGGGCAAAGCCAGAGGCAGCCAAGCACAGGAAGTCTCAACCTTTGCTCAGTAGGCAATATTCCAGTCACACAAATTCCAGAGGTTTCTTTCTACACAGAAACGCTCTAAATCTCCCCACCCTCTCTCCAAGCAAGCAGGAGGCATAACGTCACAGCAATGTCAGGCAAGGAATGCCCAGAATGAGGAATTAACCTTCTTCTCAAAAAGCACACTTGCAAGTTAGGAAAAGGCGTGTCCATCATCCCTACTCCGTCTGTCAGCTACTCCTAGGTGTTCACCCGATGAGGCGCTTGCCACAACAAGAGGCCGCACTCCCAAACTTGGCTTATGTACCTCCCCTATTCAAGCTGTGTGCAAACAGGTGAAGACTGCATCTGCGTGTAAGCTGCTTCGGCTCCCCCCACTTCAATCCCTTCCTGGTCCAGGGAGAGAATGGAGCAGGAGAGGTAGGACCAAGAGGTGGAGATGTAGAAGCCCTTGGCTCTGCACCAGACTGACCTCTTTCTCCATCCTCCTGCATCTTCACTCTCCAATCCTTCAGAGCCAGTGTGGTGTAGTGGTTAAGAGTGATAGACTCGTAATCTGGGGAACCGGGTTCGCTTCCCCGTTCCTCCACATGCAGCTGCTGGGTTACCTTGGGCTAGTCACACTTCTCTGAAGTCTCTCAGCCCCACTCACCTCACAGAGTGTTTGTTGTGGGGGAGGAAGGGAAAGGAGAATGTTAGCCGCTTTGAGACTCCTTTTGGGTAGTGATAAAGTGGGATATCAAATCCAAACTCTTCTTCTTCAGCTTCTCCTGCCTCTGACCAGGGGAGTGACGTGGTGGCTCAGGGCCCCACACTGCCCGAAACGGCAGCGTGGGGCTTGCGTCCACCAGGCGGACTCCGTGGGCAGCTCACCATGCCGCCCCTGTAAGCAGATCGCTGCCCCACCCCCATATGTGGATCGCCCCACCCCCGCCGCTCTGGGTGCCTGAGCAGCTAGCTACGTCCCTGCCTCTTGTCTCCCAGCTATTACAGGCTCCTCCAGATCACGGATCCCATCTTGCAGCTGGCACCACCCAAATATGCTGGGTTTTGGGAGGTAGGCTAGTGCTTGCTTACAGCCCACTCCCCAACCTAAAATAGCTACTCGCCAGCAACAACAGGACACAGAAAGAACAAGCTTGGATCAGACCCAGTTGCCAACGCTGCCTGTGTGTCTACTCTGGCAACACTAGGACCTAATAATGTCATTAATAATAATAATAATAATAATAATACAGTGGTACCTTGCGTTACATACGCTTCAGGTTACAGGCGCTTCAGGTTACAGACTCCGCTAACCCAGAAATAGT
Organism: Podarcis filfolensis; assembly: GCF_964270895.1. Classification (NCBI taxonomy): domain Eukaryota; kingdom Metazoa; phylum Chordata; class Lepidosauria; order Squamata; family Lacertidae; genus Podarcis; species Podarcis filfolensis. The sequence continues at coordinate 11,172,104 of NC_139606.1, read as the reverse complement.
ACCTCGGGTTAAGAACTTTGCTTCAGGATGAGAACAGAAATCGCGTTGCAGCGGCACAGCAGCTGCGGGAGGCCCCATTAGCTAAAGTGGTGCTTCAGGTTAAGAACAGTTTTAGGTTAAGAACGGACCTCCAGAACGAATTAAGTTCTTAACCCGAGGTACCACTGTATAATAATAATTTATTATTTATACCCTGCCCATCTGGCTGAGTCTCCCCAGCCACTCTGGGAGGCTCCCAAAGCTTTCCCCCCACCCCATGGCCAACTTGAAAATTCCTGAGGTTCTGATGGGACCACTTAATAATTTTTTTCCTGCCTTTTGCATCAGTTGTACTGTGCTGTGCTGTGCTGGTTGCAGGGTGATTTTTAATTGTATGTTTATTGCTTTTTTACTGGCATATCTTTATTATTATTTTATTATCTATTAAATTTGTATTTATTCATCTGTAGATCTCAGGGTGGTTCAAAAACACAAAAAATACAATATGACAAACACAAAATACATACTAAGAATAAGAACAAAAACAAGCCAATAATCCGCCTTCCTGCAACACATTTAAAAGGGTATCGGATGTCAATCAGCCAAAGGCCTGGTCGAAGAGAAATGTTTTTGCCTGGTGCCTAAAGCTGTGTAATGGAGGCTGAACCTCCCTGGAGACAGCATGCCATAGAATTCAAATGCTAATACAATAAAAGGTAACGTAAATGAAAGATGCACTAAAAATACAATTACAAATCAATATGAATATTTTATGTGGAATGTTGTGGACCACCTGAATGAAGCTTTCTGGTGGTCTCTGGATAACAACTAATGATCCATGGACCACATTTTGGGAACCATTGACATAAGATGTTCTTCCCTTACTCACCTTCCAATGAGATTTATGCCATCATCTATCAACAATGCCCTTGTGCATTGGATAAGCAGGCATTCTTTACACAAGAGAATAGATGGACACAAATCTGAGATAACAGTGCCAATATCCATAAATATATGGGAGAACATTTCAACATCCCAGGGCACTCTGTAATAATTACAATAATAATAATTTTATTATTTATACCCCGCCCATCTGGCTGGGTTTTCCCAGCCACTCTGGGCAGCTTACAGCACATCAAAAATTGTAAAACATTAGACACCTTTGTTGTTGTTGTTGTTTAGTCGTGTCCGACTCTTCATGACCCCATGGACCAGAGCATGCCAGGCACTCCTGTCTTCTGCTGCCTCCCGCAGTTTGGTCAAACTCATGCTGGTAGCTTCAAGAACACTGTCCAACCATCTCGTCCTCTGTCGTCCCCTTCTCCTTGTGCCCTCAATCTTTCCCAGCATCAGGGTCTTTTCCAGGGAGTCTTCTCTTCTCATGAGGTGGCCAAAGTATTGGAGCCTCAGCTTCAGGATCTGTCCTTCCAGTGAGCACTCAGCGCTGATTTCCTTCAGATGGATAGATTGGATCTTCTTGCAGTCAATTCACGGATCACTGCCTTGCCGTGGCAAAGGGGCTTGAATAACTCAGAGAAGCTATGAGCTATGCCGTGCAGGGCCACCCAAGATGGACAGGTCATAGTGGAGAGTTTTGACCAAATGTGATCCACCTGGAGCAGGAACTGCCAAGCCACTCCAGTATCCCTGCCAAGAAAACTCCATGGACAACATTAGACAATTGTAAAACAACCGACCTTCAGGTTGCCGTTTTGCAACAAAGGAAGAGTGCAATGTGAAGCACCTGAATTACGATTCACAAAGAAGTTCAGGGCCATTACTTGTGGGTTAAATCAAGACAAAGGATTTTTAATTACCTTGCCAATGCCAAGACATCTGTTCTACAGGTGACAGTTTCTTGTGAATCGTTTCCTGCCACAACTCAGGGCTTAATGCTATCAGCTCAACAACAGTCACCATTCTGCTACTATACGGAGTTACAGATGTGCTTATTTAACATATATATTACTTCTCTCACTGACTGTCATTTTTCCATCTCAATGCCATGCAACCCCACCTTGCAATTTTCTCCTATACCTGCCAGCTGCACTTCATTCATCTCAGGATATGGGCTTGAATTCACCAATTGGTTACTAACGTGCTGCTGACAAAGTGCGCTTGAGTTCACAAATTGGTTACTCTTTAAGGTGCCTCGCCTTAGGGTGCCATCTGAGGTTGACTGTTTTTGCTGCAAGACACACGGCTCCTCCTCTGGAAACCAACTTCTGTCTGGGGAAAAAAAGCTCGTTTATTTGGCATGAAGAATGGTTGGCACAAAGCAACCCAGGGGATGATATCATCATCCCTGCTGCGAAAAGTCCTGGTGCGCCACCCCAACCTATCGCGGCTCCGCTACACCGCTGTAAAGCTGCAGCTCAATTAGAGAGCTGTCTGATGACAAACGTAATTATACTTTGTGTTTCCCCTGCCATGGCACACTGGTTGGAAGTAGCAGCCTCTCAGTTTGTGCAAAGCACATGGGACGGCTAGAAACATCACTGACCCGCCAAATGTCCCTATTTTCCAGGGACAGTCCTGGATTTACAGAAACTGTGCTGGTTTCTGATTTGATCCCAGAATGACCCCCTTTTCCTTAAAGGTAAAGGGACCCCTGACCATTAGGTCCAGTCGTGACCAACTCGGGGGTTGCGCTGCTCATCTCACTTTATTGGCCGAGGGAGACGGCGTACAGGGTCATGTGGCCAGCATGACTAAGCCGCTTCTGGCGAACCAGAGCAGCGCACGGAAACGCCGTTTACCTTCCCGCCGGAGCGGTACCTATTTATCTATTTGCACTTTGACATGCTTTCGAACTGCTAGGTTGGCAGGAGCAGGGACCGTGCAACGGGAGCTCACCCCGTTGCGGGGATTCAAAGTGCCGACCTTCTGATCGGCAAGTCCTAGGCTCTGTGGTTTAACCCACAGCGCCACCCGCGTCCCCCTTTTCCTTAGGAAGGCCTTATTTTCATCAGAGAAATGTTGTAGGGTATGGAGTCATGCGACCCCCTATCCAAGGAGAGAAGTAACTATGCAACCTTTCGAAGACATATGAAGACAGCCCTATATAGCAGGCATAGGCAAACTCGGCCCTCCAGATGTTTTGGGACTACAACTCCCATCATCCCTGACCAGTGGTCCTGTTTGCTAGGGATGATGGGAGTTGTTGTCCCAAAACATCTGGAGGGCCAAGTTTGCCTATGCCTGCTGTATAGGGAAGGGTTTTTTATGTTTAATGTTTTATTGTGTTTTTATATATGTTGGAAGCCTCCCAAAGTAGGTGGGGCAACCGAGTAAGATAGGTGGGGCACAGATAATAAAATTATTATTGTTATTAATATTATTATTATTGAATAGGACATCCCTGTTGTCATCAGAGAAATGTTGGAGGGTTTGACATGAGTGTTTCATGTTCCTCAGAGCTCTTACCTGTTTCCTTAGAGTTGTCTGGAACTGCATCATAGTGGGCCAGGAACAGAGCAGGAATGGGCAGCCTCTCATCTCTTCAAGCGGTCCACTTTTTACAGCAATCTCTTTTCACTCTGTGGACAGTCCTAAGACTACTTTGCAGTGCCATCTAGTGAAAAAGGAGGCAGCTACATTAGACGAAGAGTGTGCTGCAGGCCCTATGAAAGGGCAGGAAACTAGTTTCTAAGAAGTGTCTGGAAAACTGGGGCTGACGGGAGAAGCACGATGACATAATTTCACCTAGGTGTTAAGCAACGAAAGAGTACAAGATGGATGGCACTCACCAGAGGGGAAAGTTATTCAGACCAACAGGTTTAGGCTTATTAAATGTATGTACTGGTTCCCACTAGAAAAATATCCCAGAGCGATTTAGGACCCATTAAAAACACAGTGATTGTAGGCAAAGAGAAGAACGGAGTGGCCTCAGTGTACTCTGTAATGAATTAGGCAATCTTCTTCTTTGGCGATCACTCATAGCCGAGTAAGATTGTCTTCCATGAACATGGTCTTAACAGTGAGTCCGTAAGTGACTGTTGAGGCCAGTTCTGGATCCACACATCCTTCCACAGTGGGGACATAGGTTTCCAGGCGGGAGTTGATCATGGTGAGGGTTTGCCAAGCATGCCTTCCTCTTAGCACATTTCTCCCTTTTGTCCTGGGTTTGAGCGTCTTCAAAGCCCATGACACCTTTGGTCAAGACTGTTCTCCAACTGGAGCGCTCGCAAGCCAGTGTTTCCCAGTAGTCGGTGTTTATACTACGTTTTTTAAGATTTGCCTTGAGACAGTCTTTAAGCCCCTTTTGTTGACCACCAGGCATTATGCTTTCCATTTTTAAGTTCGGAATAGAGTAGTTGCTTTGGAAGACGATAATCAGGCATCTGCACAATGAGACCAGTCCAATGAAGTTGATGTTGAAGAATCATGGCTTTGACACTGGTGATCTTTGCTTCTTCCAGTACACTGGCATTAGTTCGCCTGTCTTCCCAATAATTGCCTGTAATGAATTAGGTAATATTCACTTGTGGGTCTGCCCTTTCCTGCCCCCTCCTTCTGTCAGGAAGGTTGAAATGGGTGATAATGTTGTTTGGAGTCATAAGAATGTAAGAAGAGCTCTGCAGGGTTGGGCCAAAGGCCCATCTAGGGCATCATTCTGTTCTCAAGCTAGCCAACTAGATACCTCTGGGAAGCTCAGGGATGGTATGACCCATTTAATCACCTGAGAAGAAAAGGGAAGGCCTCCCTATACCCCCCAAGCCTCTGTTACCTGGGTCGTGCAGCAGTGCCCACAAAGCAGTGGCAATGACTTGGGCTCTTGGTACTTCAAATACTGTCTACCCTCCTTTACAGCACCATAAATGTTAATATCAAGGCTTCAATCTTGGCTGCACCATCTGTGTGCTGTGTTTGGACATTTGGGTCATGTAAAGAGGTGTTCTTGGTGGCTGCCCAGTTGTGGAACTCATTTTCCACGGATGTCCACCAAAGTCTAAACTCTGAATTCTTTTTTGGAGAGATGTTAAACTTCACCCTTGGGCTACTATTCAACAGCCCATAGTGGTTAGAGTGTGTGACTGTGACCTGAGAAACCAAGGTTTGAATCCCCCTTCACTCAGCCATGAAGTTCACCAGGGGAACTCACTCTCAGCCTCTTATCTCACAAGTTTGTTGTGGGTTTTAATGAGGAGGGGAGAACTACCCTTGGAGATAAGGTGAGATATATGCCTCTTCAAGTTCTCTCCCTGGTTCTTGGTTGTTTGCTTCTTGTATCCACATAAGCCTTGCTAGTAGTTTTAGATCATCCACCCATCACATCACCAAGGTTGTCCCCTTAGTCTTTTAAAATTGTATGGTATCCGTACTAACACTGCTTTTATTCTATCTGCCTGAATCCTCTCTTGCTACATGTCCTGCATATTATTATTATTATTATTATTATTATTATTATTATTATTATTAATTCCCAGCCCATCTGGCTGGATCTCCCCAGCCACTCTGGGCGGCTCCCAACAGAATATTAAAAACGCGATAAAACATCAAACATTAAAAACTTCCCTAAACAGGGCTGCCTTCATGTATCTTCTAAAATTCAGACAGTTGTTTATTTCCTTGACATCTGATGGGAGGGTGTTCCACAGGGCGGGTATCACTATGGAGAAGGCCCTCTGCCTGGTTCCATATGTCCATCTTAACTTTGAGCCTTTTCTGCTACATCCATAACTTTCAGTCTTTGTCATACCCAGTTATTATTTCTTTTGTCTTTTAATGATATTCCTAACATTGCACGTTTCATGGCGTGTTATGGTGTTCTTCATGTTTGTGGTATAAAAATGAAACAAATAAATAATTTGTTGCATAGTTTTAAGTTTCAGTTGTTCCCCACCATAAGCTATTGTGAAGGGCAAGGCTACAAATCACTACATCACATTTTAATCGAGTCATTCTGTGAAAACCCATGTTTTCAGTGTATGCAGATCTGGCTTTGAGACGTAAAATGTTTGGTTTTTTTACTTTTGCAAATTTCACGGCTTAGTATTTGAACTGGTGACTTCAGGTATCGAACCGTTCTGTTTTGTTTTCCCAGCTTTGTTTTCATCTCAAACTCTTTCCCAAGTGACATTGTACTGATGACATCTGTCAACCCAGAAAATTAGCAGAAATAAATAAGTAAATAAAGCTTTGTCAAACTGTGCTTACAGAGGCAAATCTTAGATTGTGGCTTACAGCCATCAGCTGTCTGTATGTAGAAAAGTCATCAGATAGTAAAATTTCCCATCTGTATTTGGATTAGTCACCGAGATAGGGAAGGCTCCATGTTCCATTAGCATTCTGCCCAAGTCATCCACCCACTGTAATGTACTGTAGCTGTTACCATAATTATCTGTCTTCACATACCTTATCACCACAAGCAGAGCTTGAAGGAGCCATTTTACAGAGTCAGCTTTTTGCTCTTAGTTATAATTAGAGCTTGGGAAATATTGCAGGAGGCAAGTTATGCATAGTCATTTGAACCTTTTTAATTAGCTAGCAATTGTACCCGGGCCCCTTTTGGGATTTGCTTTCGATGAATATTCTATCTGCTTGTTGGGAAACTTTGCAGAAGGGAACAGATTTCAAGCCCTGCTCGCAGAAAGGAAACCTCAAAAAGTCGCAAAGATGCAGATTTTCATTTCAAACCTCTTAACAATGCAGTTCACCCAAAGAGGTCTCCTGGGGTGGAAGCAAAAGAGTTTTTGCTATTGTTTTCACGTGACCTTTGGGCAAATGTCCTAATCTGCCAATGCCACGAGCTATACAGAGTTGTGGCCAAACCACAGTCTAGTCCTAACAGCTGCAAACATCACCTGTATTCAGCATCAAAGAAGCACTGTTTATGTTAGATAATTAATGATGCCCAGGGCTTAATATTCAAACAGGTTCATCCAAGCCACAGCTCCAAAACTCTTGTCTCCTGATTGTGGTAGGGGTGTGGCTCTGTGCCAAGATAAATGGAAAGTACATTGCTGTTTCTTATAGGCCATACAAGGAGTTTTCTCCACCCAGGAAAGAAGGAAGAAGGGTGTCCTAAGGTGATTGTCCCAGGGGAGGTAGTAGCTTTGTGCATATTATTGTCTATTCAATATATGCAAAATGGTTTTACCAAAAAAAAAAAAATAGCATATGTGTAGCTCCAAGAGATGAGCAAATGTTTCTGGATTGTTAAGAGGTTTTTTCCCTAGGGAGGATGGAAGCTATGCATTTTAAGAATAGATTCCTGCCTTCTCTGGCAGAAATTGTGTGATTATCTGGAGAAATACCAGAGAGGAAAATAATGCAATCATCATCATCATCATCATCATCATCATCATCATCATCATCATAAAAAATTTATACCCCGCCCATCTGGCTGAGTTTCCCCAGCCACTCTGGGTGGCTCCCAATCAAGTGTTAAAAACAGTACAGCGTTAAATATTAAAAAATTCCCTGAACAGGGCTTCCTTCAGATGTCTTTTAAAGATAGGATAGCTGCTTATTTCCTTCACATCTGAAGGGAGGGTGTTCCACAGGGTGGGCGCCACTACCAAGAAGGCCCTCTGTCTGGTTCCCTGTAACCTCACTTCTCGCAATGAGGGAACTGCCAGAAGGCCCTCGCCGATGGATCTCAGTGTCTGGGCTGAACGATGGGGGTGGAGATGCTCCTTCAGGTATACAGGACCAAGGCCGTTTAGGGCTTTAAAGGTCAGTACCAACACTTTGAATTGTGCTCGGAAACGTACTGGGAGCCAATGCAGATCTCTCAGAACTGGTGTTATGTGGTCCTGGCAGCCACTCCCAGTCACCAGTCTAGCTGCCGCATTCTGGATTAATTGCAGTTTCTGGGTCACCTTCAAATGTAGCCCCACGTAGAGCGCATTGCAGTAGTCCAAGCAGGAGATAACTAGAGCATGCACCACTCTGGCGAGGCAGTCCACGGGCAGGTAGGGTCTCAGCCTGCATACCAGGTGGAGCTGGTAGACAGCCGCCCTGGACACAGAATTAACCTGCGCCTCCATGGACAGCTGTGAGTCCAAAATGACTCCCAGGCTGCGCACCTGGTCCTTCAGGGGCACAGTTACCCCATTCAGGACCAGGGAATCCCCCACACCCGCCCGCCCCCTGTCCCCCAAAAACAGTACTTCTATCTTGTCAGGATTCAACCTCAATCTGTTAGCTGCCATCCATCCTCCAACCGCCTCCAGGCACTCACACAGTAAGAATACATGGAAACTTTTCAAACCCCAAGTGCCTAAGTACTGAGTGCTTCCCTAATTTTTTGATTGAAGGTGTTGGAGGGTTTCTAAACTGATTTTCACCCTCCTCTCCTCAAAACCAGTGCCAGCTTTTCTACTTTGAGGGCTGGTTCAGATGTAATGCACTGAGGGCATCATGGCCAAAGCCCCTCTCCACCACCTCCACCCCAACTACTACAACTACAAGCCACTACTATCTATATGCTTCCTGATAGCCTCAAAGAATCCAAAAAAGTTAGTGAAACAGGACTCCCTCCATAGAAGCCGTGCTGATTCTTCTTCAGCAAGGCTTGACCTTCTATTTGTTTAAGCATTTTAGCCGTAATCATGCCAAACTCGTTCAGAAATGCCTGCAGGGTATGTATCGTTGGTATATAACTCCAATTAAATTGGCAAAAATGTATAAAATGCGAGATAGAGCCTGCTGGAAGTGTAAATTAAAGGATGGAGAATTTTTCCACATGTGGTGGACATGCGAAAAAATGAAAAAGTTTTGGGATATGATATGCATGAAATGAAAAAAAAATTCAAATATACATTCCCATAGAAACCAGAGGCTTTTTTATTAGGGATAATAGGAGATGAAGTGAGAAAAGAAGACTGCAGATTATTCTTATATGCCACGACTGCCACAAGGATTCTTGTGGCCCAAAAGTGTAAATCCCAAGAGTTACCAACCCTAATGGAGTTGCAGACGAAATTATTTGAGTATACTGAATTGGCAAAAATGAGTTATAAAATTCGAGACCAAAAAGTGACAAAGTTTGAGGAGGAGTGGAGTAAATTTGTTTTGTATATACGAAATAGCTGTAGAAGTTTAAAAACTGTAGCAGGGCTAACATAAATCTTGTGACGTATATAGAATGTAATTACCGGTAAGAATCTGCAGGAATGGATGTAAATTGGGAAAACCGAAGCAGGGAAGGAGTGAAGTTCAGGCTCGAAATTGTGCAGGGTAAATAAGAAGATAAAAAAGGTTGAATGTTAAAGTTTAAGTTTTATTTAATTTTGTTTTGTTTTTGAAAATCAATAAAAAAGTAGTAACAGAAATGCCTGCAGAGTGACAGAAATGATTTACAGGAAGATCGGCAATGCCCTTAGCTCCAGCTTCAAACTGCTTCTTGCATTTGAAACACCAAAAAAGTTCAACCGCAGTGGGCGGTTTTATGGCAAAAACCATTGGGCTTCTTTGCAAACAGAATGTTGCCATCCTACTTTAAAAGAATCACCCAGAGCACTGCTAGTTTATTTATTACACATAAAAGGAGGCAATCTGATATATTTCCCAGATTAGAATGGCAATCTGTACTAGGAAGCACTTCTGAGCAGTATATTTTTTAGTGCTAAGTCTCAGCATATTGTCGGAGAAGGTAACATTTCCTACTCTGGGAGATGTGAACTTCTTGGATTCAATAAGATGACATAATCCAGGCTTCATGGTCTAGTTCTTTAAAAATAAATAGTCTTGGAAGCCTCCATGACAGTTAAAATTGTCTCTCCACAAGAGTAAAACACCCTTAAAAGAAATAGCTTTAAAGCAGAGGCATGCCATGAACTTTTTTTGACCCAATGCCACACATACATACAGTGGAGTTTTTGTCTCTTTGATAGTATATTACACAGCATAGCATTCAAGTGCATCGTCAGGGTGTTGACTGTGTGTCAGATAGACTGTGAAATGTACACTACAGTTTATAACAGGATTATGTAAGCAACTCATTGTTTGAAAAACAATATGAGCATTATCTTTTGTTCGCTTCTAATGGGCTTTCCCTCTGTATAAGTATTAGGAGGTCCCCTTTTAATAAAGTACAGTATCAGCTTTCAGTTTTAGCAATGATGATTCATTTGGGCACTTACTTGTGTCGTATTAAGGGTGGAAAAAAGAGAATGTGCCAAGTTGGTGGAAAGAGTAAGATCATATTATGGCATAGCATGGTACCTCTGAGCACGTAGCTGCTGCTTTTTTATTACCTTTTTAGGGCAATGACTTAATAAAGCAAATTCCTTCAGTGATGTCATTTTCAGTAGGCTGCGGCACAGAGACCCATGTCTTCATTTCTGAAAACACACTTATAGAGAAGGGTAGCTCTGAAATATGTACTTAGAGAATGTGCTTTCATTGCACTGCTGTCAGCAAGGGTATTAGCCCATGGCTGAGATTTATCATATTGAGCTACAAAGGTCTGCAACATAATCATGTATTTTAGTGGATCCCTAAGTGAGGGTCATTAGTCGTATACTCAAATGTGTATTAACTTTATGAGGTTGTATTGTCGTCGTTGAGAGCTATAAAGAAATAAATATTGAGTTGAAGGCTGGAAAAGGTTTGAGCTGTCCTGAGTAACTGCATTTTCGCATGCAGTAGATACTGAACACTTGGTTTTTAAAAAACCAACAGCAGCAACCCAATAATTCTGGATAGTCTATTACCAAACTTGAACTTTAGAGTCAATCACCACAGCAACTGTCTTTACTACTTCCATCTTGTTTCTCTGTGCTGTAGACATTTGTCACAATCCAAATTACTATTTGTGTTTCTCTCATTGGGTACTTCATATTTTATCCAAACTGCAGAAGTCTCATCCACCCATCCACACCAAATCTTGAATAGCAAGCCAGTTTTGAAATCTGAAGAGGTTTGAAAATAATTTGTGAAGTGGAATAGAGGTCTGCTCTTCAAAGCAAACCAAAGGACCCTTCAGGCATTTGTTGCATGTTCACGATGATGTGTGTTTGCGATGCTTTTAAGGTACACAATCCTGCTTTCAATATTGCTTGCGCTTGCAAAAGTTTTGGGGCAGTAACACGGCTTGATTTCCAATCAGTGCAGGGAGAAGTTTTGCATATTTTTGTGTAGATATGAATTTGCTGTTGTCAGGGGCTCAGGAGCAGGAGCACAGGGGAGAGAGGAAATGGAGAGCGAAGGGGAAGAATCCGAGGACAGCGTAGGGGAGTATGACAGTGGCCCGAGAGATTCCATGAGCTTCTCCAGCGAATCAGAAGATTCCCAGAAGGGGGCGCCGATGGTCAGGGCAAGGGGGGTCCCAGGGGGGACACACCAGAAACAAGGAGCCAGCGGGGAACCCCGAAGCAGCAGCGGGGGATCAGGACCAGTTTCCCCACCAGAGCGTAGTGGGGGGGAAGAGTCACATGTGTCAGGGCCAGCGTCTCCTCCAGCGGGGAGAGAAGGTGAGTCAGGGCTGACCACGCCTCCAACGGAGGGGAGGTCAGTTGCAGCTAGCCTCCCCGAAGGGGGAAGCAGTGACAGCAGCAGTGAAACGGTCAGGAGGAAAGTTGCTGGCTGGGCGCGCGCGCCAAGTTCAAATGTACAGGCGCGGGGAACAGCAGGAGACCCGGATGGGGAACCAGCTCCTAAAGCCCGCCGGAGGGAGGGGGAAGGCTCAGGGGATTCAGCGTCAGAAGAGTCTAGAAAGGGCGAGACCCCAACGGACAGGCGGAACCAGAGGCGGAAAGAACAGAGGAAGAGGTGGAGTAAGGCTAGAGTCTTAAACTGGTGTCTGGGGGGAGGAGACTCAGACGGAGCATCAGCGGTCTAACGGTTGAGACGTAGAGCTGCACGCTGCGGCTCTGGAAGTGAAACTGAACTTCAATAAAGACTTTCGTATTTAACAACGAAGTGGCGTTGGTCCTTTGTGAGCTGGGACCTCGGACAGCTCTGACAGCTGTCAATCCTTTAGATCCTGCTTTGCATCTCATCTATAAATCGGTACAGCGGTGGTGGACTTTGGGCTCTCAAATTTCAGCAGCGCCATGTACAACACTAAAATTTGCCCCCCTGCCTCTCACGCTCTGTTCTACAGCATTGTTGTGGTGCTCCCTGCAGCACAGTGCCCAGTGCGGCCGAACCAGTCGCACTATACAGCTCTGGCTGCAGTGGACATCCTTAACTTTAAAGCACCTTCAAAACACAGAATCTTTCCTTCAAAGAATTCTGGGCACTTTGTTAAGCGTTGCCAGCAATTGTAACTCTGTCAGGGGTTAACTACAGTGCTCAAAATTCTTTGAGGAAGGTGCTTTAAAGGTATAGCGTGTTTTCAGCCTTACTTTTCTATGCTCCATACTGGAGGTGAGGAACCTTTGACCCTCCTGATGCTGCTGGGTATCACCCCTAGCCAGAACACCCACTGCTGGCAATAGCTGGAGAACCACAGTTCCCCTTCCTTTCTTAGAGCCAGTGTGGTGTAGTGGTTAAGGGCGGTAGATTCGTAATCTGGTGAACCGGGTTCGCTTCCCCGCTCCTCCACATGCAGCTGCTGGGTGACCTTGGGCTAGTCACACTTCTCTGAAGTCTCTCAGCATCACTCACCTCACAGAGTGTTTGTTGTGGGGGAGGAAGGGAAAGGAGAATGTTAGCCGCTTTGAGACTCCTTCGGGTAGTGATAAAGCGGGATATCAAATCCAAACTCCTCCTCTTCTTCTTCTTCCTCTTCTTCTTCTTCTTCTTCTTCTTCTTCTTCTTCTTCTTCTTCTTCTTCTTCTTTATATCAGCATCCCACTTTACCCGGGCCTTTGACATTTGAGATGTATATTTTCAGGACCCATCCTATTTTTGTACAAAGATTTGTTGGAAAACAAAACCCCCAGGTGGTTGTCACCAATGGAAGCTAAGGAAGTGAAAAAACTTAATATGGAACCCAAATGGCCAAAATATTGGGAAATTATAGAACATGAGGAGGGAAAAGTGAAATTGCAGAGCTATGAGAAATTGAAGTCAAAAGTAAGAGATTGGCTTCATTACTATCAGATAAATGAAGTTTTCAAACTGGACAGGAAAATTGGCTTCCAGGTGGAGAGGTCAAAATTAGAAACAGAGCTATTGGAACCCAATACTAAGAATCTGTCAAGAATGTATAACTTGCTGTTGAAATGGAATACACAGGATGAGACGGTTAAATCAGCTATGATTAAATGGGCACAAGACATTGGCCATAACATTATGTTTGCTGACTGGGAACAGTTATGGACCACCGGTATAAAGTTCACGGCATGTAATGCCTTAAGAGAGAACATTATGAAAATGATATATAGGTGGTACATGACCCCAGTCAAGCTGGCAAAAATTTACCATACGCCCAATTACAAATGTTGGAAATGTAAGGAAACTGAAGGTACCTTTTACCACCTTTGGTGGACGTGCCCTAGGATTAAGGTCTTCTGGGAAATGATTTATAATGAAATGAAAAAGGTGCTAAAATGCACTTTCGTGAAGAAACCAGAAGCTTTCCTCCTGGGCATGGTAGGTCAATTGGTGTCAAGGAAAGATAGGACGTTCTTTATGTATGCTACAACAGCAGCAAGAGTACTTTTAGCAAAGTATTGGAAGACACAAGAACTACCCACACTGGAAGAATGGCAGACCAAGGTGATCGACTACATGGGACTGGCGGAGATGACTGGCAGAATCCGTGACCAAGGGAAAGAGACGGTGGAAGAAGACTGGAAGAAATTTAAAGTTTATCTTAAGAATTGTTGTAAAATTAATGAATGTTAAAATGTCTTGGGTAATGCAAAATAGAATTGCAGTGACAAACAATTGGATACGAAAAAAAAAGAGTTAAAGAAAGTGTTATGAGAAATTGAAATTAGGGGTTGCTGGAAGGATTTAAAACAGGGATGCAGAAAGGGGAGGTATGGGGAAGTCGCTGAAAGAAGGTTTTAGGAAAGAAAGGTCAAGAAATTATACGTGTTTATATGTTTGTTTGTTTATGTATTGTGTTGTTTTGTCTTTTAATATGTGTTGAAAAACCAATAAAAAAGGACCCATCCTATTTTTTTGTGATTGTAAGTTTTTAAAACTGTTTTTAATGTTGTATTTTAGTTGAATCAGAATCAGAAGAATCTTTATTTGCATCAGCCGCTAGCCATAGCAATAAAATAAAATGTACTGAAGAGAGAGGTACAGTGGTACCTCAGGTTAAGAACTTCATTCATTCCGCAGGTCTGTTCTTAACCTGAAACTGTTCTTAACTTGAGGTACCACTTTAGCTAATGGGGCCTCCTGCTGCCGCTGCGCCGCTGCTTCATGATTTCTGTTCTCATCCTAAAGCAAAGTTCTTAACCTGGGGTAATATTTCTGGGTTAGTGGAGTCTGTAACCTGAAGCGTATGTAACCCGAGGTAACACTGTATAGAAAATACATTTTGGAGGTTTACATCAATAATAAAATAATAGATCTTAGTCTAATTTCCCCCGCTAAAAGCCATGCAGTGTTTGCTATCACCTGATCATCTTGATCTGCTAAAAGACAGGACACAGTAGCAATGGTTGAGTGACTTGGCATGGACAATAATCGAGGGGTAATAACCTCACTCCTCAAATCTTTTTGAAGAGTGCAAGCCGGAAGCACATGAGCCACTGACTCAATACTGTCATCTCCATATGGACAGAACTGTTTTCCCAGTGAATGGTTGTAACCTGCCCTGGGACCTTAGGGCAGATAACAAATTAAAATCACCACCACCTCCCATGTGTTGTGGATGCTGGAGAAGGGTGGGCTGGATTCCCTATCTTTTCAAGACGCGGGAGGGGCTGTGGTCTAAACCACTGAGCCTCTTGGGCTTGCTGATCGGAAGGTCGGTGGTTCAAATCCACGTGACAGAGTGCGCTCCTGTTGTTTGTTCCAGTTTCTGTCAGCCTAGCAGTTGAAAAGCACACCAGTGCAAGTAGATAATTAGGTACCGCTATGGCAGGAAGATGAACAGCGTTTCCGTGCGCTCTGACACTCATCGCAGTGTTCTGTTGTGCTAGAAGCGGTTTAGTCACAACCCGAAAAACTGTCTGTGGACAAATGCCAGCTCCCTCAGCCTGAAGCAAGATGAGCTCTGTACCCCATAGTCGCCTTTGACTGGACCTAACCATCCAGGAGCCACTTACCTTTTCTACCTTACACGGTATCTTGTGTTTTCATTTTTTTTTTAAGCTGATATTGTGCATTTCAATTTTAAAAGAACTGGCACACATACACCAGCAGTAAGAGCAAAAGAGCTCTCAGAAACTAAGCCATTTCTGAACTCTCACTGAGAAACCTTGTAAGCAGTCTCTGTGCAGACCCAGAGAAGGTTTCACCATCGTTGCTGTTGCAATAGCGTTTCCAAAATGGAGTATAGTTGTATTCTGATGTTGTGGTAGGTATGTAGGATTCATGTGAGTAGAAATGCGGAATGTATCTTTCAAATTCCCTCTTTGGGCTCTCAACACTTGTTGCTATCCATCTGTCTCAATAGACAATGGAGAGTGCAGTCAAACCATTGCATTAGCAGCACAGGAGAAACCTCTCCAGGGTACAAGCCTGGGCAATGCGTATGGAGGTCCTAAGTTGCCCAGATGACAAGACCCACCCTCTTGGCCTCGCTGATGGGGTCCAAAGGAAAGCAGAGCAATACCTTTGGCATCAGCTTGGCAGCAGGAGTTTCTGGAGGGAGGCGTACAATGCGCCATCCAACAATCTTAGGGACTCCACACCGGATTTGCACAGGGTTCACTCCTTAGTATTTTCTTCTCCCAAAGATATCCCACAAGGCAAAGGAGGTTTAGGATCAGAGTTTTCCTTCTCCTAGATGGGCTGCCTTCACTGGTTGATGAGCCCCATCGGCCCCTCACTTCCCTCTACAGCACATGCAGAAATGGCCTTCTTGACTGTTGAACCCATGATTGGTCTCATCCGCTCAATCCGCCAGAGTCTGTTTTGCATGCAGGGGAAGTCCCTGACTCACCGAGGGTTTGAGACCCATTGGCTACTGTCACCTGGTTTAGCGGGCCAGTAGAAGGCGTTTCCTGGAGTGTGGCCATTGTCACATGCTGACAGCTTCTAGGAGCCACAAACTATGCCAGAAGGAACACAACATGTCCCCCACCCATGTCCCCTAACACCCCATATACCCCAGCTTAACACTTACCTCTCTTAGAAAATGACCTACCAATTTAGTAGAGTAGTGGGACGCGGGTGGCTCTGTGGGTTAAACCACAGAGCCTAGGACTTGCTGATCAGAAGGTAGGCAGTTCAAATCCTCGTGATGGGGTGAGCTCCCGTTGCTCGGTCCCTGCTCCTGCCAACCTAGCAGTTCGAAAGCACCTCAAAGTGCAAGTAGATAAATAGGTACCGCTCCGGCAGGAAGGTAAACGGCGTTTCTGTGCGCTGCTCTGGTTCGCCAGAAGTGGCTTAGTCATGCTGGCCACATGACCTGGAAGCTGTACGCCGGCTCCCTCGGCCAATAAAGCGAGATGAGCGCTGCAACCCCAGAGTCGGCCACAACTGGACCTAATGGTCAGGGGTCCTTTACCTTTACCTTTTATCTTGAGTAGCAATTGCTTCCCTCCGTCTTTCTTGGGTTTCCTTAGGAACCCGTGTCTCCTTCCACCCTGGAGAAAGGAGGCCAGCTATTTAGACAAGTCCGTTGTGATATGAGCTTGCCAGATCTTCCCAGATCAAACTTCTACGAAGAAAAACAAGAAGATATGCTGGGCCTGTGGCTATTTGTTGCCAAGGCAAGACATGCAACCCTTAACAGGTTTAAGAATAAATCACTGAAACAAATGAAGTTGATAGCTGCTTTCCAGTTTTTTTATCTCCATATAAGGGAAACGAGAAAGCCTGATAAGCTACATATTTTCACCTCGGAAATTTACTGCGATAAGTTAAGTGGTTCATTTTTCTTGAAAGGTCCCATTGTTTAGTACATGCTGGAACAAACAGCAGTTGTTGAAAATGCATTCCATATCAGTCTCTCTAAGGTGATAAAAGGAAATCTAGCTGTTGAATGGAGAAAAGCTCCCAACATAAGATGCAGTAAACAAACTGCTTGATGTCCCCTTGTCACTGATACGAAAAACGTCTGTGAATGTGATATATATTCTCATTCATGCAGCCTAAATGGCTTATCTGTTTGTTTTGCAGCCTCCGAGGAAATAAAAACAATATTTATCTTGTATTTTCAACTATTGCTTCATCTATTGCTCTGCTTTTAGAGCAGTGTCCTATAAAGAGAAGCCATATTTAGTACATTTTTGACAACTGAAATTTTGTGTGGTCTTATGGAAAGTCCTTAAGGGACGTGGGTGGCCCTGTGGGTTAAACCACAGAGCCTAGGACTTGCCGATCAGAAGGTCAGCGGTTCGAATCCCCATGATGGGGTGAGCTCCCGTTGCTCGGTCCCTGCTCCTGCCAACCTAGCAGTTCGAAAGCATGTCAAAGTGCAAGTAGATAAATAGGTACCACTCCAGCGGGAAGGTAAATAGCGGGAAGGTAAATGGTCCCCTTTACCCCTTTATGGAAAGTCCTTAGTCCTTGTTTAGCTTCATGCTTTTTTCTATGTTTGTAATGGACAGACGTGTAGGACTGGGGACCATTATCATATAAGCAGTAGAGACTGGTCCCTAAGGGCAAAGAGGGCTCTGCCCTACCAACCCCAATCTGTCTTCTTACAACCAATCAGCTGGTGGCTGTGTCTGCAATTGGCTCTAGCTGCACCAGTCAGGCTCTACCTAACCAGTTCCGATGGACACCAGCCGCCACTGACTATAAGTATTCATGCATCTAGGCTCCAATTTGCATTAAAGCTTCTATGCACCGCGAGGAATAAACACAATCTTGTCAATAACATTAACTCCCATTGATGGGATCTCTCAGGGTCTCCACCTTTGCCTGATACCCCCCCCCCCCAGCATACAATTGCTGTTCTTTCTTAGCAAAACTCCAGAGTTTATGGTCCACTTCTCTGGAATCACCACCATTAGTCCTGAAATGCTTTTTCCAAACACATGGACACAACCCCAAGGATGACTGGGGCAAAGTTAAATAAAAAGGCATAACTGAGGAGGAGCAATTGATCTTCCCCAAGTACAGAATTGGTAAAGGTAAAGGGACCCCTGACCATTAGGTCCAGTCGTGACCGACTCTGGGGTTGCAGCACTCATCTCGCTTTATTGGCCGAGGGAGCCGGCATACAGCTTCCGGGTCATGTGGCCAGCATGACTAAGCCGCTTCTGGTGAATCAGAGCAGTGCACGGAAACGCTGTTTACCTTCCCACCGGAGCGGTACCTATTTATCTCCTTGCACTTTGACGTGCTTTCGAACTGCTAGGTTGGCAGGAGCAGGGACCGAATAATGGGAGCTCACCCCGTCGCCGGGATTCGAACCTCCAACCTTCTGATCGGCAAGTCCTAGGCTCTGTGGTTTAACCCACAGTGCCACCTGCGTCCCACAGCATATCAAACAACCATGCAAAAGAGTATTTCGTAATAACAGAAACTTGATACCCGGTTGTAGTTTCCTGCCTCAATTAAACACTTGTTCTGTTTTAATCTGTACTAAGAATGATTGGGCAGCAAACATTAAATATAATGTACTGACAGTTACCTCTCTAAACCCAGCAATGGTTAACCAGTGGCTGCTTCATTAAGTTGAGGGTAAGCCAGGTTGCTTCTTGAGAAGCTCATAAAGGTTCCTTAAAAACACTCCAACCTCTGGTGTTTGGCATCTGTGATCTCGAGATGATGTAACTTTATACAGTGGTGATGTGAAGTTTTTCTTGGTTCTTCGAAGCCAAATGCCTCAGAGGCAAATCATAATAAATGCCAATATTTTCTTAACATTTTTGCGCATGAAAGCAGACTTCAGTTTTCTTGCAAAGACGCAGGATCACGCAGGGGTAAGAGGTCAGGAACAAGAAGGGTAAGGCTGGGGACTGCCCTTCTGAAGTGCAAGGTATGCAGAAAAATAAACAGCTGTTTCTCTCTCCAGCCCAGATCACACAAACAGTATATGAGTTAGTTGATGTGTCTCTAGCATCTACCACTTCACACTATTGTGGGTGGGCTGAATGTTCCACAGCGGGAGGAGGGACGGTGCATGAACAACAGGTATGCCTGGGAGAAGGGCTGTAGCTGGCACTTCTCTGTCTATGTACATGGATCTTTTCTCACACAAATCAAGGAGCATTCAGCCAAGTACCGTATTTTTCGCTCCATAGGGCGCACCGGACCATAGGGCGCACCTAGTTTTTAGGGGGGGGAATCAAGAAAAAAATCTTATTTCCGGCCCCCCCAGGCCCAAAGAGCAGGGGTTGCCCGCAGCTATGGAACAAGCCAAGGCAGCAAGCGGGATGGATCCCGCTCGCTGTTTTGGCTTCCTCTTCAGCCCCACGCAACCTCTCCCTGCCGGAGAGGCTGCGCGGGGCTAAAGAAGCCATAGCCGCGTGCAGCCTGTCCCTGCCGGAGGGGCTGTGCGCAGCTATCCCTGAAGCCTGGAGAGCGAGAGGGGTCGGTGCGCACCGACGCCTCTCGCTCTTCAGGCTTCAGCAAAAGCAACGCAAAGCCTTTGGAGCATGGAGGGAGCGCTCCCTCTGCGCTTCGGAGGCTTGGCGTTGCTATCGCTGAAGCCAAGGAGCCTGCATTCGCTCCATAGGATGCACACACATTTCCCCTCAATTTTTGGAGGGGGAAAAGTGTGTCCTATAGAGCGAAAAACACGGTAAATCTGCAGCTGCTTACAGAGTCCAGAAACAGGTAGACTTCCTCACCTGCTGTTTTTAAGCAGTGCCTCACAGCAGCCTATGGAGGCTCAGGCCACTTCTGGCTTTTCCAGCCCCTTGCCATAATAATGCAGCACAAAAAACCCCACAGCAACAACAACATATGCAAGCAAAATATAGCAGCAAAAAGGTGGCAGGGAGTAACACATAGCTCTATTTTTTAAAACACACACACAAATGTTTGTTTTGTTCCCCCCTGAGCCTGTGAAATGCACTACGTATAGAGGAAAAATCTCGTTTTTGTGCAAAGTCACCGTTGATGTTAAGCTGATGACAAAATATGTATCAGTTAATAATAATAATAATAATAATTTATTATTTATACCCCGCCCATCTGGCTGGGCCTCCCCAGCCACTCTGGGCGGCTTCCATAGAAACCAAAAACACAGTAAAATATCACACGTTAAAAACTTCCCTGAACAGGGCTGCCTTAAGATGTCTTCTGAATGTCAGGTAGTTGTTTATTGCTTTGACATCTGCTGGAAGGGCGTTCCACAGGGCGGGCGCCACTACCGAGAAGGCCCTCTGCCTGGTTCCCTGTAGCTTTGCTTCTCGCAATGAGGGAACCGCCAGAAGGCCCTCGGCGCTGGACCTCAGCGTCCGGGCAGAATGATGGGGGTGGAGACGCTCCTTCAGGTATACTGGACCGAGGCCGTTTAGGGCTTTAAAGGTCAGCACCAACACTTTGAATTGTGCTCGGAAACGTACTGGGAGCCAATGTAGGTCTTTCAAGACCGGTGTTATATGGTCTCGGCGGCCGCCCCCAGTCACCAGTCTAGCTGCCGCATTCTGGATTAGTTGTAGTTTCCGAGTCACCTTCAAAGGTATCCCCACGTAGAGTGCATTGCAGTAGTCCAAGCGGGAGATAACCAGAGCATGCACCACTCTGGCGAGACAGTCCGCAGGCAGATAGGGTCTCAGCCTACGTACCAGATGGAGCTGGTAAACAGCTGCCCTGGACACAGATTTGACCTGTGCCTCCATGGACAGCTGTGAGTCCAAAATGACTCCCAGGCTGCGCACCTGGTCCTTCAGGGGCACAGTTACCCCATTCAGGACCAGGGAATCCTCCACACCTGCCCGCCTCCTGTCCCCCAAAAACAGTACTTCTGTTAACCAAAAAATATGGGTTTTTTACTTTATCCCACATCGTATTTGCTTACATTTGCAGCTCCGAGCTGAGAGGCTGCGCCACAATTTGATCCAATTCACACAAAAACAAGTTGCGAAAATAATCAAATGTCAAAAACAATAACAGGTGTCTAAATGCGTACCTGACAACCGCCCTTGGAAAAAAATGGGACGTCCTGATTTTTCTTGCAAGAGGAAAGTGAGCAAAATGGCCACCGTGATCTCACATGATTTGGGGCTGTACTTTTTTCAGGCATAGCGCCCCAAAAGGTGCTTTGGGGGGCAGCAATGTTACATAGCACCCAAAAACATGTGTTTTGGGGCACTGTGCACTTAAAAGCGGTTTTGTGGCCCCCCCAATTTCATGTGGGTTATGTGACTCACATGGGAGTGTTACCCCAGATGATGGTGTTCCAGTTTTGAGGTGCTTCATATTGGAAGGTATGTAAATGTGATGCCCTCTTTGATTTTGAGACCCCAAGAGACCGGCCTACCTCCCCCCCCAATTGATCCTGTTTGTAAAAACTGATTGACTTACTTTTCTTGTGCAATAGCATGCACCGCTTTACTCTGCAATCTCCAGGAATTTCTCTTTTTTATAATAATTTTTATTAACAGGCCAATCAAATCACATTATTTCCAAATCACATTAGTTCCAAATTATACAGCCAAATTTTTAAATTTTGTTGGGGGTACCCATACTTCAAGCTCCAAACGGGGGTCCAAGCATCACTTATGTTGCTGCTTTAATTAAACAGTTCTATCCAGTTCTGTCCAGATAGTCTCTTTATTACTTTCTTCATCTTCTTGTTGTTATCATATAATCCTTTCTTTGCGATCTCTGATAATCTTCACAAGCGGGTTGGAAACAAACGTCCTCTGTGTGGGTTTTGCACTCTCCAAGAATCATATCACTTAGGAACAGACTCCAGGAATTTCTCATCTCCATTGCTTTTATTAAAAGTTGCTAGGATATCTTAGTAGCTTTTATCTGGAAGAAAAACTCGTCACATTGAATAATGTACAAATACTACAAATATGAAGAAATGTGTATGCTGGAGACAGCGTTTAAATACATATTTCCAGATGTATCATTTACTCCAAATATGCAATCTATAACATGTTTTTGATACAGTTTTTGAGTTGAGTACAGTGGTCGAGTTAAGTACTTAATTCGTTCCGGAGGTTCATTCTTAACCTGAAACTGTTCTTAACCCGAAGCACCACTTTAGCTAATGGTGCTTCCTGCTGCTGCCACGCCGCCGGAGCCCGATTTCTGTTCTCATCCTGAAGAAAAGTTCTAAAACACTATTTCTGGGTTAGTGGAGTCTGTAACCTGAAGCGTAGGTAACCTGAAGCATATGTAACCTGAGGTACCACTGTACTGCATAGGACCATTTGGGAAGAGCAAAAGCCAGTAAAATAAACTTCAGGTCTGATTTGTCCAGAGAATTCAGTTCATATCAGTTCTTAATCGTAATTCACAAAGGCCTGATTCCAAAAGCACCTTGAGCTGAGACCGTGCCCCAGAATTGGCAAAAATCTCCCAAATTTTTTTTGGGAGTTTTCTGGCCATGCCTTCTGACCTGAAGAAGAGGTTGCCTTTTTACTGCCTTTTCTCCTGCTCGGCTAGCAGAAAGGTTAAGTCCAACTTCCTACTCCAGTCTCACCACTTCTGCATGCATCCTATTCAACTGCAACTCTTAAGTACACTTAAGCACCCATTCCTATTAATAAGCAAGACTTGCGTTTGTGTTTAGTGTGAGACTGCGTTGCTGAATCTATTTTCAGTGCTGACGCCAGTTTTGGAAAGCTTGGGTATATGGCCTAAGCGACTTGGCACACCGAGAAAACAAACAGATACTTGTTTAGTTAGACTTTTAATAAGGTGGCTAGTTAATTAGTATATTATTATAGAGGTTGTTCTGTGTGTTAACTTTGGTATCTCCCTTGACCAAAGTATAGATGTTTTTTCTGTAATCCCAGGCCTATTATAGCCAAAGGTTAAGATTTAAGACTGAGAAAATTGTTCCCCTGGAATATTTATGGGAAGTCATTTACAACTAGTTCTTTGATCATTATTCTGTTCAAATGCATGTTCCTGGCAGACTAGATACTGTTGGAAAATTCTGGAGCGCACCTGTATATCTCCTCTTTCCTGGCTCCCAGCTGGAATAAAATTGCTTTTTATTGACGCTTTAGAAATTTAACTCATGAAGTCACTAGATGTGCCTAAATCTGGGAGCTCCTGCCGCCGCCCAGATGTGGATTTTTCTTGACTTTGACAGTACTCAGAGGTGTGTGTGACAGCTTGCTTTGCTCTGACTGAGTGAAATGTTGCCTACTTTAAATCATAAGGTCCCCCATGGCTCAGAGACGTAGCTCTTATCCATCAGGAACCATGTGTTCAGTATTGAGGGCCACGGGTGGTGTTGTGGTCTAAACCATTGAGCCTCTTGGGCTTGCCGATTGGAAGGTCGGCATGTCAAATCACTACGACAGAGTGAGCTCCCGTTTCTCTATCCCAGCTCCTGCCAACCTAGCAGCTCAAAAGCAGACCAGTGCAAGTAGATAAATAGGTACCGCTGTGGTGGGGAGGTAAACGGCATTTCCAAGCACTCTGGTCTCCATCACATTGTTCCATTGCGCCAGAAGCGGTTTAGTCCTGCTGACCACATGACCCAGAAAGCTGTCTGTGGACTAACGCCGGCTCCCTCGGCCTGAAAGGAAGATGAGCGCCACAACCCCATAGTCAGCTTTGACTGGGCTTAACCGTCCAGGGGTCCTTTATCTTATTGAGGGCCTAGTTCTGTAGAACTCCCTCCCAGCTAAGATCATACAGCCAGGGGTGCCAACTTGAATGAAATATTGTGGGGGCCCAGGTAAGCCCCACCCCACATAATCAATCACATGATATGGTGCACACACATCATTTGAATGGCAATGCCCATCAACTTTGCAGGAGCCCTGCCTCCTCAAATATTTTATTGCGGGGGGCAAAGTTCCCACAGCCCCTAGGAGTTGGCTTCTATGATACAGGCATACAGTTCTGTTGAACTTCCAGCACTTAATGAAGACATTTTTAAAAAAGAATCAGCAGGCATTTTTAGTCTTTCTGATCTTTTGATTAATTTTAACTGTTTTATTATGTATGTTGTCACTAATGTCACTGAGCGGTATATAAATTATACAAATAAAGAAATCTCAATGAGTAATTTCTTTGGGACTCTTGTAACTAACTGTGCAAGCCAATAGCCAGAAGTAAACCACATTGAGTTTAGCAGGACTTAGTCCCCAAATCCAAGAATTGAAGAGTTGGAAGGGTCCCCAAGGGTCACCTAGGTAACTGTGTTATGGCCAGCAATAAATATAATAATAATAATTTATTATTTATACCCTGCCCATCTGGCTGGGTTTCCCCAGCCACTCTGGGCAGCTTCCAACTGAATATTAAAAACAATACAGCATCAGACATTAAAAACTTCCCTGAACAGGGCAGCCTTCAGTTGTCTTTTAAAAGTAAAACACAGTGGTACCTCAGGTTACATACGCTTCAGGTTACAGACTCCGCTAACCCAGAAATAGTGCTTCAGGGTGAGAACAGAAATCGGGCTCCGGTGGCACAGCAGCAGCAGGAGGCCCCATTAGCTAAAGTGGTGCTTCAGGTTAAGAACAGTTTCAGGTTAAGTACGGACCTCCGGAACGAATTAAGTACTTAACCTGAGGTACCACTGTAGTTGTTTATTGCCTTGACATCTGCTGGGAGGGCATTCCACAGGGCAGGCGCCACTACCAAGAAGGCCCTCTGCCTGGTTCCCTGTAGCTTCACTTCTCGCAGGGAGGGAACCGCCAGAAGGCCCTCAGCACTGGACCTCAGTGTCCTGGCTGAATGATGGGGGTGGACACGCTCCTTCAGGTATGCAGGACCGAGGCTGTTTAGGGCTTTAAAGCTCAGCACCAACACTTTGAATTGTGCTCAGAAATGTACTGGAAGCTGTTAGCTTGACGGTAGGCCCAGATTCAAATCTCCACTCACTCACAAAGTTCTCCCCATGGACAAGCCACAGTGTTTCTCTGCTTTACCCGCCTTGCAGAGTTGCTGGGAGAGAAAAATGGGGGAGGCCTCTTTAGAGGAAGGGTGAGATATAAATAATAGAACCATAGAATTCTGGATTTGGAAGGGATCCTGTGGGTCATCTGGTCCAACCCCCTGCAACGTAGCTGTCCCATATGGGAATTGAACCTGCAACCTTGGCATTATCAGCATCACGCTCTAACCAACTGAGCTCCCAGGCCATCTTCTGTCTCTTACGTAAGCCGGTGTGTGTGTGTGTGAGGGCGTTTATTTTCATCATGTTCTATATTTATTAATTGTCTTTTAAATTAAGTACTCAAGAACAGCCATGAAATAATTGAAAAAGAAATCAGCAAGCAGAAATGTTACACATCTGCATATCAGGCAGACACTCGTGCTCAAACTCTTCGGAAAACAAAACAAAACAAAAAGATTATTTAAGGCAGGCATCCCCAAACTCGGCCCTCCAGATGTTTTGGGACTACAACTCCCATCATCCCTAGCTAACAGGACCAGTGGTCAAGGATTATGGGAATTGTAGTCCCAAAACATCGGAGGTCTGAGTTTGGAGATGCCTGCTTTAAGGCGTGCTTCTTGGGGGAGACTAAAACAGAAATGTGATTGCACAACTTTGAGTCCCACAAGATTTTATTTTATTTTTTTTAAAAAAAGGTCTCTGAGCAATTACTGTTCTCAATTATTGGAATTATGAAATTCCAAAACCAAGAGAAAAATAACAACCACTCACTTCCCAAAGCAGTGGCAAGGAAGTAGGGGGACGACTCCACACAGCAGCAAGGTGGAGACATAAATGATGGGCATAGCAGCACCAGCCAAACTCAGGAATACCGAAGGCTTTATAGAAGGACCATGTCTTGGTATCACACCTAAAATAAGATGGTGTAGGGGCCGGTTGCACCCACATAAAGCTGGTGCTGCTACTGAAAAGACCCCGCTCCTAGTGGATCCCACCCACACCATCCAACCTCATTCACCAGCGGCCGTCAGAGCAAGGCCATCAGATGTTGTCAGGGCCTGGGCAGAGGAGGAATGGTGGAGACCGCCTCCCCATCCTGACCCTTCCAGAGAGGAGGGAGAGGAAGACAATATAGATTTACAACGGGTTTGAGGGAGGTCACAGCTCAGAGGCAGATGAGGGGTGAAGTTGGGAAGTCATGGGAGAGCCAGAGCAACACCTAGCTGACACGTTGTCATTAGAAAGCATCCCAGACCCTCCATCTCCCAGAACCCGGTGAGCCTTAAAAGTAGGAGAGCAAAGAGGTCAAAGACAGAGGGCACGTAGCAACACCCGTAGAAGTGTTGAATGAGGAAGTGGGAGAGACGGAGGGTGGAGATTCACTCGGGACAACACCATTATCCAAGAGGCTGGGTTCTGTAGCCTCTCTCTGTGAAGATTGAAATAAGAAGAAACTTTTCCTTGTCTTTATTATTTCTTGTGCAACCAGCCAGGAGCCGCTGACAGCATCTTGACAGATGTTGAATGAAGCATACCTGGTGAGGTGAGAGGCCTCTTCTGGGACTATTAAGGTTCTCTTCAGCCCCACCAATAAAATATTTGAGGGACCAGCCCTCCCCTCCCCAGTTAATGGGCATTGCCATTCAAATTGTGTGCGTGTGCCATGTCATGTGATTGATTTTGTGAGGCAGGGCTTACCTAGACCCCAATATTTTATTCAAGATGGCAGCCCTTTCCCTCAGTGACCCTTTCCCTCAGTGACTCCTACCCCTGTTTTAAACGGTTCTCTGCCCCAATGTTGAGCCCGACTGCGAGAAGCATGTTGGCTCCAGTCAATCAATTCATAGTCCCACAACAGAGCCCCCTTTGCAGTTCGAAGTACGCAGCTTTGCTGAATCTATTTACAGAGCTAAAGGTGGTTATGGAAAGCCATTGGGAGATGGGCTAAGCAGCTTGGCACACCAAGAAAGCAAACAGACAGATGTTTGCTTACAGGCTTTTAATAAACCTCGACCAGTTATATTAGAATATTTCTTTGCAGCCATCACTGCTTTGAATATCCTTCATCATTACTCTGACACTGGCCGACTGTCACAGGGCTCACATGGCATGATTTGTCGGGGCAGAGGCAAAACACAGGGCAGGGGTGTGTGGTGTAGCTCGGACAGAGCTTCCTGGATTTCAGACACAGAAAGTGGCACCTTAATGCTGTTCGATGCAAGAGTGGTACGTGAGGACATTTCAGGTTTTCGCTCTGTAGTCAGGTAATGACGTCACAGACAATGACATCATGTGCTCCAGCTGTGTCCTGGGAAGTACATTTCCTATTTTCTAGTACCTCTACCTAGTGAAATGCTAGGAAGGTGTTGAGGGAGGAATGCTCTTTTAAAATAAAAAATAGCATGCAGACATGTGCTCTGTAACCATTCATGTTTCACCCCTCTCCTCTGGGTCTCACCTAGAAAATAAATACCTTCTATTAATAACTTCTTCCAGGCAAAGCGGCATCAAGAGAAAGTTTGTGAGGACTGTATTAGGACTAGGAGCTGCTACCTATTCTTGCTCCAATTGTCAACCTGGCCGTCACCTTTCAACACCCTTTGTCAACCTATTTTATTCTGTGAACCACTTTGAGATCTTATGATGAAGGGTTGTATATAAATCTAATAAATAATAATAATAATTTGCCAACTTCCCTTCCCCACACTTGACCAACTGCCCTCCTTGAGAGCCAGTGTGGTGTAGTGGTTAAGAGCGGTAGTCTCGTAATCTGGTGAACTGGGTTCGCGTCTCCGCTCCTCCACATGCAGCTGCTGGGTAACCTTGGGCTAGTCACACTTCTTTGAAGTCTCTCAGCCCCACTCACCTCACAGAGTGTTTGTTGTGGGGGAGGAAGGGAAAGGAGAATGTTAGCCACTTTGAGACTCCTTAAAGGGAGTGAAAGGCGGGATATCAAATCCAAACTCCTTCCCCCCTTCTTCTTCTTCTTCTTCTTCTTCTTCTTCTTCTTCTTCTTCTTCTTCTTCCTTTTACATGTCACCCACCCACTTGCCTATCCCCTCACAGCTCATCCGAACCTCTGCATCCTTTCCCTTCTCAGCTCACCCCAAACCACTCTCAGAAGCACATCTTCCCACCAATAAACCTCACTGTGTTTAAGGGAGGGGGAGGCATTTCAGAGAGTGGTCTCCTAAACAACTTTCTGAAGCACCTCTTCCCCTCTGTGAAGTTAAGATTTCTTGCCTCAGTGTGCATCACAATCGCTTGCATTGAATAATATTTGCCATTTTAATGCCCATTCACACAGTTTGGACATATCCCTCTGGATAGCTCCTCATACACTGGTACCTCGGGTTACATACGCTTCAGGTTACATACACTTCAGGTTACAGACTCCGCTAACCCTGTAATAGTGTTTCAGGTTAAGAACTTCGCTTCAGGATGAGAACAGAAATCGGGCTCTGGCGGCGTGGCAGCAGCAGGAAGCACCATTAGCTAAAGTGGTCTTCAGGTTAAGAACAGTTTCAGGTTAAGTACGGACCTCTGGAACAAATTAAGTACTTAACCTGAGGTACCACTGTATATCCCTCTGGATAGCTCCTCATATATCCCTCTGGATAGCTCTTCATATATCCCTCTGGATAGCACCCACAACAATTTGGTGTCATCAGCAAACCTGGCCACCTCACTGTTCCATCTAACTCCAGATCATTTATAAACAAGTTAAAAAGCACTAGTTCCAACAAACTAGTTCCAACAAACAACCCTGGAGGACTCCACTTCTTACAGCTCTGTATTGTGAGAATTGTCCTATTATTCCTTCCCTCGGCTTCCTCTTGTTTAACCAATTAACTGATCCATTAAGAAGACCTTATCCCTTTCTCCCTATCCCATGACTGCTAAGCTTACTCTGAAGTCTTTGGTGAAGCACAATATCAAAATCTAATTTGAAAGTCTACGTGGTCAACTGGATCACTCGTATCCACATCCTTATTGGGACTCTTAAAGAATGAATCAGAGTCAGTAACAGAGCCCAATATGCCACTTTAACTGAATAGGCTTCTCTCGTTGAAGATGGAGCTAATCAGATTGAACTTCAGCTTCAGATCAGGCTCAGCATGAGGTTGCTTGTTGCGTGGCAAGTCCCCTCCCCCCCCCCAAGTGAAATGAAGACACTGGACACATTATTTAAGGTTAATGGGCATAAAAAGGCCACAACTTTATTGATTACAGAATTGAAAGGTATTGGCCTTAGGCATTGGCTCCTATCGTCTACCCGGCATGGAGACCGGGAAGGGTTGTCCACAAGCCGTGGGAGTCCTGTTGATGTACGCCAACTAGGATCCCACAGGTGTCACCGCTCAGGGGCGTGCCGGGGGCCCTTACCTCCCTAGGTTTCGGACAAGGCAACGCCCCCCGGAGTCCTCTACCGGACTACCCTTTCCATTGGGGAAGGTGATGGCACTTCCTTTCCCCCATTCATTTGCATAACAATTAACCCCTGCCAATGCCTAACCGCCAATACCGAAGAAGTTGTGACGTTTGCTACGAGGTAGGCGAAAAAACCAAAAGGCTTGAAGTGTGCCAACTTGGAAAAATTCCTACCAGGCCCCTTGCGGCGACCAACCGAAGTCCATAGCAAGGTCATAGCTAGCTAATCCTAAAGGGTGGGTGGGATGGGAAAACCGCTCGGCTGGGAAAGGGAAAAGAGGGCGGTCCCCGGGCGTGCCTCGCCTTAAATGGGCTAGGCCCCGCCTCCCCGGCCCGCCGATTGGCGGACGGGGTGGAAGGCACGCCCGGGATTCCCTGTCCACGCGGGGGCAAGATCCCGCCCCCGCGTGTCTGGGTGGAGGGTTTAGCCCGCAACCCCCTCTCCTCCCAGGAGGAAATGGCTTTGCTGAAGCAACATTTGAGCACTGCTCCTATGAGTCTCTAGGTTGAGCTCCTGTAGAGCTGTCCAGGGTGCTCCTTAATATTGGATTTCTGTTTTGCCTTATATTTTCTGGCCTTTGCTTTGCCTTGCATTGCCTTGGCCTAACCATGTTCCATCTTGCAGAAACCTGAGCTTTATCTGCTTAGCAATGCCAGACCCTAAACTCTTTTTGGAAACCCGCTACTTGGGTCCAAATTCACATACCGTTGTGGCCATCCCTTGGAACCAAACAGAAAAGCGTGGTTATCTGAGTGGGGTACCCTCAGTAGTCAAAACAACTTACAGCAACTCTTTGCCAGCAATTGGTAAAGGCAGAGGACCACAATGGAAACAGATTTGTCTAAGAATCTATTCTTAAAGGCATAACAGCTGCAGGCCAACGCTTTCCACAGCAGCAAATTCTGCAGGTTAGCTGTGCATGTTGTGTAAGACTCCAGCATTCAGGTTTCCCATAGCCATCTGGCTGACCACTGTGAGAACGAACAGGAGGCTGGACTAGATGAGCGGGGTATAAATAATAAAAATTATTATTATGATTATGAGCCCATGGTCGAATCCAGCAGGGCTTTTCTTGTGAAGCAACAACCCTCTGCACACTTTCTGAACTGAATGTGTCCCTGTCCTCTCTTTCATTTCCCAAACACTACTACAGAGATCTATGTTTTCTTGTTGTGAGTTGCGAGGGAACTTCGCCGCCCCTGCCTTAGGAGGGTAAATCTTGGGACATGACTGGTGTGCCATAAGCCTTTGGGAGCCAGCCCAGAGCAAATACACCCTTTTGGCGGCATACTTTGCCTCTGGGCTGAAAAACCTCAAGATGATGGATGAGGATCCTAGAATCGCTGGGAGATTTTGTCTGCCTAAAGAGATTTGTCTTCCTACAAAATATTTATATAAATGACAAATTCATTCCTATTGAAAACATGGAAAATTAATCAGGCTTCATATAAGGGCAAGGGGAGGGGTTTTTTTCTGTCTTTAATTTTTAAAACTACCTTGCAGAGGCAGTTAAAGGTTTCAGTGAAAGCAGAACTTGTTTCTAAAAAGGCACACTTTCTCTGTATCTCTTTAAAAACAAGAACAACAGCAACACTTTAATTAACAAAGGTGTGCTCTCTTTCTAAAACCTTGAATCCTTGGCCTTTTTCACCTTGCCAGTTGCCATATTACTTTTGCATTCTTAAAAGTATGTTTAGGATACTTAGTGATGAGGTATCCATCGGCAAACTTCAACAGTGCCCTCAAATTCTCAGTGGACCATTAGTACCAATAGCGATAGACCATTTGTTGTTGTTTAGTCATTTAGTCGTGTCCGACTCTTTGTGACCCCATGGACCAGAGCACGCCAGGCACTCCTGTCTTCCACTGCCTCCCGCAGTTTGGTCAAACTCATGCTGGTAGCTTCGAGAACACTATCCAACCATCTCGTCCTCTGTCGTCCCCTTCTCCTTGTGCCCTCCATCTTTCCCAACATCAGGGTCTTTCCCAGGGAGTCTTCTCTTCTCATGAGGTGGCCAAAGTATTGGAGCCTCAGTCCTTCCAGTGAGCACTCAGGGCTGATTTCCTTAAGAATGGAGAGGTTTGATCTTCTTGCCGTCCATGGGACTCTCAAGAGTCTCCTCCAGCACCATAGCACTGGCCAAAGGCACTTCCAGGACTTACTGTTTTGCGAGTGGGATTCAATCACACTCCAGCAAAATCAGGTTGTGTAATTAAAGTGGATTTGGTCGCCCTTTTGTGCAACGAACCCACACCCATAACAAAACTGATATTGACAGTACTAAAGGTGACAGGAAAAGCACTTGGAAAGAGTGAAGGATAACTATGGCTTGACGTGACAATGGATATCCCCCCCAACAAATAAATCAGAATTAGTGCTCAATGATCAGCCAGTATTGTGTAACCTCCCCCCAAACGAATCAATACACAGAACATCTGGAAGCAACCCAAGACACAGACAAAATTACTGTGTGCTTCTAAAGCAAAGGATGGGGGGCTTTTTCCAGGGCAACAGTTATCCTGTGATAACTTTCTGGGGACGGTTTGCCAGAAGCCGACTGGCCCACAACCCAAAGTAGTCAGGCCAAGGCAATGTGCCTACCCCATTCATTCTCATTCCTCCTCACAATCACCCCCACTGCCACACAACCATGGCCTGTTTAAGAAGCCCTTCCCTCTGTGTTCTTCCAGCCTCTCTACCTCTTTTGCCTTTTCCCAGGCCTCATCCCTCTTCTCTTTCAGCCTGACCTCTCTGGGAAGAGGAGAAGGAATGGGCAGAGGCAAGAGGCAAGAGAAGGCCTGCGGGAACACGCTTCTGAAGGCAGACCGAAAGTCTGTCCTGCTGCTGTAGGGAGATTAGGTACAATGGAGGGGTGTTGGAGGAAGGGACAGATTGCAAAGTTCTGTGGGTCTGATCCGGCCTGCAGGGCTGTTGGTCCCCCCAATACTTGATCAAAGGACAGAAATGAAGCAGATTATTTTTAAAACCATCTGTTGCTTGACTTCATTTGCAAAACAAATGTAATAATGAACTACAACCACTGTTCATACCTGTGGGGAGAGACTCTCTCTTGAACATGCTCATTTCTGTTAATGGATGAACTGACAACTTTTCTTCTCCCAAGAATTTTGTTTTGTTTGTTTTGTTTTGTTTTTTTTTTGCTGTTTCATAATAAAATCTTACACAAGTCAGCTTGTGTTTGGAGGGAGTGGGGAACATGGAAGCTGCATGCTTTTGTAACCTGGGAATTGATGTGAATCTCAGATAAGTTTTTGAAAGTCATCCCAGAAACCAACTGTGGCATAGAAATATCGGATAATAGAAAATGTACATAAGAAGTTGCATTACACCAAGTCAGATTGCTGGCTCATCTAGCTCAGAATGGGCTACACTGAATGGCAGCAGGGTTTCAGACCGGGGATGCCCCCAGCCCTGCCTGGAGATAAGAGGGATTGACCCTGGCACCTCCATCTTCTAGCCACTTTGCTGCAGGTCCTAAAAACGTGCATAGAGGAAAATCCTATTCAGATAGGTCCTTGAAGGGAAACCCTTTATCTAAGACTTTTAGACATGCTAATCAGCTTGACTTGAAACCCTACTGGAAGATGCCATCTTTAAAAGCCCTTCCACTGTTGGGAAGCCACTATGTTTTTATAACCATTGCTATAGAGGTAATTTCTGTTTACTTTTCCACTTGAAAAACCTTACCCGTCCTTTCCAATTAGGCTCCTTTTGAAAAATTGCATCTCAATGAAGGGAACAAATTACCCTTGTTATTTGGGCGGGAGAGCAAAGGTGCAATGGAATTCTAGCTGCCATGAGTATAAAAATAATGGAAACATGTCAGCATGGAGTCATGCTTTTGAAGTGGCATTGTTTCAAAGTTGGCACATATATACAGTAATTTCTTTATAATGGCTTCTTTGGAAGAGGGCGAGCATAAAAGAACAAAAGAGCAGTGCAGTTTGGAAGATTTGCCCTTGCCCTTTCTAATCTAGACGGATAACAGACATTTGGGGCTTTTTAGTTCAGAGGAACACGATAGAAGGATATGAAATGATGCATTGTGCAGAGAAAGCAGACAGGGAGAAGTTTCTGTCCCTCTCTTAGTAATGGAATCTGGAGTCATCCAATAAAGTCGCAGAGGGATGCAGGATGCTGAATTAAACAGGCCTTTGGTCTGACCTAAGAAGGCTCTTCTAACATTCTTAGGTTAGACCAGGGTTTCCCAAACTTGGGTCTTCAGCTGTTTTTGGACTACATTCCCCACCATGCCTGACCACTGGTCCTGCTATCAAGGGTTGATGGGAGTTGTAGTCCAAAAACAGTTGGAGACCCAAGTTTGGGAAACCCTGGGTTAGTCTAAGAGGAAGTGAAAATTTCTCACAGAGTTGCCATGAAGATAAAATTGAGGGAAAACCTGTCTTTGCTGCCTTAGGCTTCATGGGTGAATTTGTAAAGATAAAAGTATAAGAAATAAAAGCGGGGCATGGGATTCCTATAGGAGTGGCAGGGAAGGGAGATGGAACATGGCAAGCCCTTTGGGTTTTCCTGAGGTTGTGCTGATAAAACAGTGGCAAGGGTCCTTTTCCAGACAGACGATCGCATTCTCTCCTAGGCAGCCTGCTAGGCAGAGGAAAAAGTGGATGGAAAAAATTGGGTGATTTTTTAGCTTTTCACAGTAAGCTACTTTTTACACCTCTCTCTGTTCTCCATCCAGGCAAGCAAAAGGTGTATGTCAAGGCCATATTCCAGCCTGATGAGAGAGACCTGAGAACCAGAACCAGAAGCTTTGAGGGGCCGTGTTTAGCCCCCAGGCTTGAAATTCCCCACCTGGTGGTTAGTGAATAAGAAGGGAAATTGCAGAGAACTAGTCCGACTGAACAAATAAGACAAGCAGGCTCTGGCGAATGCCCTTGTTAGCACCTTCTCCCGTCTTTATTTTTTTGGTAGTTGTTGCAAAGCTTTGAGCTAAGTGGACGGCAAATAATTCCTCATCAAGTCAGGGGCTGCGAGAAAACAATAAGGCATTAATCAGTCTCGTTCCTCTGCAGTTCCCCAACCTATTCCCATCGGCCAGCCATTGTAAGGTTCCTTCCAAAGGCAAGCTATCAAAGAACACCAGCTACCGTCTGTCATCGGTGCCCCGTTGACAGTGGACTATTGAACCCTCCATCCAGAAATGGTAAATTGTCAGATCGTCTCAACCTGAGACAGTGAGCTAAAAGGAACCAGGTGGCAGATGACAAGATTTCCTTCTGTGCCTGTGCCTGGCGATAAAATATTTCTGAGCCTGTGTCAGTTCCCTTCCAGGCGGCCAAACTATTCTTAGCCCCTCATGCTAAATGAGGGCCTACTGCGGATCTTGGCTAATCTCAAGATATGCCCTATCTCCAGGGGCAAGAGGACCAGTTGAATAGCACTACTTAGCTAGAAGGTAATTGAACTGCAAGATTGCAGCATACTGGAAGTGTGATTAATTGGTTGACGGAATGCTGATACCCCAAAGAAGATGCTATTAGGCACATGTTTGCATGTGCTGAAAGGTGTTCTGTGCAAGGGGTCACACAACTAAATGCTACCCATCAAGGTCACTTAAGAGTTTCGCTGTGGTCTAAACCACGAGCCTAGGGCTTGCCAGTCGGAAGGTCGGCAGTTCGAATCCCCACGACGGAGTAAACTTCCATTGCTCGGTCCCAGCTCCTGCCAACCTAGCAGTTCGAAAGCACATCAAAGTGCAAGTAGATAAATAGGTACTGCTCCAGTGGGGAGGTAAACAGCATTTTCGTGTGCTGCTCTGGTTTGACAGAAGTGGCTTAGTCATGCTGGTCACATGACCCGGAAGCTGTCTGCGGACAAATGCCAGCTCCCTCAGCCAGTAAAGCGAGATGAGCGCCACAACCCCAGAGTCGTCCGTGACTGGACTTAACGGTCAGGGGTCTCTTTACCTTTACCTTTTTAAGGGTTGTACAAAGATGTACCTTCCCCCATGGTGTACCCTCCAATTTGTATTAAAAAACATGAATGCAAACATAGATCACTTCCGTAGCCCAAAAGTGCCAACATACATCATGGACAAATTAGCACTGCATTTTATCCCATCGATGGTGGTGGAGGGGAGGAGAGCTGTTGTAGGTTTAAAGACCTAAGTGCATACTGGTGCTAAGCTTTAAAGCCCTAAATGGCCTCGGCCCCATATACCTGAAGGAGCATCTCCACCCCCACCGTTCAACCCGGACACTGAGGTCCAGCTCTGAGGGCCTTCTGGCGGTTCCCTTGCTGCAAGAGGTGAGGTTACAGGGAACCAGGCAGAGGGCCTTCTCGGTAGTGGTGCCCGCCCTGTGGAACGCCCTCCCACCAGATGTCAAGGAGATAAGTAACTATTCTCCCTTTAGAAGACATCTGAAGGCAGCCCTGTATAAGGAAGTTTTTTTAATGTTTTATTTTGTTTCTATATATGTTGGAAGCCACCCAGAGTGGCTGGGGCAACCAAGTCAAATGGACAGGGTACAAATAAAATAAGAATTACTGTTGGAAGTGAGATGGACATTAGATGCACTTCATGTCACCTTCTAAAACATTTTAGCCAGCTTGAAGGCCTTAGGGGGTGGAAAGGGTGTGTGTAAATATTTTAAATGCATGTTTAAAACAACAAGCTGTGCAGCCATGTCAGATGGCTAGCAGAGAACAGTAGATACAGGGAAAGCAGGGCTGAACACGGGACGGGGAAAGTAAGAGTTACCCCCAAATTATACATTAAATCAAAATCCACTTGAACGTTCTCCTCCCATATATGTTAATCTTTCACCTTGTTGGATGGTGCATCTCTAAACTGTCTGAGCCTGCGGACAAGTCATCAGCATTGATTAAAGTATGCATTCATATGAAAATGCCACATGGCCAGAGGGCAATCTCAAATACTTCCAGTTTCCCCCATGTGATACCTTCATTTAATAAAAACAAACCTTATGTGAAAACAATAATTACAAAACATCTCTGTTTTTAAAATTATATATATATATAAATTCTACATTAGAATAAGACCCCCACTAATATATAACCTACAAATGATCTCCAAACACTCACACACTCCTTGATCTTTCAACAGACTGTTAAGTGTGACTGAAGTGAGCCCCCATCCTTTTCTAACCCAATAATTCCTACTTGGTTTTGTTCTTGTCATTAGGCAATATTAATCTTCCAGTTATCATGGCTAGTAAAAAGGAATCTTGTGACCATTCTGGTGATATCGTTTTAACATATTTCAGCAAACATATCAAGGGGTCTAGTAGCAACTACACATCCAATATCTTATTACTTGTTCTGGTCCTCCGAATGTATGAAACAAGAACCAAGGACAAGACTCCCTTCTCCCTTGATTTTAGAGGGGAGGGACACGGGTGGCGCTGTGGGTTAAACCACAGAGCCTAGGACTTGCCGATCAGAAGGTCGGCGGTTCGAATCCCCGCGACGGGGTGAGCTCCTGTTGCTCGGTCCCCGCTCCTGCCAACCTAGCAGTTCGAAAGCACGTCAAAGTGCCAGTAGATAAATAGGTACCACTCCAGCGGGAAGGTAAACGGCGTTTCCGTGCGCTGCTCTGGTTCACCAGAAGCGGCTCAGTCATGCTGGCCACATGACCCGGAAGCTGTACACCGGCTCCCTCGGCCAATAAAGCGAGATGAGCGCCGCAACCCCAGAGTCGGCCATGACTGGACCTAAAGGTTAGGGGTCCCCTTTACCTTTACTTTACTATCCCCTTTAACCCCACCACCACCAGCGTTTATCAAACCTGGGTCCCCAGTTGCTGTTAGACTGCAACACCCATCATCCCTAGCTAGCAGGACCAGTGGTCAGGGATGATGGGAGTTGTAGTCCAACAACAGCTGGGGACCCAAGTTTGAGAAACACTGCCCTAAGCCCTCCATTCCATGATTTTAGAGGGAGACTAGCCCCCTTAAACCCTTTACCTCTTTTCATAGCACTGAATTTACTCATAAGGAAAAAGATCAATACCTCCTCACTTTTGCTTTAGGGCCTGCTCCTCCATGACACCTGCACCTGAGTCATAGCCTCTCCCTACTCCCACGTCCCACACCTGTTGTTATCTTCCTGCTGCCATTAACATTCCTCTCTACCACCAGGTGTACATATGCT
The DNA here is from genome assembly GCF_964270895.1 of Podarcis filfolensis. Taxonomy (NCBI): domain Eukaryota; kingdom Metazoa; phylum Chordata; class Lepidosauria; order Squamata; family Lacertidae; genus Podarcis; species Podarcis filfolensis. The sequence goes on along the minus strand of NC_139606.1, from coordinate 11,134,571 downwards.
TCATCCCTGTGTTATGAAAAGATATATTAACACAAAAGTTTGGTTGATTGTCCTGGTTCTATGTGTGGTTCACAGGGGGGAAGAAGATATGTGAGGGCACATCCCTGATAAGCTGTTCTGCTTAGAACAGTTGATCAGCCCCATCTAACCAAACTCTTAATCATAACAACTCAAATCCCATACTCAAACTTTTTTTTTAACTACCCTGGCTAAACACTCTCCTCCTGAGATTGTTTCATAACCTTGTAGCAGGTCTGCTTTGATGGAATGGACTTCTCAACCAGCAAAGATCTTGTGAACAGCACATGAAAGAAACCAGGCCTTACAGTGCACCAGGAGTTCTAAACTCAAAGCCAAAGGTGACGAAATTGTGGCCTTTGTAGGCATCTGGTGGGAGCTAACTCTTCCCAAACTCCTTGCATGCCTGGAACAATCTCCCCTCCATTTCCCACTTGAGGAATGAAAACAATCCCACCAGAAATAAGAGTCTGTAAGACAGCTCACTACCCCAGAGAATCCCCATAGACTGCCCAATCCCATTGGGTTGGCACAATAATTTTTTGTTCTGCTTGAGACCAAGGTAGCATCCTTCATTCAATATGCAGAAGCTGACCAAACTGGCAGATGACCTATTTCAACACTGGGAAAGAATACTCCACTGTACCCAAAGGCAGCAGACTGGATTAGGGGTGTAGAAGGCAGGGTTCATAGCACCTTGTCCTTCAACACCTCCCTGCCCTCAGCACCTGCTAGCTGAGGCAGCTGCCTCCCTCTGTCTATTGGTAGGGCCAGCTTGCAGAGTGTGCAGAGATTATGTATCTGCATTTGTGATGCTAGTACCTAGAATGTGGTAGTTCAATTTTGCTTGCATTTTAATGAGATGCAACCTGATTTGTGCTCCCCCAACCCGTATATAAACTGAAACACAGCTGTCCTTTGAAATCTGCACCTCTCTGAATTTTGTAATGCAGTTCTCCAACAAACAATACGTACAAAAATGCATAGATTAGAGGGGAAATGTGCATTAAAATTAGTGAAAACAACATACAAAACTGCATATTAAGGGAAGTGCCTGAAAAAAATTTAGTCAGAACGACACACAAAACTATGTTTGCTAGGAAAAGGCTGCACTAAAAGACTAAGTACTTTTCAGTGCTGTGGAAATGTGGCAAACTGAATTTCAGAGTGGGAAAATGAGAAACTTAGAGAACTTAAAATTACAGATTCCTGCATCCCGAGCTAATGCTTGAGGACTCAGTACCGCAATGTCCCCGGTGCCTCATCTCCTAGTCATCAAGACTGATTCGTGAGAGTGATGTGTAAACTGGCCCTATGACTTGGCAATTCATTAAGGAAGTTCCTCTCTGTCTAGTGCACCTCCATATTAATTTGTATTTATCAGCAGCCATGGACCAGTCTTTAGCTGCAGTATATTTCTGATCGCTCAGGCTTGACAGGGAGACCATTTTATCCTTCAGCATCTCCGTGGCCTCCCCTCATTCGAAGCACGCTTCGTAGACTAGGGGGCCTGGCAGAATCATCTTGGAATTCTTCATCTCGATGCTCTGGGGCCTCAGCTCACCTTCTATAAAATAAGGGTGACAATAAGTCCTTTGTCTATGGAGTCTGCCTATACTACAAGATCTTTGGGACAGGCCTTGCTTGTACAGTACCGCACAAGAGCCCTTTTCTCTACTGTAATAATCATAAAAACAGATTTAGAATGTAATCTGTCAGTGCTGGATGTCTAGAGCTTGATGCCCAAAGAAGAAAAGTAAGTCCTGCGGCCTCATCAGTTTGGCTAGAATTCAGACTTCTTTATGTTTCTTCCCACAGTCGAGAGATGTTGAGGGCTCAGGTATATCTCTGCAGTGATGTTATGCCATTTCTTGTTCCTATACCAGATTTGAGAAGGGACATGGGGGGCGCTGTGGTCTAAACCACAGAGCCTAGGACTTGCCGATCAGAAGGTCGGCGGTTCGAATCCCCGCGACAGGGCGAGCTCCCGTTGCTCGGTCCCTGCTCCTGCCAACCTAGCAGTTTGAAAGCACATCAAAGTGCCAGTAGATAAATAGGTACCCCTCCGGCGGGAAGGTAAACGGCATTTCCGTGCGCTGCTCTGGTTCGCCAGAAGCAACTTAGTCATGCTGGCCACATGACCCAGAAGCTGTACACCGACTCCATTGGCTAGTAAAGTGAGATGAGCGCCGCAAGCCCCAGAGTTGTCCGTGACTGGTCCTAACGGTCAGGGGTCCCTTTATACCAGATTTGAGTCTGATTTTATTTTGAGAACATTTTCTTTTAAACCACTTTGAGATACATTTGGAGTTATAAAGCAGATTATGAGGATTCTCAACCATCAATCCATAGTTATTCAGTAGTGTTCCCCTTTTGTTTTCCACTCATACTAAGGCTGAGGGTAACCATTTCTCCTGTGAGTGCTGCTGAGCTTCCGTTGTCTTAACAGTGTGAGTGAGAACCTGCTCACCAGGCACATTATGATGATGCTCACTTAACGGCCATAAGAAGGCACTGATTTCTGTTCTACCCCATATTCGTTGAATGCAGCACTGTTTCCAGTCCGCTGCAGTTCAGCTTCTGTGCTATTCGTCTTGCTGTCTGCATTATTTTGCATCAGTAATTGTGTAATTGTTCCATACAATTCAATTCAATGCATACTGGGGAGAGGGCGGAAGATATCAGTTATGCCTTGTTACATATTGATTGCGGGCTGAAAACAACAGCATCCCAGACACTGGACCAGCGGTTCTCAACCTGTGGGTCCCCAGATGTTGTTGAACTACAACTCCCATCATCCCTGAGCTCTGGCCTTGCTAGCTAGGGGTGATGGGAGTTGTAGTTCAACAACATCTGGGGACCCACAGGTTGACAAAGGCTGCACTGGAAAATAAGTGAGCACTGATAACTTCCATTCCCATTTCCATTTTCACAGGAATTCTCTGACATCTCTATGCTCACTTAACTTCAGCCTGCACAGTCCTCCTTTGCCATGAACTGCCTCTTATTGAAAACAAAAAAATTTTTTCCTTCCAGTAGCACCTTAAAGACCAACTAAGTTAGTTCTTGGTATGAGCTTTCGTGTGCATGCACACTTCTTCAGATACACTGAAACAGAAGTTGCCAGATCCTTCTATATAGTGAGAGGGTGGGGAGGGGTATTGCTCAGAAGGGTGGTGGGAATGGGTGATTGGCAGATAGCTGTGATGAGCCTGTTGACGACTCTTAACGACTGCAGTTTTGACTATGGCAGACTTTTTTTGTTTTGACTATGGCAGACCAACACGGCTACCTATCTGTAACTGCCTCTTATTGAGTCAGAGAACTCCATGTAAGCATGCACTATCTACTCACCAAAGAGACTTTTTAATAGGGGGGTTCAAGAGATTTAATCAGGAGACTTTCCATGCAAAGCATGTGGTCTGCTGCCATTCTGCTGTCCTAACATGCCCAAAAAAATAAGTCCATAGGCAGAAAGCAAGTAAAGTCTATTGAGTTCTCAATGATCTCTGCAATACATCATTGCAGGCTTATACCTCCATGTTTGAAGGGGGGAAATAGGAGGGTGGTGGTCAGGAGCACTATATAGGGACGACATCTCCTCCTATGTTTCTGAATGTATATGGTTATTTTGCTGGAGCACAGTATTTTTTGCTCTATAAGACTCACTTTTTCCCTTCTGAAAAGTAAGGGGAAATGTGTGTGCGTCTTATGGAGCGAATGCAGGCTGCGCAGCTATCCCAGAAGCCAGAACAGCAAGAGGGATTGCTGCTTTCACTGCGCAGCGATCCCTCTTGCTGTTCTGGCTTCTGAGACTCAGAATATTTTTTTTCTTGTTTCCCTCCTCCAAAAACTAGGTGCGTCTTGTGGTCTGGTGCGTCTTATAGAGCGAAAAATACAGTATATGATTATTTGAAAGAACAGCAACAAATGCTCTTTAAACCCACTGCTTTGGGGGAGGTTTTTTTGCATCATTTGACCATGAACACATCAAAGAACAAGTGTGCAAACTATGGTGTAGAAAAATATGTGTCCTTTCCCTTTGAGTAAGTTGCAAGAAAAACGAGAAAGAAAATGTTAAGTACCAGCTCTGGACATTTAGGAGTTAAACCAGGACTTTGCTGACAATCTGGGCTCCTGAAGGTTTCCTTTTATTTGCTCTTCCATTACAGGATCCTAGAAAGACATATATCAACAGAAACAAGCCATTTTAGCATGTTCACAGGCTGAATATCCATCAGTGGCTGTGAACTAGGCCAGCAAGTCTCAGGATTGACAAGATGATATTACTGCAGTGCTGAAGTGGGGGGAGAGGTGGGGAGGAATGAACAAAGGAAAGAGCTGAGCTGGGCCTTCACAATGGAGGCTTATTCTCTTTGATTATGCCTGAGTCCAAAGGTCTGTAAATTCTGTTGTTCTGGTAGCAGATACCTCCCGGTTTCTCCTGACCATCTTTACTGCATTTGCAGGGACTCAAAAGAACAACAAAGCGTGTTCTCCCTAGCAGAGAGCACGTGTTGTGGTGGGGGATACAGGCCACCCCGTGGTTGCTGGGCGGATGTGTGGAGAGACCCAGGCAGTGAATTGGTTAATTGGGTCACTGGGGAGATTTGCTTGTTGCCAATTTTGAAGGAGGGGTCAGAGGTTTTAAATGCTGGACGCCCAGCTTTGGGTGTCCTCTTGGCTGCTTGCACCGGATCACCCGCCCACCCTCCCTGTATTGGGGGGGTTGTTCACTTGACCTTGCTATGCCTGTCATGGGGTCGTCTGCTTTTGAGGCAGGGGCCTGGTAGGAATTCTGTCCATCTGGCTGATTGGCTGGTGCCATTTGGTTTTTGCCTACTGCGTAGCAAATTGTCACAACTTGTAAGGTTGGCGGTTAGGCATTGGTTAAAATTGGTTGGTGGTGCGGAAAGGGAATTCCGTTAAAGGAATCCAGGGGCTTGCCATTCTTTTCGTCCTTGTCCCTGGCATCGGACTTGGGCCGTGCAAGCCACCAGGAGCATGAGGGTGAGAAGTGAGGGACTGATGCCCAGCTTCATTTCTCCCCAAAATTGTTTCCCTGACTGGCGTCCGCTGGAATCCGGAAGTCAGTTCTGTCCCTGGGGCAAGGACAGATAGTCGTAACCAATGCCTAAGCAACCACTCACATGTGTGTATTTAAATAAAGTTGTGACCAAAATCACGCCAAAAACCTTAAACAAAAATTGATGTGTGATGTGTGAATTATTGCAGGGTGGCTTGGGGACCTCGACACACAACTACCCCATCTCTCACCTGTCCAAAATATATGACTGAAGTCAGAGAATTCCCAGCTGCAAGAAAGCTAAATTTTGCAAAGATGAGCAACTGCTTTCTCTCAGGTAGCTAGAGCAGCCTGGGGTGGAGAGGAAAGGCTAGTTGAGGAACACAAAGATAAGCCTCCTGAGTAGCTTAAGAGGTAGGAAGCCAAGGGGAGAGGGAGGCAAGCCAGCCCCCCCACAGGCTCTGATTCAGTGGTTCCTCATGCAGGCATTTGAGGTTCCTTAGCCAAACAGGCTGCAGGCAGGCTGCAGTGTTTTGTCAAGGAAACAGGCGTGTTTACAGCTACCATGTCTTCCTTCTCCTCCATGCCACCTCCATCCACCCTATAACCATCCAGGAGCACCCTTCTTTCCCCCCGCCCCACAAACACACACAAATACCCTTTCCCGAGTATTCGCTGCTTACTTTAAAAGATCATTCCTGTAATCTCAACTCCTGCACTTAGTACAAAAGAGCCTGTTTATGAGAAGCAGAGATTAGCTCCCCCCCCCCACTGTTGTGTTGCAGAGGTTTTGGCAGGGGAAGGGAAAAGATTGGGGTTTTAAAATATATATATATTGATTTTCCACATTTATGACAAATATAACATATAAAAGACACAAAACTAAACATATTACAATGCTAAAAGAAAAAAGAAAGAAACATAAAAACACTTATTACTTCTAAAATCCAAATTAACTTTCATTGTTATCTGACTTCCCCCCTAACTGAATTTCATTGTGACACCTTTGTAACCGTTCTCCAAGATCATCTTTCTAATAAAATTAACTCCTTCCATTTCCTGTCTTCATCTCTTTTCTTATTGGCTTAAATCCATATTACTATACAACATTCTTATTCTGGGAAGGGAAAAGATTGTGGTGTGCTTTTGTGAAACACCTGTCATTGAGACAACCAGTAGAATAAAACGGGGGGGGGGGGGTGAGGTTCCTATCTTAGACTGGTACACTGTTGTCCCAGATAGCAATGCAGCACACTCAGGCACTTTCACAGCTTATGGTTGTGTGCTCACACTTTGGAATTAGTTATGGTACCAGTGGCGAAGCTGCATGCTCCGGCACCGGGGGCGGAGAGCAGACGGGGCCCTGGCGTTGTGGGGGGGTGCACAGTGCTTGTCCGGGGGGGGTGTGGCCGTGATGGTACCCCCCTCCTCGATGGTGCTGGGGATGGTGCGCTCCCCCCCCACACACACACGTTCCTCCACCGGTGTATGGTACCTCTGTGTTTCCCCACCAGGCAAATAGCAGCTGGGGAGATTTTAATCAGGGAAATGGCGCATGGAAAGGGTTAACCCCACCTCCTTCCAACCAAAAGCTGCAATCGACTTTGTTTGTTTTGAAATGGGACATCATCACACCAGCCCTCCCTGGTCAAGAGATGGGTTAGCTCCCAACCGCTTGTGTTGGGCTGGCTCAGAAAATAAACTGAGTTACTTCCAATGTACCGTATTTTTCGCTCTATAAGACGCACCAGACCACAAGACGCACCTAGTTTTTGGAGGAGGAAAACAAGAAAAAAAATGTTCTGAATCTCAGAAGCCAGAACAGCAAGAGGGATTACTGCGCAGCGAAAGCAGCGATCCCGCTTGCTGTTCTGGCTTCTGGGATAGCTGCGCAGCCTGCATTCGCTCCATAAGACGCACACACATTTCCCCTTACTTTTTAGGAGGGAAAAAGTGAGTCTTATAGAGCAAAAAATACGGTAATCTGGAACAGCTCTGTTTATTTCCCAGGTCAGACCAATGTTTTGTTTTGTTTTTAATTTATTTAATCATTAATTTTTCGATACAAACAACATCTGCGAAAGACACACACAACAAAAACCACAATAACAATAAAAACGCAATTTGACAATTCAGATTTGAATACACTGATATATCTATGACTACACCTTTTTAAACAATATTTTCCCACCTCTCTCTCCTCCCCCTACTTCCCACCACTATCCGCCTTATCGCTTAAATATTCGTTCCAATTTTGGAAATGATATACAACGAATTGAAGAAAATGTTCCATTTAACATTTGTTAAAAAAACCCGAGGCATTTTTGTTGGGGATTGTAGGGAAAGACCTGCCAAAAAAGCTGAAAAACATCTTCATGTATGTGACAACGGCCTCGAGAGTCCTGGTAGCACAAGGATGGAAGACTGAAGAAACCCCAACTAAAGAATCATGGCAAGAAAAATTGATGGACTATGCAGAACTGGCAAAACTGACATATAAGCTACGGGACAAGTATAACTGTGACTTTAAGGATGAATGGGAACCCTTTACAAAGTATCTGAAGACGTAACAAAGCGAACTGGACTCCTTGGCAGGTTTTGAATAAACATCCCCAAACTTTTTATTGATAATAATCAGCTAAATAGTTTGAGGATCTATACAACTTTGTAACATGCAGAAAACAGCATTCTTAGAGAAACCAAAGACTGGAACTGAGGGAAGTCGGGGGGTGGGGTGGGGGTTTTGTGTGGGAGGGGAGGAGAGAGGAAAAATGGGGGGGAAACAAGGATTATATGTTTTTGGATAATATGTCTTGTTATAATTTTGAATAATAATAAAAAATCATTCCAGATTTCTTCATATTTATCCATTCTTATTTTGCATTGACATGAAAGTCGTTTGTATGTAGCTAGTCTGTCCATATTATCAATCCATGTGCTCAATGGAATCTTTTTGTGGCTCTTCCAATTCATCAAAACAAGGTTTTTTTGCTTCTAATATAGCATGGTACATCCATATTTTTTTTTGACCCCTTGAAATCTCCCATGTTTCCAGAATATACCGGTAATTTAGAATTAAATTAAATTCCCCTAAATAACAATTTATTTTTATTACTCTTGCTATAAATATCCTCATCTCGCACCAACGTTCATAAGTCACCTACCTACTCATTTGATCTTCCAATCGTTCCTCCCTTCCCTCCCATCACAGTTTACCTGTTTGGGGCAGAAGCTACTCCTGATACAGTTAGGGAACAGAACAAGCTCTGGTCTCTCTTCCTTCTCCTCTCCCTCCCTACTCTCCTGGGCATAGTCATCACAAGCAATGGAGAAGCTCTGTGGCCATTGGGAAATGTTTTAATCCCCACCAGAAGTTGGCTCAAGGGTCATTCAAGGACCACCAAGGGTTCCTCCCAGCCCTTATATTCAAAGGGCATGGTCTCTAGCCCAGATTTTAATCCAAATTAAACTCCAGGAACTTCAACTACCCCCTCCTCTCTCTCAGCCAGCATTGCAAGTGCATGAAGCTCATTTCTGACTTCACCAAACTTCATCTCTTTGGAAAATCAGTCAAATTGGATGCAACAGGACTCAGTTGGCTATGCATTGTATGAGTACCCTCTCTGCTACCCCTGATTTCTTCATTACAGAATTGAGTCATCCAATAAGAGCAGGATAGTCAGTGGTATGTACTCTGCTCCTCACCCCACCTCCCATCCAGCCACACAAGGCTCAACTTTACACATGTTTTGGAAATCTCAATGTTGACCCCAGCAAATTCCTCTCACGTTGCTCCAAGTCATTATTCAATATCAGAACTGAATCATCTGATGGGCAGCTTGCCAACTGAGCCATCTTTGTCCGCCAGCACACACCTGGATTGAGGCCTGTTGTGTTCGTCATAAAAGGATTGGACACCTGGAACTTTCAAAACAAAGCAGAATTAAACTTGTAATTAGTAGCCTTGCCCCAGAAAAGCAGGTTGGCGCACATTCCATCTGGCAGTGGGCAGAGTTAGTCTGCGCTAGGAAAAGGTAGTCCCTGTACTGAAATTAAAGCCTGGGTCTAATGTTCTTCTGGCAATGTATTCATAGCATTCTGCAGGTACTGAGGGTGTTGTAAAGGCAATCCATCTTCAGGGGACAGGATTAAAAATTGCGATTTTTTCAGAATAGCAGGGAGATGTCTCTGAAAAGTGGCAACAACAGAGGTTTATCCGCCTATTTCCTCTCCTTTTTCTGCCAGCATTGTCACCCTGACAACCATTTCTTTCCCACAATACCTGCTCTGAATGGAGGCACTGCAGTGTGATATCATATCAGCCGCAATTGGACATGGTGTTGCCCTGATATTTTACAGTTATTTACAGTAATTTTTATGTGTTTTATTTATCTGATGTATTTCGTTGCTCAATTTTTGCTGTTATGTTGCCCCTGGGCTCCTTTGGGAAGAAAGATCATTCAGAAATGAAACAAATGAATGCATAAATAAATAAATTCCAGCTGCATCATTGGGGGAGGAAACATGGTGGCAAAGGGGCTAACAAAGTTCTTGCCATATTGGTGGGAGGAAGAAAAGATGTGGGGAACAGGGAAAAGAACGGTAAACATTATGCCAAAAAGAACTCAGCTGGAGCCTTCGAGGATCCATTGTAAACCCACCCACCCTGAACCATTCTTTATACTGGCACATATTGGAGATGTGTCACTGTGTGGGACTCCCTCCTGGTCGATCGTTCGGGAGCTTCATAAGCTTTCTTCAGCCCGAACATCACAGTGACCGATGCCAACCGACACCGGCACACTTAGGGATCCACAGAGTTTGCGCACCTTGCGTGACAGAACCCCAGCAACTCAGCATTTTGGCTAATCTACTTTATTTACATATAAACACACACGGAGCACTGCAACATGGCTCCCTCTCTCTCTAGCATCAGACAGCAAAGAGAAAAAGAACAAAGGACAATAGTCCCACTTCACGGAACACAGTAACACAAACATCCTGTCTCCATCACTTCCCACTCTGTGGAGTCAAAACATACACCGTCATGCGATAGACAACAACCCCATGACTGCAATCATGATGCAGGAATTCTAACAAGCACAACAGCACTCTGCCCTCTTGCGATTTCCCACAGATCCAGATGAATAATGCCTCTGATAGTGGAGCTAGAACATACCCATTGCAGCTAGTAACTACTGGTGTTTTTAAATGAATCGTTTTATTGCTTGTGTGTTTATTCCCCTGGGCTCCTTTGGGAGGGAGGGTGGGATAGGAAGGAAGGAAGGAAGGAAGGAAGGAAGGAAGGAAGGAAGGCGGCAGAGGATCCAACCTCCACAGCAGGTTGCCAGGAACGGATAAGACAAGGAAAAGTTCTTACCAACTGCTTTTTATTCAATATTCACAGAGAGAGGCTTAGAAATGCAGCCTCCTGGAATAATGGTGTTGCTCTGAGTGAGTTTCCACCCCCTCCCTCTCTCCCTTCATGTGTCATCATTACGGGTGCTGAGAAATGCCCTCTGCCTTTGAGCTCTTTGCTCTCCTACTTTCAATGCTCGCCGGGTTTTGGGAGGTGGGGTCTGGAATGCTTTCTAAAGATGCTGTGTCCGTCAGCTGTCATCCCTCTGGTGCTTCTTCTTCCTCCTCTCTCATTATTTCTCAACTTTTCCCCTCATCTGCCTCTGGACTGTGATCTCCCTCAAACCCCTGTTGTAATTCTCAATTGTCTTCTTCTTCTCTAGAAGGGTCAGGCTGGGGAGGTGGTCTCCACCATTCCTCCTCTGCTCAGTCCCTGACACAGGCTGGCTGGCCGGCCGGCCAAGGATACCTTGGTGTAACATTGTGTTGGTATCATCTGGCTGCCAGCATGGCAAGGCCATAAAACAGTGTGGTCTGGTTCTTGTGTTCTGCCCTGCCAGGGTCCATGTTGTTAAAGGCATTTGGAATAGAGATCAGAAAGCTTCCAACTTAAGAGGAGTATAAAAATGCCGAACAGTCACACAAAGAACCTTATGGATTTGAAAACTTGAGGGCACTGCATTACAAGCATCATGTAATGGCGATGATCATTCAAATTTATAGAGCGCTTGAGTTCTAGTGGTTGAAAGTGATATTGTTTTAGCCCTCCTTGCAGCATTGCTGCAAGGTACAAGTTGATCTCACCATCCCTGTGTTGTTGGTGGAGGGGCTCAGGCTGGCAGAAGGTGAGATACCTGTTAACGGAAAAATCCGAGGGCTCCCTTGGACAAAAACAAAGACACCAACCAGGATAACTTGGAGCAAAACAGCAGCCTGTAGGCTTGGCCTTTATTGATCTGTTGCAACAGGGTGCTCCCTTCACTTGCAGGAGGGAGGAAGGACCCAGAAAAATGGTGTGCAAGGCCTTATAAAGACTTTTGAAATTGCCACCCTGTAGATCAAGACCACCCCCAGAAACATCATACATACATCACAGAAGGGGTGTAACCTAAGACCACCCCTCAGATACATCACACCTACATCACAGAAAGGAGGGGTTGAGGGAGGAGTTGTGGTGGTAACCTGAGTTTCCTGTCACCTGGCGGGTTCCCCCTTTCCTCCTCCCCATGAGTACTTTCCAGGTGACAGAGGGGAGTTTGCAGTTTCCTGCCCCCAGAGGGAAGAGCTGATTATTGTCCTTTGTTCCAGTCCGTGCTGAATCCACTCCCATATGCAAGTTCTTTGTTATCTTGATGGTCTTCTGTCTAGGACCATCAGGGTTGGCATAGCAACTGGGCAGGGCTCCTGTGTATGTGCTGGTATGCTCAAGGGATTATGGTTGCCCTGTATCAAACCTTCCCCATTTTGTAGTCCTTCCTTCATGGAGTAAAATAAAAGTGGAACAGTGCAAATCCGATGTATGGTTGATTTTCTATGAATTTATAACAGAAGTAGTGTATGTAGTGTGTGAGTGTGTGTGAAGTTTGTACAAACTGAATGATGGGGGGGGGGGGGTTCCTGCGACATACCTAAGAGAGACCTGCTGAGTTCATGGCAGAGGCAAGATTTCTCTCTCTGCCTCCCCACCACCACCTTGTATCACATTTTCTTCTCGGCCCTGAGACTGCTGTCACTGAAAGCATGTCAAGGGCTTATTTGATGTGAGGAAAGAACCGATAGCCTAGTTACAGTAGGTGTAGTTGTGTTGTTTTTGCCTTTTCCGTAAATATTGTGTGGCTTAGTTCACCTGATTGACCTATCAAAGTTGGGCATTGAGACATTTGGGGTCCATTTGAGGCAAAGAGCATTCCATCAAAATTCCGTGTGGTGCTATTTCTGTGTTGCAAAAGTTCCAGTCTGCTGTATTTTCACACAGATACACAAATCACCCACTCTTTCACACTTATTAAAAAATGCACCTCTTTGTCGTCATTGTTCCCCATATCTCCTGCTCCAGGGGACAAGAAAAAGAAGGCAGTTAAGAGGCTGTCTGGAAATGCCATTTTACTCTCGAGTATGTGTGCGCAGGATTGCAGCTTTAGGGTAGAATGACTGAGCTTAGCTGAACATCCAGTCGCCTTCCAGCCTTGCATTTCTGTTGCTAAAGAGCCAGTTGGCACGAAAGGCCCTAGAATTACCCTTTCCCGTGTACATAACATCTCTTAAGAGTCTTTTGTGTTACCACCTGATTAGATCTCTTGGCATTGTTTCTTTCGTTCTGGCAAGGAGAAAAGCATTTTCAGCAAGTCTGCCATCCTGGGGTAAAGCTTTAGCGCAGGGCTGAGGTAGATGTGAGGTCTTCAGGCTGAGGAGGAAGGCTGACAGGGGTTGTCATATTGTGTAACAACCTTGCCTTTCTTCAAACGAGCTCATATTTCTGTAGACAAAGATCATGAGATTCAGGACCAGTGCTGGCTGTCTAGAGAAAAAGAAAGCAGAAAGCCTGTGATCAGAGTTCTCATTTACAAAGTTGTTTGGCTGTGCTATTTTATAAAGTTGCATATATTTATGATGAGTGCTGCATGTGTCAACAACAATAAGTTATAAGTTGCTTTTTTTTTTTTTTGGTATCCATTTTAACAGTCGTTTCCAAACCCCACACACAATACAGAGAGCTCATTGAGGCAATTCTATGGGTCTCTGTGTATACCCAACAGTTTGTATAACTCCTCCCCACATTTGAATAGCAGCCCCTCTTCTCATGTCACATTTGCAAACTGCTAGAAATCTTTGCGAGGGATGCGGGTGGCGCTGTGGGTTAAACCACAGAACCTAGGACTTGCCAATCAGAAGGTCGGCGGTTCGAATCCCCGCGACAGGGTGAGCTCCTGTTGCTCAGTCCCTGCTCCTGCCAACCTAGCAGTTCGAAAGCACGTCAAAGTGCAAGTAGATAAATAGGTACCACTCTGGCGGGAAGGTAAACAGCATTTCCGTGCGCTGCTCTGGTTCGCCAGAAGCGACTTAGTCATGCTGGCCACATGACCCGGAAGCTGTATGCTGGCTCCCTTGGCCAATAAAGCGAAATGAGCGCCGCAACCCCAGAGTCGGCCACGACTGGACCTAATGGTCAGGGGTCCTTTTACCTTTACGTAGAAATTCATAAGGAAACCTGTACTCCCAGTATGGCTATTTACACATTATCATAATAAAAAAGGAAATGGATCAACCTAAAAAAAGGGAAGAAAACGTCCCAGATTTGCATGAAATTTGCATATGCTAATTAACACATTTATGTGCTAATTCAGATGTAACTACCATAATTTAAATAGAAACACAAATACCGTAGGTCTCGACGCAGCAGAGAAGACTGTCACCAGGTGACCTGTGGGCCCATCCAGATCTTCAGAAAAGGAAGCTTTTTAAAAGTGGGGTTGCTTCCAAATTCTGGCCAAGAACTTGAAACAGCTTGATTTTGTAATACAGATGGAGGGAGTTTTTAAAATAGTATTATCAGCCTTGTAGGTGAGAGCCTTGTTCATCAGATGCATCCCTTAGTACCCAGCCCCAATTCAGTCCTTTCTATCTATGGACAAAGTTGTTGTCTCCAGCTACAGGTTGTCTGTGGGCAGGTTCCAGCATGCCTTGTAGACTTGGCTGCTACTTCCTTCTGGTGCTTCACACATGGTACATTTGCTTTGATCTCTGAAGTGTGGTGGTATGTTCAAAGTGTCTCTCAGATGCCATTCGCTGATTTCATTCTCTGCGAGGATGTGTTATGGAGTGTCTGATTAGTAAAGGACATGACTGTTCTCTTCACTGGTCTTCGGCATGTCAACAGTCTTCTGGCATGTCATTTTCTCAAGTGTCTGCAGAAGCTTGCTTCTCCATGTGACCAATTCAGGAGTCAGTTCTGTGGCAACTCAAGTAATCAGGAAGGGGCATATAGTCCAGCAAGGAGGGCTCTGTGTTTGAGATCTGTTCTTGTCTGTATGAGTGCACCATGACCTTTTGAGGTACATTTATTCCCCTCTTGTCTGATGGCTGTCGGTGTTTTGTGAATGGGACATTGACTAGTAGTGAAAATCACCAGCATATGGACAGATGCAAGTATGCAGGCATTAAGTTTCATCCCCATGAGTTCTGACACAAATTTTTAAAAGCCTCAGTTTAGATGAGGGATGGAGAAGAACATTTGTGTAGACCAACCTGATTTCTCGATCTCAGGCTTATATGCAGCTATCTGTTGGATTATGTATGACTCTGAATTTTTGTGATGCAGTGTTGGTTAAAAAATGGCATCTTTCAGGATGACATAAATTGAAACACACACACACACACACAAGCACATTTTACTGCAGGAATACATGGGAAATGTGTAAAATTCAAATTATGGTGAGACCAGAAAAAATCTATTTTGTGTCTAGGTAAAGGTAAAGGAACCCTTATCATTAGGTCCAGTCACAGACGACTCTGGGATTGCGGCACTCATCTCGCTTTATTGGCTGAGGGAGCCGGCATACAGCTTCCAGGTCATGTGGCCAGCATGACTAAGCCGCTTCTGGCGAACCAGAGCAGCGCACAGAAACGCTGTTTACCTTCCCGCTGGAGCAGTACCTATTTATCTACTTGCACTTCGTGCTTTCAAACTGCTGGGTTGGCAGGAGCAGGGACCGAGCAACGGGAGCTCACCCCGTCGTGGGGATTCGAACCACCGACCTTCTGATCGGCAAGCCCTAGGCTCTGTGGTTTAACCCACAGTGCCACCCATGCCCCTCATTTTGTGTCTAGCAAGCCCCTTTTAGTGGCATTTACCCCCTGCCCCTTCTTGAATGCAAGTTTGTTTTATTATGATTGAGGGAATGGATTAGTCCTGGCAGGAGAGACAAACTGTGTTTTGTGCTGCACCCAAATTAAAGGAGTGATGCTTTGAATTGCAGAGTTCCTCAAGCTCCACGTTTCCCTCATCATTACTTCCAGCTAACCAGTCATCTCTCTCAAAAAGCAGGACAAGGCTCAGGAGCTGCCTTCTTATTCCATTGCACCTAATTCCTGGAGTGAAAGTGATTAGAAGGTAGGGATGGGTGGATCTCTCAATTTGAATTTCTCTCTGGGATTGATCCATGGACCTTGTGGTCTACCACCACAGCCTTCCCCCAAAGGGCTGAAGACCTGATTAGTCCAGTGAAGGAGACTGAATGTAAGTTGATTGGATGAGGGAAAGGCTGTCAAAACAATGAAAAATCATACAATGGTCTCAGATATCGTTGGTCAGTGTGTGTGTGTTTGAGATCTTCAGGTCTGATCGTTTATTGACCATGTGGGATACACCTATACCCATAAGACCAATAGTTTTGGTGGTAGTTTTCCTATCACTGAATGATGTAGTGTTGTTTGTCAAGGACTGTTGATCTGATCCTCTAGGAAGCAACCTTCTGAATGTCATTCAGACCCAGACCCTCCCAAGTGTCCCTATTTTCCAAGAACAGTCCCGGATTTACAGAACCTGTCCCAGTTTCTGATTTGATCCTGGAATGTCCTGCTGTTCCTTAGGACATCTCTATTTTCATCTGAGAAATGTTGGAGGCTGTGGAGTTATGCAACCCTCAAGGCAAGGAGATATGTAACGATACAACCTTTAGAAGACATCTGAAGGCACCCCTGTATAGGGAAATTTGTTAATGTTTAATGTATTTTAATGTTTCCATATATGTTGGAAGCTGCCTAGAGTAAATGGCCAGTTAGATGAGTGGAGTATTATTATTATTATTATTATTATTATTATTATTATTATTAGGGACATTTCTATTTTCATCAGAGAAATGTTGGAGAGTATGCAGACCTCATAGGCTTAAAGAGAGTTTTTTGTGACCACAAAAAGGCAAAGTATTCCAAGGAACAAGGCCCAGTCTGCACTGCATTGTCGACTGCTGCATGAAGAATGCTCTCATTTCACAGTGAAGCATTGGCCTCCGACAAGCTTTATTACCACTGAGAGCCAACATGGTTTCAATTTAAGGTCCCATTAATCTAGTGTGCTTTAGAAACGGAGGCTTCATGTTGGACACTGTAATAACATCAGACGTTCAAAGCAAGAGGCCGGCTGGATAATGCTTTCCAAAACCCTGCCGACCAGATGCAAATACTTGCAAATGATCGCTGCCCTTTTGTTTGCCTTAATTCATTTCCTCGTTAAACCTATTGCTAGGAGTGTCACATTCCGCACAAGAGCACAGGGATCCCAGGGGCAGACACGCAAAAAATAATTATTATGTGTGTGAGCAAACAGTTGACAAAATGGCTGCATGCAGAGGCATAGATAGATAGATATATATAGATATATAGATATATATATCCCTCTGCATGCAGCCATTTATATATATGCATGCATATATATATATATATATATATATATATATATATATATATAGTATATATGTATATGCTGGCCCTAGACAAACTCTTCCTTTCATTCTTTCCTCCACACAACACATTGCCAGCCGTTCATTTGATGGCTGAGCATATGGAACTATTAGCGTTCAGCTGCCTGCAATCTGCAGCTGCACATCTGGATTTGGGCAAAGGGGTATTTGAGGTCCTTTAAGTCCTCCCCCCTCTTCCTTTCCCATCTGTTTCACACACACCTGCAAACCTCTTGCCTGGCTCAGTTCCTTCCCACCAACTCACTTGCAAAACCCAGCCCTGGACTGTGCAAAGACGTCTGCTACTTCATCAGTTCCACTCATTAGACTCCATTGCAAATTGATGGTACTAAAGGGTTTAAAGGCTGCTTCTCTGAGGGAGAAGGAAGGACTCTTGATATTATAGTGGCTCCCTGTGTCCCTCAAAGAGTAGGAGTTGCATTCAGTGTTGTTGTTGTTTAGTCGTTTAATCATGTCCGACTCTTCGTGACCCCATGGACCAGAGCACGCCAGGCACTCCTGTCTTCCACTGCCTCCCGCAGTTTGGTCAAACTCATGTTCGTAGCTTCGAGAACACTGCCCAGCCATCTCGTCCTCTGTCGTCCCCTTCTCTTTGTGCCTTCCATCTTTCCCAACATCAGGGTCTTTTCCAGGGAGTCTTCTCTTCTCATGAGGTGGCCAAAGTATTGGAGCCTTAGCTTCACGATCTGTCCTTCCAGTGAGCACTCAGGGCTGATTTCGTTAAGAATGGAGAGGTTTGATCTTCTTGCAGTCCATGGGACTCTCAAGAGTCTCCTCCAGCACCAGAATTCAAAAGCATCAATTCTTCGGCAATCAGCCTTCTTTATAGCCCAGCTCTCACTTCCATACATCACTACTGGGAAAACCATAGCTTTAACTATTCGGACTTTGGTGGCAAGGTGATGTCTCTGCTTTTTAAGATGCTGTCTAGGTTTATCATTGCTTTTCCCCCAAGAAGCAGGCGTCTTTTAATTTCGTGAGTGCTGTCACCATCTGCAGTGATCATGGAGCCCAAGAAAGTAAAATCTCTCACTGCCTCCATTTCTTCCCCTTCTATTTGCCAGGAGGTGATGGGCCCAGTGGCCATGATCTTGGGTTTTTTGATGTTGAGCTTCAGACCATATTTTGCACTCGTATGGCTAAGTAGCAAAAAGTCCCCTTTTTAAAAGTGGATTTGTTGCACCAGGGTGACAGAGGGCAAATCCACACTATACGTTTAAAACATCTTCAACACTCTTTTAAAGCACATGACTCTTCCCAGACTCTGTAGTTTCCTCCTCACACAGAGCTGTCACTTCCAACACCCTTAACAAACTACAGCTCCCAGGATTCTGGAGCTGAAGCCATGATGTGCTTTAAATAAATAGTGTGAACTTGCTGTTGTCTTTTAATTCACTTTCACAAACCTAAATATCCTGTAGGCGCCTGAATCCTTCGCACAAACCTTGGACAGTATGAAGGTGACCCGAGCAGTTCTTTTATCTTGCTGCTGTCTGACATGCTTCTGCCTGAGGTCTCTTATAGCAACACCCTAGAGGTCCCAGGCCCTAAGGAAGTTAGATTAGCTTCAACCAGAGCCAGGGCCTTTTCAGCACTGGCTCCGGCCTGGTGGAATGCTCTGTCTCTTGAGACCAGGGCCCTGCGGGATCTGATCTCTTTCCGCAGGGCCTGTAAGACAGAGTTGTTCCGCCTGGCCTTTGGCTCAGAATCAGTTTGATTTCCTCCCCCTCTTTCTTTTTCCTTTCTCCTCCTATGAAGAGATTGCTCCCTAATTGTTTAAATGTTGTATCTTAATTCTTTTAAATTGTTTTTTAATCAACTTGTTTTTAATTATTGGTTGTTAGCCGCCCTGAGCCCGGTCTTGGCTGGGGAGGGCGGGGTATATAAAAATTATTATTATTATTATTATTATTATTATTATTATTATCATCATCATCATCATCATCCTGGCCTTATTGTTATCCTGCAGGATCAGGGCACCTGATTGTGGGGTATGGGGGGAAGTGGGGAGTAAGTTTCTGGAACTTGCAACTTCATGTCCACATGGTCTGTCAGGCTGGTTTTGGGTGATGGTGGGAAGATGGTGAATTTCAATAAAAGTGATAGAAATAGGAAACAGCAATTACTTGCTACATTTTCTCTATTTGAACTGTGTAGGAGTTATACTTTTATGTGGCACATTTTCCACCCAGAGTCTTAAGGATCTAAATAAATACAGTGGTACCTCAGGTTAAGAACTTAATTCGTTCTGTTGGTCCGTTCTTAACCTGAAACTGTTCTTAACCTGAGGTATCACTTTAGCTAATGGGGCTTCCCATTGCCGCTGCACTGCCATCATGCGATTTCTGTTCTCATCCTGAAGCAAAGTTCTTAACCCAAGGTACTATTTCTGGGTTAGCGGAGTCTGTAACCTGAAGCGTCTGTAACCTGAAGCATCTGTAACCCAAGGTAAAGGTAAAGGTAAAGGGACCCCTGACCATTAGGTCGAGTCATGACCGACTCTGGGGTTGCGACGCTCATCTCGCTTTATCGGCCGAGGGAGCCAGCGTACAGCTTCTGGGTCATGTGGCCAGCATGACTAAGCCGCTTCTGGTGAACCAGAGCAGTGCATGGAAATGCCATTTACCTTCCCACCGGAGCGGTACCTATTTATCTACTTGCAGTTTGACATGCTTTCGAACTGCTAGGTTGGCAGGAGCAGAGACCGAGCAACGGGAGCTCCCCCGTCATGGGGATTCGAACCGCCGACCTTCTGATTGGCAAGTCCTAGGCTCTGTGGTTTAACCCACAGCGCCACCCGCATCCCTTTTTTTATATATATAGAGGCACTATATAAGTGATATTGTTCCAAAAATGAGACTGAAAACCTCAGAGTTGCAGTGCACTTCTGAGCATGTTTACCCAGAGGTAAGTCCCACTGAGTTCATTGTGATTTGCTCTCTAGTAAGTGTTTAGCATCACCTCTTTAGAAAGGTTTCCTATTTTGGCCGATCTTTTATTTGACTTCATCATGAACCAGAAATTAAAAGTCTGCCAAAAGTTGACTGACATAAGTGCGACATTTGTGCTTTTTCGCTTGGTAGAAAAGTGCTAGGGCATATTATCGCAAAGCATTGCCGCAAGATGGTCTCTACATCCGATTATCAATTTCCCCGCAGGGTGGTCAGCAACACTGGGGCATGAATGTGAGAGGTCAGTGTGCCTTGGAAAGTATCAAAAGGTTTCCTCTTCATTAAGGTGTTTGTTTTTCTCTAAAATGTATTTGCTGACTACATCCTTTCTGCAGATTTTACAATTACACGGTCTCTCCCAGTCATCCTGAACTGGAAAGTGTACAAATCAATAAATAACCCTAAACCGCCCCCCCACCTCCCACTTTCCTTAAAATATCAACTCCTTAAGGAAGGAGAGAACTTCCTCATTTCTGCAGGAAACGATTGCCTCAAAGTTCCAAAGTAGCAGCTAAATAAATGAGAGCATGCTATAAAAGGCCTACTGACCAGGGCAACAATATTGCTTCAGTAGTAAGCTGGTAAATGTAATCTTACATTAAAGCTCGGCAAACAAACTAATAAGAAACATTTTCAGCAGAGTAGCCAAAAGGCCTTTGATCTGTTTCTTTCTGGTAGATGCCAACATCAACATTGCTCATTTTGTGCTATAGTGATTGCTCTTTATGTGGGTTAATAACGTCGAGGTTATTCCAATGTTTCCCCCTCTTCTCCCCTCACCACTTCTTCAGAACTTTCTCAAATAAGTTCCTTCATAGAACAGGGCTGTATTGAAGATCGTTTTGGTAATACAGTTTGTCTTCCATGCGCACCTTGTATGTTTGGGGTTCACCTTGAGGCGTTTGGATGATTTCTCTATAATGTTTTGTAACAGCATGTTTTCATATGCTGTTATATCAACAATGTGGGGGGGGGGGGAATCACTTGCAAAAATGAAATGTAAGCACAGGCCTCCGGTCTGTTGCAATCTTAGATCTAGCCATGTTGAGGTGCTCAGTCTTCTTGTGAAGAGAAGCAGGGAGAAGTCCCAACCTTTCCAGGGTGGTGTATGGCCAGGGTGGTGTAGTGGTTAAGAGCAGTGGACTCATAATCTGGTGAACCGGGTTCACTTCCCTGCTCCTCCACATGCAGCTGCTGGGTGACCTTGGGCTAGTCACACTTCTTTGAAGTCTCTCAGCCCCACTCACCTCACAGAGTGTTTGTTGTGGGGGAGGAAGGGAAAGGAGAATGTTAGCCACTTTGAGACTCCTTCAGGTAGTGATAAAGCAGGATATCAAATCCAAACTCTTCTTCTCTTCTTCTTCTTCCTGATCATCATTGCTACCCAGCTGAGAGCCCTAAACAAGCATGAGGATGAAGGTCTGAAGTAGGGAGTCATATTGACTTGTGGCTGTTTGCGTAGCGAGTCCCCTCCCCCCAAGTGAAATGAAGACACTGGACACATTATTTAAGGTTAATGGGCATAAAAAGGCCACAACTTTATTGATTACAGAATTGAAAGGTATTGGCCTTAGGCATTGGCTCCTATCGTCTACCTGGCATGGAGACCGGGAAGGGTTGTCCACCAGCCGCGGGAGTCCTGTTGAAGTACGCCAACTAGGATCCCACGGGTGTCACCACTCGGGGGCGTGCCGGAGGCCCTCACCTCCCTAGGTTTCGGACAAGGCAACGCCCCCCAGAGTCCTCTACCGGACTACCCTTTTCACTGGGGGAAGGTGATGGCGCTTCCTTCCCCCCTTCATTTGCATAACAATTAACCCCTGCCAATGCCTAACCGCCAATACCGAAGAAGTTGTGACGTTTGCTACGAGGTAGGCGAAAAAACCTGAAGGCTGGAAGTGCGCCAAGTTGGGCAGCTGGAACAGGGCAAAGAGGGCGGTCCCCGGGCTTGCCGGCCTTAAATGGGCTAGGCCACGCCTCCCCTGCCCGCCGATTGGCGGGCCGGGTCGCAGACACGCCCGGGGATTCCCTCTTCTCACGGGGGCTAAAATCAGCCCCTGCGTGTGTGGGAGGGGGGCCGCAACCCCACCTCCTCTCGAGCTTGGAAGTGGCTTTGCGGTTCCAAATCACAGGCTCTGCCTTTGTCCTTGGGTGCCCTGATTTTGCTCTGCCTGTGGATGGGGCTCACAGAAGCAGCTCCTTTTATTGTGAAAGGGTGCTTCCCAGCTTTGGGGAAGGAAGTGTGAGGCTCCAATGGGCTCCTGGAGCCCTCCTGCCACCTTCCCAAATCTGTTACTTTGTACTGTGTCTTTAAACTCGGTCTCCTTGTTATCAGTATCACCTGGGGTTGGCTATATTTATTTTTCAAAAAATGTTGTTAGTAACAGTGACTACATAATCGCATGAGCACTGTTCCAGAGTATTTTTCATTTTATCTATTCGAAAAAAGATTGGGTACGTAACTTTTTTATGTTACAGTTTATAATCTCTACGCTATTTGAAGTTGTTGTTATGCATGTGCAGGTCATCGTTTGAATATTTTATTTTCTGTTAATGAAGAAATTACAGTGGTACCTCTGGTTACGTACTTAATTCATTCCAGAGGTCCATTCTTAACCTGCAATTGTTCTGAAATTGTTTTGACACTCAGTGCAAAGTGTCTGAGAAAAGACACAACTTATGCTCATGAGAAGCTGCAGGCTGAACCAGACAAAGAGCTTTGCTTGGGTTTGGGTTCAGATTCCTGCTCAGACATGCAGCAGTTATCTGACCATGCCTCAGTTTCTCAGCTGTGAAATGGAAACAATCTGTTTTGCAGCGTAGTTAGCCCAAAAGCAGTAAGATTATAAAACAGTGTATGTAAGATATTGATGTCTTTCTACTCCAATCTTAGCGGCTCACAATTATGGGTAATAAGCTTACGATCTGATACTTGGGATAGAGAGTCTTTGATGTATGTTTCATAAATTGTTCTCTTTGAACTGTGAATTCTCTCATATCAAAAACCAGGCCTGACATAAGCAAGAAAGTTCTGCAGACGGACAAAGCATAAAGACAGGCTTCCGCTCCTGTGTCATTTCCCTCTTTTCCTCCTTTGACAAAAATCTGAGGGCTTTAGTTGTTCCCCCGACATACTTTTTGCAAACGTCAGGTATAGAATTTCTAAAGACCTAAAGCACAGACACCTCTCTTCAAATCACTCTAATTGCTTTCATCCCAGGAACGTTTTAAATCAAGGCAAGTGTTCAGTAAGAACTTTATGGAAATAGACATAATAACCCTTAGGGTTCGCTGTGTGTTACTTCCCCCCACCCACCCCTTCTCAGATAAATAGAAACAAGGTACTTTTAAAAAAAAGTCCTTAGAGGAGACGTCTAAGCATTATGAATAAAGCAGTTTCACGGGACTGCTAGCTGTTGCCTGTGTACATGAGATAATGCGCCAGCAGCTCAAGTTGACAAGTAATCTCTGATCTGCCCTCAATCTTTCAGGAAGGTGCTTTTATCCCGGTCGTTCCTCAGATTTCTTCTGCTTCCCTCCCCCGGCTCAAAATGAATTGCACACTGTGGTGACGATGCATTTGATCATGATTTATAGGGCCTCGCCTGATTCATTTAGAATCCCCTCGGGACACGGATGTTGTGGACAGGAAAGAACGTAGGTACTTAAAAGCTTGTAGATAATCAAATTCTTCCTGTAGCCAACTCGGGTGAAGGAAGGGAGAAGAGATGGGGAGTTAACAGCAATGGTCCTCCAAAACGTATTTTTTTGAAGAATTACTCCAGAATCTGTCCACATCTCTGCAAGAGACATTAGAGAAGCTGTTTAATTACTTCCATTAAAAACACACACAGGAGGAATGGAGCGTTGCTGTGTCATTTTAGGCATGTTTTAGGGGAAGTGGATAGAGGGAGCTGCATTTTTTTTAGAGTGGGGTCAAAATTTCTCAGAGCAGAACTTTCTGACAAATTTTTGGAGACAAGCTGGTGCAGTTTCCGCCATTTTGGCCCTTCTTTACATCTTGGCAGTCTATGCAAGGGGAGCCAATGTGGTAGACTCCAGATGCTTTGAACTACAACTCCCATTGTCCCTGACTATTGGCTAGACTGGCTGGGGCTGATGGGAGTTGTAGTCCTACATCTGCAGGGCACCTTGTTGGCTACCCCTGTCTAGACACCAGTAGTTTATCCATAAGGTAACTGATTGAATGCAGATGCTATTAACAGTGATCTCAGACATACCCTTAAACATCATGTCAGCACTGATCTAGTTGCTTTAGTGATCATAACCTAACACAAGTAGCTCAGTGGCAGAACACTGTATGCAGAAGATCCCAGGTTGATTCCTGGCTATGTTCAGCTAAATGGATCTCTAGAATCAGGGCTGGAAAAGATCTCAGGTTAAGATCTTGATAGCCATCAGCTATCCAAGTAGACCAGGTTTAGCCAGTGTGATGCTAAAATCCAGCACCCCCCTCCCCACTTGCCTTCTATTGGACTTCATAGTTGTGGTCCATGCTGCAGCAGAAGCTTCACACCCAGTGTGACCAAACCAGTCGTGCTCCCCTAGATCTGCGTTTGTCAAATAACAATGGCAGTGATGGTGTCAAGGTAGGTCTTTGGGGCAGAAGAATGAGCAGCAGTTCCCCCAAATGCAGCAAGATTGGCTTACCACATTCAGAAGTACGTGACGTAAGTAATACACATTACCATCGGAAGAGATGGGCCAAGTTAGTCTACCAAGTCCAGAGTCTAAAACAGCCACGCTCAACCTGGGGTTCTCTAGATGTTGGTGATCTACAACATCACCTCCAACCAATGTGGCCAATGGCCAAGAATGATGGCCATAAGGGAGTTGTAGTCCACCAATGCCGAAAGGTTGGGGAAGGCTTGTCTGAGATCACCTAAGTGAATCACTGGACAGTGCAGCAGGTATTATGTAGCTTTCCGAGCACAATTCAAAGTGTTGGTGTTGACCTTTAAAGCCCTAAACGGCCTCGGCCCAGTATACCTGAAGGAGCGTCTCCACCCCCATCATTCTGCCCTGACGCTGAGGTCCAGCGCCGAGAGCCTTCTTGCGGTTCCCTCATTGTGAGAAGCAAAGCTACAGGGAACCAGGCAGAGGGCCTTCTCAGTAGTGGTGCCCGCCCTGTGGAACGCCCTCCCACCAGATGTCAAAGAGATAAATAATTACCTGACATTCAGAAGACATCTGAAGGCAGCCCTGTTCAGGGAAGTTTTTAATGTGTGACATTTTAGTGTATTTTTGGTCTTTGTTGGAAGCCGCCCAGAGTGTCTGGGGAAACCCAGCCAGATGGGCGGGGTACAAATAATAAATTATTATTATTATTATTCTGTTTGATATGGAAGTGAGTTAAATGAGTCTGACTTCACTGTGCTGTGAGCATTGCTTCTCCTCACCTCCACCCATTCTCAGCTTCACCTATGATTTCACCACAGTCTGGGAATCATATTGACACCTTCAACATCTCTTCACCTTGAGTATATGTATTGAGCTTTGAACTCAAGAGCTGAAAAACGTTGCAATGCAAATACGACTTGTGAGGTATGGAAAAGGAAGGCTGTTGTTTGCTGTTAGTACAGTCACTTTTGATAAAGGGCCACAGTTTCCCTGTTTTTACCAGTTCTCTACCACCCACTGTTATAATATGAGTTCATGGGTGGGGAAAACTCCTTTCAGAACAATTTAATGATGATTCAGTCAGTCTAATAACTTTTTTTTTTTTTTTGTAATTTCACTGTGAAGGATTTGGTACTGGCGGTAACAAGGCAGAAGTGATTTCTTTGGCGTGTTGTCAGAATGAAGACAGAAAGCTCCCATGTTTCAGTGCTTTTTGATTCAGAACCTTTGCTTGTCTCGTGAATTGACAGTTTAGCAAAGCTAGCATCAGGCCAACATTTGCTGGCTTGAAACAGTGTTTGTCAAATGTGATTTTTAAATGGGGTATTTCAAGCTCCCTGTAGTAACAATATTAAAAGCTTCTGTGGTGTGGGAAACAAAGCCAGATGGGCGAGGTATAAGTAATATATTATTATTATTATTATTATTATTATTATTATTATTATTTCAGCAATGAGGATGAACAGAGATGGGAAATAAAAATTACGGTGGTACCTAGGGTTACATATGCTTCAGGTTACATACACTTCAGGTTACAGACTCCAGTAACCCAGAAATAGTGCTTCAGGTTAAGAACTTTGCTTCAGGATAAGAACAGAAACCACACGGCAGCAGCAGGAGGCCCCATTAGCTAAAGTGGTGCTTCAGGTTAAGAACAGTTTCAGGTTAAGAACGGACCTCCGGAACGAATTAAGTACTTAACCCGAGGTACCACTGTATAGTATCTGCT
This sequence comes from Podarcis filfolensis, assembly GCF_964270895.1. Taxonomy (NCBI): domain Eukaryota; kingdom Metazoa; phylum Chordata; class Lepidosauria; order Squamata; family Lacertidae; genus Podarcis; species Podarcis filfolensis. Next base: position 11,108,369 of record NC_139606.1, on the reverse strand, counting down.
CAGATATTAATGACAGCAACATTAACAGCCCAACCTCTTTCTGGAGTTAGGCTTTGACTTTTTAGCAAATATTTTTTGCAGCTGATTTTGCCATTTTAAAGAGGGAACACTGAACACTCAGACTACCTCACAATATTCTTTATGGGTCCAGATTCCCAAAAGATGTAGTGATGGTCACCGATTTGGATAGCTTTAAATGAGGATTAGACAAATTAATGGAGGACAAGGCTATCAATGGCTACATTAGCCATGATGGTTGTGTTTCACCTGCACAGTCAAAGGCCATATGCCTCTGAATAGGCCCAGATACTGCTTTGGTCGTGGGTGGAGGGACGCGGGTGGCGCTGTGGGTTAAACCACAGAGCCTAGGACTTGCCGATCAGAAGGTCGGCAGTTCGAATCCCCGCAACAGGGCGAGCTCCCGTTGCTCGGTCCCTGCTCCTGCCAACCTAGCAGTTCAAAAGCACATCAAAGTACAAGTAGATAAATAGGTACCGCTCCAGTGGGAAGGTAAACGGTGTTTCCGTGCACTGCTCTGGATCGCCAGAAGCGGCTTAGTCATGCTGGCCACATGACCCGGAAGCTGTATGCCGGCTCCCTCGACCAATAAAGCGAGATGAGCGCCGCAACCCCAGAGTTGGTCACGACTGGACCTAATGGTCAGGGGTCCCTTTACCTTACTGCTTTGGTCACCTGGAAGTAGAAGGAGCAGATCAAATAGAACATGCCTTGCCCAACTCTCTCCCTGCTTTGCTAGTTATCTGTTGGAAGTTTGGGGTTTTTTGTATTGATGCTGGGGAGCGTTATGAAGTGACCCCATATCTGCAGCCTGAAATAATACAGAAAAGGGGTTCATAAGCTAATGAAACTGAACAGAAACGATCTCCTTACCTTGGTGGACAGCTTCAATAAAGATAAAAGCATCACAGAACATGAGAAGATTTTTTTTTTTTAGGGAAAACCATTGAGTATAAAAGCTGATCAATATCCTGGAGACCTCCTATTTTATCAAATGGGTGGTATTTTCATTGACCACAACTCCTACAGCATCCCAGGGGTCTTGGCACTATTGGACTCCTGGCATCCATACCTGAGAGCAGGCTTTATCCCTCCATTTGTTCTGTTTCCATCCACATTCACCTTTGTTCTGAAACATTAACAATTCCCGCAACCTGATGCATACCATAGCTGCAAAACACCTTGATGCTCTAAGATAGCTTGAAGACAGATCACCCTGCTAAATCATAAGACCCAGATGAAATGCTAAGCTGTGCAGTGAACTTCATCTGAATGTCGAGGCATCAGATTTAAGGTGTATGGGCATTCAACATTGCAGCCAGATTAAGAAGATTTGGGACCCAACCTCCTCCTTGTAATGGGGACTACTTGCCCTAGAGATTATAAAGGGAGGATATTTCCCCCAGATGCTTCACACTTGTCAGTAGTTGTTGAAGCTATAGTTGAAATGCTGTAGTAACTGCACTTTCTTGTATATGAGCTCATCATCGCTTTGTTAGGATTTTTCTGTGGTGAGTCATGCTTGGTAAATACTATTTACGCAGGAGAGAAACCTGATAGGTCAGTGCCACAACACCTCCATCAACACCTCGGTCAGATTTCACTGGTGGTGGCGCAAGGACACTTGCAGACCTAGGTTTCTGCAGCGACAGTAGCCCCAAACCCAGAAGTAAAGGAGAAACATCCCACCCACCCAGATTCCAGGAATCTGAAATGGCATGTGGTATATTCATGGAAAGTTCACATCTGATTTGCCCGGCAAGATGAGCCAATGGGTTGATCACACACAAAGATGCTGTGATCCCTGACAAAAGCCTGCATTCCATTGCAGGAGCTCCCAAGTAAGGTTGCCACCTTTTCCCCATCTTAAACAGCAGCAAGACAGGAAGAGGTTCACCAGGTGCAGCTTTCCACAACACTGAGATTATATGGATAATCAAAACTGCACCTGAACAATAGCTTCCCCACCCTTGTCTATAGAGAGATAAGAAATTATTTTTTTCCCTGTAGGAAACAGCAGCCAACACCTTGAGAACAGTGGGGTTATGCCACCTGGCAATGGGCGTATTACAGTGGTACCTCGGGCTAAGTACTTAATTCATTCCAGAGGTTTGTTCTTAACCTGAAACTGTTCTTAACCTGAAGCACCACTTTAGCTAATGGGGCCTCCTGCTGCCACCGCGCCGCCGGAGCACAATTTCTGTTCTCATCCTGAAGCAAAGTTCTTAACCTGAAGCACTATTTCTGGGTTAGCGGAGTCTGTAACCTGAAGCGTATGTAACCTGAGGTACCACTGTACTTCTGTATCCCACCATTTCTCCAAGAAGTTCAAGACAGAGTCCATGAAGTTTTCCTTCATGAAGTAGCTCCAGTTTGCATGAGTTGGTGATGGGGTCTCCACCAGTGTCTCTGTCTGGAGTTTACATGGATAAGCTTCTGAATGCAGGTTCTGTGCTTTCAGTTTTCCAAGGGCATTAGGCTGCTATATGCCTTGGGCTATATGCACCTAGATACTTGTACAGCCTTGTGCAGATGGGACTTACAATGCATGGAGGGGAGGCTAATTGAAAAGGAGATCATGTCAGAAGACATCACCTGTGAACCACCACCTGGGAGTTTGTTACCTCTCAAGGACCACCCACAGAGCTTCATGAGTAAGGCGGGGTTTGGCAGTGGGGCAGGGCTCATCTTCTATGACCCCCATTTCCTTATGCTGCCCCCTACTTCAATGAGAAAAGAGAAGTTAAAATGAATGCCGTTTGTTGCACCAATAAAACTTTGCCTCTGTGAGTTAGTTGCTCCTGAGTAATACAATGGGCAGCATCACTCACTTCTGTGTGCGCGCTGCCTGGCATTTCTATCGTGGCCTGGTGTGCCCTCTCCCCAAAAACGTTTTGTTGTTGTTTAGTTGTTTAGTCGTGTCCGACTCTTCGTGACCCCATGGACCAGAGCACGCCAGGCACTCCTGTCTTCCACTGCCTCCCGCAGTTTAGTCAAACTCATGCTGGTAGAGAACACTGTCCAACCATCTCGTCCTCTGTTGTCCCCTTCTCCTTGTGCCCTCCATCTTTCCCAGCATCAGGGTATTTTCCAGGAAGTCTACTCTTCTCATGAGGTGGCCAAAGTATTGGAGCCTCGGCTTCACGATCTGTCCTTCCAGTGAGCACTCGGGGCTGATTTCCTTAAGAATGGAGAGGTTTGATCTTCTTGCAGTCCATAGGACTCTCAAGAGTCTCCTCCAGCACCAGAATTCAAAAGCATCAATTCTTCGGCGATCAGCCTTCTTTATGGTCCAGCTCTCACTTCCATCCATCACTACTGGGGAAAACCATAGCTTTAACTATAGGGACCTTTGTTGGCAAGGTGATGTCTCTGCTTTTTAAGATGCTGTCTAGGTTTGTCATTGCTTTTCTCCCAAGAAGCAGGCATCTTTTAATTTCATGACTGCTGGTTAATAGACTGTAATCCCCATTTCTCTCCAGCCAGCCTGGTTCATGGTCAGGGATGTTGACAATTGACATCCAACAATATCTGGGGACCCAAGGATGCTGAAGGTTGCTTCAGTGTCTGGCACCAGTGTGCCTGCCTTAACACACCTGGATGTGGAAGGCAGCAGGAAACTAGTTAGGAGCCTGAAGTCGGTTATTCCAGGGCCTACCCAATGCCCTTCCATTTTTGTGTTCTGTAGAATCTCAGAGCAGAAGTGGCTGTTCCCTCTTTCTCTGACTGCTGCTTGCTATTACGGTGTTTCTAATCTCTCTCTCTCTCTCTCTTGCCTCCTGGGAATTTTTATTTCGGTCACATCATGAGCCATTTTGTTAAATTAGTGTCAAAAGTATTCTAATTATATAGTAACAGTAGCAGTTGCATAACAGTCTCCCGCACATGGCAACAACTTGCTTCCAAAGCCTTCAATGAAAAGTTACATTTTTTTCCATGCTCGAGGGATTTCTTCTTACTAAGAAATGGAACACAGTTACCTCTAATATTGCCGAGAAGAATTAAAAATACCGGGATTAAACCTTCAGAAACCCTAATAAGTGTGTTTACAATAGTCTTTGGGTTCTTTCCTCTCTTTTTTTAACCACTGAGTATATGACCTTCTAGTAAATTATACCACACTTGAAGACTTTAACTGCCTTTCCAGCTTTTTGTAAACATGTAAACCTGAGCCATCTGTGCTTTTTAAATACTTCCTGTAAGGTCGGATCGCAGCATCAGTCTGCTGTTTCAACTGGCTTCACAAGAAGGCATTGTTTGCTAATTTTTCCCAAAGGCACTTGATCCGTTTTATTAAATATTTTTTTCTTCCTCATTAAGGCCTTTCCACAACAATAAAACTGTATTTTATTTTAAAAAAATTTAAAAATCTAGGCCAGAAGGCATTGTGTTGTATAGTATTAAATGTATGCATGTGCCAGATTATTATTTTTCCCCAAGAACAATAGGGATTTGCCCGGGACTTTGGAAAAGTGGTTTCTCATGGCAATCGGTAGAGTGTACTATCTCAGACAACCCCAGTTTCCTAATTTTTAGGTTGTTACCAAGTTAGGCCAATAGCTCAGTATTCCCCAAACCTGGGTCTCCAGCTGTTTCTGGACTGCAACTCCCATAATCTGTAGCTAGCAAGGCCAGTGGTCAGGGATGATGGGAAATGTAGTCCAAAACCAGCTGAAGACCCAAGTTTGGGAAACTCTGGTCTATACAAGCTAGCAATGGCTCTCTGGAGTGTCAGACAAGACAGGGGACATTCACAACTCTAAACGACGTACCGCCGAGCTATGATCCTTCCCCTAATTATTAAGGGTAATTTAGGAAAAGCTCTTTTTTTTCTTGATTATATGTTCAGCCATGCCATAGCCCCAATATGTGAGGGCTGCAATGTTTCACTTGTAGTCACAATGTCTTTTGGACTTACCCTATTCCTCTGTGATGTTCTGACAGCAGCCTTGATTGTACGAGCCCCGGAGATTACAAAAACAACAAAAGCCACCATCATGTTCACAGTTCTAGGATACGTTCCAGTCTATGAGGTCGGGGAAGGGGGTATGGCTTGGGAGAGAGTCCCAGCGACCAGTGAGAGAGGCTTTAAGGGCCACATCTAATCCTTGGTCCTGAGACATACCCACCTTAGTGAATGCAGGTGGGAGCGATGGTGCTTCTTAAAAGGTCCAGGTCCATTAGGTCCAGTCGTGACCGACTCTGGGGTTGCGGTGCTCATCTTGCTTTATTGGCCGAGGGAGCCGGCGTACAGCTTCCGGGTCATGTGGCCAGCATGACTAAGCCACTTCTGGCGAACCAGAGCAGTGCACGGAAACGCCATATACCTTCCTGCCGGAGCGGTACCTATTTATCTACTTGCACTTTGACATGCTTTCAAACTGCTAGGTTGGCAGGAGCAGGGACCGAGCAACAGGAGCTCACCCCGTTGCAGGGATTCGAACCCAGTGGCGTAGCGTCGGTTGTCAGCACCCGGGGCAAGGCAAGTAATTTGCGCCCCCTAACCCGTGGATTTGCGCCCCCTAACCCATGGATTTGCGCCCCCTAACCCATGGATTTGCCCTAACCCCAGATGTTGCGCCCGGTGCGGCCCGCCCCCCCTGCACCCCCCACGCTACGCCACTGTTCGAACCTCCGACCTTCTGATCAGCAAGTCCTAGGCTCTGTGGTTTAACCCACATCTCCACCCACGTCCCATTTGGTGCTTCTTAAGATGCACCCAAAATGCGAGCATCACATCCACTTTCAGTAAAGTAGATTGAAATGGGAGCCTTAAAATGACCAGAGAGCTGGAGGTATTCAGTCTCCAGCTTCCCTCTGCCCCAGTCTTCATGGCCAATGGTCACAGTTTATGGGCCCAGCAACAACAGGAAAGGAAGGCCTTTCAATATTTGCTTCTTAGGAATGTGCAGAGGTGCCAACTTGAATGAAATATTGGCCTGGGGGCAGGTAGGCCCTGCCCCACATAATCACAATACGTGGCACGCACACACCATTTGAATGGCAATATCCATCATCTGGGGGGGGCTGACCCCCTCAATTATTTTACTGGGGTGGGGGGCGCAAAGGCACCTCAGCTCCTAGGAGTTGGCTCCTATGAACCTGTGTCATATGTATGAGTTTACGTCTATACATATAATACTCTGTTTTTCATTCAACTTGCTAAAAAGTGCAACTAAACCTGTTAAAAACACTGTAAGTATAGTCTTAAGAACGTGTGAGCTGGCCTGGCTAATGACCAGGGGTCAAATGAGATAGAATGAAGACACCCACCTTTGATGTTGCCCCATTCACATATCAGGTAACGCTAAAGGTAAAAGTAAAGGGACCCCTGACCATTAGGTCCAGTTGTGGCCGACTCTGGGGTTGCGGTGCTCAACTCGCTTTGTTGCCCGAGGGAGCTGGCGTACAGCTTCCGGGTCATGTGGCCAGCATGACTAAGCCACTTCTGGCGAACCAGAGCAGTGCACGGAAACACCGTTTACCTTCCCGCCGGAGCGGTACCTATTTATCTACTTGCACTTTGACGTGCTTTCGAACTGATAGGTTGGCAGGAGCAGGGACCAAGCAACGGGAGCTCACCCCGTCGCGGGGATTCGAACCGCTGACCTTCTGATCGGCAAGTTCTAGGCTCTGTGGTTTAACCCATATCAGGTAGGAAGTGTCTAATTTCAATATCTTAGGGGACACATAGATGAGGAGAGCTGAACCATAGCTTTACCTCCATTTGGTCCTTCCCGTAGGTTAGGGGTAGGAAACTTGCTTACTGTACAGAGGTAAAAATTGCATTCTTGCAGTGGCCCTTTCCACCCCACCCCCAGAAAATTGCCCAGTAGGAAATGTGTCCCTCAATGGCAAACAGGCTCCCTTACCCTACCATGGAAATCTTTGTTTTCTGCCAACAATTCAGATCTGATACCAGAAGTGGGCGTGGCACTTGCCATTCCTTTGGTTTGTGAAATATACTCGGAGTCGAGTGGATTTCATGCTCTTTATTCAGCTCATAGTGGGAGGAGGAATGAAAGTTCCCCCAAAGTATCTGCTTTATATACATTATTTACACAATGGGCTGCACGTGATTGGCTAATTCCGGAATTCTCCTGTAGGCCAATCAGGTTGTGGATTCACTTCCATCTGGAGCCGGATTGGGTGGCTCCTGCAGACCAATCATACTGCTGCATTGTTCTAGGACCAATCAGACTGCTGCATTCTGAATCCTATTGTTCTAGGACCAATCATACTCCTGCATTTTGGATCCTATTGTTCTAGGACCAATCAGACTGCTGCATTTTGGATCCTATTGTTCTAGGACTAATCAGACTGCTGCATTCTGAATCCTATTGTTCTAGGACCAATCAGACTGCTGCATTCTGAATCCTATTGTTCTAGGACCAATCAGACTGCTGCATTTTGGATCCTATTCAACTCAGTACATAACAGTTTGTTAAAAAAAAAATTAAACCCAGTTAATAGCAGGTTCTCTGTGTGCATTTTAATCAGAATAGCTGTGTTCCTTTCCCCACTGCAGTCCTGATCAAAACCTCACCAGCACCCCGAAAATGTTTGGACCGCATTGCGGGCGGTTTCACAGAAAGGAGAAAGCAAAGGCCAAACTGGGCCCAACGAGTGAATTTAATTTCTCTATTTGTTTTTGGAGTCAAAAAAATGTTTGGTTCAGGAAATTAACACTGCTTCTATCCACAGGGTGAAAACAGCCCGTTTAAACTTTTAGAGACGTTTCGTTGAACCAGCGCCTTAGCTAGCTTTGTGTGGAATGTTCAAAGGTGCCCTGAGTAATGTGGAGATAACTATTAGAGAGCCCTGTATCTAGGTAGATAATCCTCTCCTTGAAGAAGTCTGCTGTCAAGACACTGTTTCCTGTAATACCGAAGAATCTGTGGTATCTTAATTGCTGATAATATGAAACCAAGTTCTGTAACAGGCTGCCCCCCTCCTTACCAACTCTGGCCTTGCATCTGCAGTAACAATACAATTACAGGAACTTAACTTCTGTACCATCTTTCCTGCTAATAGGGGCTCATTTACTTGTCCATCTTACAGTGTCTTACTCATATTGAGCTATATCCTTCTTGTCAATTGGAGCACACGAACAGAGTTAGGGTTTTGTATACTGGTTTTTCATCTAGAGGATAGATTGTGTGTTTTTTTTAATTTCTACTTCAAGGAAAGCTAGATTCTGTGAGTTGTAAAGTTGTCCAAATTTAATGTGTGTGTGCTTGGGAAGACAGGTGAGCGAATACCAGTATACTGGAAGAAGCAAAGATCATCAGTGTCAAAGCAATGATTCTTCAGGATCAACTTTGTTGGAGTGGTCATGTTGTGCGGATGCCTGATGATCATCTTCCAAAGCAACTACTCTATTCCAAACTTAAAAATGGAAAGCATAATGCCTGGTGGTCAACAAAAGAGGTTTAAGGGAAATCTAAAAGGGAAATCTAAGAAAAAAATGTAGTATAAACACCAACAATTGGGGAACACTGGCCTGCGAGCGCTCCAATTGGAGAACAGCCTTTACCAAAGGTGTCATGGGCTTTGAAGACACTTGAACTCAGGATGCAAGGGAGAAACGTGCTAAGAGGAAGGCACGCTTGGCAAATCCACACCGTGATCAACTCCCACCCGGAAACCAATCTCCCCGCTGTGGAAGGACGTGTGGATCCAGAATTGGCCTCCACAGTCACTTACGGACTCACTGTTAAAACCGTGTTTATGTAAGTCAATCTTACTCAGCTATGAGTGATAGAAGAAGAAGAGGAAGAGGAAGAGGAAGAGGAAGAGGAAGAAGAAGAAGAAGAAGAAGAAGAAGAAGAAGAAGAAGAGGAAGGAGAAGAAGAAGAAGAAGAAGAAGAAGAAGAAGAAGAAGAAGAAGAAGAAGAAGAAGAAGAAGAAGACCTTTTTCATTTCTGCCTATGATGGGGAAGGGCTTGGAATGACATGGAAGTCTCAATTCAGACAACGAGAAATCCTAATCAATCCCACCCTACTGAGATTTCACCAAGAACCATACACTTAAACCACGTTCACACCACATGTTTAAAGCAGTATCATCCCACTTTAAATATTCATGGCTTCCCACAAAGAAGGAGAGGTTTGCTGCTGAGGGATGTTAGGAGACCACTATTTTTCTCACGGAACTTCAGTTCCCAGAGTGGTTTAGCAAGCATCCCTTCTTCCAAAGGAACTCTGGGAACTGTAGCATACCCTCCAACATTGCTCCGATGAAAACAGGGACATCTTATCCCATACCCTTTAACAAATCAGACTCCGGAACGGCTTCTGTAAATCTGGGACTGTCTCTGGAAAATGGGGATCTGTTGGAGGATCTGTTGTAGCTCTGTGAGGGAAATGGAGGCTTCCTACCAATTCAATACACTTAACAAATTCCAGCTCCCAGAATTCTTTGGGGGAAGCCATGACTGTTGAAATATTTAAATGTGTGGTCGAAATGTGACCACAAACGCACACAGATTTTGAAATCTAGCTCCATGGCCTTAAGGGTAATGGAAGGAAGGAAGGAAGGAAGGAAGGAAGGAAGGAAGGAAGGAAGGGAAAGAAAGAAAGAAGGAAGCAAGGAAAGAGAGAGAGAGATCAGCTGGGCTGTCTATATGCTGTCTACATCCAGTAACAATTTGTGCTGCATCCTACTGCAGTTATGGGGTTGTTCAATACACACAGCTTTTCACGAATTTGATGCTTGCTTTATAGCGGAAAACAGTGAGGGAAGTACTTCGGTCTTCATGTTCCTTTTGTTTATCACAGTATGATTACTATACTTAAGCCAAAACTAATCACCACCACCACCACCACAGGATAGTCATAAACTGTCTGTGAATTGATGACATTTTAATAGTTTGAAAAAGAAATAGTGTGTGGATCAGTTGTATATTAAGGTGGCAATATACATAACCCTGAGTGGACTGAATTCAGTGGCTCTTACTTCTCGGTAGACATGTATAAGTTTGCACTGAAATTGTTTCTCATTTGGCGTTACAGCAGTGGTATAGCCAGTGGGTTTTTTTCTAAAAAAAAAATGTTTAGTCATACTCTCATTTTCCTACTCCTATTGAAATATTGCCCCTCAATGAGGCCAAAGTTAGATTCACAAAATGTTTAGGGGTATGCGTCCCCCTGTGTCCCCTCAGAAAATGGGTTTAGCATCATACTTGGAGAGTGTGTGATAATTTAGCTTATTTGTGTTCGCCATGCCAGCTGTCAGACTGTGTTACTTGCATAATAATAATAATAATAATTTCTATACCGCCCTATACCTGAATGCTTTCCAGAGACAGTGAATCTGTTAACCCTCTCTCTTCCAGTGTTTCTTCTCCTAGCTGTTCCCCATCCAGTATTTCCCAGCTTCTGCCTTCTGGACTATGTCCCTCTGCAAACCACTGTTCTAAATCTATACTGCCCTCCTGGGAAGATTCACTCTATTTTTGGGCACTGTGTTCTGCAGCATGGTTGTGTCATGCATAGCTGTTGGCCTGGAATCAGGGCCAGAGTTGAGGCTATGGAAAGTTAGGTGTTCCCTTTGTCCGACACCTGATTCTGAAGCCTTGGGCAGAGAATCCCATGCTCTCTGCTGAGCCCAGACATGATTCCTCCGCAAGAATGTAATTGCAATTGCCCTCTTACAGAAAAGTGCCAGAACAAGTTGGGTTTGTCATGATCAGTTATGGTGTGGCTGATGCCTAAGTTCATACATGTGGAAAACACCAGTAAGAAACCATTGTGTCTGTTAACCCCAAGCCATTTATAAATGCATCACTTTATCCCAACTTTTCGAGTGCTAGTGATGACATCAAGAATCTCAAGAACAGATTTCCAAAAGTAATTATTTTTTTGACTTGCACGGTTCCAAAACTGCTACTTCCCCACCCCTGTCATTCCCCCCTCTTTGTCTAAATATGGAAACGGGTCACAGCGTGCTGTTCTCTTTGCCATTGTGTCCACGGGGTTATAAGCAGACCTGGAGACATTCGAGCTAATTAGTGGTCACTTTTTGCCCTGGTCAAAGGTTTGTGACTGCAGTGTGTGGGAAACAGGAAAGACAAACTGAGAAGCTGAAATCCAAGTTTGTGGGACTTGTGGAAAGAGGCTGTGCCTCTGACAACTCTGTCGGCGAGAAAAAGAACCTGAGATGTTGACGTTTTGAGCTCTTGAAAACAAATTGAACGGTGAATGTTTGCTCCAGTTGGAGAAAGGGCTGCAAAATGTTTTTGTAGTTGAGCATATTAAAACAAAAGTTCTGAAACCAGATAGCTATACAGTTGCACTTTGACCAGGATATATTGTTTAGATTTGAGTTTGCAAGGCGGGAGAGGGCAGAGGGAGCTCCCTGCATGCCAAAACGTCTTTGACTTGCGTTTTGATTAAACGCTATTTTGCTAACTTTGACTTTGTTTCTGCTAATGACAAAACAGCCTAACCCTCCACTGCTGGCTCCACTTCACACACCTGTCTTTGCCAGCACACAGGATTCTTGTGAATGAGTCAGCAAGCACAGATGCTAATTAAGTTTGACAGAAGGCAGATACTGAATGATGCAAGAGTCCATTTCCACTTTTATGTTGACCACTGGCTTCCTCCTCTCCCTGCTCCCCACCCCTTCCTCCATGCATACACACCCTGCCACGTTCATAAGATGGGAGTAGAGTAGCACTTGAAGGATGGCACTGCATTGTTGTTGTTGTTTAGTCGTGTCCGACTCTTCGTGACCTCATGGACCAGAGCACGCCAGGCACTCCTGTCTTCCACTGCCTCCCACAGTTTGGTCAAACTCATGCTGGTAGCTTCGAGAACACTGTCCAACCATCTCGTCCTCTGTCGTCCCCTTCTCCTTGTGTCCTCAATCTTTCCCAACATCAGGGTCTTTTCCAGGGAGTCTTCTCTTCTCATGAGGTGGCCAAAGTATCAGAGCCTCAGCTTCAGGGTCTGTCCTTCCAGTGAGCTACTATCTCCAGAAGCAGCCTGCAAAGCAGTTTGCTAGCAGGAGTGGCCAGCCACCACTTTGGGACAATTGAAAGGAAATACAAATCCCTATCTTCACCAATGACTCTCAGGAACATGTGAAGCTCCCTTATCTAAGTCCAGCTCTGTCTACAGGCTTTGGCTCTCCAGTGGAGAATTCACATATAACCTGTTGTCACACACACATGAATTTTTATGAATTTCTCTCTCTCTCTCTCTCTCTCTCTCTCTCTCTCTCTCTCTATATATATATATATATATATATGACTGATGAGAGTGATGTCCACTGTTTCCAGGAACTTTTCTCATTGTGAGACTTTGGTGGGTGAGCTGAGAGTTTGTTTGGACCCTGGGTGAGAATCCAGAGGCTGAGAGGGAGAGTATGTCAAAGGAAAATGAATTCATATTGATTTATACATATTAGGAGCTTCTCATTTATGCAACATTCTTATATGTAACTGTGTGTTTTGCAATATTTTGTTTCAGTTGTCTGTTGTTGCTTCAGTTTTCCATACACCACTTAGAGATATTTTAAATATATTAAGCAGTATCGAAATTAGATAATCCTGTGTGTGTCTGCACAAAGCAAGTTCACAATCCCCAAGCTGGGACTGCTCCCTAAACATCTGAGTCAGCGCTATGTAAATATGCAGATGCATTTTCACGAAAAATAGGGGGGATGCTGTACCCGCCCTATTGAGTACAGTTGTACCTTGGAAGTTGAACAGAATCCATTCTGGAAGTCCATTCGACTTCCAAAACCAAATCGTGGCTTCTGTTTGGCTGCAGGAAGCCACGGAAGCCCCATTGGACGTTCAGGTTCCAAAAGAATGTTAGCAAACTAGAACAATCACTTCCGGGTTTTTGGCATTCAGGAGCTAAAACGTCCGAGTTCCAGGGCGTTCTGGATCCAAGTTATGACTGTACTTAAGGTTTTTGCAACATTTAAGCAAACTTCAGTCCAGGAGATGCATCGTGATTATTTTTTTACGCAGAAACAAATGTAAGTTATGTAAGTTAGGTATGTTAGGTACCTTATATTAAATAGTAAGCATGGAGGCAAATAACATAGTATTTGGTGGAAACTGAACTGCAGCAGAACAGAAACAGCACTGATTATGACAAATACAGGTTGACTGCCGTCTTACATCCCTAGCATAACGTCCCCTGTGTTATAAATAATTATTATTTATATATAAACATTAAGCTCACCCTTTAGCTAGAAGACAGCTAGACATTTCTGCACATTGTCAACAATATGAGAATGTGGGACACATGGGGCACACTATTATTCTGACGCAAATGTACACTCTTAAAAAGCATAAGCTTTTTTTTTTCCTTTAAAAAAATCTAGACTGTGGCCTTTCACTACTATAAACACTTTCAAAGAACAGTTATGGCATAGAAGCAGTGACTGGAAAATCTGTGTAAGAATTGTTGTCCTAGTGGATTCCCATAGGGATTACTTTAATCTAGAGAATCCATTAAGGACAGTGCACTAACTAAAGAGCCTCGGCCTTTTTTTTTTCTCCAGACACATACATCAAACTCTATATTAGGCTGTCATATTATCTGCAAAGCTTGTTGAAGGTCTGAAAGAAAACATTTGATATTGCCTTGTGAACTGCTACATGTTATCAGTATCAAGGCATTAACGACCCAGTAATGACTAAAAACTCACAGCAGATAATTATTCGCTCCATCCCTCAAATCCCAGAGAATGTAGCCAAAGGTTTCGCATACAGCAACCCGTGTGCGTTTAAGATGCACAGGGAAGCAGGTCTGTGGTTTTACAGCCAACAAAGGGCCCACTTCATCTGGAACGTCTCCTGCACAAAACCCCAATGAAATGAATTATAAGGTTGTACAGCTCTGATTCATTGTGATGTAGCATGCACAGGAGAACGTCCCAGTAGATTGCATTCAAAATGTACACATGCAGTTTTGCAAGAGTAAAAGAAGAGCTGGGGTAGATATATTCTCTGCACTGCAGAAGAGTGGGTGGTGATGTGGTCTAAACCACTGAGCCTCTTCGGCTTGTTGATTGGAAGGTCAGTGGTTTGAATCCCCGCAATGTGGTGAACTCCCGTTGCTCTGTCTCAGCTCCTGCCAACCTAGCAGTTCAAAAGCATGCCAGTGCAAGTAGATAAATAGGTACCGCTGCGGCAGGAAGGCAAACGGCGTTTCCATGCGCTCTGGCTTCCGTCACGGTGTCCCGTTGCACCAAAAGCAGTTTAGTCATGCTGGCCACATGTCCCAGGAAGCTGTGTGTTGTGAACAAACACCAGCTTCCTCGGCCTGAAAGCGAGATAAGTGCCACAACTCCATATTCGCCTTTGACTGGACTTAACCGTTCAGGGGTCCTTCAACTTTTACCTTTACCTACCTTTTGTGTACAAATAAATGGGGTTGATTCATTACCTTGTTATTATAGACCTCTGGTAAGAGAACCTAATATGCAGGAACAGGAGAGTAAAAGCAAGTTAAGAAACCCCAGTCTGGTCCAAGGTGAAAAGGACATAATTCTCATGAACATGGTGAGCAATGTGTTGGCGTGCCAGGCAGTGTCTGCTTGTTATTCAGGTGAACAGCAGTTGTGGGCTGGTACATTGGCCAGTTTCTCTCTCCTTCAGCATCAGCATGACATCACAATGGCCTGTGTCTCTCCTTCTGGTTGGACACATCCGTGTGAGAACACAGTGGCCAGTCTGTGAAATAGGCAGCATCAGCATGAGATCACAGTGGCCAGTTTTTCTCTCTCAGGTGGCTAGCATGGGCCACAGTGGGCAGCCCCTGTCCTTCAGGCAGGGAGCATCATCTAGTGGGGAGTGGCATTTATTAATTTTTGTTCCTCTTCCACTCAGGCAGGCAGTAGCATGTGGGCAGAATATTTAATTCTCTTGCGGAAGCTGCCAAAAGCAGGTGCATGTCAACACAATCTCTTTCTCAGTGAGGCGGGCTCAGTTGGGAGCAGATGGTGGACCCTGTATGTTCTTCTCTTAGTGAGGTGGTCAGCAGATGTATGAGTGTAGTGGTCATCTCACCAAAATGGGCAGCAGCATGTGGACAGAGAAGCAGCAGGCAAGGCAAAGAGAAAGCAAGTAGACAATCCATCTATTACAGGGCCTCTCTACCTACAGGAAGTGGACACGGGTGGCGCTGTGGTCAAACCCACAGCCTCTTGTGCTTGCTGATCACGAGGTCAGCAGTTCAAGTCCACGCAAGGGGGTGAGCTCCCATTGCTCTGTCCCAGCTCCTGCCAACCTAGCAGTTCGAAAACACACCGGTGCAAGTAGATAAATAGGTACCATAAACGGCATTTCCATGCACTCTGGTTTCCGTCACGGTGTCCGGTTGCGCCAGAAGTGATTTACTCCTGCTGGCCACATGACCCAGAAAGCTGTCTGTGGACAAACACCGGCTCCCTCAGCCTGAAGCGAGATGAATGCTCCAACCCCATAGTTGCCTTTGATTGGACTTAACTGTCCAGGGGTCCTTTTACCCTATTCTCTGCAGGACACATAGACACGTTTTTCAGAGTCAAACAGTTTAAATACATTATTACAATGCAAACGTAGAGGGTTTCCTTAGAAAATTGTATTTTCTGCATGGTATTGGCAATGTGTTGCCTTCATGGGTTTTGCTAAGCTTTTTCTGTAGAAGCTGGACCATTGGCTAGAATTAGGCCCCAGTTGGGCCACTGTACCAGTGTTCTCAGAATTAGTTGATCATAGTTTCCGACTGCCATAAGGTTTTACAACGATCATTTCACTGTTGTACCGTATGCTATTGTAGCCGGACACCCTTATTCCCAGCTACGCACAAAGATCTACGGGGAACAAAATGAGCCCTCTTTCTGTCTTGATTGGACCTCTTATTATGGGGCCTATCTGCTGTGGGATGTGGAAGGCAAACTCAACCCATTTTAACCGTTTCAGCGTATTCTAGAAAAAATATTTGTAGATGCAAGAGGGGTGGATGGTCAAGACTGAATCAGCACCTCACTGTTTCAGAGAAACCTGAAGATCTTGCTTCTTAGATCTCAAGTTGATGTGATCACAGTAAATGTGCATGGAGAAGAATTACAGAGCTTCCCCTGGCAGTTTCCGACTCTAAATGGACAGAAACAAAATCAGTCACATAAAATGAGCTATGATTCTATTTATTTGAGTCCCCCTTTGCAAACATCATCTATTGAGGTTAGGCAGATGGCCTTTTACCTGTGGCCCTCCAGGTGTTTGTTAAACTCCCATCACCCCTAGCCAGCTTGGCAATTGGTAAAAACTGTTCTATAGAATCATAGCACCACATGCTGCACTGTGGAGAAACTACTTGATTTCCCCCTTTTGCTGTTGCATTTGGCATTTGCAATATGGCTACCTTCATAGTCCTCCCTACTGTATTGTATTGTATTGTATTGTATTGTATTGTATTGTATTGTATTGTATTGTACAGTGGTACCTTGGGTTAAGTACTTAATTCGTTCCAGAGGTCTGTTCTTAACCTGAAACTGTTCTTAACCTGAAGCACCACTTTAGCTAATGGGGCCTCCTGCTGCCGCCACGCTGCTGGAGCATGATTTCTGTTCTCATCCTGAAGCAAAGTTCTTAACCCGAGGTTCTATTTCTGGGTTAGCGGAGTCTGTAACCTGAAGTGTCTGTAACCTGAAGCATATGTAACCCGAGGTACCACTGTACAAACAGTGAAAATATACTACCTTCACAAAAATGGGTTGAGTCCTGAAAACACACATCTCAGGTGCCAAAGGTGCGAACCAGATACACCCTTGAGTAATGCCTTTCTTATTTGTATTATTACATCTGTAATGAGTGTTCCACACAGTTGCTGCTTGTTCTGCAGATTGTTATTTCACTTGTATGCTGCCTTTTTTTGAAAAATCAACAAACATATGTTTAAAAGAATAAATCAGGAAAATGGCATGGGTATAAAAGGGTTCACACACAACATTATTTCCCAATGAGATTGGCACAGGGAGAGAGCAAAGTAAACTTGGTGTATCCAATCACAAATCTACTGTGTAATGTGTAGTTTGGCCCCAAAGCTCATTGCTTTGACCTTCTGCATTTTTTCTCTCTCTTCCTCGAAACCAAGGCATGCGTTTTAGAAGAGAGGAGAGGGAAACAAAAGGAAGAACCCTCCCGTTTCCGAGCACAATTCAAAGTGTTGGTGCTGACCTTTAAAGCCCTAAACGGCCTCGGTCCTGTATACCTGAAGGAGCGTCTCCACCCCCATTGTTCAGCCCGGACACTGAGATCCAGCGCCGAGGGCCTTCTGGCAGTTCCCTCATTACGAGAAGCAAAGCTACAGGGAACCAGACAGAGGGCCTTCTCGGTAGTGGCACCCACCCTGTGGAACACCCTCCCTTCAGATGTGAAGGAAATAAGCAGCTATCCTAGCTTTAAAAGACATCTGAAAGCAGCCCTGTTCAGGGAAGTTTTTAATATTTAATGCTGTATTGTTTTTAACACTTGATTGGGAGCCGGCCAGAGTGGCTGGGGAAACTCAGCCAGATGGGTGGGGTATAAATAATAAATTATTATTATTATTATTACTATTACTATTATTATTATTATTATCCAGCATACGGAGAGCAGGGAGAGAGTAATGTATGCACATTTTCTCACAACAACCATGGGTTTCCTTAGAAGAGTCAGATTTGGTCCTCTTTGCCCATCAGATCTCTCCTCTATGTCACATTCCTTGCAATGGGAGGTTTTTCAAGAAGTTCAGATTAGTCCAGTGAGAGGGTCTCTTGTTCCTCAGCCATGCCCAGCCCCTCTTGGAAGTTCCATTTCTAACATTTTCCATCTGCAGTTGCTATGAGCTGCTGAATATTTGAACGTCCTGGAACAAAGTTGCTGTAACCACAACTCTTCAAATTCCATATACCTCAGGACTCTTAACAGATGAACTTTGTTTCTTTTCATCCTCGAGGGCTGAAAACAGCAAACCAGTTTGAAGCTGTTAGATTGAAATACTCGTATGAGTTCAGAGATTCCACGCCAAACATGGTGGAGTTTTTGTTTTGTTTTGTTTTTTGGGGGGGTATGTTTATTTAAAATCTATATATTAAATGCCAACCACAGCCCACTCCCCTCTACAGATGTGATATGAAGCTACTCACTGAGGTCACAGGAGGGTGGTTATGGCTTTGTTTAAACAGCCTGCAGAAAAGGGGGGGTAAGTATTTGGGGGAAAAGAGGCTAAAATAAATGAAAAGAGCTACTGAAAAAAAAGTGAGAGAGGCCACAGCGCAGTGGTGGCGGAGCACATGTGTTGCATGGAAATTCAGTTCCTGACATCTCTGATTAAAACACGCGGGCAACTTTTTTTTCTTCATATCAATGTCCTTATTACTTCACATGTCCCTACTTTCCAGGAACAGTCCCAGATTTACAGAAGCCGTCCCAGTTTCTGATTAAATCCTGGAATGTCCTGCTTTTCCTTAGGACATCCCTATCTCCATCAGAGAAATGTTGGAGGGTTTGGTAATGCCAGTGGCGTAGTGTGGGTTGTCAGCACCCGGGGCAAGGCAAGTAATTTGCGCCCCCTAACCCATGGATTTGCGCCCCCTAACCCGTGGATTTGCGCCCCCTAACCCTAACCCCCAGATGTTGCGCCCGGTGCGACCGACCCCCCTGCACCCCCCACGCTACGCCACTGGGTAATGCAACCCCTGAGCCAAGGAGATAAGTAACTATACAACCTTCAGAAGACATCTGAAGGCAGCTATGTACAGGGAAGCTTTTTAATGTTTAATGTTTTGTTATGTTTTTATACATGTTGGAAGCCACTCAGAGTGGCTGGGGCAACCCAGTCAGATGGCTAGGGTATAAATAGTCAAATTATTATTCTTATGGAATAGGATATCCCTATTTTCATCTGAGAAATGGAGGGTATGCATTTTGCAACACTGAGTTACTGCAATGATGGCAGAGGGCAAGAAATCCTCATTTTATTCTTCCTTTTTTTTTTGGCATTTAGTTTGCCTAACCTTACACAACAGAGTCTTTTCCAAACACATACCTCCCCTTTCTAGAACAGAGAGATTTTGGGTATTTTTAAAAAATTAAATAAATGTACAATTATCACTCAGTTGTGCAGACCTGCCCTTTAAGGAATTTATCACATACAAACTGCTGCGTGGTCAAGCTTTCGGCGTATGGATGAAGTTGCAGTTTACAATGCTCTAGCTTCTCAGCCCAAGCCCTTTCCAAGCCTTACTAAGCAAACTCACTTTAATGAGTGGCCCTCAGTCTAATCTTATGTGGCCCCCCCAACCTAAATTCAACAGCCTTCTGCAAACAGAGAGTTCAGACTTCTGGCAAGCGGGATCTGTATCTTCCCTGGTTATACTATAAGTGGGATGGAAGAGGGAAGGAGAGAGAGAGAGAATGGGTAGCAGATAAGGAGAGTAAATTGGGTAGTTCCATCCATTTTGGCTCTGGCCTTACCTGCCACTAGCTTCAGATGCATGCCCTCCAGCATTTCTCTGATGAAAATAAGGATGTCAACTACTAGGGACGCAGGTGGCACTGTGGGTTAAACCACAGAGCCTAGGGCTTGCCGATCAGAAGGTTGGCGGTTTGAATCCCCGCGACAGGGTGAGCTCCCGTTGCTCGGTCCCTGCTCCTGCCAACCTAGCGGTTTGAAAGCACATCAAAGTGCAAGTAGATAAATAGGTACCGCTCCGGCGGGAAGGTAAACGCCGTTTCTGTGCACTGCCCTGGTTTGCCAGAAGCGGCTTAGTCATGCTGGCCACGTGACCCGGAAGCTGTACGCCGGCTCCCTCGGCCAGTAAAGCGAGATGAGCGCCGCAACCCCAGAGTCGGTCATGACTGGACCTACTACTACTACTACTACTATATTTATACCCCACCAATCTGACAGGGTTGCCACAGCCATGCTGGGTGGTTTCCAACATATATAAAAACATAAGAAAACATTAAACTTTTTTTAAAAAAAACTTCCCTATACAGGGCTGCCTTCAAAACATCTGGAGGACCGAGGTTGAGGAAGCCTGAATTAGATCCACAAATTGGCTTCCTCATGTCCCCTTCTCCGCTACCCAAAAATATGCACTGATTTTAGTTCATGTATATTTGTTTCACTTTCACAAAGCTATGTTTTACATGACAGAGGGGTGTCCTCCTTTCTTGTAGTACAGAATACAACTGTTGTGACTATGTTACTCCTTATCAGTAGGGACAGCATACTTGCCATGCTGTAGGAAGCGGCCTGTTTTATCCGTTGATTTAATTATTTTGCTTGTTATCTTGCCTTTCCTTTGAGCCACTGTTATTGTTACAAAAGTGTAAATCCTACACAAAGCTTTTCCCTTTTGTGGAGGTTCCAAATCTCCAAAGGCTTGTAAGCTGGTGTGAAACACTGGCTTAATTGAGCAGTGTGCTTTTGATTTATTAAAGAAGCCTAAATCCTCTGATTAAAGTGACACACAGATTTTCTAGAGATTATCAAATCTAAAATCCATTATTCCAAGGGGCTTAAACCATGTATTGACACCATACATATCTGTGTGTGTGTGTGTGTGTGTGTGAGAGAGAGAGAGAGAGAGAGAGAGAGAGAGAGAGAGGAGAGAGACTGTGACCACTGGCATTTATGGTTGAGTTCAAATCATCTTTGAGCTCATTTACTGTTTCCCACAAACAAAAAAGAAAATCCACTCATTATAAATAGATTTCACATCTTCACCAACCACTGCACAATGGGTGTATGCTAAACCTATGGGATCCAAATGCACATAACTGGATTGTGTCCCTTGTTTGTTGTCACTACATCCATCTTTCTATTCCTTTTCTGGCTGTATGGCAGGGGGAAATTTGTCACAAGGAAATTATCCTATTGCAGTCTTAAAGCAAAGCAGGGCTGGGAGGGACTTGTGGTCCTTTAGGTGGCTGCTCAGTTGATGCTGAGCCAAAACAGGGCTTTTCTAGGGGTGGTTGCCCTGCTGAGGAATACCCTCCCTAGTGAGGTGTGTCTTATCTCTGTCATTAACTTTTGGAGGAATTTGAAAACATTAGCGCTTGCCATTTTGCGTGCTGGAGAATACTGTTCAGGCTCATTGGATGGAATTAGATTTTCAATTGGAACTGCTTTTAGAAGGTTTTTTTTTAACCATTTCTTTTTAGAATGCTTAAACTGGTTTTTGCTTTTTTTTGAATTGTGTATCTGTGAGGGATACACCAGTGAGAGCTGGACCATAAAGAAGGCTGAAGGCCGAAGAATTGATGCTTTTGAATTATGGTGCTGGAGGAGACTCCTGAGAGTCCCATGGACTGCAAGAAGATCAAACCGATCCATTCTGAAGGAAATCAGCCCTGAGTGCTCACTGGAAGGACTCCAAGACTTTGGCCACCTCATGAGAAGAGAAGACTCCCTGGAAAAGACCCTGATGTTGGGAAAGATGGAGGGCACAAGGAGAAGGGGACGACAGAGGACGAGATGGTTGGACAGTGTTCTCGAAGCTACCAGCATGAGTTTGACCAAACTGCGGGAGGCAGTGGAAGACAGGAGTGCCTGGCGTGCTCTGGTCCATGGGGTCACGAAGAGTTGGACACGACTAAACGACTAAACAACAACATCTGTTTTGCCTCCTTGGGCTCCTTGGAGAGGAAGCGTAGCACACAGTCAACAAATAAAATAAAAATAGGGGTTGTTGGAGTCCATCTTCCATCATGCCTGACTATTGGCCAGGATGACTGGGACTGGTGAAAGTTGAGAGTCCAAGAATATCGAAAAGTACTCATCCTTGGGGTAAAGGGAGAAGGCACACATCTCCCCTTCATGCAGCTCTTACAGGAAAGTCCATCATGCAAAACGTTGCTTATATTTAATACTGCAATGTCTAACACTTCCAACCATTTATAATGGAATAAGATACGGTAGTATGGCCCAAATGGTTTAGGACGTAGTGAAATTAGCGTCCAGGGGGAATTTTGAATAATCAGCAAAATGTCTGAGATCTTGGCAACAGAACTAGGAAGTGTGTGTTTATCACTCTTTGCTCTTTCCGGGGGATTCTGGAAAAAAACTCAACAACTTTTTGGGCAATTCCCCCCCCCCTCAAAAAAAAGCTCAGAGACAATGTCTGAGTAGGGACTGGGGAGCAGTTGGGGTCCATTTGCATTTAAGGGTGAACTTTCCCAATTTGCGCTTTCTGAAACAACATGAGAACCAAAACACTGCCATTCTTTGAAATTCGCATTTTGTGGTGCTGTTTCCCAGCCGAGTTATGTGTACAAAACGGCATAAGCTAACATAAAGCGTGCATAAAACTCCTGATATCAGTGAAATTCCAGCAAAATTGCATACCAAAAATTAGGAGTAATTAGCACTAACTTGCTGGTGAATTTTCATGAGGACTTACTTTAAAAAATTGCAAACTGATGTGGAAATGTGAAGAACTGAATTTAAGACTGGGAAAAAACAGAAACAGAGAGAGAGGGAGAGAGAAATTGACATATTCACCCAACCCTCAGACAGAGTGATATGGGTGTGGACTCACGGGGGGGGGGGCACAGTGTGAAGAAAAGAAAACTTGGGAACCCTCTTTTTGACATTAGTTACTGAAATATACTTGGAGTCGAGAGTGGATTTCATGCTCTTTATTCAGCTCATAGTGGTGAGGAGGAATGGAAGTTCCCCCAGAATGTCTGCCTTATATACATTATTTACACAATGGGCCCCACGTGATTTGCTAATTCCGGGATTCTCCTGTAGGCCAATCAGGTTGTGGATTCACTTTCACCTGGAGCTGGATTGGGTGGCTCCTGTGGACCAATCATACTGCTGCATTGTTCTAGGACCAATCAGACTGCTGCATTCTGAATCCTATTGTTCTAGGACCAATCAGACTGCTGCATTTTGGATCCTATTCAACTCAGTACATAACAGTTACAATGGTAATAAAGGAGGAAGAAATAGATGAGTCAGATTCTATAGATAAAATTCTCAGAATCCCACCCTTTGCCCAGGAAAATTCTATTGTGGCAACTGAATGATGAACTAACTTAGTAAGGCGTTTCATACAACAGGGAGTGCAAACAGCCCTGTTTGATCTTATTTGGCAAGACATACCACGGGGACCAATAACAGCCTTGTCTAGAACTTACAGGTGGAAGTGTCAATTTATAAGCCACAGTACCTGATCTGAAGAGGCTACAGTTTCCAGAGTTCACAGGACAGAGGCATTGGCTGTTAAACCACTCTAAGAATTGCAGCTTTATGTGGTCTTCTAACAACTCTTGAGTTAATAAACTACACTTCCCAGGATTCCTTGGTGGAAACCATGGCTGTTCAAAGTAGTGTGGTGTTTCTTTAAGAGAAGATGGGGTCTAAGTCTAACGCCACTTTGAGCACAAAAGGAAAGGCCATCACTCAGAGGTGGAAGAGCACATGTTCCACATGTAGGAGAATCAAGGTTTAGTCCCCGACTGAAGGACCTCCGAAAGCAAGCAGAGCTAGTAAACATCTCCATCAGAGGCCTTGGGTTGCAGCCACCAGTTGAAGGGTTGTACCCAATACTCAGAGTAGACGCACTGATATGAATGGACCTAACGTCGCTGATTTCAGTGGGTCTACTCTGAGCAGGGCTAGCACAGTGCACAGTCCAGAGAAAAGAATGCTAGGCCCAATCTAAATGGTCCAGTGACCAAACTCTCTGTAAGGTTGTTTGTGTGTATTATTCATATGTGTACAGTGGTACCTTGGTTCTCAAACGTCTTGGTTCTCAAACAACTTGGAACCCAAACACTGCAAACCCGGAAGTAAGTGTTCCGGTTTGTGAACTTTTTTCAGAAGCCGAACGTTCTCCGTTTTGAGTCCCACACTTCCGTTTTGAGTGTTACACTGAGGTCTGTCTGT
This sequence comes from Podarcis filfolensis, assembly GCF_964270895.1. Classification (NCBI taxonomy): domain Eukaryota; kingdom Metazoa; phylum Chordata; class Lepidosauria; order Squamata; family Lacertidae; genus Podarcis; species Podarcis filfolensis. The sequence goes on along the minus strand of NC_139606.1, from coordinate 11,084,456 downwards.
TTTTGCTATTTATTTTGCTTTTTGTGGTTTTGCAGCTTTTTTGTTTTGTTTTTATGACTGTGTGAAATCCAGCTCAGCTACTGATTGATTGATTGATTGTGTGACTGTAGTACATTGTTTATTGCTTTCATTTTATAGATCATTGGTTTCGTTAGATAGTAAAATTCATGTTAAATTGCTGTTTTAGGGGTTGTTTTTAAAAGTCTGGAAGGGATTAATCCATTTTGCATGACTTTCAATGGGAAAGCGCACCTTGGTTTTGAAACGCTTTGGTTTTGGAATGGAATTCCTGAAGTGGATTAAGTTTGAGAACCAAGGTACCACTGTATTATTCATGGTTCTTTGGAAACTAGGCCCACATCATTTATGGAGAAAACTGGAATTTCCTTTTCCCCCACCCCCTTCCCATTTTTGGCAACCATCTTGCTTTACCTTTTTGATACAAAGTGTGCAGAAATGTCTGGGGTCTAAAGAGTTCCAAAAGGTTTTAAATTGGGGCATGGTGGTGGGGGAAAGGGGGAAATAACTGGGGAAACATCCAGTTCCAAACATGACTTAACACAAAGAATAGGAATGAAGGCAACCTACTTCCAAGAGACATTGCAGGGGAAGCACTACATAGTGCAGGGCCACTTAAAAAGTTACAATAATTATGTTTTACTTTAGGGTAAGGTTTTATTTATGCTGCCAAAACTGTTTTGTCACACTGGCTTATTTTAATACATTTCAGATTTTGCTAATCTCTGGAAAATCTATGTATCAGTCTAATCAGAGGATTGGGGGATTCTATCCTGAATCAAAAAATATACTGCTCCATTAAGTCAATATGTCATGCTGGCTTATGAGCCTTTGGAGATTTCAGACTTGCAGAAGGAAGGTTCATTCCCTGCCCCCCATTTCATGTTAGAGTTAAGCTCTCCTAACCACCGGACTTAAAACAATAATAGAATCTGTCTCAATACAATGGCATCCAAACAGTTGGTTTGCACTCTGATATCTGAGATGCCGAAGCCCTGAGAATATAAAGCCATTCACAAAAAGACTATGCAGCGTATTAGTAAATTTGCTACACACCCCATAACCGCTTAAGGCAAAAATGGAAACAGTGAGCGTTTCCATAGTTAATGCAAATACCCAAAACCGCAATTATTGCTCAGCATCTGTTAGCACACGACTCTAGATACATTTATCTGTCCTGTAGATTCTACAGACATCCAGCGCTGCTTTGGATGAAAGTCCAGGTCAGTGAAATTGAAAGAACGTTCCCGTAGCAATCCCATTCGGTACTGAGCCGGAAGATTAATCCCACCAGCTCTGGTCAAAGTTGTTCCCAGCAGACAATTAACAGCTGTGTAGCACCAATACAATACAACAATACTTTTGAATTATGGTGCTGGAGGAGACTCTTGAGAGTCCCATGGACTGCAAGAAGATCAAACCGATCCATTCTGAAGGAAATCAGCCCTAAGTGCTCCGTGGAAGGACAGATCATGAAGCTGAGGCTCCAATACTTTGGCCACCTCATGAGAAGAGAAGACTCCCTGGAAAAGACCCTGATGTTGCTAAAGATTGAGGGCACAAGGAGAAGGGGACGATAGAGGATGAGATGGTTGGACAGTGTTCTTGAAGTTTGACCAAACATGAGTTTGACCAAACTGCGGGAGGCAGTGGAAGACAGGAGTGCCTGGCGTGCTCTGGTCCATGGGGTCACGAAGAGTCGGACATGACTAAACGACTAAACAACAACAAGTACCAATACTTTAACTCAGAGGTTTTCAACCTTTTTGAGTACACGGCTCCCTTGACCAACACTTTTTTTCTGCAGCTCCCCTGTGGTAGCCTCTGAAGTCCAGTTAGGTCACTCCTTGCTTGCAGAGCCGGCAGCCCCTCACTCATTTTTGAACACCCTCCCTTGTGGAAGCCAAGAGAGCATCTTAGGCTAAGCAGATGTTGCTTCTTCGATGAATGTAGTTAGAGAGAGATGGTGGCCAGTCCTATGCTTTTGTTACCTGCACAGGTGAGGCCACACCCACCTCTGGTCACATGTAGAGGAAGTCTGTCCCAGCCTAGGAGGAAACAGGAAGTTCCGACTGGCTGGTCCAGACATCCCCTTTTTATGTCCACTCTAGGGGTGTTGTACGTGACTGCTCTGAATTTCACATCCCACAGTAAAATCTTACCTGTTTAATGTGTGTGTGTGTGTGTGTGTTTCCCGAAAGCACTATAGCTCTCTAAGACTGTGTGGGGCAACCCAGTCAGATGGGTGTGGTATAACTTATAAAATTAGTAGCAGTCGTAGTATAACACACAGCCACACTTCCATTTGTCCTGTGAGGTTTTACTTGTGTCCACTTTTTTTCAAAGTATGTTTTATATGGATTGATTATTTCTACCCACATTGAGTGGATTACACCAGGGTATAGATTTGATTCTGGGTTAATTAATTAAAATGTGGTGGGGAGAAGTTGCCTTGGGACTGTGTGGCTAGATTTAGGTTGAAATTCTATACAAACTTACCTAAGGGAGTCAGCACCACCATTATGGGATTGCACTGATGGTTTTTGATCTGGAAAAACCACTGAAAATTACCCACAGTTCAATACAGTTCTTCAGTGTGCCTCAAAGTTGCATTTGATTTTCAGAACTGAAGCAAGCTTTTTCGATTCTTTTTACAGATGTTTCAGCTTGGTCTGACTTGTGATTAAGAAAATAGCCAATTGTTTTAATAATATATGTGTGGACCTAGAGCTCAGTCCACAGATTGCTTTCTCCCTGCGCACTGGAATATCCATGCTTCTCAAAAGCGGAGGGGAATTTCCGAAAGCGCAGGAAAAGGAAGGCCTTTTTATAAAATCTCAGCTGAACAAGTTAATACTTGACAGCTTGAATTTATGTGAGCATTAACAAGGCTGATAATTCAGGCTGTTGTTGCCCTTGGTAACATTCCAGCAGTAATGTTTTCACAAAGATGAACTATTTTTAGACGGTTTCTCCAGTGCATGAAAAACAAACAGGCTTTCCCCATAAATTCAGGAGGGCCCATGCCTCCAGGTTTCACTTCTTTTCAAATGGTAACAATGCGTCGTTCAGCCTAGCGAGCAATGCTACTAACACAACATCCATTCCTCTCACTTTGGGTGGTGTAGCCCTAATCAGTCGTATCTAGTCAGGATCTCATCAAAGGGAGAACAAAAGTGGCACTGCTTTCTTTCATTCTCTCTTCCATTCTTTCATTCGCCAATATCTTATGGGAATAACACAAGTGCACTGCGTCTGGATTGCTGGGTTGATTTCCATTCCAGACCTGGGAATAATAATAATAATAATAATAATAATAATAATAATAATTATTATTATTATTATTAATTGTACCCTGCCCATCTGACTGGGTTGCCCCAGCCACTCTGGGTGGCTTCCAACACACAGTGGTACCTCAGGTTACATACGCTTCAGGTTACAGACTCCGTTAACCCAGAAATAGTGCTTCAGGTTAAGAACTTTGCTTCAGGATAAGAACAGAAATTGTGCTCCGGTGGCGCGGCGGCAGCAGGAGGGGCCATTAGCTAACGTGGTGCTTCAGGTTAAGAACAGTTTCAGGTTAAGAACGGATCTCCGGAATGAATTAAGTACTTAACCCGAGGTACCACTGTCTAACATTCTTCCATTATCTTCTAGTTGTGAGGGTGGGGGTGGGGAGGGACCTCACAAGTGGAGTAGCCTAGAGCCTCTCTTCATCTAAATCTGGCCCTTCTTACATTGGCTCCCGACACATTTCCAAGCACAATTCAAAGTGTTGGTGCTGACTTTTAAAGCCCTCAACGGCCTCGGCCCAGTATACCTGAAGGAGCGTCTCCACCCCCATCATTCAGCCCAGACACTGAGGTCCAGCTCTGAGGGCCTTCTGATGGTTCCCTCACTGCAAGAACCAGGGAACCAGGCAGAGGGCCTTTTCAGTAGTGGCACCCGCCCTGTGGAACGCCCTCCCATCAGACATCAAGGAAATGAACAACTATCTGACTTTTAGAAGACATCTGAAGGCAGCCCTGTTTAGGGGAGTATTTAATGTTTGATGTTTTATCGTGTTTTTAATATTCTGCTGGGAGCCACCCAGAGTGGCTGGGGAAACCCAGCCAGATGGGTAGGGTATAAATAATAAATAATTATTTATTATTACTATTTCTGTTTTCATCAGAATTCTCTGACATCCCTCTGACAGTCCCCACCTGATTCCTCCCATTTTCATAAAATCATGGGCTCTCCATGTTCAGTTTTGTAAGCCTGCGAATACCAATTGCTATGGGGAACAAAGACTTGCCTTCCTTGCCTAATTTAGGGCTTCTTTAAAGTATGTGTCCGGCCACTGTTGGAAACAGTGGACTAGATGGACCTTTTATTGGATCCAGTAAGGTTCTTTTTAAGGTCTTATAAGCCAGGAGCAGGGAACCTGCTGGGTATAACTCCCATCATCCCTGACCACTGGCCATGCAAGCAGAGGTTGATGGGAGTTCAAATCCAACTGGAGAGCCCTACACTCACCCCCTTGTTAAAAGGAATTCTCTCCCAGCTAGAAGAAAACCAAGCAAGTGTGGTATAAACACCACATCTCCACACACTGCTGCAAAACTTAAAGGCTTAAATCAACTGAAGTTCTATCCAAGTCAATTAAAATTAAGACATGGTATTACATATACCACTATCATCTCAAATTATTTGTAATGGCAAAGACTTGCGTAAACCTTGCCTAAGAAAATTGTTTGATTCTGTGGTAGATAAGTTGGTTCAGAGAGATTAATTATAAAGCAGCTATTGAGGCTTTAAAGGAGTTATCAGTAATTACAGCAATACCAGGAGTAGATTATGGACCACAAATACATCACCACTGTAATCATACTTAAAGTTTATATAGCACTTTCTAACTTCAAAGTGCCTTATAACCATCCACTAATTAATCTGCAAAGCCTTGTATCTTGCTCATCTTTTGCTGACATAATATATAAACACTGAGTACACTGTCCTTAGGGAGGAATTTTCCTTCAAAACTACATTTACAGAAACATTAAGGTGGGGCACTTTGTATTTTTTAAAAAATTTTGTTCTGTGCAACTTGTTGAAATCAAGACATGGAACTATTGAGATGATATCTTCTGTTCAACCCAACCTGCACCTTTAAAGATGTTGGGAGTTTTTTACTTTCATGGAAGTCTTCATAAATTTATGGTGCAATATTTTTTTTCAAAAAAAAGAATAGCAGAACAAACTTTTAAGGGCCCATTTGACAGAAGCCAGGGATTGTTTCTGCATAAAAATACCAGCTCAGTTGCTAATTAGATTTCCTATTGGCTAGAGTTGACTAGCTTGTGCTGATTTGGGAGGTGCCCAGATAAAACAATGGGATCTGCTTTAGAACCTTTGTAAAGTTGACTAACCCGTTGGGAAACACACACCCATTTCACAAAGGAATAAATCAAATTGCTTTAATATCTAGGCTCAAAGTGCTATTTTGGCTTAGGGGAAGTTAAATTTCTGAGGCGCACTTGTCAGTTCTGCATCCATTCAGTGAACGTAGGTTAAGCACGGGTTAAAGATCTGGAAGGCACCATGGTGGAGAAGGCTAAATTGGCCTTGGATGATGCATTTGGCTTTTGACAGCATTATCTTCTTCCAACTTGAAAATTCTCATCTGTTTAGGCAAACCCTACAGTAGATGAAAATGCTACTGGCTGTGTTGTTGTTATTGTTGTTTAGTCGTTTAGTCGTGTCCGACTCTTCATGACCCCATGGACCAGAGCATGCCAGGCACTTCTGTCTTCCACTGCCTCCCGCAATTTGGTCAAACTTATGCTGGTAGCTTCTGTGGCCTGATCCACAGAGGGACTCTTCTTGTGTGCAACACGTGCATATGGGGAAGTGGAGACCACGACGGACGCTTCCACCATGCGCATCCTTTGTTGTTGTTGTTTAGTCGTGTCCGACTTTTTGTGACCAGAGCACGCCAGGCACTCCAGTCTTCCACTGCCTCCCACAGTTTGGTCAAACTCATGCTGGTAGCTTCGAGAACACTATCCAATCATCTTGTCCTCTGTCATCCCCTTCTCCTTGTGCCCTCAATCTTTCCCAACATCAGGGAGTCTTTTCCAGGGAGTCTTCTCTTCTCATGAGTTGGCCAAAGTATTGGAGCCTCAGCTTCAGGATCTGTCCTTCCAGTGAGCACTCAGGGCTGATTTCCTTCAGAATGGATAGGTTTGATCTTCTTGCAATCCATGGGACTCTCAAGAGTCTCCTCCAGCACCATAATTCAAAAGGAACCGGCAAGCCACTCCAGTATCCCTGCCAAGAAAACTCCATGGACAAAAACAACAAGCTACTGGCTGTACCATGACCAAAATGGCTTCACAAGCATTTGTTTTACATTGTAATGAACCGTTTTGGTCAATGGTGAATTATTTGAAGCTTCAAGTCTTTTTAAACAAACATTTGTTTCCCAAAATGGTGTCTCCCTACTTTCATATACCCCAGTTTTGGTGGCATAGCAGCAAGGCCACCAACATTTTGATCAACCTATCAAAAAGTCTAGTATTTTGCTTGGAATTACTTGGCGGGGGTGGGTTGAATAGTCCCAGAAGTGGGAACCTATAGAGCATGACGTTGGACTACAACTCCCATCATTCCTGACTATCAATCTTGATGGCTAGGCCTGAGGGGAGTTGGTGTCCATCAACATCTCCCCATCCCTAATGTAATCACAGAAGGTAAAACCAGACAGAATAATTTGTATTTTGGGGGCTATCATTTACTTACTCTTCACTACCATACGTACGACAAGATGCATGGTGCCTACATTGCTTCTGCAACCCCATGCTATGCATTTATCTGCAAACATCAAAGATTTTAGTGTAATCCAGCAATGGTACAAAATCTGACAAGTATATGAAAGATCCCATTGTCATTTTGCCCCCCTCTGTGTTCTTGCGCTGTAAAAGCTGATGACATGCGAGTGTGAGCCAGCTGATCAGATGGGCACTGATTCCCTTCTCTCTCTCTCTCTCTCTCTCTCTCTCTCTCTCTCTCTTTTTTTTTTTTTTAAAGTCCTCCATGAAGGTGGCAGATAAAAAACAGGGCATTCAAGTAGCTGACAGGGTAACCTGTAAGTGTCTGTCCTGGGCAATCTACTTGTCAGCTTTGCTGGCTAAGAGAGCAGACGCAAGCTTCAGCTGTCAGCTCTGTGTCTTCTCTCCCCTCTGTCTTTCATCATTCTTCGTCCCATGAATAGAGGTCTTATTTTGGACCTATTTATTTATTTGATTTGCCCAGCGCACGAAGCAAAGCGCTCAGTTATCCTGCCGCAAAGATATAGGATGAGGAGGAAAGCATCCAGATGTAGCAGCCAGGAGGCCTTGAGATGTTCTGCTGCTGTTGCCGATTAGCATGAAAAGCAGGAGGAGGAGGAGGAGTGGCGTGAGGGCAGGAAGGCCCCAAGAAGTGACATGAATTGGAAAGGGAAAGGTCTAATGGAAAACTGATTTAAAATTCACAGATAGTTCCCTATTGAAGGAGAATTACATGAAGATGATGTACAGATGGTACACAACACCAGTGCAGTTAGGGAAAATGTACAAAACTAGTTCAAATATATGTTGGAAGTGTAAGGAAAAGGAAGGGACATTTTATCATATGTGGTGGGATTGTAATGTAATTTAAAAAATTGGGAAATGATATACAATGAATTGAAGAAAATGTTCCATTTAACATTTGTTAAAAAACCTGAGGCATTTTTGTTGGGGATTGTAGGGAAAGACCTGCCAAAAAAGCTGAAAAACATCTTCATGTATGCGACGACGGCCACAAGAGTTCTGGTAGCACAAGGATGGAAGACTGAAGAAACCCCAACTAAAGAATCATGGCAAGAAAAAGTGACGGACAATGCAGAACTGGCAAAACTGACATATAAGCTATGGGACAAGGATAACTGTGACTTTAAAGATGAATGGGAACCCTTTATAAAGTATTTGAAGACGCAACAAAGTGAACTGGACTCCTTGGCAGGTTTTGAATAAACATCCCCAAACTTTTTATTGATAATAATCAGCTAAATAGTTTGAGGATCTATACAACTGTGTAACATGCAGAAAACAGCAGTCTCAGAGAAACCAAAGACTGGAACTGAGGGAAGTCGGGGGTGGGGGTGGGTGGGTTTTGTGTGGGAGGGTGGGGGAGGGAGGAAAAATGGGGGGAAAACAAGGATAGTGTAAAAATGCGAAACTGAGAGGAACTGAAATTGACAGTCACTCACCTTAACTTGGAAATGTCAATCAAGGCAGTCCTGCAATCTGAAAAATATTCCGTGTGCAAATTGCAAAAGTGACAATTATAAAAAAATAAAAACCAGCTTCTCCTTGGTGGCCATTCTGAACTCCCTTCACTCTTGGCAGAGCACTTAAGATGGATAGTTTTATAGCTTGCCTTTTTTTGTACCGCTCATCAAATAGCACGCTAACAAGCATCATATCTTCTTTTCTGAAGAGCCTCAAAGCAAATATTTCAAAGGCAGGAAGAAGGGAATACCTGAAGCTGTATAATTATAGAGCTGGAGCTGTGTAGTGCAGAGTATTTAGACAAATGATACCGATGAATTATCAGGCAAGAGAAAGCTGGCTTGATAAAACCGTATTTAGGACACTAATCCCGAGTGTTTGCTTGGCATTTTCGAACCTTTTAAAATGACAGGTTGTGATCAGCAGCTTCCCTTAGAGGCTGGCAAGTTTCCTGCGCTAGCATTTAACGTCTGTTTGATGTTCTTGACTTTCGTGTCAAATGTACAAGCTACTGTAAAGATGTTGAGAACTCGAGATATATAGCTGCGATTAAAACAATTAATCCATCTGGTTATAATTAAAGGCCCAAGTTAATTGCAATGACAACTGTATATAACTAAGCAAGTTCTCATCTTTGAAAGGAGCTATGTACTGTCAACATTGTTTCTAATGGGTGATGGGCTAATACCATACAACCCTTACATGACAGGAAATTAATTGCCATTTGTTGATAATTAAAGCTCTCTTCAAAAAATTAAAAAAGACTGAGAAAAAGGAAGACTAAAAGAGGCCTTCTTTCCTCTCGTATCTCCACCAGATTTTTAGAACTTCTGAATCTAATTTTCCTAATGCCTAACCATATCCATTGTGTAATTGATCATTTCTGTAGCACATTTTCATGTTCAAAACAAGGGTGGGATTGGTAATATGGTGCCTTGAGCTAGGCCAAAATTTGATGCCCCACCCCCTGCCTTCAAACTGGGCTTTGGGAAGAAGGTGTGAGGACTCTAGCAGAGTCTTAGAGCCTTCCCATTTCCTCCCAAACCTGGGAAAGAGTTGACAAGGCTTTGGGAAGGAGTGAGGGGACTCTAGGACCCTGTCAGAGCCTTCACGCCTCCTTCCCATAGCCAGGTGTTATGTACTGTGTTGAATAGGATTCAGAATGCAGCAGTCTGATTGCTCCTAGAAACAAAAGGATTCAGAATGCAGCAATCTGATTGGTCCTAGAACAATAGGATTCAGAATGCAGCAGTCTGATTGGTCCTAGAACAATAGGATTCAGAATGCAGCAGTTTGACTGGTCCTAGAACAATAGGATCCAGAATGCAGCAGTCTGATTGTTCCTAGAACAATAGGATTCAGAATGCAGCAGTTTGACTGGTCCTAGAACAATAGGATCCAGAATGCGGCAGTTTGATTGATTGGTCCTAGAACAATAGGATTCAGAATGCAGCAGTCTGATTGGTCCTAGAACAATAGGGTTCAGAATGCAGCAGTCTGATTGGTCCTAGAACAATAGGATTCAGAATGCAACAGTCTGATTGGTCCTAGAACAATAGGATCCAGAATGCAGCAGTTTGATTGCTTCACAGGAGCCATCCAATCCAGCTCCAGGTGGAAGGGAATCCGTAACCTGATTGGCCTACAGGAGAATCCCGGAATTAGCCAATCACGTGGGGCCCATTGTGTAAATAATGTATATAAGGCAGACATTCTGGGGGAACTTCCATTCCTCCTCACCACTATGAGCTGAATAAAGAGCATGAAATCCACTCTCGACTCCAAGTATATTTCACCAGGCAAGTGCTTACCTCCATCCGTCACCGCCCAGTTTGGTCAGTGCGTGGGAACCAATCGCACTGCCCTAAAACTTCCTCTATTCAAAATGGCAAAGAGAGATGTGTGATTTTATTTGCTGAAGGTTGCAAGGAGCTTTGTAGCTAGGTGCAGTTTTGGATCTGGATCTCAAAACCCAACATTTCTGCATGGCTCCTTACTGGCCTATGGAAACAGTAGTCAGAATGCAGTACAGCTGTCAGGTGAATGACAGTTAGTTGAGATGAACTGATAGACTGTTAATAGCATTTAAATGTTCAGGTTTTACAAGTACAGTGGTACCTCGGGTTACATACACTTCAGGTTACAGACTCTGCTAACCCAGAAATAGTACCTCAAGTTAAGAACTTTGCTTCAGGATGAGAACAGAAATCGTGCTCTGGTGGCGCAGTGGCAGCAGAAGCTAAAGTGGTGCTTCAGGTTAAGAACAGTTTCAGGTTAAGAATGGACCTCCGGAACGAATTAAGTACTTAACCTGATGTACCACTGTAATCTTTGGCTTTGCATATGTGCCTGTGTGCGCACACAGAGAGAGAGAGAGATAGCTCCTCATTAACTTGTCCTGTTTGTCTTAATATGCTTGTTTACAAAGACCAAAGTAGACTCCTGTGACCTGACATCAAAATATTGTCATTAAGGCAATATTTTGCTGCCTTATCCAGACATTTGTTTGAGTTGTTTGGCCTTTTCGCTCAGTAATTAGCCACAGGAATTCTTCTGCTGAAAGCTAGATAAAATACCATAAACACAGAGGGACTGTTAGAACGCAACCCTGGCCTTTCAAACAGATTACATTTTATGGACTTCGCTTTTTGTATTGAAATTAATGATACTATAAATGCAATTGTCCCAATCCAGATAAACAATCTGAACACAGAAACAGTTTTCTATGCTCATAGCAGCCCCTCTAACTCCGAAATACAGTGGTACCTCAGGTTAAGTACTTAATTCGTTCCGGAGGTCCGTACTTAACCTGAAACTGTTCTTAACCTGAAGTACCACTTTAGCTAATGGGGCCTCCTGTTGCCGCTGCACCGCCGGACCACGATTTCTGTTCTCATCCTGAAGCAAAGTTCTTAACCTAAAGCACTATTTCTGGGTTAGCGGAGTCTGTAACCTGAAGCGTATGTAACCTGAGGTACCACTGTAGCTGCTTTGGAGGAACACCTCCAGCCCAAGATCCATATCTAGGGAACTCCTGCACTATGTGTAAACACCACCAAGCAGATTATTGATGACTGACAGAACTGATAGCGTTGACCACATCTTTGCAGGAGTAATAATAAAGCCCTGTCAGTAAACAATCTTCAGCTCTATTTATGGTTCCCTGGATTGGGGTCAATCTATTTTCCACCCCTGAAAAGCTCAGGCAAAAGAATTCTTTTCCTTTGCAGTCATTTACTGCCATAACCAAGCAGACAGGATCTCAGGGGCTTCTGAGAAAAGATAAGATGATAAACCTTTTTAAAAAATGGGGGGGTGATAAACCTAAGCTGATAGAGAGGTGCACTCTAAGGTTTTGCAAGATGCAGATGGCCAATTCAGAGTAGAATAGATTATGAAAGACTTTAAATTACCATTCAGCATTGAAACAGAAGAAGAGGAAGCCCCAGTTAGGAGGTTCCTCTGGTGGAGAGACCACTTGTAGTAGCTTCTACCTGCCCACAGTTTCACCAGGTGCAGTGGCACCTCCATAGTGATCAACTCTCCACCCACCTGAGCAGAGTTGTAGTGATACTGAAATATACTTGGAGTCGAGAGTGGATTTCATGCTCTTTATTCAGCTCATAGTGGTGAGGAGGAATGGAAGTTCCCCCACAATATCTGCTTTATATACATTATTTACACAATAGGCTGCACATGATTGGCTAATTCTAGGATTCTCCTGTAGGCCAATCAGGTTGCGGATTCACTTCCACCTGGAGCTGGATTGGGTGGCTCCTGCAGACCAATCATACTGCTGCATTGTTCTAGGACCAATCAGACTGCTGCATTTTGGATCCTATTGTTCTAGGACCTATCAGACTGCTGCATTTTGGATCCTATTGTTCTAGGACCTATCAGACTGCTGCATTTTGGATCCTATTCAACTCAGTATATAACAGATATCTTCACTGCTTCCTGAGCCATGGGAAGTCAGGGATTAAGACTACTCTGTTTAGAGTGGTTTGCATCCAATACAGCAGGGCTGTCCAATAGGTCGGTCGTGATCTACTGGTCAACAACTTTGTCTCCCTAAAAAAAGCACTCAACAACTTTGGTAGATCACTGCCAGTTTTTTTTATAGTGGGAGTAAATTGCAGTCTCTTGAAAATTGGACATGCCTGCAATACAGGAACTGAGACCTGCTGCCCTTTTGGTCTTCTCCTGTAGCTACCATGCACCCAGTGTGACTGGGCCATTAGAATCCATGTCAACATGTTGAGATGTTAGCTGAGTCAACGTTGAGGATCTAGAATAAATTTAATACTCAGATATGGGGGGGGTTGTGTGTGTGTGTTTAAGAATTTCTTTCAAGATGGACAGCTTAAACCATTTAGGGGGAACATTTTTTCCAGAGGTTTTAGTTGCTTAAAAATAGAACGAAAAACATAGATGCCTTTTAAGTGTTCCCAGGCCCCCTTGAGTCGAGATGTTTTACATTTCATGTGGGGAGAAAATGGACACAGCTCAAATGTAATGATATTCAGCCTTTTCTCATACTTCACTATGCTAAAGTAGTTGAGGTTGACCTGCGAGAAGCCAACAACTTAGGTGCTGGAGGCTTAAATAAAAGGTTTAAGGAAGACTTTGTTCATATAATAAATTTCAGCCCACCTTTTATAGCTTCTCCCTCACTCCCACTGCTGCTCCCACCCACCCTTTCTGCCGGCCCAGACAAGATCCCTGCTCAGCACAGTTCTATAACTATTTGCTACTGAGCTGCACTGGAAGGAGTCAATTAAGTGCTATTTTAAACAGGCTTATATAGTTAATATTCCTATGTTCAATGCGTGTGTGTTTTTCTTGTAACTCAGAAGACCACCTCTCTTCTTTGCCTATTTTAATAAATTCAGCATGCTGTGTGAAGCTTTTGCCAACAAAAGCATTGCCCCTCTCTTTCATAAGAAGGGGAGAATGATTCCCATCAGAGGCCACAAACGACTGCCATGGCAGAGAAGGAAGGCAGCCTTCTCAAAGCTGGTGAAGTGAAGGATTATAAGCCTTAAACACTGTTTTCCGAAATAGCCCCAAACCCCTCCGTTTCTGCTTCTGTAGGAACTATCAGTGTCAGTGTTAAGTGTGAATCAACCCCTTCTTATCAGGCTCTGAAAATCAAAACAGACACCTGAAAGGATGTGCATAGATTTTCCAAGGACTGCTGCAAGACACACACCCATCAAGCCCATCTTGCATGCCTTTCCTTGGAAACAAGTCATGGATGGGACCAGGTGAACTTATTTGCAGGTCATTGGGCGGCATTCAACGAATGCATCCTGCCAACGCAAGGATTTCCACTTGCGTCAACAGGATTTTCCCCTCCCTGTGGCATGTGCTCCATACCCTCCCCAAATCTGCTTCAGAGAGTGGTAAAAGGTAAAGGTAAAGGGACTCCTGACCATTAGGTCCAGTTGTGACCGACTCTGGGGTCGCGGCACTCATCTCGCTTTATTGGCCGAGGGAGCCGGTGTACAGCTTCCAGGTCATGTGGCCAGCATGACTAAGCCGCTTCTGGCGAACCAGAGCAGTGCATGGAAATGCCGTTTACCTTCCCGCCAGAGCAGTACCTATTTATCTACTTGCACTGGTGTGCTTTCGAACTGCTAGGTTGGCAGGAGCAGGGAATGAGCAACAGGAGCTCACCCCATTGCGGGGATTCGAACCGCCGACCTTCTGATTGGCAAGCCCTAGGCTCTGTGGTCCCTTCAGAGAGTGGGGGAAACCCCATAATAGTTTTAGGGGGAATGTAGAGGGAAGAGAGGAGGGAGTCCCATTATGCAACTGGAAGTGCTTGTGCTCACGGGAGCCTTGCTGAACACCATGTTGGATACAATCCAGCGTGTTTAGGTTTAGGGATGAGAGGGCTAGTATGGGGGAATGGTTAAAATGTCAGATTATGATCAAAGATATATATACATGCTCGTCTGCAATGCTCATTGAGTGACCTTGGGGCAGCCACTTGCACCCAGGGTGGTTCCCCTTGGTCCTTCAGATATTGCTGGACCACGACCCATCATCCCTGGCCATTGGCCATTGCTGGCTGGGGCGGATCACATCTGAAGGCCAGCAAGTTGACTTAGGCGTTCTTTCATCACCTATACCAAAAAGAGAGTTCAGAATCATCTGCCCCAGCAGTGAAACATGGCAGTGAAGACTACAGCCAGTCTGGAGGAAAAAGGAGATCACAGAACCCTTGCTGTTCTCCACACACCCACCCACCAATGACTACTACTCAGAAGCAGAAAATGGGGCAGGGAAATGTCCTCTGAAGTCTGTTTCAACTATTGTTAAGAGACAGCGCAGAGCTTCAGAGCTGAAGTCAATTTGTTTCCCACTTCTTTCATCTCCTCCCTCAGCTTCTCTCTCTCAGCCTGAGGAGAATGGCTCGTCCAACAATCTTTCAACATCCCTTGTCAACAAGATAGGCCTGCAGCGTATATGCTCAGTATGAAGCCTACTGAAGAAATTCTAAGGAAAATTAACCAGTAGCCTAGCAACTTTGTGTTTGACTCTTTTTAAAAATGAAAATAACATCACAGGAAGTGAATATACAAAGAAGAGGTCTGATGTGTGGGCTGCCTAATAGGAGGAAGGTATTCATGAATATTTGCGGATGGGGGCAGAATTATTCATACCGATACACGAGCCAGTTCTTCAGCTGGTAGAATTCAGCCTTGCAGATTACAGTGGTATCTTTCTGCCTATCACATTTGTTTTTCTTCAAAGACGTCTATGCAGCTCACAAAAAAATATTCGTGACACCACCCTCAAAAACAGAGAAAACAAAAGAAAACTTAGGGAAGCCGCAAAGATTGCCAGATGATAATCAGGGCCACCAGTCCTGGTTTTTTTCTGCTCTGTGGTGAGCTGGGTTTCCCCTCTTTACGCTCCTCAAAGAGCACACAAATACTTTTCTTGAAACCCACTGTTAATCTCTCCTCTTCCTCTTTGAGTCAGGCTTTCTCTTTCTCTCAAGTGCCCAGCTATTTACCTTGCGTAAACATTTGTTTGGCATCTTTTAAACAGGCACATTTGGTTTTCGTTACATTTGGAAAATTGTTCTTGGGAAAGGGAACAGTGGCTTTATGACTGTTACGAGGCTCGGCCATTTTGCCACACCTGGCTTAAAATGGAGTAGCCTCATATAATTGGTTTGCTGGTCAGATCTGGCCAGTAGACCAACCCTTGGCTTACTGAATGGCAGTACCATTTCTGACTGGAAGCCCAACTGAAATACACCCCCTTAAATCTGTGGTGGGTTTTCCTCTAACTCTCTGGAGCAGATTACCACAAGCATGTAGGATTTAGAGACCAACACATCTCAGTTTTCTGGAAAGGTTACAGAGCCATTCCATTGTAAGTGTTTTGTTATGATTTTCTGAGATCTGAGGGTGAATGAGGAGTTGAAGAAGATAATTTGGGAAGAAGATGTTTTACACATGATGTTGTTTCCTTAAAAGTATATGGCCAAAGCATGGCTATTGGGTATTATACTATAAATGTCCAGTGTGGAAGTAGCGAGTATTTGGGGCTGTAAATCATACATGTAAATTTAGGAAATTTAGTCATGTTATTCTGTAGGTGCGCATAACTAGTGTTTGCATTGAAGGCTCTTTTAATGTTGGGGCGTGCTTTGCAGGGATGTGCAAGCCCTATACTTTGAACATTAGTGATATGTGCAAATATAGAAAACCCAACTCTCACTTTCTGTATTTGTGCATTGATTCCCCATCCAAAACCATTTTCACATGAAGAAGCCATGAGTTCACATCCATGCTCACCAAAAGAATCTTTGCGTATCTTTGGGATTAGAGAGAAGAGGAGCTTTTCATTCTCTGTTTCTCACATTTAACATGGAGATGTTTATTTTATTTATTTGTTTTATTCTATTTCTTATCTGCCCTTTACCGGTAAAGACCCAGGGCAGGTTACAACAATACAAAATACAATTACGAAACAAAACTGGTTCAACCCTAATACAAGAAAAGTGTAAAAGCATTTCCATTCATAAACAAATCTTTTTTTATAAAATAACTTTTATTAGTTTTCAATTACAATCCAATAATAGTCTCATTATAACAATACCAATTTATAATACAATTATTAATACCAATAGTTCAAATACCAAATTATATAATTTAGATAAAGTGCCCCCCTACATGCTAGAATTGATGGCTTGATTATTTGCTTTATTTCTGCGTTCCAAAATCTTATTAATTTCCATTACATTCCGGTCATCATAATAATTCCTTATACAACAACTGCAATATTAATAACTTCTATTTGTGTTGACACATTAAATGATTTATAAAACTACAAGTTTATCTTTGTTCTTCCTATGTGTGGCAATTATTCTGTCTGTGGTGTTTCTTCCTGTCCTTGTAAGATGTTATGTCTTTCTTTCCCCCAGTTGTTGCTGTTATCCATCATGCCTTGGGCAAAGCTGATATCCCATTGTTGTTTCAGAAATTTCTCCATTCCTCTGTCCCAGGCTTTGTTGTTTCGCAACTTTAACAACAGCTGCAAAAATCACTCTGTCCCAATATTCATAAACAAATCCTCATCTAAAAACAACGAAAGCAGTTAAAAATAGTTCCAGCAGAGATGCAGATACTGATGACTGACCTAAAAACATAAGAAGAGCCTACTG
Source organism: Podarcis filfolensis (assembly GCF_964270895.1). NCBI lineage: Eukaryota > Metazoa > Chordata > Lepidosauria > Squamata > Lacertidae > Podarcis > Podarcis filfolensis. Next base: position 11,067,458 of record NC_139606.1, on the reverse strand, counting down.
GATCAGGCCAATGGCTCGTCTGGTCATGTAACCTATTCTCATAGTAGCCAACCAGATGCATGGGGAGAAAACCACAAGCAGAATTCAAGCCCAAAAGCCCTCTGCCCTCCTGCCATTTCCAGCAACTGGTATTCAGACGCATTGCTCCCTCAAACTGTGACAGCAGATCCTAGGCATCGTGGCTAGTAGCCTTCAAGAGCCCTCTCCTCCATGAATTTGTCTAATCCTCTTTGAAAGCCATCTAGATTTGTGACCATCACGGCCTCCTCGAGGCATAAGTTCCATGGCTTAACTGTGTGAACAAGTCCTTTCCTTTTTCTGTCCTTTTATATGAGTTGTTACACATATGAAAAAGGACTGTCAATAACGTGGTCACCTGAGAAGAAACGCATCATCAAGACAGAGGACCAAAGAGGACATAGATTTGCATGCAATTTGCATGTGCCAACATTTGATGCCGATTTTGAAATGGACAGCTGTCCAGGGCAGCTGTCTTCCAGCTCCATCTGGTACACAGGCTGAGACCCTGTCTACCCGCAGACTGTCTCACCAGAGCGGTGCATGCTCTGGTTATCTCCTGCCTGGACTACTGCAATGCGCTCTAAGTGGGGCTACCTTTGAAGGTGCCCCGGAAACTACAACTAATCCAAAATGTGGCAGCTGGACTGGTGACTGGGAGTAGCCGCTGGGACCATATAACACCAGTCCTAAAGGATATACATTGGCTTCCAGCATGTTTCTGAGCACAATTCAAAGTGTTGGCGTTGACCTTAAAGCCCTAAATGGCCTTGGCCTTGTATACCCGAAGGAGCATCTCCATCCTCATCGTTCAGCTGAGGTCCAGCTCCAAAGGCCTTCTGGTGGTTCCCTCACTGCAAGCCACAGGGAACCAGGCAGAGGGCCTCCTTGGTAGTGGTGCTCGCCCTGTGGAACGCCCTCCCATCAATGACGTCAAGAATAATTTAAGTCTCATGAATCCAGTTGGGGCCGATGGCCATGGTCATTTGTCATTTGATGAAATCTGTTCTTGGGCTTAAGCTCAGCATTCAACTATAGACAAAGATCAGCTGCCTCCCACTCTGCTTGCTGAGGAATTCACTGATGGGTGCATGACCCTTCCCTCATCCGACCTGTCAACACCAGGTAACTTGCCACTGTTCCTCCTTTGCAGTTTCTAGTTCTGAATGGGGGGCAAACAGGAATTGAACTTTCGCTCTCAAGAGCACCTGCCTTTGCTATCTCTGGGGGCCGAGGGAGCAACTTCAGACAGTATCAGGCCATGCCATGTCCCGACACTTGACTCACAAAGTGGCACTGGTGTTTGCTCACATCCAGATGCAGATAGTGGCTGTCAGCAGGGAGAGATGCAGGGATGGGAATGGAACAGAAAAAGGGGTGCTCTCTGCTTGCGGGGGGGGGATGTTGCTCTGTGGTAAAACAGTTGCATTGTGTGTGGAACACCCCAAGTTCAATCTGTGACTTTTGCAGCTAGGCTGGGAATTTCTTCTGCTAGGATCCATAGGGAAGTGAGAGCTGGACCATAAAGAAGGCTGATCGCCGAAGAATTGATGCTTTTGAATTATGGTGCTGGAGGAGACTCTTGAGAGTCCCATGGACTGCAAGAAGATCAAACGCATCCATTCTTAAGGAAATTAGCCCTGAGTGCTCACTGGAAGGACAGATCATGAAGCTGAGGCTCCAATACTGTGGCCACCTCATGAGAAGAGAAGACTTCCTGGAAAAGACCCTGATGTTGGGAAAGATGGAGGGCACAAGGAGAAGGGGACGACAGAGGACGAGATGGTTGGACAGTGTTCTCGAAGCTACCAACATGAGTTTGACCAAACTGCGGGAGGCAGTGGAAGACAGGAGTGCCTGGCATGCTCTGGTCCATGGGGTCACGAAGAGTCGGACACGACTAAACGACTAAACAACAACAACAAAAGATCCATAGAGAGCTGTTGCCAGTCACCGTGAACAATATTGAGCTAGATGGACCTGTGGTCTGAGTAGATATCTACTATGTTCCTTGAAAGCAGTGGTTCTCAAAATGGGTGGTACCGCCCTCTGGTGGCCGGAGGGATGACGTAGAGGGGCGCTAAGGGGCAAGAGGACAGCAGAGGGCCCCTGGAAGTGTAAATGACTATCAGACTTTGCAAAGCTGGTCTCACTGGGCAATGTTCATAAGTTTTGTTGAATTACCATATTTTTTGCTCTATATGACTCACTTTTTCCCTCCTAAAAAGTAAGGGGAAATGTGTGTGCATCTTATGGAGCGAATGCAGGCTGCGCAGCTATCCCAGAAGCCAGAACAGCAAGAGGGATTGCTGCTTTAACTGCGCAGCGATCCCTCTTTCTGTTCTGGCTTCTGAGATTCAGAATATTTTTTTTCTTGTTTTCCTCCTCCCAAAACTAGGTGCGTCTTGTGGTCTGGTGCGTCTTATAGAGCGAAAAATATGGTAATTAAACAAAATAGTTTTAACTGGATTTTTTAAAAAAATAAATCTGCAATTGATTGTTACTGTTGTGAATTCTGTTGTGTTATTACCTTCGCTATTCTGTATAATGCTTTTTATAGGATAGGGGGGCACTGAGGATGAGCAAACATCTGAGACAGCAGATGCGCATGCGCTGATGACTGCACATACACAGATGACAGCTTTGTGAATAGGAGTTCCAGGGTAGCTGTAGGGGCAGGGAAACAAAAAAAGAAAACATGTGCGTTTGGCGAAGACATCCCCACCGCCTCTCTGATGCAAACATCGCAGTTCAAATGCGACTTGAAATCCAGCTGTGGAGGTGGGGGGTGGGTGACATTGCAGCATTTTAAGCTGCTACTGTGAACATACCCTAATAATCTAGTAGTCGATGGCCCAATGGCTGGGCTGAGCACGAGGCAGCTTTGAGTGTTCAGTGATGTGCTCCCACATTCGCCCTTGTTCCTGAACTGGCTCTGCACCCTGACCTAGAAAGAGGGAAGACCAGCCCCAGGGGGAGGTCAGAGAGTTGTGGTGAAAGCACCTGCTAGCAGAGAGAGAGAGAGTTCAGCTTCCCCAAGAAGCATCCAAAACTGTAGAGGCATTTAGTGGCTGCTCTTTTATCAGTGCAGCTGCAAGTGACAATTCTGCCTTCTGACTGGCCTAAGCCTTTGTTCCTTCGGAGCTGAATATGCCCCCCAAATCCTTTCTTTGTACCAGGATTATATGCTTGAAAAGAACTGAACAAATTGCATTTAGAGTGATCCAAATGGTCCATTTCCCTTATTGTGCTGTTTTAAAAGCTGGGAGGGGGAGAGGAGTGGGGGGAGAAAGGACTGACAGTGCTTAGGAATCGGAGCATAGTTGGCAACTAATGGCATTAATGCCTGATAGAAAGATTGAATCAGCTTTAATTATCACATGCAATTACGAGAGCAGATTTCTCCCAAAGACAAGGGCCCGCTTTCCCACAACCATAGGCATCCCCTCAGCCTTGTTGCGTTTTCCTTCGAGAATCATCTCACATGCCTTGAGATGCACATTAAATTTTGTTAATCTCCTTAACAGCCTCTCCTAGCAGTTTTTCCTCTAGGGTTTTCTAATCTACCTGCTCTACAAAGAACATAATAATAATAATAATAATAATAATAATAATAATAATAATAATAATTTATTATTTATACCCCGCCCATCTGGCTGGGCCTCCCCAGCCACTCTAGGCGGCTTCCATAGAAACCAAAAATACAGTAAAATATCACACGTTAAAAACTTCCCTGAACAGGGCTGCCTTAAGATGTCTTCTGAATGTCAGGTAGTTGTTTATTGCTTTGACATCTGCTGGAAGGGCGTTCCACAGGGCGGGCGCCACTACCGAGAAGGCCCTCTGCCTGGTTCCCTGTAGCTTTGCTTCTCGCAATGAGGGAACCGCCAGAAGGCCCTCGGCGCTGGACCTCAGCGTCCGGGCAGAATGATGGGGGTGGAGACGCTCCTTCAGGTATACTGGACCGAGGCCGTTTAGGGCTTTAAAGGTCAGCACCAACACTTTGAATTGTGCTCGGAAACGTACTGGGAGCCAATGTAGGTCCCTGCTGGGCCATTGAAATCAATGGGGTTTGGTGTGCCTGAGTCTCTATATATGGTTAGGGCTCCTAGGCCATATTCACACCATATATTTAAAGCACTGTGATACCACTTTAAACAGTCACAGCTTTCCCCCAAAGAATTCTAGAGCTCTGCTTTGTTAAGAGTGTTGTGAGATCCCTATTCCCATCAGGGAGCTATAATTCCCAGAGTACAATCATAGAATTGTAGACTTGGAAGTGACCCCGGATGTCATCTGGTCCAACCCCCCGCAGTGCAGGAATGCTACCCATACCTGTCCCTGGGAGGGCTCAAACCGCCAACCTTCTGGTTAACAGCCAGACACACTGACACACTGAGCCACAGAGGTATAGGTTTAACAAAGGATCTCTTCCCTAGGAACTCTGGGAACAGCAGCTGTGTTAAATGAATAAAGGTAAAGGGACCCCTGACCATTAGGTCCAGTCATGACCGACTCTGGGGTTGCGGTGCTCATCTTGCTTTACTGGCCGAGGGAGCCGGTGTACAGCTTCCGGGTCATGTGGCCAGCATGACTAAGCCGCTTCTGGTGAACCGGAGCAGCGCACGGCCGTTTACCTTCCCACCAGAGTGGTACCTATTGATCTACTTGCACTTTGACGTGCTTTCGAACTGCTAGGTTGGCAGGAGCAGGGACTGAGCAACGGGAGCTCACCCCGTTGCGGGGATTCGAACCGCCGACCTTCCGATCGGCAACTCCTAGGCTCTGTGGTTTAACTCAAAGCGCCACCCACGTCCCTAGGTTAAAGGAATAAGGGTCGCTCAATAATTCTTAACCAGCTACATTTCTCTGGACTCACTGGGAGAAGCCACAACTGCTCGAAGTGGTACAATAGTGTTTTAAATGAATTGTGTGAAAAGGTGGCTGTAGATCGCATTCCCCGTCTACCCAGAATAAAGCTAGCCTTAATCACAGTCAGTGTTATGTTGGATAGATTGGAGCTGTAAAGACAACTTGTTTTAAAGGAACTTCTGAACCAGGCAGCTGTCTACTGGATAATTCAGATAAGCAACGTTTTCCTGGGGGAGAAAACATTTTTCTTGTCAGGTTATCATACAACACACAACACCCCCACAGGATGCACACACACACCAAACAGGATTTTCCCGGATATGAATCAGTTATGCTAACATAAGTGCAGGAGATTCTATGATCCTTGGAACTGCTGCAGCAAGTGGACAGTGACCCAGGAGAGACCCATACCTTACCCACTGAAGAACGTGGAAGGGGACATGAAATGGCCAATGGGAAAGGCAGAACTTTGGTTTGGCAGATGACCTGCCATTTGCACATGGCCAAAAAGGAAGGCTGCTTGGCATCTACTTAGTCATGGAAACCTCTTTGAATCATTCTGCTGGCACTGTTAAGGTCAAGGGTGTTTTCTGTCGCTGGCTGTTCTTTGAGGAACCATTTTTCTGAGAAGTGTTGTTGGGGGGAACAGTAAGCAGCGGACACATTCAATTATCAGAGTTTTTTCTTTGCCATGAGAAGCAGTGTCCTGCTATTAAAAAACAACAACAACACTATGGTTGTGAGAAGGGACATTCTTACTAATTTTGCATTGAGACTACAACATACAGTCTGCATTTTAATGTTATATTTTAATCTTGTTTTTAAGTTGTATTTTAATCAATTGTTTTTTATATCTGGTGTTAGCCGCCTGAGCCCGGTCTTGGCTGGGGAGGACGGGGTATAAATAAATTCATTATTATTATTATTATTATTATTATTATTATTATTATTATTATTATTATTCCCTGAACCACTGCAAGGCTTGGAACCTCACCAGTAAGGCACTAGGACCCTAATTCTTGCGCCACCATTAGGACTATTTTGAAGTTTGGCCCTCACTTCTGGAGACATTTTTGGAGTGGGTGAGATGATAGCACTTTCAGCAAAAAGGGTGTGGTTTGGATCTTTATGAATGAAAGGGGAAATGGGCCATGAGACATTGGTCACAGCCAATGCACTCTTATAGAAGTCTGAGAGTCATGGCTCTCCCCAAAGAATCCAGGAAACTGTGGTTTGTTGAGAGGGTGTGGAATTGTAGCTCTATGTGGGATAAGCTACAGTTCCTAGGAGTCTTAGGGAATGTGCTTCCAATGTATGGCGCATATTCTGGAGTGTGCCTTGAGCATGCAATGAGGGGGGTCTTCTTCCTCACTCCCAACAGTCTGGACACACTCCAGTTGTCTCATAAGGCACAGCTGGATTGGCATATCCAAAAAAACCTGTTAAAATTGCACGTTCTTTTAAAAACTTGCACATTCTTCTTTTGTTTTTAATGATTTGGAGGCATCTAAAATTGACATACTCAACCTTTGCATTTCAGCCACAATCGCCTGGGCTATTATTTTTATGTGAACACTGAGATTCCTGCAAATGTTGGCTTTTAAAGAGCAGTAAAATAATGAGGCGCACACACAAAAAGCTGCCAGAGTTGGCAACCTTGCCATCAGCTATGTGAAGTGACTTCCAATGTGCCACTAAGTAGGTGCTGGCAAGCCTTTCTCTCTTAATAATCTGCACCATTGTCAAACATAAGCAATCAAAACCTGGATTCCAACCCTCTGCAAATTGAGCTCTGCGGCCTAATAAGGGGAATGGTATTTGGAGACCAGTTTTCGCTCTCCCTGTCGGCCTGATGGAAGCTAATTCTGTGGAACGGAAATGTCTCAGACCTTTGCAATATAGATGTGCTGTGTGACATAAGCAGGTCTGTCCAGTTGGTGACCCCTCAGTCAAACACAGCCCCCCAACTGCCATATGTAAGCCCACCGAGGACTCGGTGACCCTGCTTTTTCCTGTCTGGCTGGGGTTGTGCAACAGGATAATTGTCAAGCACCTCAGAGGCCCCAATGACTGACTGTTGGCCTGTATTCAGCTTGAAGAATTACAAGTTATTTAGAGCTGCCATATATGGATAGGACTGAACACAGGAAACATGGGTGTAAATTCTAGTTCAGCCATGGTCTGCCTTCGTGTCTCTGGCCCTGTTCAGCTAAGTGGAATGAAAGCTAACAGTTTGGACGAGGCAGGTGAGAAAATGAAGTAGGTCAAGAACATCAAGTTAGAACAGGGTCGGCAAACTTTTTCAGCAGGGGGCCGGTCCACTGTCCCTCAGACCTTGTGGGGGGCCGGACTATATTTTTTGGGGGGAGGGGCAATGAACGAATTCCCACAAATAACCCAGAGATGCATTTTAAATACAAGGACACAGCATTCTATGCAAGAGCACCAGGCAGGCCCCTCAAATAACCCAGAGATGCATTTTATTTTATTTTATTTTTTATAAGATATTTATTAAAGTTTTAAAGGTTTATATAGAATAGAAAAAAACAAAAAAACAAAAACAGCAAAAATACATACAAAACACATACAACAACAAGTATAATTTCAATCCCTTATATTCATAAAACTTACTTTCCCGACCTCCTCATACCTCCCCTTTCTGTATTCCAATCTCTAATTAATTCAATTCAGCAAATCCTTCCCCTAATTTCTATATAATTTTTGACCTTTCTTTTCTTGATTACATAATCATTACAGCTAAAAACCACTTAATTTCTGAATCAACATCGTTCTAACATTCAATAATTTTACAATGTTTCTTAAGATAGTCCTTAAATTTCTTCCAATCTTTTATCTGTGTCTTACGAGCAGCAAGGGCTGGTGGCAGCGGGACGAGGAGGAGGAGGAGGAGTTTGGATTTGATATCCCGCTTTATCACTAACCAAAGGAGTCTCAAAGCGGCTAACAATCTCCTTTCCCTTCCTCCCCCACAACAAACACTCTGTGAGGTGAGTGGGGCTGAGAGACTTCAGAGAAGTGTGACTGGCCCAAGGTCACCCAGCAGCTGCATGTGGAGGAGCAGAGAAGCGAACCCAGTTCACCAGATTACGAGTCCACCGCTTTTAACCACTACACCACACACGAAAGGGCTCCGGAGAGGGGCTGGCAGCAACAAAGCCCAAATTGATCCTGCTTACAATGGCAGCCACTTGAGTGCTCACGCTGCTGCTGCTGGCACCAACAAAGCCCAACCCCCTTCCTCTCGGCTCGGGGCAGGGCGGGGAGAATCATGTGGTGATTTCCAGACCGTCCACAGGCCAGATCCAGAAGGCAACTGGGCCGGATCCAGCCCCCAGGCCTTAGTTTGCCTACCCATGATTTAGAAGGTCAAAAGGTAAAGGACCCCTGGACGGTTAAGTCCATTCAAAGGCAACTATGGGGTTGCGGCGCTCATCTCGCTTCAGGCTGAGGGAGCTGGCGTTTGTCCACAGACACCTTTCTGGGTCATGTGGCCAGCATGACTAAACCGCTTCTGGCACAACGGAACACCGTGACGGAAACCAGAGTGCACGGAAACGCTGTTTAACTTTCCGCCACAGCAGTACCTATTTATTTACTTGCACTGGTGTGCTTTCAAACTGCTCAGTTGGCAGGAGCTGGGATAGAGCAACGGGAGCTCACCCCATCACAGGGATTCAAACCGCCAATCTTCTGATTGCCAAGCCCAAGAGGCTCAGTGTTTTAGACCACAGTGCCACCAGCATCCCTAGTTAGGAGGAGGACAGTTTAACCCTCAGCGACCTTGAAATAATCCATACAACCTGTGTCTTGTATACTTTTTGTCACCTGACTTTCTCCACCTTGATCTCATTCATTCATAGTTCTTTGTAGCAAAACAGAGACAGGTAAACAGGTGCCCTAGCTATGGTTTAGCTCTCTGGGATTTCCTGAACGAGATAAAGATGTGCATATGTCTTACTCTCTTACTTTCCTTAAAAATTCTCTGCAGAACATAGTGACGAGTTCCACATGGGAAATTCCCAGTTAGGGGGAAATGTAGCCTACCTGCAGCTGGATCTTCATGGAGTACAAAATAGCTCCAATCATAGAACTGCACATTTAGAAGGGACCCGAAGGATCATCTATTCCAACCCCTGCAATGCGGGAATATGCAGCTGTCCCTGTCACGAAATTCTACACAATACAGTCATACCTCGGGTTGAAGTAGCTTTGGGATAAGTATTTTCGGGTTCCGTGCTGCAGCGACCCGGAAGCAACGGAGCACGTTACTTCCGGGTTTCACCGCTCACACATGCGCAGACGGTCAAAATGATGTCACGCGTATGTGCAGAAGCGGCGAATCATGACCCATGCACACGCAGACGCGGGTTGTGTTCACTTCTGGATGCAAACGGGGCTCCAGAACGGATCCCATTTGCATCCAGTGGTACCACTGTATTGATCCAGAGTTGATTCCAATGTATAGTTCAACAAACAACACAAGCAACACGATGACCAGTATACTAGATAGCACTGCAATTCTTATTGCATAATATACATAATTTAGTACAACAATAACAAAAACAAAATGTGTACACTTGTAAATTCTCTAATATATTTGAAATCAAATGAACGCATGTCTGTCAATCTTTGAAAGTCTGTAGAAGTATAATAAGTCTATAGTTGAAACAAAGTAATAGATGCTATCCTGTAGGCTAAGCGGTAAAACCTTTTAGGCATTCATGGTGCCGAATAACAACGTAGGAGAGTGATCCCGGATAATCTGACTGTTTCACTGGAATCTTCTTCAGCACAACCCATAGATTAGAAAAATCCACAAGGAGCAGTGGTCATGAGGATATGTTTCAACTATAGACTTCGTATACTTCTACGGACTTTCAAAGATTGACAGAGGTCTGTTCATTTGATTTCAAATATATTACAGAATTTACAAGTGTACACATTTTGTTTTTGTTTTGGTTGTACTAAATTATGCATATTATGCAATAAGAATTGCAGTGCTATCTAGTATACTGGTCATCGCGTTGCTTGTGTTGTTTGTTGTGTTAAGTTTGCAACACTGGGGTTTGTTGTTCTGTATCCAATGTATAGTTAGTAGAGTAACAACTTAAACACGTTGCAGGATTCCCAAAAAATAGAACAGAGGCAATTATATTTCATCCAGCAGAGCTTTACTGCTACTGAAGGCAAATGAGCATCATGGTCACAAACCCAGTACATTCAGGATGGCACTGTCCATAAGAAATCCAGTTGCAGCAGATTTAACTTAAACTTACAATAACTTATAATAAGTCTAAACTTTAACACTAAGCAGATTATGTACAGAACACCACGCCAGAAGGAAAAGAGAAGAGAAACTGAAACTCAGGCTCCTTCTGGCCTTACTTTTAAAGTCAGCATGACCTCTTTGACTGAAAGAGATAAGAGAACCAGTTTAAACCAGCTGTACTCAGCTTCTCTGAAGGAATAACCCAAACATCATGAACCTTCTGCTTGTTCTTTCACAAGGAGAAGCTTCGAAAACTCTCTTGAATTAATTAGAATAGGAAGGATCTCTACAAATCATACTTGGTACTTTCTGTACCAAGAAATGCAAACTGACAGTATGCTACAACAGCAGCAATAATACTCATTGCAAAGTATTGGAAGACGCAAGTTCTACCCACTCTGGAAGAATGGCAGACGAAATTGATTGACTTTATGGGACTGGCAGAATTGACTGGCAGAATCCGTGACCAGGGAGAAGAATCGGCAGAAGAAGACTGGAAGAAATTTAAAGACTATTTGCAAAAATATTGTAACATTAAGGAATACTGAGTGATGTTGGATTGAAATTAAGGGGTTATCAGCTGTAACGATACAAAAGAATATGAAAAAATAGTTCTTTTTTTGTACATAAGTAAAAGTATAAGTTACAATAATTTAAGAAGATGGATAGAAAATAAGGTTTATAGCTGTAATGCTATGAGATAAGGATTTGCTGGATGAAAAATTTGAACTGGAATACAAGAAGGGGAGGTATGAGGAGGTCAGGGAAATATGTTATTGGAAAATATGATATGAAATTTATGTGTTTTTAATATTTTTTCTTTTTAATTTTTTTCTCTTTTTTCTTTTTCTTTTTGGTTTGTATAAAATGGAAAATCTTAATAAATATCTTAAAAAAAAAAAAAAAAGAAATGCAAACTGACAGTCCCGTATGGAGATCAAACTTGCAACCTTGGCATTATCATCGGCAAAATGCTCTTACCAACTGAGCTATCCAGGTGCACATATAGATCCTTTTTTACAAAAAAAAAAGAAAAGAAATGTGGGGCAGGATGGAGAAGTTGAAGATACAACCAGCTGAGTATGGGCTTCATTTGTCTCTTTTTATGAGGATTGGGGATACAAACAAAAACAGAAGCATTTGTATCTCTCCTGAGATATGGAGTGTTGTAAATTGGGGTGACATAGGAGCCTATGGATTGCTTTTTAAAGCTTGTCAAACTCTCTGAATTGCCTTTCTTCCAGCACCCAAACTATACTTACCATACAGTGGTACCTCAGGTTAAGTACTTAATTCGTTCTGGAGGTCCGTTCTTAACCTAAAACTGTTCTTAACCTGAGGTACCACTTTAGCTAATGGGGCCTCCCACTGCCGCCACCCGATTTCTGTTCTCATCCTGAAGCAAAGTTCTTAACCCAAGGTACTATTTCTGGGTTAGCGGAGTCTGTAACCTGAAGTGTCAGTAACCCGAAGCATCTGTAACCTGAGGTACCACTGTATTTGTCTTATTCATATCCATGCGACGGTCACCTCCAGGCTTGACCACTGTAATTCGCTCTACGCGGGGCTGCCCTTGAAGCTGTCCCAGAAACTCCAGCGGGTGCAGGATGCTGCAGCGAGGCTCCTCATGGGGTCTCTGCCATGGAAGCATATTCACCCAGTGCTTTTCCATTTGCACTGGCTCCCGGTGGAGTACAGGGTCAGATTTAAGGTGCTGGTTTTGACCTTTAAAGCCCTTCACGGCCTAGGACCCTCGTACCTACGGGACCGCCTCTCCCGGCATGCCCCACGGAGGACCTTAAGGTCCATAAATAGCAACACCCTAGAGGTCCCAGGCCCTAAGGAAGTTAGATTAACCTCAACCAGAGCCAGGGCCTTCTCAACACTGGGTGTATATATTTTATTTTAATCATGCTTCAGTATTAATTCAATATCAATTGTATTTAACCTTTGGATAGAATGCATCCATACCATGCCCTGAGGCAGCATTCTAGATGCACTGTTTTCTTTCTCAGTAGTGGCCACTGTTGCCAGATATGGCGCAGAGGCAATACATAGCCATTAAAAGAGGCCAAAAGGAGTTAAGTGTCATGGGCCAGAAGTCAGCTTCACCTGCTGAGCAGCAGCCTGAAGGAGCAGAAGGTGAAGTGACTCCACCTTATGCTGATCAGCCTTCTTGCTCCTGATGAGAACCACCTGGCTCCAGCTTTCTTAAGCAGGGTTTCCAGCCTCAATCAGTTGCTGGAAACAACATTCGTTGTTCCTGAGCAGACCTTGCTGCTTCTTGTGACCCTGGACCCTCGGCTTTCTTGACCCCCGGATGGTCTGACTACATGAACCGAGATACTCCTGACCTTAGGACTGGACTGGACCTTGTATTCAGACTCTGCCTCCAGGCAAGTACCTCCCTAAAACTCAGCTGGTTGGCTGCCTTCTCCCTCCATTGAGCTCTGCCATGGCTGCCAGCACCACCAGTGCAATTCATCACACCCTTTTGATTGTAGCAAGCACTGTAAGACACCTGGCATCGGACAGGATGACACTGCATGCACATTGGCACAAGTCATTTTCTGCGCTGCTGCAAGGCTGAATATGTATAGACCAGGCATCCCCAACCTGTGGCCTTCTAGATCTTTTGGCCTACAACTCCCATGATCCCTAGCTAACAGGACCAGTGGTCAGGGATGATGGGAATTGTAGGCCAAAACATCTGGAGGCCCGAAGGTTGGGGGTGCCTGGTATAGACTCTGTTGTAAAGGTAAAGAGACCCCTGACCATTAGGTCCAGTCGTGACCAACTCTGGGGTTGCGGCACTCATCTCGCTTTATTGGCCGAGGGAGCCAGCGTACAGCTTCCAGGTCATGTGGCCAGCATGACTAAGCCGCTTCTGGTGAACCAGAGCAGCGCATGGAAACGCCGTTTACCTTCCCGCCAGAGCGGTACCTATTTATTACTTGTACTTCGTGTTTTCGAACTGCTAGGTTGGCAGGAGCAGGGACCGAGCAACGGGAGCTCACCCCGTCACGGGGATTCGAACCGCTGACCTTCTGATCGGCAAACCCTAGGCTCTGTGGTTTAACCCGCAGCAAGGCAGCTATTGTTGCTGGACTACAACCCCCATCTGACCTGACCATTGGACATGTTGGTAGCAGCTGGTGAGAGCTGTAGTCCAACAACACATGGAGGCTGCCATCTTGGTTACCTTCACTCTATCGTAACCTTGGTTACCTTACTCTATCCACATTCCAGCAGCTGCCCATGTGTAGGAGAGAACCCTCCATCTCCAGAGGTGTCATGAGTGGCAGCCAGGCAAATAGAACTTTTTGGAACACCTTGCCAGAAGAGATTGAGCTGCTTACCCCGCCCTGTCCTACTTGTATTTAGGGAAGTTTTTATGAACTATTTTTTTTCTAGAGCCAGTTTTTTGTTTGTTTGTTTTTAAAAAAATGCACTGTGCTGTTTTATCTTGCTAGTCTTTTCTGGTTTAAATACATTGGTACCTCGGGTTAAGAACTTAATTCGTTCTGGAGGTCCGTTCTTAACCTGAAACTGTTCTTAACGTGAAGCACCACTTTAGCTAATGGGGCCTCCTGCTGCTGCCGCACTGCCACTGCATGATTTCTGTTCTCATCTTGATGCAAAGTTCTTAACCTGAAGTACTATTTCTGGGTTAGCGGAGTCTGTAAGCTGAAGCGTCTGTAACCCAAGGTACCACTGTGTTCCAGTTTATTATTTTGTACGTATTCAATCCTATTTTAAGCCGCTTTGAGGAGACCAGTTATAAATGCAATCAGTCAGTTGCATTTATAATTGACTTTAACGGAACGATTCTGGTGCAACTGAGAAGTGCATGGCAGCCTAATACACTTTTCTGTTTCTGAAATTCCTTCCTATGACGCTAGAAATCCTATAAATGCCTTGCTCCCTGGTGGCCCGTTTTTGCGTAGAATATATTTAACGTTTGCAAAGATGTGATTAGGAATGAGCAAACTGACTTGCGCATATTTCTGGAATAGTTGGAAACAGCCCCGGCCCTGTTTGTGGAAAGGCAGATGCTTGCATAGTGGGCAACGCACATCAGTACTGATTATAGCAGCAAAACAAATGTGAGTCTGCAGTGCCACCTGTTGCTTCAGTTAGGATCATCGCACGTAATAGCAGCAGCCGGAATCACATTTGCTTGGAAGTCAAGGCCAGTATATCTCCCTTGGGGGCTAGGCTGGGATGCGGGTGGTGCTGTGGTCTAAACCACTGAGTCTCTTGGGCTCGCCGATCAGAAAGTTGGCGGTTTGAATCCTCGCAACAGGGTGAGCTCCCGTTGCTCTGTCCCAGCTCCTGCCAACCTAGCAGTTCAAAAGCACACCAGTCATGTAGATAAATAGGTACTGCTGCAGCAAGAAGGTAAATGGCGTTTCTGTGCGCTCTGGTTTCCGTCACGGTGTTCCGTTGCGCCAGAAGCAGTTTAGTCCTACTGGCCACGTGACCCGGAAAGTTGTAGACAAACGCCGGCTCCCTCGGCCTGAAAGCGAGACGAGCGCCACAACTCCATAATCGCCTTTGACTGGACTTAACCGTCCAGGGGTCCTTTACCTTTTACCTTTACCTACCTTTTGTGTACAAATAAATGGGGTTGATTCATTACCTTGTTATTATAGACCTCTGGTAAGGGACCTAATATGCAGGAACAGGAGAGTAAAAGCAAGTTAAGAAACCCCAGCCTGGTCCAAGGTGCAAAGGACCTAATTCTCATGAACATGGTGAGCAATGTGTTGGCGTGCCAGGCAGTGTCTCCTTGTTATTCAGGTGAACAGCAGTTGTGGGCTGGTACATTGGCCAGTTTCTCTCTCCTTCAGCATCAGCATGACATCACAATGGCCTGTGTCTCTCCTTCTGGTTGGACACATCCGTGTGAGAACACAGTGGCCAGTCTGTAAAATAGGCAGCATTAGCATGAGATCACAGTGGCCAGATTTTCTCCCTCAGGTGGCTAGCATGGGCCACAGTGGGCAGCCCCTGTCCTTCAGGCAGGGAGCATCATCTTGTGGGGAGAGGCATTCATTCATCTTTGTTCCTCTTCCACTCAGGCAGGCAGTAGAATGTGGGCAGAATATTTATTGCTCTTGTGGAAGCTGCCAAAAGCAGGTGCATGTCAGCACAATCTCTTTCTCAGTGAGGTGGGCTTAGTTGGGAGCAGATGGTGGGCCCTGTATGTTCTTCTCTTAGTGAGATGGTCAGCAGAAGTATGAGTGTAGTGGTCATCTCACCGAAATGGGCAGCAGCATGCGGACAGAGAAGCAGCAGGCAAGTAGGCAATCCATTTATTACAGGGCCTCTCTATTTACAGGAAGTGGGTGTGGGTGGCGCTGTGGTCTAAGCCACTGAGCTTTTGGGGCTTGCCGATCCAACGGTGGGCAGTTCAAATCCCCACGACGGAGTTAGATCTCGTTGCTCTATCCCAGCTCCTGCCAACCTAGCAGTTCGAAAACATGCCAGTGCAACTAGATAAATAGGTACCACTTTGGCAGGAAGTTAAACAGCGTTTCCATGCACTCTTGATTCTGTCACGGTGTTCCATTGTACCAGAAGCATTTAGTCATGCTGGCCACATGACCTGGTAACCTGTCTGTGGACAAACGCTGGCTCCCCCTGTCTGAAAAGTGAGATGAGCCCATAGTTTCCTTTGGCTGGACTTAACCGTCCAGGGGTCCTTTACCTTTTACCTTGCTTTGGGGCTAGTAAACTGCTGCCCTTGGACTTCTGTTTTGAGGCTGTAATACCAGGGCTTTCAGCAATAACATGAAGTTGGCCCTGTAACAGGGCCAGATTAAGACTTCTAGAGGCCCCAAGCACAGAAAAGATTTTGGTTCGCCCATATATATCTAATTCAAAATATAAGCAATAATAAACTGTAAAATAAATTTTATTTTTTGAAATGAAACAAAAACTACAGTAGGATGGAAAATAATTGGGGGTTTTGTATACTTCCACTTTATTTTTTTTTAAAATCTCCTAATTTCAAAGTGTTTGATCAGATCCTCAAAACTAATTTTAGGTAATGCATCGGTGTCTATGCTTGGTAGATATAATAAATTATTATTATTATTATTATTATTAATAATAATAATAATAATACCCCAGCCACTCTGGGTGGCTTCCAACAAAATATTAAAAAGGCATCCAGCCTTTCTTGTTACATAGTTGTTCTGTTGGAATTATGAATATACTTCAGCTGAAAAAATGAATGCTCAGCTGAACAATTTGTGACTATTAATGTTAAAAATCCAACAATGGGAAATTTCTGTGGTGCCCCCCCCCATTTTTGGTGATCGAAAATGCCAAATTTTGCCATTCCTGCCCTTTTCCTACTACCACTATCCCTTCCCCAAGCCAGAAAAGCTTGACTTTGTGGGATGCAGTAGCAGGGGGTCAGAAGGCATAAGATAGACTCTGTGAGGCTTGTTTAGCAAACTACATTTCCCAGGATTCTTTGGGGGGAACCACGACTGTTTAAAGTGATATGGTGCAACTTTAAATGTCTAGTGTAGATGGGCCTTACTCAGAGCAGAACCTCTCACATCATCAGACTTAAGTTACTTAAATTCATCGATTTCATTGGGTCTAATTATAACTAATATCGGATATCAGGCTGTGTTAATTTATGCCCTTCAAAATACCCATTGCCTTTTTTATTTCTATTAAGGGCCAAGCTAGACCCACCCACATCTGATGGGAGGGCATTCCACAGGGTGGGTGCCACCACCAAGAAGGCCCTCTGCCTGGTTCCCTGTCCAGGCTTCCTCAAACTCGGCCCTCCAGATGTTTTTGGCCTACAACTCCCGTGAGCCCTAGCTAGCAGGACCCAGTGGGCAGGGATGATGGGAATTGTAGTCTCAAAACATCTGGAGGGCCAAGTTGGAGGAAGCCTGCTGTAACCTCACTTCTCGCAGGGAGGGAACCACCAGATGGCCCTCAGAGCTGGACCTCAGTGTCCAGGCTGAACGATGGGGGTGGAGACGCTCCTTCAGGTATACTGGGCCGAGCCTGTTTGTTGTTGTTCCAAACCATCTTTCCTGGACCTGGTGCCTTCAAGATGTTTTGTGCCACTGGTGTTGATGGGCAGTTGCTGTCCCAAACACCTAGTACACACCAGGTTTGGGCAGGTTGCTTTAAACATCTGTGTCAGAAGATTAAAACCCACACACTCATATACAATTGATGAGATAAAAGATACCATTTCAATCTACTCCACGTCTCTCTTGCTGCGATCAATGCAATTGCAAACGTTTGGATCATTTGAAATCGAAGTACAGTGAACAAATAAAGTCAAACTCCCCGATTCTTGTCACAAAATGAGCAAAGCAAACGGTAAACACTCGTAATACAGCATTTCAAAGAGGGGTGAGCCTGCTAAACTTTAGAAGAATGTTTTCCCCCAAAGAATCAAGCCTTATAAGCACTTGAATTCCTCTTTACTGAACATTCCCCGTATCTTTTACTTTGTGGTCTTAATGCTATGGTTGAATATTGTGTTTTAAGTTAGGAATGTCTAGTCCAATTCATTACATTGCCTACAAAGATGAGGTCATTCAGTATTGGTTCTCAAACATTATGATGGGCTTGCTGCGTTTGTGAGTTTGGTGTTTTATTGCACATTCAAAGCATCTGTTTCCTTCCTGTACTAACTAGAACAGTAAATAGTGGAAGCGAACTAGATTAACGAGTTAGAATAGCAAATACTGGAAGTGAACTGGATTAACCCGTCTGTGCTTTTCTTTCATTAGATTAGGTGTCGGGTAAGCGGAGAGGTTTAGGTTCTTGAAAAACAAAAATTGAAGGAAGTGCAGCAGTTCCAGTAGCAGGAAGAGATTACAGTGTAAATGAAAAGTCACAGCCCCATCTCTCTTCCTTTTAAATTTTGCCAGTTTGATGATTGCATCGCGCAATCAGATTAGGACCGCTTGAAATAAAAGTCTGGTCCCACTGAAAGGACGGCAAGTCTATCTTTGAAATCATTTTTTTTTTAATTTGTTTTACAAATACAAGTTTATAACCATACCAAATACGCATCCATATAAAGATATTACAGTGGTACCTCGGGTTACATACGCTTCAGGTTACACACTCCACTAACCCAGAAATAGTGCTTCAGGTTAAGAACTTTGCTGCAGAATAAGAACAGAAATTGGGCTCCAGCGGTGCGGCAGCAGCAGGAGGCCCCATTAGCTAAAGTGGTGCTTCAGGTTAAGAACAGTTTCAGGTTAAGAACGGACCTCCGGAACAAATTAAGTACTTAACCCAAGGTAGCACTGTACTCTGAATCTCAGGACTTCAGCTACATGGTTTGTAATCTATATTTTATATCTATCTATATTGTCCATAATATTTGTTACAAATGAGATTAAAACCCTGCTAATGCTTTCATCTTGGACTGCAAGAAGATCAAACCTCTCCATTCTGAAGGAAATCATCCAGGTGTGTTAAGGCAGGCACACTGGTGCTAGACACTGAAGCAACCTTCAGCATCCTTGGGTCCCCAGATATTGTTGGATGTCAATTGTCAACATCCCTGACCATGAACCAGGCTGGCTGGAGAGAAATGGGGATTACAGTCTATTAACCAGCAGTCACGAAATTAAAAGATGCCTGCTTCTTGGGAGAAAAGCAATGACAAACCTAGACAGCATCTTAAAAAGCAGAGACATCACCTTGCCAACAAAGGTCCCTATAGTTAAAGCTATGGTTTTCCCCAGTAGTGATGGATGGAAGTGAGAGCTGGACCATAAAGAAGGCTGATCGCCGAAGAATTGATGCTTTTGAATTCTGGTGCTGGAGGAGACTCTTGAGAGTCCCATGGACTGCAAGAAGACCAAACCTCTCCATTCTTAAGGAAATCAGCCCCGAGTGCTCACTGGAAGGACAGATCCTGAAGCTGAGGCTCCAATACTTTGGCCACCTCATGAGAAGAGTAGACTTCCTGGAAAATACCCTGATGCTGGGAAAGATGGAGGGCACAAGGAGAAGGGGACGACAGAGGGTGAGATGGTTGGACAGTGTTCTCTACCAGCATGAGTTTGACCAAACTGCAGGAGGCAGTGGAAGACAGGAGTGCCTGGCGTGCTCTGGTCCATGGGGTCACGAAGAGTCGGACACGACTAAACGACTAAACAACAACAACAAATGTTTTCATCTGCTTACAGTGGTCATCTAAATAAACTATAAACTTTTCCCATTCTTGCTTGAATTTCTTGTCTTCTTGGTCCCTGAGCTTTCCTGTCAGTTTTACCATTTCAACGTAGTCTAACAGCTTTGTTTGCCATTCCTCTCTGGTAGGGACTCTTCTTTCCATCTCTGGGCTAGGAGCATCCTTGCTGCTGTTGTCGCATACATAAAAAGTATTTTCTGTTCCTTGTCGGTACCTGTAATTCCTAATTAAAAGGCTTCTGCGGGTTTTTTTTACAAAAGTTATTTTAAACTTTTTTTTCATTTCATTATATATCATTTCCCAGAAAGCCTTTATTACCTTACATGACCACGACATATGGTAGAAGGTACCTTCTTTTTCTTTACATTTCCAGCAGGTATTTGTACTTGTTTTATATATTTTTGCTAGCTTAAAGGTAAAGGGAAAGGGACCCCTGACCATTAGGTCCAGTCGTGACCGACTCTGGGGTTGTGGCGCTCATCTCACTTTATTGGCCGAGGGAGCCAGCATACAGCTTCTGGGTCATGTGGCCAGCATGACTAAGCCGCTTCTGGCGAACCAGAGCAGTGCACGGAAATGCCGTTTACCTTCCCGCCAGAGCGGTACCTATTTATCTATTGCACTTTGATGTGCTTTTGAAGTGCTAGGTTGGCAGGAGTAGAGACCGAGCAACAGGAGCTCACCCCGTCATGGGGATTTGAACCACCGACCTTCTGATCGGCAAGTCCTAGGCTCTGTGGTTTAGCCCACAGCGCCACCCGCATCCCTTTTGCTAGCTTACTAGGAGTTAAATACTACTGGCATATCATTTTCATATAATTTTCTTTCAGCGTACAACATGCCGTAAATTTCAAGACGGCAAGTCTGTCTTTGATTCCATCTGTGGTCAAGAGAGATGGCCAACTTCTCTTAGGAGAAGCCTCTCTACTGAAAGACTGGCGAGGAATTTAAGTGGACTCTGTGTCAATAGCAAAACAAAGGGTAGCGGTTATGACCAGCAGCAGCAGGCCACGAGAATCTTGTGGTTGCTCAGATGTATGGGGTTGAAAGGGAAGAGGTGAAGATTGCCACTTATGTCCATTCTTGACTCCTGCCATTAAGCTTGGCTTCATTCTAAGGACGGAACTAGATAGAACAATGCAGCCATGTTCATGTCTCTGCTCCATTCACGTGTAAAGTGGGATGTTTGTGTGTCAAAAGGAGCATGTGAGGGAGGGGAGCACACACACTCCAGACACACTCCAAGCAGTCAGCTACCCAAACAACCTTTTCATACCCTCCAACATTTCTCTCATGAAAATAGGGACATCGTTCCACATCGGGAAGTTTCTCCCACGCTGGATCTCACCACACACGTAGACATCGTATTCACATCTACACTGGACACCTTGAGCCAATCACAACCTCTCCACCAAGCCTACCTCGCAGGATTGTTGTAAAGGGGGGGAGGAAATGTGCGAGGGAAGGGATTGTGCATGCCAACTTCCACAGATAAATGGAATGGAATGAAATTTTAGCTGTAAGCTGCCTTGAGTCCCTGTCATGGGAAAAGGCAGAATAATAATAATAATGACAACAGCAACAATTATAGAAACTATGAGAATGATCAGGACCATAAAGGTAAAGGACCCCTGACCATTAGGTCCAGTCATGGCCGACTCTGGGGTTGCGGTGCTCATCTCGCTTTATTGGCCGAGGGAGCCGGCGTACAGCTTCCGGGTCATGTGGCCAGCATGACTAAGCCGCTTCTGGCGAACCAGAGCAGCACACGGAAACGCCGTTTACCTTCCCGCCGGAGTGGTACCTATTTATTTGCACTTTGACGTGCTTTCAAACTGCTAGGTTGGCAGGAGCAGGGACCGAGCAACTGGCGCTCACCCCCTCGCGGGGATTCGAACCGCCAACCTTCTGATCGGCAAGCCCTAGGCTCTGTGGTTTAGCCCACAGCGCCACCCGCATCCCTGATCAGGACCATACCAGAGAATAAATCCTATTGACCTCAGTGGGACTTTGTTCTGAGTAAAATTGCCCCCATGAGCAACCTGGTTGCTGATTTCTGCACCATCTGAAGTTTCCGAACTATCTTCAGAGGCAGCCCCATGTGGAACGTGTTGCAGTAATCTAACCTAGACGTTCCCAGAGCATGGACAGCGCAAGTTAGGCTATCCCTGTCCAGATATAGGTGCAGCTGTGCCCAAGCAGATAGAAAGCACTCTCAACGAGGCCGCCTGCATTTTTTCTTTGGAAGGGGCCACTGGCCAAAATCCAAAGAGCTATTTTAAGTGCTTCCGAGCTTTTTGGCATGCTCAGGGGGTTTTCCCTCCTTATAATGAACATCAGCCTCTGCCCTACTTTACCCAAAACTGCCTTTGAAAAGCCCCCTTCGTCTCAAAAGCTATTTGCTACGTAATGTGGGACAGAGAGAGAGGGAAAGATGACACGGACTGCTCTTGAGGAACCACAAGACCAGAACCCCGTTTTGTGTGCATGGAACTGATTGTGCGATTCATGGGATTCTGTTCATTGTCTTTATTCTAGCCTTTCATCCATGAGCATCTAGGCGCACGATTGCACTCAAACCGACTAACCTTCCGCATTCTTTTAGGGCCCTGTTTTACAGTTTGCTAAAAATATTGTCCGCTCATAAAAACAGCAGATTAAATTTCCTTGGCAGTTACACACACACACACCAATCCATAGATGTACAATAGCAAATAAGCTAACCTCATTCTGGCATGAATGAAAACACTTTCTCTAAGTGGTTAGAGTTCCTAAAACAGAATCTACATGCCATAAACATAACTATCCCGGTGAAATTGTTTGCACATGTCTCTCTTTCTTCCCCTCCCTTCTATACCATCTTTGCTGCCAACATATTACTTAGCAGCTCTTTCGATGTCTTTATCTGCGATTTAAATGCATCATGACACATTTTTAAACAATAGCAGGAAACCTCACTTATTACTTTAATTATAAAATAATGTTATAAAATTATATCCACATTTTGCACTTGGCAGTTGGCAATCTTCATCTGACACAAGCAACCCCTTTTAGAGTCACTCTCTGGTTGAGCTCCGTGCGGCTTACGACGGTATGTAATGGATATAAAAACAAGAGCTTTAGGAAGCAGCTATCGGATCATGTTAAAAGAGGTAGCCAAGCTCATAAATGCAATCATTCTACTATGATACATGCCAGGAGAATTAATAGCATAAGTTGTGGGAATAAGGGAAGAAAATCTGTGCTCCTTTTTTTTTCTCTCAAAAGAAAATCTGTGCCGCTTGCTACGATTTAATGGCACTCCTCTATGCTTGCGTTAATTGCTTGGCTTTCGTCTTGGTGCTTTTGCCTCCTTTCGGATCACAGCTGCTTCCAATATTCCCCTCAACACTGACATTTTCATATATAACTATATCTATAAATCTGTGCATTTAGTTCTAGGTACACAGCTACTGATTCCTAAACCTGAAAGTGGTATGGTAACAAAACAAGGTATCCTATGAAGAGTCTGGATTCCCTTATTTAAGCGGGGTTCTAAATAACCAGGGCTCAAATATCCAATTCAGCAACAAAACTTCCTGGGTGACCTTGGGCCAGCCACTGCTTTTCAGGCCTACCTCACAGGGTGGATGT
Organism: Podarcis filfolensis; assembly: GCF_964270895.1. Classification (NCBI taxonomy): domain Eukaryota; kingdom Metazoa; phylum Chordata; class Lepidosauria; order Squamata; family Lacertidae; genus Podarcis; species Podarcis filfolensis. The sequence continues at coordinate 11,044,443 of NC_139606.1, read as the reverse complement.
TGGGGATTAAATGAGGAGATGGAGAACCATGTATGGCACCTTGAGCTCCTTGGAGGGAAAGGTAGGATATCAATGCAAAAAAATAAAATAAAATTGAATAACTCAATCATGGTTTTAGATTCAGGTAGGTAGCCGTGTTGGTCTGACACAGTCGATATATATATAAAATTTGTCCAGTAGCACCTTAGAGACCAACTAAGTTTGTTTTTGGTATAAGCTTTCGTGTGCATGCTTTCAGGTATCTGAAGAAGTGTGCATGCACATGAAAGCTGATACCAAGAACAAACTTAGTTGGTCTCTAAGGTGCTCTGGACAATTTATTTTTTTATATATTTCAATAATCATGGAATTGTAGAGTTGGAAGGGATAGTGAGGGTCTCTTAGTCCAACCTCCTGCAATGCAGGGATCATTTTGCTTGACGTAGGCCTTGAATCTCTACCAACTGAGATCTCTCTCTCTCTCGTAACAATTCCAGGCTAAATGTATAATCTGCCCCATGCATTTAGGGTAACTATTTTTCAGAGTAACTACCTTTTAAAATGGGACGCGGGTGGCGCTGTGGGTTAAACCACAGAGCCCAGGGCTTGCCAATCAGAAGGTTGGTGATTCGAATCCCCGTGATGGGGTGAGCTCCCATTGCTCGGTCCCTGCTCCTGCCAACCTAGCAGTTTGAAAGCACGTCAAAGTGCAAGTAGATAAATGGGTACCGCTCCGGCAAGAAGGTAAACGGCGTTTCCGTGCGCTGCTCTGGTTCACCAGAAGCGGCTTAGTCATGCTGGCCACATGCTGTACGCCAGCTCCCTCTGCCAATAAAGCAAGATGAGCGCCGCAACCCCAGAGTCGGTCACGACTGGACCTAATGGTCAGGGGTCCTTTACCTTTACCTTAGTCCTAGAAAATGTTTTCGCTTTGATAACTTTCAAGTGGAAAGGAAACTCCATTGGAAAGCAGTTGCCAAGAATGCTTCTCTACACACTCTTGCTTGTACTTGGCTCATAGATTAGAGCGAGTGTGGTATAGTGGTTAAGAATATCGGACTAGGACCTGGGAGACGAGGGTTCAAATCCCAGTTCAGCCACATGAAGCTCACCTTGGGCCACTAACTGTCTACCTGCCTAACCTACCTTACGGTTGTTTTGAGGATAAAAATGGGGAGGGACAGAACCACGTACAACACCTTCAGTTTATGCACATAATATTAATAACTAAAAGCAAAGGGCTTGCTTACTTCCTAGGGTCCTGTCCACTGTCAGGATTTTTGCATTAACATTAAATGGCAGTGGGCATGCTAGAACAGATATAGACATATATTTGCATTGCCCTAAACAAATCATCAGGGGCACGGGTGGCACTGTGTGTTAAACCACTGAGCCTAGGACTTGCCGATCAGAAGGTCGGCGGTTCGAATCCCCGCGACGGGGTGAGCTCCCATTGCTCAGTCCCTGCTCCTGCCAACCTAGCAGTTCAAAAGCACGTCAAAGTGCAAGTAGATAAATAGGTACCGCTCCGGCGGGAAGGTAAATGGCATTTCCGTGCGCTGCTCTGGTTCTCCAGAAGCGGCTTAGTCATGCTGGCCACATGACCCGGAATCTGTAATCCGGCTCCCTCTGTCAATAAAGCGAGATGAGCGCTGCAACCCCAGAGTCGGCCACGACTGGACCTAATGCTCAGGGGTCCCTTTACCTTTAAACAAATCATCAGGGTAATAATTCATGCATGGAAATGAGTTGTCCATGCTCAGATCAAGGTCTCTATGAACAAAATTTAACCCGAGAAAGTGGCCTCTTGCAAAAGCAAGCTAAGTATTAACACTGGTTTGGGGAGAAGGAATAAAATATTATTTTATGAACACAGCCTTTCGTCGGATTAGAATGTTTGGCAGTTGTTTGTGCTCCTTGCTTTTAGCTTGGTAAACTGGTATCTGGCAGCATCATTTTGGATACAGTCTGGCTCTGTGCTATACTTTACAGAGGATGGTTTGTAAAGAAGACAGTCCTCTATTTGAAGGCAGCCCTTTGTCTGAAGTCTGTCTGATCCAAGAGCAGTTCACAGATAAGGAGCCATCAGAAATCACAGCAGGAGTTTGAGGTGGTCCTCAGTAGTTAGTACCTGGGACAGCGGACTCAGCAAACACACAGCAGTCACATGCAAAGGTGTGTTTTTTTAAAAACACGTATTCCTAGACAGCATCTTAAAAAGCAGAGAGATCACCTTGCCAACAAAGGTCTGTATAGTTAAAGCTATGGTTTTCCCAGTAGTAATGTATGGAAGTGAGAGCTGGACCATAAAGAAGGCTGATCGCCGAAGAATTGCTGCTTTCGAATTAGGGTGCTGGAGGAGACTCTTGAGAGTCCCATGGACTACAAGAAGATCAAACCTCTCCATTCTGAAGGAAATCAGCCCTGAGTGCTCACTGGAAGGACAGATCCTGAAGCTGAGACTCCAATACTTTGGCCACCTCATGAGAAGAGAAGACTTCCTGGAAAAGACCCTGATGTTGGGAAAGATGGAGGGTACAAGGAGAAGGGGACGACAGAGGACGAGATGGTTGGACAGTGTTCTCAAAGCTACCAGCATGAGTTTGACCAAACTGCGGGAAGCAGTGGAAGAGAGGAGTGCCTGGCGTGCTCTGGTCCGTGGGGTCACGAAGAGTCAGATACAACTAAACAACTAAACAACAAGAATTCCTGTTTTCAGTCTTTGGACACAAAGATGCTTGATGTTCTTTCTCTCAAACCAGAAGTGAGTCCCATTGACTTCTATGCGACTTAATGTCCTTGCAGGATGGCTTTAGAATTTTGGTTTAACAGAGATTATAGTGTTTCTGAATCAACAAATAACCAGTCGTTGTTCCTAATGGCGAAGAAAGTGGTACAAGGGGAAATTGGCCATTTATGTCATGCAAGCTTTTTACTGCAAGTGGTCCTAGATAAAACGAAAGAATTTATGAGAAACTTCAGGGAGCCTGAAGTTTTCTTTCTCTCTCTCTGTCTCAGCCTTTATAATTTGGGATTTGCAAAACTCATAGGTTGTTATTACTAGCCCTTTAGAGTGAAACTATTCCATATTTTTCCCCCAGATCATTGTACATGGCAATCTTCTAAAGAATGATGGCTTTACTTGCCTTGCCTTGATTTGATTTGTTTTAATTTCATTCCTCTTTCTTTATCCCACGATATAATTAAATTAGCCGTTGTTTCCATTTAACACATTTATATCAGCATTTCTGAAAAACTGGAAATGAATCTGACAACAACATGGTGCCCTAAAAGTCTGTGTCTCTTCTAATTACGCAATGCATGTTGCATGAGCAATCAATCATGGGACTGGCAATTAGACGTGGGTGACACCCAGCAGATTTTTTTCCCCCCTATGAAATTTCTCATGCACATTTGCAAAGTGAAGAGGAGCAGGTATCCCAGGCTTGGCAGGAACTTCTCATCCACTTCTGCAACCCTAAATGTTGTAAGCTGCCATGAGAACTTGCCTACAGGACTTAAATATATTTGGAGTGCTGTGTCACCAGAGAATGAGGAACACAGGGAGCTGCTTAATATGCAGGTCACGTGACCTGTTTCTCCGGCATTCACGCTGATTTGTCTGTGGAGAACTTAGTGTCAACTATTTATTCAGCCTTCAATCTGCTTTGTTTAGAGGGAGGTTATTATTATTATTTAATTTTTATTTTGCTTTAAACAAATACAGATAGATATAAACAACCAAAATTACAAAAGAAAAATCCTTAATAATAATAATAATAATTAATAATAATGGAAAAGGCTAAAAAACTACAAAAAATATCAAAGTACATAGCACAGAAAATAAGCCATTATGGGAAAGAAAAAAGAAAAAGGAAAGAAGGAAAAAAGAAAGAGAAAAAAAGGGGGGGGGAAATGAGCCAAAACACAAGAAGGCTCGTCTATTGTATGCTTCCGTCAAGGTCACAACAGATCATTATTCTTATCAATTCTCTCTATCTGCATTCCATAGAATCCCTCATCTTGGTATCAGGGAACATTTCCCTATGCAGTATCATTCTAAATATAACCAGGTCTTTATTGATGAACCCTTATCCCCTAGATAATTATTTAAACATTCTCATTCTTCTTTCACCATCTTTTTAGATTTATCTCTTATTGCATCTGTCAGCTTCGTGAGCTCCAAGTACTCGCACAATTTGACCACCTATTCGTCTTTAGTGGGTGTATTTTTATCTTCCCAGTGTTCTGCCACTATAACCCTTGCTGCTGACATCACATATATAAATAACCTGGTTTTATTTTTGGGGAAATTATCTGAAACAATTCCTGGTAAAAATTCTTCCGGTTTCTTGCTAAATGTAGTTCTTATCCATCTCTTTATCTCTTCATAAATCATTATTATATTTATCGTTATGTTATTAATTTATGCATTGTGTTTTACCTGCACACTAAGGCAATTTGCAAACACAGCATAAAAGCAACTAGAAAAACTTCCAAAAATGGTATCAAAAAAAACCCTGAAAATAAGTTTAAAGATAATACAAGATGTTAAGCAAGTCTTTTCCCGCATCTTCCACCAAATGCTCTCCCCAGAGAGGTTTGGCTGGTGCCTTCATGATATACCTTTAGGCGCCAGGCAAGAATGTTCCTCTTTAACCAGATCTTTGGCTGACTGACATCCAATGCCCTTTTAAAATGTGTTGGGGAAGGGAAGGAATATTGGGTTGTTTTATGATGTATTTTGTTTTTTTATATTGTGATTTTATGTTGCAACCACTCTGAGACCTGCAGTGATAGGGCAGTATACAAATTTTAACCACTACAACAATAATTTCCTCACCACAAAAGGTCCAGTACTTGGGGGCAGGGGGAGCAGGTTTGCTGCAAAATTACTCCAAAACAACTTCGATTGTGCAATCTGGATTTGCTGGCATGCGATTGAATCCCACCACAAGATATCGACAGTCTAGAAGCATCCCATTGTTCCCACTAGCACAATATTGTATTTGCTGGCTGGCAACAACTCGTCCAACTCTGGCACGCGGGTGGCTCTGTGGGTTAAACCACAGAGCCTAGAGACACAAGATTTACCCACCCTGGAAGAGTGGCAGATGAAGGTGATGGACTGTATGGAATTGGCGGAAATGACTGGCAGAATCCGAGACCTGGGAGAAGAGTCGGTGGAAGAAGACTGGAAGAAATTTAAAGACTATCTGCAGAAACACTGTAAAATTAATGAATGTTAAAATGATGTTGGATTGAAAATAAGTGGCATTAGCAACAAAGTTAACAAGAGTATGCAAAACTGAATTGATAATGGATGAAAATATAGAGTTATAATATGTTAAGATACAGAGTTAAGATAAACGAAAGAGGGTAAGGATTTGCTGATTTGATTACTTAAATGGGAATACGAAAAGGGGAGGTGTGAGGAGGCCAAGGAAATAAGATAATGAGTTAGGGTTACAAAAAATGGATCTGTTTTTATTCTTCTTTTTTCTTTTTCATGTATTTTTCTATGTTTTTTTTGTATTTCTTTCTTTTTATATGACCTTTTTAAATTTATGTTTTTGTAAAACTTCAATAAATATCTTTTTTTAAAAAAAAATAAACCACAGAGCCTAGGGCTTGCTGATTTGGAATTTTTTTAAAGGAATGGTTTCACACTGCTTTACATGCTTCCTCCTTGGGTGAAGATTGTAAGGTAGAACATGCACCAAGCAATGTGAAAACTGAAAAGAATTGCAGCCATTTTACAGATGATCAGGAATTTAAGAATAAATTGGCAGCTATTTGAATTTGTGAACAATTTGCTACAAAGCAGGTATACAAACACCATGTAAATAAATGAAACGTAAATTTATATAATTTTTTTTTATATTAAAACCAATGAAGTCATTGGTGCCACATGTTATCCGAGATGGAGAGAGGAAATATCTCGAAACATGGTGCAGTTCAAACAGCACACCTTCACTGATCCATTTTTGTTACTTTTGATTTCTTATTCCTCATCAAACGAAAAACCTCAGAATGCTACCTTTGTACACGTGGTAAGCAGTGAAATATGCATGCATGTGTATATGTATGTAATGACTAGATTAGAATGATGATATGGTTTTAATTGTAGATGTGTGTGTTTTTGTTTTTTGTGTTTTTGTTCTTTTTTTGTTTTCCTTTTTTGTGTCCTGCTTTTTTTCTTGTTTGTATGGTACAGTGGTACCTCGGGTTAAGTACTTAATTGGTTCCAAAGGTCCGTTCTTAACCTGAAACTGTTCTTAACCTGAAGCACCACTTTAGCTAATGGGGCCTCCTGCTGCTGCCGCGCCACCGGAGCCCGATTTCTGTTCTTATCCTGAAGCAAAGTTCTTAACCTGAAGCACTATTTCTGGGTTAGTGGAGTCTGTAACCTGAAGTGTATGTAACCCGAGGTACCACTGTATTATTTTGGATTCAACGTTTGTAATTTTTGTTATAATTTTGCATTGAAATAAAAAAACAAACAAACCAAGGGCAAGTCTAGACAGATAATAAAGGGATATATACAATTTTTTAAAAAAAGAAAGAAATATGCATGGCAGGGAGTTGTTTAATGGAAAGCTCCCCCATTCCACATTGCCTTATCACAAACAGAGCCGGCCCAACCATGAGGCAAGGTGAGGTGACTGCCTGAGGCAGCAGGATTCACCAGGGCATCAGATCCCAATGTCAAGCTTCCTTCCCCACTTGTTCCTGACGCAGATCTTCCCTCACCCCCTTTTCCCTGGTGAGCAGGAGGTCGCCATTTTGTAGTCTGCCTCAGGCGCCCAAATGTCTTGGGCCAGTCCTGATCGCAAACTCCTCTATTTCAGAAGTGGTTTGACTTTGTGGCTTGGGAGGCTACTGTTTCTGAAACTCCAGCCCAAAGACTCCTTGGGCATGTAGAATTAGTTGCACAGTTCCTTGGATCTCAGCCATGCATTCCATGGAATTTGGGGCAATTATTGATGTGGAAATGCTTGCTATTTCCCAGTGTAGGGAAAGGCAGTAGTATCCCATTGCTCTCTGGCGCGTATCATTTGTGTAATAAAAGTCATCACCCTGAGTTATGGCAGAAGGAAGGAAAGCTGGCTCCATTCTGATCAGTTCTGTGATCTCAGTGTGAATAGTTTCTACCAGAAATCCTAAAGGGCTCAGCAAATATTTGTACAGCGCAGCAGTTCAGCAAAGATTTGCCTTCCTTTCTGAAGCAGGTCCGAGTGAGGGAAATCCCCGACAACTGCAGAATGACTGTATTACTTGTTAAAAGAAGCAGAAACCAAACCAAATAAGGGGAATTGTGAATCAGCATTAAAAAAAAAAGAGGAAAAATATATTTGGCTAAGTGTCTGGGCATGAAATTGAGGAAAGGACATGCACTGATTTTAAAAATACCAGAGAATTAAGATAACAAACGAGGTGTTTTCAAAAGGCAAGAAACTATTCATGCCAACTTTATCATTGCCGACATTTTCCAGTTTTGCGGTGGTGTTTTCAAAGTAGGGATGTTGTTGGACCTGTAACATTGGCCATAGCTCACTGACAGGGTCCAAGATTTTCCTGCTGAAGTTTTAGTAAAGGTAAAGGTAAAGGTACCCCTGACCATTAGGTCCAGTCGTGGCCGACTCTGGGGTTGCGGCACTCATCTCGCTTTATTAGCCAAGGGAGCCGGCGTACAGCTTCCAGGTCATGTGGCCAGCATGACTAAGCCGCTTCTGGCGAACCAGAGCAGCGCACGGAAACACCTTTACCTTCCCGCCAGAGCGGTACCTATTTATCTACTTGCACTTTGATGTGCTTTTGAACTGCTAGGTTGGCAGGAGCAGGGACCGAGCAACGGGAGCTCACCCCGTTGCAGGGATTCGAACCGCCGACCTTCTGATCGGCAAGTCCTAGGCTCTGTGTACATTGCTCTTATAACTGAGTATGCGGAGAGGAGCCCCATCTGTTTACTTGTTGTAAATGACTTCCATTAGCTACTGTTTTCAGAAGGCTATAGGCTAAAATACCAACCTTACTGTATGCTTGTGAAACATGGACTGCTTATAAACGCCATCTCCAACTCCTCCAAAGATTCCATCAACAGTGTGTCTGAAAAATTTTACACATCACTTGGGAAGACAGGCAAACTAATACCAGTGTACTGGAAGAAGCAAGAATCCCCATTGTTGAAGCAATGATTCTTCAACATCAATTTCATTGGACTGGTCATGTTGTGCAGATGCCTGATGATAGTCTTCCAAAGCAATTACTGTATTCCGAACTCAAAAATGGAAAGCGTAATGCCTGGTGGTCAACAAAAGAGGTTTAAAGACTGTCTCAGGGCAAATCTAGAAGAAGAAGAAAGTAGTATAAGCACTTGATAACTGGGAAACACTGGCCTGTGAGCTCTCCAATCGGAGAACAGCCTTTACCAAAGGTGTCGTGGGTTTTGAAGATGCTTGAATTTGGGACAAAAGGGAGAAACGTGCTAAGAGGAAGGCACGCTTGGCAAACCCTCACCATGATCAACTCCCGCCTGGAAACCTATGTCCCCACTGTGGAAGGATGTGTGGATCCAGAATTGGCCTCCACGGTCACTTACGGACCCACTGTTAAAACCGTGTTTATGGAAGAAGAAGAAGAAGAAGAAGAAGAAGAAGAAGAAGAAGAAGAAGAAGAAGAAGAGGAGGGGGAGGGGGAGGAAGAGGAGGAGTTTGGATTTAATATCCTGCTTAATCACTACCCGAAGGAGTCTCAAAGCGGCTAACATTCTCCTTTCCCTTCCTCCCTCACAACACTCTGTGAGGTGAGTGGGGCTGAGAGACTTCAGAGAAGTGTGACCAGCCCAAGGTCACCCAGCAGCTGCATGTGGAGGAGCGGAGACGCGAACCCGGTTCCCCAGATTACGAGTCTACCGCTCTTAACCACTACACCACACTGGAAGACAATCGTACTCAGCTACAAGTGATCACCAAAGAAGAAGGTAGGCTAAAGTGGAGGAGAATTAAATGGCTGCTGTAATAGTCGATTCATCTTTCCAGGGGACTCTGAATTATATCTCTGTGAAGTAGATGGGGGTCTCCTAGCAACTCTCAGCACTATTAACAAATGACAGCTCCCAGGATTCTTTGGGGGAAGCCAGGACTGTTTAAAGTGGTATAATACTGCTTTAAATGTATATTGCAGATGGAACCTCTCTTTCTATCACACATGCACACAAACCTTCCAACTGAGAATTAAAAACTGCTTGTTCAGAAAGGAAATTTCCAGCAGGTCGCTTATCACAGAGAGTCCAAATAAACCTGTCATCTGATAGAAGTCACAACCCACTTCTGAGTCCTACAGACATTTCCTGATCCTCTGAACTCTTAATCTCTTGGCATCGAATAAAGATGACATCAGTGCTTCGCTGAAATGTGTGACCTACCAACTGCGCACGCCTCTCCATAGCAATTACCCATGTGGATGAATGAATGAATTGGTGTCTGCTAACTTCAAGGGGAGTTCCACTCTGAGGCCCTATTAGTACAGTGGTGCCTCGCAAGACGAAATTAATTCGTTCCATGAATTTTTTCGTCTAGCGAATTTTTCGTCTTGCGAAGCACGAAATCCCATAGGAATGCATTGAAAATCAATTAATGCGTTCCTATGGTCTAAAAAAGTCCAAACAAAGCCAAATTTGGTACAACAAGAGTTTATTAAGTGCTCTTTAAAGTCACACATTCTGTAAAGAGCATTTCAAAATTCAAACCCAGAATTTTTTTTAAAAAACAGCAGAGTGGCCTAATGGTCACAGAAAATCATAAAAATGCAGAAAAAAAACACAAGCTTCCAGATTCTTGCAAACCCCTCCCCAACACCAAGTCCTTGAATTCCAAACACCCCAACCCAAAATCCAAAACCCCCCAAAAAAGTTTTAAAAGCTTAACTTACCAAATGGCTGCAAAAGAAGTTTTGGAAAAGCTTCAAAAATCACCAAAGTCTTTAAAAACCTCAAAAAAGGCTACTATGTACACTGCGTTCTATGAGTTGCTCCTCAAAGTCAAGTCGCAACTGTATTAACGGTGTTAAGAAAAAGGAAACAAACTTGCAAGACGTTTTCGTCTTGCGAAGCAAGCCCATAGGGAAATTCGTCTTGCGAAGCAGCCCAAAAAACTGAAAACCCTTTCGTCTAGTGAGTTTTCCATCTTGCGAGGCATTCGTCATGCGGGGCACCACTGTATTAGTATTAGTATTAGTATTAGTATTAGTATTAGTATTAGTATTAGTATTAGTACCTCAGGTTACATACGCTTCAGGATACAGACTCCGCTAACCCAGAAATATTACCTCAGGTTAAGAACTTTGCTTCAGGATGAGAACAGAAATCGTGCAGCGGCGGCACGGCAGCAGCAGCAGGAGGCCCCATTAGCTAAAGTGGTGCTTCAGGTTAAGAACAGTTTCAGGTTAAGAACGGACCTCCGGAACAAATGAAGTACTTAAGCCGAGGTACTACTGTATTAGTATTAGTATGCCGCCCTATACCCACAGATCTCAGGGAGGTTCACAATATAAAAACACAAAATACATAATAAAAATAAAAACAAGAACAATCCAATACACCCCCCCCCCTTTTTTAAAAGCAGTTTCATGCCTCTTTAAACAGCCATGGCTTCAACCAGAGAGTCCTGTGAACTGTAGTTTGGCAAGGATACTGAGAGATGCATGTGCCCAGCCTATTTTTCACACAGCCCTACAATTCTGAGCATCGTTGTAACAACCAACCCCTGTTCCCAGGGGTCCCCAAGAACTGTGGCTGCGTGAAGCTGAACGGGAGCCTTAACAAACTGTGGTTCCCAGAAGTATTTGGAAGGAAACCATGACTGGTATTCTAGCGCTCTAAATGTGTATCAGTGCCAGATTTATGTATAAGCTAAACAAGCTATACGTCGCCAGTGAAATATACTCAGAGTCGCAAAGTGATTTCATGCTCTTAATTCAGCTCGTAGTGGTGAGGAGGAATGAATGCAAGTCCCCTCAAAGCATCTGCTTTATATACATTATTTACACAATGGGCTGCACATGATTGGCTAATTCCGGAATTCTACTGTAAGCCAATCAGGTTGTGGATTCACTTCTATCTGGAGCATGATTGGGTGGTTCCTGCCAACCAATCATACTGCTGCATTGTTCTAGGAACAATCAGACTGCTGCATTCTGAATCCTATTGTTCTAGGACCAATCAGACTGCTGCCTTTTGGATCCTATTGTTCTAGGACCAATCAGACTGCTGCAGTTTGGATCCTATTCAACTCAGTACATAACACACCCCAAAAAAAATTAAAGAAAAAAACCTGGATGTGCATTTCCAAACTATAAGATGAAAAACAAATAAAATAAAACCTACATAAAACAACAGTGTTTTGTGTTGTGTACGCTCCTATTTGTTATGTGCAAATGGCTTTAGATACCTATTAGGTCCATAAATTACCATATAGTATATGTTCAACACACACAGGGACAATATAAAGGGCTCCATTACCTTCAGTAGCTTAAAGGTAAAGGTAAAGGTAAAGGTATCCCTGACCATTAGGTCCAGTCACGGACGACTCTGGGGTTCTGCGCTCATCTCACTCTATAGGCCGAGGGAACGGTGTTTGTCCACAGACAGCTTCCGGGTCATATGGCCAGCATGACAAAGCCGCTTCTGGTGAACCACAGCAGTGCACAGAAATGCCGTTTACCTTTCCGCCGGAGTGGTGCCTATTTATCTACTTGCACTTTGACGTGCTTTTGAACTGCTAGGTTGGCAGGAGCAGGGACCAAGCAACGGGAGCTCACCCCGTCACGGGGATTCGAACCGCTGACCTTCCGATCGGCAAGCCCTAGGCTCTGTGGTTTAGGCCACAGCGCCACCTGTGTCCCTTCAGTAGCTTAGGGCCTCGTCAAACCTAAATCCGGCCCTGTGTGTAGTGCTGATGAGGCCGAGTGTGCTGGGTTGGTAGGAACAACTTTATATCAAAGGCTGCAAGACAAAAATAAATAGCATGATTAAGACACTACAGGAGACAGGGAAATCCTCACTTGTGGTTAGGGATAGACCAAAGTCAAATGATAGAGCTCCTGCCCTATCAGTTTCCCTGACTTCTTTGGCAACTGGCCACTGTAGATGGTCCTTGTCAGTGGAATGTGCCATTGAGCGCCACTGGAAGAGCATGTAAGTCTGGGTCTGTAGCAGTGGCGTAGCGTGGGGGGTGCAGGGGGGGCCGGCCGCACCGGGCGCAACATCTGGGGGCGCACGCTCGCACTCGCAGCTCTCTGCCCCTACCGGGTTAGGGGGCGCAAATTACTTGCCTTGCCCCAGGTGCTGACAACCCACGCTACGCCACTGGTCTGTAGAGACTGACAGCCCTCCAGGTCTTCTGGCTGATTCATGCGGCACCCAGTCAGAGTGACTTGGACGCATGAATTCACCACCACAGATCAGACACCACAGGTCAAACGTTCATATCGTCCCACAAACAAAACACAGTTCTGCAGGATCAGCTCATAGTCGGCTGTGAGGGAAGGATGAGTAACCAAGGGATATTAAAATGCATTGATGAATTTTCCTTAGGGTACAAACTGATAGCAACTGGCATTTGTGGCTAAACGGTTGACATGGGCACAGTGACATCTACTGGCCATAATGTGGGAACGCCATTTTATTTATTTTCTCTTTGGTTTCTCATTCCACGAATCTCTTTCCCCTCCCTTATTTGATTGTGCCAAACTGTTAGGACACACGCAAGGCTGTCCAGAGAGGCTCCTCCTCTGTTGTCTTTTGAGTGATTGTTGGTGCTGACCTTTAAACCCTTAAATGGCCTCGGCCCAGTATACCTGAAGGAGCATCTCCACCCCCATCGTTCTGCCCAGACACTGAGGTCCAGCACCGAGGGCCTTCTGGCGGTTCCCTCCCTGCGAGAAGTGAAGCTACAGGGAACCAGGCAGAGGGCCTTCTCGGTAGTGGCACCCGCCCTGTGGAACACCCTTCCATCAGATGTCAAGGAAATAAATAACTATCTGATTTTTAGAAGACATCTGAAGGCAGACCTGTTTAGGGAAGTTTTTAATGTCTAATGTTTTACCATTTTTTATGTGCTATAAGCAGCCCAGAGTGGCTGGGGAAACCCTGGGGTATAAATAAAATTATTATTATTATCATCATCATCATCATCATCATCATCATCATCATCATTATCTTATTTATTTATTATTTAAAGCCGGATAGTGTGTTGTATTTGAGCTCAGTACCTGATGTTCCCCACCTCTGATGACAGCCCTGCAACTGGGCATTTGAGAGTGGCTTTCATCTTTTTTTTGTACAGGAGAAAGAATAATAATAATAATTTATTATTTATACCCCGTCCATCTGGCTGAGTTTCCCCAGCCGCTCTGGGCGGCTTCCAATCAAGTGTTAAAAACAATACAGCATTAAATATTAAAAACTTCCCTAAACAAGGCTGCCTTCAGATGTCTTTTTAAGAGAAGATAGCTGCTTATTTCCTTCACATCTGAAGGGAGGGCATTCCACAGGGCGGGCGCCACTACCGAGAAGGCCCTCTGTCTGGTTCCCTGTAACCTCACTTCTCGCAATGAGGGAACCGCCAGAAGGCTCTTGGTGCTGGATCTCAGCGTCGGGCTGAACGATGGAGGTGGAGACACTCCTTCAGGTATACAGGACCAAAGCCGTTTAGGGCTTTAAAGGGCAGCACCAACACTTTGAATTGTGCTCGGAAACGTACTGGGAGCCAATGCAGGTCTCTCAGGACCGGTGTTATGTGGTCCCAGCGGCCACTCCCAGTCACCAGTCTAGCTGCCGCATTCTGGATTAATTGCAGAATCAAACATTACCCTTCCCAAAGCTACATGGAAGCACGGCTTGGCTTTGGTCTGTGTGTGTCTGTTTCCCAAAAGTGAGCAATCGATTCCCCACACCTTCTCTCTTTTTTTTGCCTGTCCCTGGGATCTGGAGCAGCACCTCAATAGGTTGTAAGCCTCGCTGCTGCCTTTGGCAAGACCAAGAGGTGGGGGAGGAGGGTCATGGGAAAAGACCTTTTAGACAGGAGGCTCCATGAGATGCTTCTTTCCAAACCTGGGCAACAAGCATCCCTTCCTGACTTCTCCTTGCATCTTTTCGTCTGCCTCTCTCACACACACGCCCAGCCAGAATGGCTCCTTCCCTGGCTTCCTTTTCTGGCTGGCCTCATCTCTTGGTGCATGGCATGTTCCAGCTTGTAGCCTTGATTAGCAAAGGCTTTGGGTTTCAACGCCACTTGCCAGGTAGGATGGCTTGGCTGAAGTTGTTGCTAGCAGCTGCAGATATCCCAGAGGCTTCTCAGGGCTAGCTGCAGATAGAGGAAGGTTTGCAGCATAGCTGTCAGCCGTCCCTTATTTGGCGGGAAACTCCCTTATCCCAGCGTCGTGTCCCGCTGCTGTCCTGGATTGAAGATGTCCCTTAAATTTCCTGGGTTTCATGCTCGCCCGGCTTGGGAGGGAAGCAGCGGCTCGGGTCCTCCGCCGCGTGAGAGAGAGAGCGCACGAGCTGTCGCGTCTCCATCTCTTCCTTTTCCCCCTCAGGGGCACGTCGTGAGGAGACGGGTGGCGGCGGGCGGGCAGGCAGCCCCTCTCTTGCGAGACTTCCGCCGCGCTGCCAGGGGAAGCCAGAGGTGGCAGTGGCAGCGGCGGCTGAGGAGGCGGCCTGAGGGAGGAGGAAGAGGAGGCGATGGGGAGGGACGCAGAAGGGCGGTGCCTCAGTGGCTGTGGTGGTGCCGCAACCGCCTCATGCCGGACTCGCGGGCAGGAGTCTCTCTCCCTCCCTCTCTCTCGAGTGGGGAAGGGTCGATGGAACTCCTCGCGCCAGGACGATGGCAGCCCCGATGTGCATAAGCTAAGCAAAATCCCTTATTTTGGCTGCTGATCCCTTATTTTCGAGGCTGCTGGTCCCTTATTTTCAAATCTGTAAGCTGACAGCTATGGTTTGCAAGGAGATGTAGCCTGCATGCACGAACAGCCCAGATTGGGATGGAGGCTCACAAGTGGTGAGTACACACATGTGCCAGTGTGTGAAATGATGGCACTGATCATCCAGCTCAGGGATGAGGAATTTGTGGTTCTCCAGATGTTGGCCTCCAGTACCCATCAGCGCCTGCAAGCACAGCTGATGGTCAGAGCTAGTGGGAGTTGTAGTCCAGCAACACATGGAGAGTCACAGGTTCCTCATCCATTCTGATCCACCTGTAAGCCACATAAGACCTAGTCCTGCCATAGGCAAACTTGGCCCTCCAGATGTTTTGGGACTACAGCTCCCATCATCCCTAGCTAACAGGACCAGTGGTGAGGGGTGAGGGGAGTTGTAGTCCCAAAACATCTGGAGGGCTGAGTTTGCCTGTGCCTGACCCTAGTCCCTTCTTCCTTAGCTGACTGACTCCAACTACGATAGCTGATCTTGCTGCTCAAAGGGCCTAATAGGGACCATCGGGGCGGGATCTTGCTTGGGGGTTGTAGTTGGCAGCAACATTTAATTCTGGGGGAAATATACTATTTTTGCTGCCATCTGCATTATGATCCTGTATTTTTATTCTTAGGCCTAAATGTGAATTGATACTGGACTGTTTAACTTGATTAGTAGAATATATTTATTTATATCCCACCTTTTTCCCTGATGGCAGCTTACAGGTGAAAATAAGAACCACTAAAAACATAGGAAAAAGCAACCACCAAAGAAAGAATTAAACATTGATAGAATCGAAGCTATCTACATATATAAAACATTAGTGTATACAGTGGTACCTCGGGTCCGTTCTTAACCTGAAGCACCACTTTGGCTAATGGAGCCTCCCGCTACAGCCGCGCCAATGGAGCACAATTTCTGTTCTCATCCTGAAGCAAAGTTCTTAACCCGAGGTACTATTTCTGGATTAGCGGAGTGTGTAACCTGAAGCGTATGTAACCTGAAGCGTATGTAACCTGTGGTACCACTGTATTTATCTCTTTGATTGTTTTTTTTAAAAAAAATATAGCCCATCAATATTTTTATGGCTATTGAGAGTTGGTTGATATATCTTATAATTCCTGGTGAGCTCTCTTGAAATGTTGTTATATTTTATTATGGAAACTCCCAGTTCTTGTGAGCTGCTTTGAGAAAATGGCATTCAAATGTTGTTGTTGTTAAAATGTATATACTGCCCCATACCCAGAGGTCTCAGGGTGGTTCACAAGATAAAACCACAATATCAAAGCACAAAATACATAATCAAAATATAAACTAAAACAACCCAGTAATCACACACACACACACACACACACACACGGCTTAGAAAGGCATTGGATGTCAAACAGCCAAAGGCCTGGCTAAAGAGCAACGTTTTTGCCTGGCACCTAAAGATGTAAATAAACATGGTGATGATGAGAATTTTCTTATTTATGAGATATAAACTCCTCTGCCAGTCAGATGGTAGACAGCAGCTCCATCCTCTCTGACCACTGGTTGTACTGGCAGTGGCTGATGGAGTCCAGGATCTGGAGAGCCACAGATCCCCCATCCCTGGTGTAGATGATCCTAAAATCACTTTTTTGAGAATTTGGAGTGGGCATCTTGGGAAGATCCCAGTCAGTATAACCAATTCCCAGCACTGGTCAGTACGACCAGTTTTCAGGCACAATGGGAGTTGCACTCCAACAACATCTGGAGGGCCAACAGTTCCCCAGTATATAGGGTTGCAACCTTGCTGCCTGTACAGGTTCTTCTGAGTCAATGTAACTTCCATGAGATAATATGCATGACTACCCCAGCGCCAAGAAACACCTTCAGAAACAAACAGCTGAACACTTGCCTTGGAGGGGAAATACATTTGTCTCTGACTGTTGTGAAATTGCCTTGGCACACATCTTCATTCAAAGTCCCCAAGCAGAACACGGGTAAAAGCATCCAAATCTGGAGAGATATCTTGACTGACGTTTGGGGTTACTCAAACATGGAAAGTTTTGATGCGATTTTAGAACTCCTGGGAAAGGAAGATGCCCGGGCCTTTGCTCACTCCCACAGCCCCATCTCAACAGGTGATAAGATGCATTCCGGAAAGGGATGTTGCCGCCCCAGTGTCCTGGCCAGTTCAACCCTAGATTTGCACACCTTCCAAGTGTCCCTATTTTCCGGGGAAAGTCCCAGATTTACATAAGCCGTCCTGGTTTCTGATTTGATCCTGAAATGTCCTGCTTCCAGTTGTTGTTGTTGTTTAGTCGTTTAGTTGTGTCCGACTCCTTGTGACCCCATGAACCAGAGCACGCCAGGCACTCCTGTCTTCCACTGCCTCCCGCAGTTTGGTCAAACTCATGCTGGTAGCCTCAAGAACACCATCCAACCATCTCGTCCTCTGTCGTCCCCTTCTCCCTGTGCCCTCCATCTTTGCCAACATCAGGGTCTTTTCCAGGGAATCTTCTCTTCTCATGAGGTGGCCAAAGTATTGGAGCCTCAGCTTCAGGATCTGTCCTTCCAGTGAGCACTCAGGGCTGATTTCCTTCAAAATGGATGATAAATGAAGTCTTTAAAATGGATAAGAAAATCGGTTTTCAAACAAAAAAATCCAAACTGGAAACAGAATTATTAGATACAAAAACAAAAAACCTAAGATGTACAGTTTATTGCTGGAATGGCATATGAAAGATGAACAAGTGAAATCTGTAATGACTGAATGGGCCAGGCACAATATCATGATGGTGGATTGGGAGAAATTGTAGAAAAAAGGAATTAAATTTACCGCTTGTAATGTATTAAGAGAGAATTTGATGAAAATGATGTATAGATGGTATTTAACACCAGGGAAGTTAGCAAAAATGTATCATACTCATGATAATAAATGCTGGAAATGCAGAGAAAAAGAAGGAACCTTTTACCACATGTGGTGGACGTGCCCCAAGGTAAAAGACTGCTGGGAAAGGATTTATAATGAACTGAAAAAAGTGTTGAAAAACACATTTATTAAAAAACCAGAAGCCTTTTTACTTGATATAGTGGGGGGTGAAATCCCCAAAAAGGATGTTACTTTTTTTCTGTATGCCACAACAGCTGCGAGAATATTGCTAGCAAAGAACTGGAAGAAACAAGATTTACCAACTATAGAAGAATGGCAAATGAAGATGATGGACTATATGGAACTTGCCGAACTGACCAGGAGACTCCGAGACCAGAGAGAAGAGACAGTGGAAGAAGATTGGAAGAAGTTTAAGGAATATTTGAAAAAAATATGTTAATATTTAAATCTTAGAATAGCTTTGGAAGTGGATTTAGGCTGTAGGGTTAGAAGTAGAAGATAGTGTATTTTAAAATAGTATTATTTGCAAGTGATAAAATGTGAAGATTTTTATGGTTAAAGTAAGTGTGATGAAAAATGGTTAGAAATTATGATATATGTAAACTGCTAAAGATGAGGTAAAATGAAAATCAGATAGGGGGACTTGGGAAAGTCCACCTAACAATGTTTAGAAAAAATAAGGATAAGACAAGAATCTGTTTCTATTGTTTGTTTTCCTGTTTGTTATAAAATGAATAAAAAAACTGGGTGGGGGGAATGAAATGTCCTGCTTTTCCTGGGGACACCCCCATTTTCATCGGAGAAATGTTGGAGGATATGGAGTTATGTGACACCCACCCTAAGCCAAGGAGATAAGTAACTGTATAATCTTTAGAAGACATCTGAAGGCAGCCCTGTATAGGGAAGTTGTGTATTTTTTTAATGCTGAATGTTTTATTATGTTTTTATGTATGTTGGAAGCTGCCCAGAGTGGCTGGGGCAACCCAATTAGATGGCTGGCGTATAAAAATTCACAGATTGTTTTCCAGTCTTCTCCAATACGCTTCTGGTTCGCTATTGAACTCCTGCCCATAGAGAGAACACCTGTATTTGCCACTGCTATCAATCCATGACACATTACAGGAAGGTCTGCAGGAAGCTGAATCAATGAGAGACCTTTCTGAGCATGACAAATGATTTCATTGCCATCTAACTGGGCCCAGATTTGGGGATTCATGTTTGGAAGCATGACAAAGATCTGAATCATTAACCCAGACTGCATAGGAAACTCCACATTGTTGTGATACGTTTGCTTGTATTACTGATATCCTTTGAATCAGAGAAAGAATTCCCCCCAGCCACACACATCTCATGTTTACTCACTGGTGACTTGGTGCAGACATTTCATTGGTTATCCTGCCATATGATCATTTCTTGTGTGTTGTTGTGCGTCAGGGCATAACATGGCACTACCATGTTGGCTACCTCAAGCAGGAGATTTGGGGTAGCAAGTCATGGCTTAATTTATTATTGTTGTACTTTGGCTACCAGAGAACGGAAGGGGGGACAGTCCCTTATCCCAGCTCCATGTCCCGCTGCTGTCCCTTATTGTTGATGTCCCTTAAATAAGCTATTGAAGGTAATGGGGCTCTTTCTATGTCCAGCTGTCCTTTGTCAACAACAAATTGTTGCTTTTTTTGTGTTGAATATATGCTATATGGTAATTTATGGACCTAATAGGTATCTAAAGCCATTTGCACGCAACAAAATATGTATTTTATCAAAGTAATTGTTGATCCCTTATTTTGGCTGCTGATCCCTTATTTTCGAGGCTGCTGGTCCCTTATTTTCAAATCTGTAAGTTGACAGCTATGGGGGAGTGTCAGTTTGCGTTTTTTTAGTACAGAAAGTATCGATCTGATGTGTAGATATTGTTCCTATTCTACTTAATTCTGGAAGCTTCTAGAAGCTTCTCTGTGTGAAAGAAGCTTCATGATGTTTGGGTTATTCCTTATGGAAAGCTGAGTACAGCTGGCTTAAACTGCCTCTGTTATCTCTTTCAGTCACGGTCAAGCTGACTATAATAGGGCCAGAAGGAGCCTGGGTTTCACTTACCCGTATTTTTCGCTCTATAAGACGCACCAGACCACAAGACGCACCTAGTTTTTGGAGGAGGAAAACAAGAAAAAAAATATTCTGAATCTCAGAAGCCAGAAGAGCAAGAGGGATCGCTGAGCAGCGAAAGCAGCAATCCCTCTTGCTGTTCTGGCTTCTGGGATAGCTGCCCAGCCTGCATTCGCTCCATAAGACGCACACACATTTCCCCTTACTTTTTAGGAGGGAAAAAGTGAGTCTTATAGAGCAAAAAATACAGTACTTTCTTTTTCTATCTCTTTTCTGTCTGGTGTGGTGTTCTGTATGCTTAGTGTTAAGTTTCAGTCTTGTTACAGTGGTACCTCGGATTAAGAACTTAATTTGTTCCGGAGGTCCGTTCTTAACCTGAAACTGTTTTTAACCTGAGGTACCACTTTAGCTGCCAGCATGAGTTTGACCAAACTGCGGAAGGCAGTGGAAGACAGGAGTGCCTGGCGTGCTCTGGTCCATGGGGTCACGAAGAGTCGGACACGACTAAACGACTAAACAACAACAACAACAACCACTTTACCTAATGGGGCCTCCCGCTGCCACCACGCCGCCACCACGCAATTTCTGTTCTCATCCTGAAGCAAAGTTCTTAACCCAAGGTACTATTTCTGGGTTAGCGGAGTCTGTAACCTGAAGCGTCTGTAACCTGAAGCGTCGTAACCCGAGGTACCACTGTATAAGTTATTTTAAGTTTAAGTTAAGTCTGCTGCAACTGGATTTCTTAGGGACAGTGCCAATGCTGAATGTATTGGATTTGTGACCATTATGCTCATTTGGCTATAGCTCAGTGGAATGATATCTTCCTGACATGCAGAGAAGTTCCCAGGCTCAATCCCTGGTATCTCCAGGTACCAGGGGCGCAGGCGGCGCTGTGGTCTAAACCACTGAGCTTCTTGGGCTTGCTGATCAGAAGGTTGGCGGTTCAAATCCACTTGACGGGGTGAGCTCCTGTTGCTCTGTTCCAGCTCCTGCCAACCTAGCAGTTCAAAAGCATGCCAGTGCAAGCAGATAAATAGGTACCACTGCGGCGGGAAGGTAAAGGGCATTTCTGTGTGCTCTGGCTTCCGTCACAGTGTTCAGTTGCACCAGAAGAGGTTTAGTCATGCTGGCCACATGACCCAGAAAGCTGTCTGCAGATAAATGCCGTCTCCCTTGGCCTGAAAGCGAGATGAACACCACAACCCCATAGTCCCCTTTGACTGGACCAGGGGTCCTTTACCTTTTACCTTTACCTACCTTCTGTGTACAAATAACTGTGGTTGATTCATTACCTTGTTATTATAGACCTCTGGTAAGGGAACCTAATATGCAGGAACAGGAGAGTAAAAGCAAGTTAAGAAACCCCAGTTTGGTCCAAGGTGCAAAGGACATAATTCTCATGAACATGGTGAGCAATGTGTTGGCGTGCCAGGCAGTGTCTCCTTGTTATTCAGGTGAACAGCAGCTGTGGGCTGGTACATTGGCCAGTTTCTCTCTCCTTCAGCATCAGCATGACATCACAATGGCCTGTGTCTCTCCTTCTGGTTGGACCCATCTGTGTGAGGACACAGTGGCCAGTCTGTCCAGGGGTCCTTTACCTTACCTTTACCTCTCTCTTTTTTCCCACCTTATCTCCAGGTACAACTGGGAGAAAGGCCTGCATGAATCGCTTGAGGAATGCTGGCAGTTAATGTAGATCATACTGAGCCAGATGGCTCAATGGTTTGGCTCAGGATAAGGAAAGCCTATGTGTCGCAATAAACCTACTGGGTTTTTAAGCTGTCACAAAACTATTTGCTTTTGTTGCAACAACCAGAACTTTGGAATTTGTACTTATCACTTTATACACCTGAGCTTCCCATAGACCTATCACTGGAACTCTTTCATTTTTTTTATAGTGAATATGAATATTTTTTATACAGTGGTACCTCGGGTTAAGTACTTAATTCGTTCTGGAGGTCCGTACTTAACCTGAATCTGTTCTTAACCTGAAGCATCACTTTAGCTAATGGGGCCTCCTGATGCTGCCATGCCACCGCCGTGCGATTTCTGTTCTCATCCTGAAGCAAAGTTATTAACCTGAGGTAATATTTCTGGGTTAGCGGAGTCTGTAACCTGAAACGTATGTAACCTGAGGTACCACTGTAATGTGAATATGAAGTTATTAGCTAAGCATCTTGGACCATTATTATCGTAAATTTGAAGGGAACCAACTCTTGTCAAATTAGTGTGCCTCTTGTTTGATCAGGATTCATTTAGAACACAAAACTTGTGGCAGCACACATTTGAAAAGCATTTGAAATGGTAGGTTCTAAGTAAAGCTATGTTTATATTTTAGGTAGACATTTGTTTTCCCTCTGCAATCATCATTGGAACAAGCAGATTATTTAGTATCCTTACGGGAAATGCTGTTTCCTCAGTTTAGAATGTATGGTTTTAGTCTGGTAGGAAACATTTTGAAAGTTCTGAATGTATTGAAATTGCACAGCGGCTCATTGCTAAGAATGCAGTAACACAGCTCTTGAATTTCATAGAAGGATGTATTTATTTTCTGTGCTGTTTAGCCGAAAATAATAACAACTATACAGAAGAATAACTTTTTAATAATTCTATATGTGTGTTTGGTACATAGGAGCCAACTCCTAGATGCAGAGCTCCTTTCAGGGCCCCCAATAAAATATGAGGGGGCCAGCCCCACATGCGTGCTCCACATCTTGTGGTTGATTATGCAGGGAGGGGCTTACCTGCCACCCCCATATTTTATTCAAGTTTGCACCCCTCCTTTGGGGTATTCCCTCTGCTAGTTTGCCATTTTTTAGATGGGAAACTGAACCGGACGAGCCATTGGCCTGATCCACAGAGGGGTTCTTCTTGTGTGCAACACGTGCATATGGGGAAGTGGAGACCACGACGGACGCTTCCGCCATGCGCATCCTTTGTTGTTGTTGTTTAGTCGTTTAGTCGTGTCCGACTTTTTGTGACCAGAGCACGCCAGGCACTCCAGTCTTCCACTGCCTCCCACAGTTTGGTCAAACTCATGCTGGTAGCTTCGAGAACACTATCCAACCATCTCGTCCTCTGTCGTCCCCTTCTCCTTGTGCCCTCCATCTTTCCCAGCAGCAAGGTCTTTTCCAGGGAGTCTTCTCTTCTCATGAGGTGGCCAAAGTATTGGAGCCTCAGCTTCAGGATCTGTCCTTCCAGTGAGCACTCAGGGCTGATTTCCTTCAGAATGGATAGGTTTGATTTTCTTGCAATCCATGGGACTCTCAAGAGTCTCCTCCAGCACCATAATTCAAAAGCACCAATTCTTTGGCGATCAGCTCTCACTTCCATACATCACTACTGGGAAAACCAGAGCTTTAACTATATGGACCTTTGTTGGCAAGGTGATGTCTCTGCTTTTTAAGATGATGTGCGTCCTTACTGGTGAGCAACAAACCTACTCCTTGACCCCAGCGCAGTTTCCTTCGGAGTCAGCGCGCACGGAACTGCAGGAGGCGCATTCCTTGGCTCCGACGACGTTCCTCTTCGCTCCAGCCAGACGCTGGGAAAGACCCGCGCGCGTTTCGCCGAGGCGTCTGCAGGAAGCTCCGCCCGGCGCGCTCGCTTGTTCTTACCTGCCTGCCTGCCGGTGCCAGACAGGGAGGAGACTGAGGAATCTGGCGTTCGGGCCAGTCGTGCGTCTTTGCGCACGGGGCCCGACGAGAGCGCAGGTCATCGGCGCATCTGCGCCGGCTCCTCGGGGCCCCGCCGCCTCGGAGGGTGGGGCTGGCGGGGAAGGAGGGAGGCACCTCCTGGGCTGGCGCTGTCGGGACCTGCACCCAGCGGCTCCTCCGGGACGGGAAGAGGCGGTGGCGGCGGCGGCAGCAGCAGTAGAGACGGCGCCCGGCTTGGGAAGGAGCGAGTGAGTAGCGCGTGGATTTGGGCACCATCAAAGACTTATCGGGTGGGGATCTGGGGCACCCCGGGTGGCCGGGCTGGTGCCAGCGCGCTCGCGATTTCCCAGGCTGCTTGCGGAAGGGAAGCCCGCGATTCGGAGCAGCTCAGTCAGTGGGAACACCTGTGCCGTTGCTATGCTATGGGGAGTGGGGAGCGCTCGGGTTACTTCCAGAGGGCGGGAAGCGTGCGACTCGAGAGTTGCAGCAGTACGTTTGCTAGTACTTAGGAACGCACTAGAGGAGGCCGTGCGCACGTATTGCTGTTTAGATTATTATTAAAGCTTTTTACGTGATCTAGAAAACTTAATGTAAACAAAAAACAAAAACAGATACAAAAAGTATCTGAATGGAGTCCTTTCTTAAAGATAGTTCTTAACGCTTACCGCCCACAGAAGTTAGCAGACGCTCCCAGCTTTCATATATATACATATACATGTGTATGTATGTATGTGTGTGTGTGTATATATATATATATATATATATATATACACACACACACACACACACACACACACACATACTGTATATATATATTTCAACTTATGTACCGCCTTTATCAAACGATCCCAGGACAATGTACAACATTAAGAGCACACAAACACATATATAGGTAGAGGCTTGTAAACTGCCAGGAGAGCTTTTTCTTTACAAATGAATAAATCTTCTAAGCAGATCAAATAATATGGATAGCATATCAGATAATGCCTTGGTCATGTTATGCACACACATACACATATATATACACACTCTGATATGCTATCCATATTATTTGATCTACTTAGAAGATTTCTTCATTTGCATATATATCTCTCAGAGCTGGACTTTAATATGATGCCTTGAGCGAGGACAAAATTTGGTGCCACCACTAAATATTTATTAGTTATTAGTTTCACACTAATTCCTCTAGGCACAGTTTCTTTTTTCCAGATCTTCTCCATTGGTACTGATATAAATAATGTTGTTGTTGTTGTTGTTGTTGTGTGCCGCCTCGGCTCAGCGCCCTGTGCGGGGGAACAACCCACACTGCCTTAAAGCCAGCGCGCTATATATATATATATGTGTATGTATGTATATATATATATATATATATATATATATATGCTTATACACTGCTTGAAGAGCTTTTTCTTCTTTTCTTCACCACAGAAGACAGTTCAGAAACTTTAGTAAAGAATTTGGTGGCCAGGTTGCTCATTGGGGCAAGGCGGTTTGAGTTTATTGCACTGATCCTAGCCTGACTGCACTGGCTGCCAATTAGCTTCTGGTCCCAATTCAAAGTGCTGCCTCTCCTCATATGAACCATCCGGACCCTGAGATCAATCTCTGAGGCCCTTCTTTGTGTGTCGCCTCCACCACACAAGAATGGGCCTTTCCTGTGGTGGCTCCCTGCTTGTGGTGACTCACTGGTGCCTTCGTTACATATCTTTAGGTGCCAGGTGAAAGTGCTTCTCCTCCGCCAGGTGTTCAGCTGATTAACACTCTATGGCTTTTTAAATGTGTTTGTGGGAAGGAGGTTATAAGTTTTTGTTTTATTCTGTATTTTGTGTTCTCAATTTGTATTTTTCTGTTGTCAGCCACTCTAGGGTGTTCAGATGAGGGGGAGTATACAAATATAATAGATGATGGTGATGAATGAATGAATGAATCTTCTAAGCAGATTAAAAAATATGTACAGCCAGAAGGATGATTGCTCTAACAAACTTGGTTTCCAGCACCAAAATTTCCTTCCAGAGGAGCACCTTAAAAGATTGCAGATTTAATGGACTTTCAAGTCTTGAATAAACTATTGGGAGGGGTGTGGTGTGTTTGGGGGGAGGGGAGTGTTAAAGAAAAAGACAAGACCTTGAAAACAAGAGACATCTGGCATATTTATTGAGTTTGATGGATAGCGGAGGATTTTCTTTTGTTGTTGCTGGGTCATAGAGTTCAGGAAAATAATAGTTCATAGAAGCTCCTTGGAATTTAATTAGTGGTTCTTCCTGTTTATTGGGGGGGGGGTGGAGATTCCAAGGATTGCATTGAATGGGATGTATCCACAGAATCGCTCCAGAAAAGGCATCCCCATTGAAAACTACGGAATGCACTTCAGGATATAATATCATTTAGAAACAATTATTATTATTTATTAAATTTGCATACCGCCCTATACCCACAGGTTTCAGGGCGGTTCACTACACAAAAACACAATATAAAAACAAAAAATACATAATCAAAACAGAAACAAAAACAACCCAAGAACACACACACACACACACACCACATTTTAAAAGGGCATTGGACGTCAATCAGCCAAAGGCCTAGTTAAAGAGGAATGTTTTTGCCTGGAGCCTAAAGGTATATAATGAAGGCACCAGCCAAACATTCATGGGAATATCTTTAGTTGGCTTCAGTCATCTTGGTCCTAAACTAGGTGAAGTGGCCTTCACAGCCGGGTAAAAAAAATGCCTCTCTTTTTTCCCTTCGCCTCCTTTCTTTCTGAACAGATGTTGACTTTTCTTCCATTCTTGAGCCTCTGGGATTTTCAGTAGCAATATGACTTCGTCGAATGAATATGGTTCCAGTTCCTGGGAGCTCATTGTTGCTATTGATCACCAGTGCGGAGGGGAGCAAAAGGAAAGCACCCTCCAAGTATCAGGAGATCTTCACATCGGAGGAGTGATGCTTAAGCTCGTGGAACAAATCAGTGAGTTCAAAGATATATACTTTTCTGTATATGCACCAAAGCAGAACACTTTGGTTAATTTCCTTATATGGGCAGTTTCTTCAAGTGTCACTATACAACAACTCTTCATTGGTGTTCATGTTTTTGGGGGGGAGGGGATAGGATGTGTCCTGTTTAAAAAATTGCAGGATAAACCCTTTTTGTTAATAAAGGACTAGATTCAGCTAAATAGTTGCATTAGTGGGAGTTAGTACAAGAAGTCCCATTAGTGCAACAGGGCTCCCGCTACCCCCAAAATTGGCTGTGAGGAGTGGGGGGGTCAGGAGAACCCCCAGAATGGTGTGCATGGGGAGAAGAGGGGAGATTATTCTGTGCAACAAGCAGAAATGTTTGTGCTGACAGAATGACTCAGTAGTGCAACACTTGAGTTCCTCCCAATACTTTTAATCTTTTGCTGCATTCTAATTTTGTATTGCACATTTTGTTTTGCTTTTAAATTGTAAGCCACTTTGAGAGAGAGAGAGAGAGAGAGAAAATATTTGTAGCAAGCAACAAATAATTATAATTATTAGTAACGCTTGGATGACTTGCAGTAGACCCGTGATGGCCAAACTTGGCCCTCCAGCTGTTTTGGGACTACAGTTCCCATCATCCCTGACCACTGGTCCTGTCAGCTAGGGATGATGGGAGTTGTAGTCCAAAAACAGCTGGAGGGGCAAGTTTGCCCATCACTGCAGTAGACGGTCAAGAGATTCTGACTTTCGTTGATTAACAAGAGCAACAACCAAAGGCTTGTTCTTCCTTCTTTCAAATTAGGTTTTCAGCTGATTGTCAGGGCTTCCAAGTGTCGTGCCCCACATGTGGCAAAAAGAGGTCACTTGAGGTCAAGGTGACATCATGGGATAGACAGATAGGCAGCCGCACCTACCTATCAAACTTGGGGAACTGGGAAAAATAAGCATCCGGCTCACCAGCCTAGGTGCAAAGTAGAGCCAGGTGGATTCGTGTTTACATAAGAAGGCTTATAATGGTACCTGTTATTTGAACTCAGGGATGGGAAACCCGCAGCCCTAAAAATGTTGTCGCACTACAACTCCCAACATCCCTGACCAATCACCTTTAGCAGGTTGTTAATACTTGTGCTTGGTTTTGTTGTTTTCCCCAGGAGTGTCGCAGGACTGGTCAGACTATGCCCTTTGGTGGGAGCAGAAGCAGTGCTGGCTTCTCAAAACTCACTGGACGCTGGATAAATATGGGGTTCAAGCAGATGCCAAGCTGTTGTTCACTGTTCAGCACAAAATGTTGCGCCTTCGCCTGCCGAGCATGAAAACGGTGAGGCTGAATGTTAGCTTCTCGTCCGTGGTCTTCAAGGTAGTTGGAGACATCTGCAGGACCCTTGGTAAGTGTGGCCTCTCCAAGACTCTGGGTAGTTATATTTGGTGACCTGAATATGTGTTGCTAACACAATTGTTGTTGTGGTTTAGTCGTTTAGTCGTGTCCGACTCTTTGTGACCCCATGGACCAGAGCACGCCAGGCACTTCTGTCTTCCACTGCCTCCCGCAGTTTGGTCAGATGCATGCTGGTATCTTCGAGAACACTGTCCAACCATCTCATCCTCTGTCATCCCCTTCTCCTTGTGCCCTCAATCTTTCCCAACATCAGGGTCTTTTCCAGGGAGTCTTCTCATGAGGTAGCCAAAGTATTGGAGCCTCAGCTTCAGGATCTGTCCTTCCAGTGAGCACTGAGGGCTGATTTCCTTCAGAATGGATAGGTTTGATCTTCTTGCAGTCCATGGGACTCTCAAGAGTCTCCTCCAGCACCATAATTCAAAAGCATCAATTCTTTGGCGATCAGCCGCCTTTATGGTCCAGCTCTCACTTCCATACATTGCTACTGGGAAAACCATAGCTTTAACTATACGGACCTTTGTTGGCAAGGTGATGTCTCTGCTTTTTAAAATGCTGTCTAGGTTTGCCATCACCTTTCTCCCAAGAAGCAGGCGTCTCTTAATTTCGTGACTGCTCTTTGCTAACACAATTAGAAGTATACAAAGATGCATTATATACTGAGTCAGACAATTGTTCCTTCTAACTTAGTACTCCCTGCACTGACTAGCAGCTGTTCTTTATATATATATATATATATATATATATATATATATATATATATATATATATATAATTTTTATTGATTTTAACATATAAATTATAAAATGTACCACAAAGCTTATCACTTATACAATCTTTTTAGACTTCCATCAGCACCTCTGATGATCCACATTTTAACCACTTCTTATGCATTTCTTATTTGTTTCGCCAATTAAATCCGGATTTTTTAGTGTTTTGGAGTCTACCGCTATGCCGAACAAGCTTGAGGCTGCGCTTCTCGAGGGTAGAAAATGGCGTCCCATGCCGGCGTCTCAATCTCGCTGCTCTTTTTGCTCCTTAAAGGAGCTTTTTTTGGCAGCAGAGAGACCGCTCTATGGCTTGCAGGGATCCTCTCCTCAGGATCTTCCTCCTGAGGCTTTTGAGGGCTTGAGGCGCCCTTACAAAAACCCTGTTTCCCCCCCAAAAAAGCTGGATTCTCCCCAGAGGGCTTGCAAATCGGTTCCGCGGTAAACCGGAAGTGTGACTAGCAGCAGTTCTGCAAGGTTTCAGACGAGGCTGCCTCCCAAAGCCTGTGTTCTGCCATTGACCTATGTCCCTTCCCACAATTGCAATCCCTTCCATATCTTTTGCCTTGTGGTTGGCTTCCCATGAAGTCGCTCTTTGCAAAGGATGGAAACAGAACAACATCTGGCTTTGGTAAATTTCGCCCCATGTTGTTCGGTGCGGGTTATAATTCCTAAGGCTGTTTGATGATCTAAGAATGAGCTTTCTGCTTCTGTGATTAAAGGAAAGAGTTGCTTCCTCAGTTATCTGTGTTACCCATATATAGATATTCTATACAGTGGTGCCTTGGTACCCGAACGGCTTGCCTCGTGAACAAATTGGCTCCTGAACGCCGCAAACCCGGAAGTGAGTGTTCTGGTTTGCAAACATTTTTCAGAAGCCAAACATCTAACACGACTTCCATGGCTTCCAATTGAGTGCAGGTTTCAGGAGTCAAACGGACTCCCAGAACAGAATAAGTTTGACAACCAAGGTACCACTGTACTGTTTGTTAATCCCAAGCTAATTGGATGAAAGCCCAATACAGTGGTACCTCGGGTTACATATGCTTCAGGTTACAGACTCCGCTAACCCAGAAATAGTACCTTGGGTTAAGAACTTTGTTTCAGAATGAGAACAGAAATCATGCTCCAGCGGCGCGGCAGCTGCAGGAGGCCTCATTAGCTAAAGTCAGGGGGCATTTTACAGAGCAACACCCCATGTGGAGCTGTTGCAGGAAGGAAATATGGTCCTCCTCACCCAGGGTGGATAAAGATCAATGATTTATTTTTTAAAAAAAATTAAAAAAACAGGGAGTTTTATTTAAATTGGATTTTTAAAATAAAATGCGTTTGGAGAAAAAATCTTTCTAAAAATAGTTTTCTATTTAAGTTACATTATAGTCCAAAGGCTATTCATCAAGAAATAAGGGTTTGTTTTAAGCTTTTCATGTGTGCTAAAACTCAGTCTAAGGTGTGTGTTTTTTTTAAAAAAATTGTTTAACCACATCAGTTAACAAACATGGATACATATGCTATAATGTTTTATTGTTTTAATTAAATAAATTGTTTAAATTGTTATTAAGGAAATGGTTATTTTTCTCCTTCCAATAAAGTACAGCAGGAAAGTTGTCCAAATATAAACAGTTAACCTCACAATCATTTCATAATTTTCTGTCAATGTATTTCTAATAGTATAACCAAATCAGTCATTTTTGATATAACTGTAAAAAACTACTGTGAAAATTTATTATTCCAAAAATGAAACCTTCATCTGGTTGCAAATATTAAGATTATACCAGCAAGAATGAGTCTTTCGGTAAAAAAAAATAATGTTTTAAATCAAGTCTTACTGACTAGTGAGTTAAATCGTGATTGATTTAAATCATATCGATTGATTTAAATCAAATCCACCTGTCCTCACCTGTGCATTATTATTATTATTATTTGAATCTATATAAGCACTTTCTTCCCATATACTGTATTTTTTGCTCTATAAGACTCACCTTTTCCCTCCTTAAAAGTAAGGGGAAATGTGTGTGTGTGTTATGGAGCAAATGCAGGCTGCGCAGCTATCCCAGAAGCCAGAACAGCAAGAGGGATTGCTGCTTTCACTGTGCAGTGATCCCTCTTGCTCTTCTGGCTTCTGAGATTCAGAATATATTTTTTTCTTGTTTTCCTCCTCCAAAAACTAAGTGCGTCTTCTGGTCTGGTGCATCTTATAGAGCAAAAAATACGGTATGTAAGGTTGGTTGTGATCTACAATCAGCTTTTCAAACAGCCCAGGAACCTCTTTACTTTTCTGAACAGTGTTCCTCTTTTCTCCACCCGACGCTGCATTGCAGACGGCTTTGGGTGGTATTTCAATTATGGTTTATGTTGTGGAGCAGTTATCCTTTGTTGCACGGAAGGAGCTGCTGTATGCACTTCTTTAGATCAGAGGTTCTATCTGTAGAAAAGGGACGCGGGTGGCGCCGTGGGTTAAACCACAGAGCCTAGGACTTGCCGATCAGAAGGTCAGTGGTTCGAATCCCCACGATGGAGTAAGCTCCCGTTGCTCAGTCCCAGCTCCTGCCAACCTTGTAGTTCGAAAGCACGTCAATGTGCAAGTAGATAAATAGGTACCGCTCTGGCAGGAAGGTAAACGGCGTTTCCATGCGCTACTCTGGTTCACCAGAAGCAGCTTAGTCATGCTGGCCACATGACCCAGAAGCTGTACGCCAGCTGCCTTAGGCAATAAAGCGAGATGAGAGCCGCAACCCCAGAGTCGACCACGACTGGACCTAATGGTCAGGGGTCCCTTTACTTTTACTATCTGTAGGCTAAGCCAGACCCCACCTAGAGTACTCCGGGCACAGCTGTTCAAAGAAGGCTAATGGGAGCAGGAACCACCCTGAGATCTACAGATAAAGGGCAGTATATTAAATAAATTAATAAGTAGAGAAGAGGGCAACAAAGACAGTGAGGGGCCTGGGGAGGAAGTCCAAAGAGGAAACACTGAATGAATCAGTTGGGTGTCTGACTCAGTTAGCTCAGTCAGTAGAGCATGGAACTTTTAATCTCAAGGTTGTGGGTTTGGCAAAAGATTCCTGCATTGAAAGCAGTTGGACAAGATAGCAGAAGAACTCTCACCTAGATTCTGGGCAAATTTATTTCCTGTTCCTCCAGAGAGTAGGACTTGAACAATTGGGTTTGAATTATAAGAAAAAAGAGTATAAGGAAATGGGGCAAATTGCTCTGATGGAAAACCTTACCTTTCAAGTAAAGGCTCAAAGAAATAGTCTGGAAGCAGATAAATTTTATGCCATATGATATAAATTTATCGAGGGACGCGGGTGGCACTGTGGGTTAAACCACAGAGCCTAGGACTTGCCGATCAGAAGGTTGGCGGTTCGAATCCCCGCAACAGGGTGAGCTCCCATTGCTCGGTCCCTGCTCCTGCCAACCTAGCAGTTCGAAAGCACGTCAAAGTGCAAGTAGATAAATAGGTACCACTCTGGCAGGAAGGTAAACGGCGTTTCCGTGCGCTGCTCTGGTTCTCCAGAAGCAGCTTAGTCATGCTGGCCACATGACCCGGAAACTGTACGCCGGCTCCCTCTGCCAATAAAGCGAGATGAGCGCTGCAATCCCAGAGTCGGCCACGACTGGACCTAACGGTCAGGGGTCCCTTTACCTTTATACATTTATCAAGCATATAACTTAAGTCTTAGGGCGTTCTTCACCCTCCCACAACTCTCGGAAGATTTTGGACTATATTTGGCATGGATACAGAAGCACCTTGTTGTTGATTTAACGTTTGATTGTCCCACACTTGTTTGTTTCATTTGTTATGAGTATTATTCTATGTGTTTTATTTTTACGTACCTTAAACTTGATGTAAAAAAGTAATAA
Organism: Podarcis filfolensis; assembly: GCF_964270895.1. Lineage (NCBI taxonomy): Eukaryota > Metazoa > Chordata > Lepidosauria > Squamata > Lacertidae > Podarcis > Podarcis filfolensis. The sequence continues at coordinate 11,011,889 of NC_139606.1, read as the reverse complement.
TAATAATAATAATAATAATAATAATAATAATAATAATAAGTTATTCCAAAAAAGAAAGAAAGAATAGAAACATTTTCTCTCAAAAAAGAAAGAGGATATAGTCTAAACATTAAGGACCTATTATATCCAGAAAAAAATTCATATATATACCTTGGTTAATGTGAAGCAGAGATGAATATCAGACAGATAGACAGACAGAGTATACACAGACACACACTAGGGTTTCCGGTTTCCGCCCCATCTCGTTTCGCTGCCCACCTACTTGTCAACCCCATTGCCAACTATCCTTCCCCCATACTTAATCAACCCCCCTCCCTTTACACTTCAACGCCACACCCCCCATGAGCAACTCTGGATTTGTTTTTGCGAAGAAAAATGGAATGCACCATCGCAATAAAATTATTTACCGTATTTTTTGCTCTATAAAACTCACTTTTTCCCTTCTAAAAAGTAAGGGGAAATGTGTGTGCGTCTTATGGAGCGAATGCAGGCTGCGCAACTATCGCAGAAGCCAGAACAGCAAGAGGGATTGCTGCTTTCACTGCGCAGCGATCCCTCTTGCTCTTCTGGCTTCTGAGATTCAGAATATTTTTTTTCTTGCTTTCCTCCTCCAAAAACTAGGTGCGTCTTGTGGTCTGGTGCATCTTGTAGAGCGAAAAATACGGTATCTCTCTTTAGAGAGAGAGGAGGAGGAAGTGGTTCTGAAACTGTCAAAATGGCAGTGATAACGTACCATCTTCCTACTGGTACAAATCTCACAGAGTTAATGGCGTTTGCATCGACACGGCAGCTTGAGGTTGCTGCCTCAACCCAATAAGGCTATTTTTAGGCCACGAATTTCGGAACGACCGCAGTGCATATCGTTCACATCTCCTGTGGCATGTGAATTAACGCGCACGCTCCCCAGGGATGGAATTTTGTCACCCCGAGCCATATTAACAGCTGTGCAATTCACTATCTAAATTCCTAGCGCATGACTGTAAACCTGTCTTGAGTGTCACAATTGCTATGATGAAAGCCCCAGATATTGCTCAACTGGAATTTGGCTCTTCAGTCTTCCTAACCACAAATAACAGTTATGGAGCAGATAAATTAGTTCAGCCTGCGGGAGAATATGTGCGACCAAATTAACTGAATAAAAGCATTGTTTGGCTATAAGACCGTAATTAAAGAAGAAGGGAAAGTAAGGTAAAGGTAAAGGTACCCCTGCCCGTACGGGCCAGTCTTGCCAGACTCTAGGGTTGTGCGCTCATCTCACTCTATAGGCCGGGAGCCAGCGCTGTCCGCAGACACTTCCGGGTCACGTGGCCAGCGTGACAAGCTGCATCTGGCGAGCCAGCGCAGCACACGGAACGCCATTTACCTTCCCGCTGGTAAGCGGTCCCTATTTATCTACTTGCACCCGGAGGTGCTTTCGAACTGCTAGGTTGGCAGGCGCTGGGACCGAACGACGGGAGCACACCCCGCCGCGGGGATTCGAACCACCGACCATGCGATTGGCAAGTCCTAGGCGCTGAGGTTTTACCCACAGCGCCACCCGCGTCACTAAGAAGGGAAAGTAGGAGGCCCCTAATGCAATTGATTGTGTTTTCAGAACACTGCAGTACTTCTGCTACAATATCAGCAGTTAGTTCTATTGCTTGAGTTGACTGACGAAATAAAATCGGGTCAATCATACACATCAGACCATGTTTGTTCTACATATGCAGAGATGCAGCCCTGCAGTTCTCATCCCTGCACCCTGGTCAAGCAAGCAAGGAGAATGTTCCCATACACTGGGAAAAGGAAAGAAAACAACACACAATATTTCTTGTTTGAATTGCCAGCTCGAAGGTAGTCAGGTTCATTTTTATTTTATTTTTATTCATTTCCAAGGTTTCCCCCTCCCCTAAAAATAACTTTTATTAATATAGAAAATTTGAGGAAAAGAAACATAACGTTTATGTGCTGCCCTTTGATATAATAAATTTATTCAGGGAGGGTTGCAAATGAAATATTGTAAGCACAGGCAAGGCTGCAAGAGCTCAACCAAATTTGTCAAAGCTCCGGAAGCACAAATGAGGGAAGCTTTTTCAGCCTGTTCTCCTCAAAGATGTTTCCATTTTTACCTTCCGAAACTCCGTCCCAGGTATCAGACGGCCAGAAGAACTCTCTCTACTGAGACCATCGGAAGATGCGAAAAAGAAAAAGAGAAAAGACAAAGACAAAGAACCAGTCATAGAAGATATTTTAAATCTGAACAACTCTCCTGTGAGTTTGGGATTGCCAGGTAAATAACCCAACAGACACTACTGAGTTTATTTACTTACTTATTTGGTAAGTAAGGCACTTGTGATCTTTCAATTTGTCACAAGCAACAGAGGAAAGAGAGGGAAGGAATACGTGTTGAGTTCATAAGAAGGCTTACTTTCGGTAGCGGGTGAGCATTATGGGGTTGTATCAAAGGCTGAATTAATTTATCAAACTTTTTTTTTAGCTTTTGAAATCATTTTTTATTTGATTTTACAAATGGAAATTAGTTACAATACCAAATACATATCCGTAAAATGAGATTTCTCTGAATCTCGAGACTCCCCCCAATCCCCTCCGTGGGTCCTATTGTCAACATTTCTGATTGCATATTACTTCATAATCTATGTTTTATAACCATCCATATTATCCGTAGTATTTGTGGCACTACAAGTGAGATTAAAATCCTGCTAATGTTTTCATCCACTTATAGTGGTCTCCTAAATAAATTATAAACTTTCCCCATTCTTTCTTGAATTTCTTCTTGGTCTCTGAGTTTCCCAGTCCGTTTTGCCATCTTAGCATAGTCTGACAGTGTAGTTTCCCATTCCTCTCTGGTGGGGACTCTTTCTTCTTTCCATCTCTGGGTGGTTTTTCAAACTTTTTTATGGTGAAGAAGGGCAAAACCATTCTCCACCATCTGCATTGTGACACCCATAAAATTGGTAAAGGTAAAGGGACCCCTGACCATTAGGTCCAGTCGTGGCCGACTCTGGGGTTGCGGCGCTCATCTCGCTTTATTGGCCGAGGGAGCCGGCGTACAGCTTCTGGGTCATGTGGCCAGCATGACTAAGCCGCTTCTGGCGAACCAGAGCAGTGCACGGAAATGCCGTTTACCTTCCCGCCAGTAAAAGGTAAAGGTAAAGGGACCCCTGACCATTAGGTCCAGTCGTGACCGACTCTGGGGTTGCAGCGCTCATCTCGCTTTATTGGCCAAGGGAGCCGGCGTACAGCTTCCGGGTCATGTGGCCAGCATGACTAAGCCGCTTCTGGCGAACCAGAGCAGCGCACAGAAACGCCGTTTACCTTCCCGCCGGAGCAGTACCTATTTATCTACTTGCACTTTGACGTGCTTTCAAACTGCTAGGTTGGCAGGAACAGGGTCCGAGCAATGGGAGCTCACCCTGTTGTGGGGATTTGAACCATCGACCTTCTGATCAGCAAGTCCTAGGCTCTGTGGTTTAACCCACAGCACCACCCGCGTCCCTATAAAAACTGGTACCCAAGTCCAAAAAGGCATCAATACAATCTGGAGGGAATCAGTGGTCTCCGCAGTAACAAATCTTGCTAGCTGTGCTGGATGATGGCAGTGAAGGCCTTGAGCGTCTTTCAGTCTGCTGAACAAGGAGAAAATGGAGAGAGAAGCTGGTGGGATAACTATCTGTCTGTGGGAGGCTATCTCTGGAGCTGTGCGCAAAATGGCCTCTTGAAATTCTCCCCTCTGTGGGCAGAAGGAAAGACTGAGGCTACATCCACACCATGTATTCAAAACGCATGGCTTCCCCCAAAGAATTCTGGGAACTGTAGTGTGTTAAGGATGCTCTCAGAATCCTGTGACCTGTTTCTCCAAGGAAATGGAAAGCTCTTCAACAGTTTCCCAGGCGTGGGGGCTCACCATTGGCAGCCTCTGTCACCAAGTTTGGCTTTGTTTATTCTGCTGCTGTTGGCAAAGTGTCCACCATTTTGAATCCACCCCAGTGCCTCAGGCCTAGCATCCTTCTGGGCTATTGGAAGGGTAGGAAATAGTGGCTGCCGAAGCAAGCAAAACACAAAAACCAAGCAAAAAGTGGTAGAAAATAATGGGAGATTAGTCTGCAATGTAGCCTTCTTTACTTGGGTGGGGCAACGAGACAAAGGAAAATCTCAGGAAGTTTATCAGAAAAATGTTTCCTGAGAAATGGTGACTCTGCTCTAGTTTGTTCCTCCCATTTCAGTCTCCCACCAGATCCCCTCAGGATTAGCCTGTTGAAAAAGGGACAGTTGTAGTATGATAGATTGGCTATCAAAGGGAGTGAGTTTTCCTTGGTGGAATGGGCTCCTCTTCTCCCCAGCAATGTCTTCTGGTTTGTGTCACTGATCTCTTGCCTTAGAAGCCACTTATCCTGGAAAGCTATCAAGAGGAACAAAGGAGGTTCACTGAAAGGACCTGGCCAGGAAAGAAGGGACACAGTTTGCAGTCTTGGCTAATGAACCGCAGTCGCATGGGAGCTGTTGCTCTAGCTGAGTCACAAAGTGCCTTTCTCAGGAAAGCAAAGCTCTGGCTGCTACGAATTCGGTCCTGGGGTACTGGGCACGTGAAAGTTGTCTGCTCAAACCACCCCAGAACAGCCTTTTAAAAAATGGTATTAAGGCTGCCATTCTGTACCCCTTTACATGAGGGTAATCCCCATGGAAAAAATAGGTCTTGCTTTTGAGTAGACATGTAGAGACATTATGCAGTCAGTAACTGGGAGCACCTAGCTCGTTCCTCATTCCTTCACCACAGTATGCTCTTAGCCTTAAAGAGACTTTGATTTCTTCCATTTCCTTTGTTATGAGCAGCTCCCATCAGGGATGAGACAAACCTGCACCCCTCTAGATGTCACTACAACTCCCATGATCCCCAACCATTGGCCATGCTGCTTTGAGCTGATGGGATTTGGAGTCCAGCATTGCCTGGAGAGAGCGGAGTTTTCTATACCTGTTTTATAGAAGGTCACTTCTGAGATCAGCCAGGAAAAGTCACTTTCCTTGTTTTGATACTGGCTGTGCTGTTGTAAACTCCTCTATTTGTTCATCTCCTCTATTTCAGCATGATTGTTCATCTCCTCTATTTCAGCAAGCCCTGGCTTCTATAGCAAAACCATGACTCCCATCTACGATCCTGTCAGTGGGACACCTGTCTTGTCTGCAGTTGCCTGGTTTGGTGACAGTCCTCTGGCCAAGCAGAGCTGGAACAACCTCGCCTTCAGCCCTTCGAGCTGCACACCGGAATCGCTTGCCAAAATGTACCAGCCTCGGACTCTGGTCGACAAAGCAAAGCTGAATGCTGGGTAAGAGACTCCTCCGCTGGATATCAGGATTAGCCAGTTTGGACAAGCCAGGATAGGTCATGAGTGTGTGATGTCCTTCCGTGGGCTTATTATTATTATTATATCTTTATTTATACCTTGCCATTTTCCCTGGCAGGGACTCGAGGCAGCTTACAGTATTACAGTGGTACCTCGGGTTACATACGCTTCAGGTTACAGACTCTGCTAACCCAGAAATAGTACCTCGGGTTAAGAACTTTGCTTCAGGATGAGAACAGAAATCGTGCTCCAGCGGCGCAGTAGCAGCAGGAGGCCCCATTAGCTAAAGTGGTGCTTCAGGTTAAGAACAATTTCAGGTTAAGAACGGAGCTCCGGAATGAATTAAGTACTTAACCCAAGGTACCATTGTATGGGGGGTTTTTTTACGGGGGGAAGGGAGACTGAAAATCAGTGATACAGCCAAAAGTTCTTGATTTAAACCCCGGGATCTCCAGGTAGGTCTGGGAGACAGTGCCTGAAGCCCCGATTGCATGGTTATATGCTTCCTTGTTTCTCCCAGACGCCTTGCAAATTAACAGGTTCCTTCCTGCTCTGTTCCTTTGTCTCCCGTCCTCTTTCAGATGGTTAGATTCCTCTCGGTCACTTATGGAACAAGGTATCCAGGAGGACGACCAGCTTTTGTTACGCTTCAAGTACTATTCTTTCTTTGATCTGAATGCAAAAGTAAGTAACTCTTAAAGAGTCGCTTCCCTTCACGGTCTGTCGTGACTTAGGGCATGTTGGATAAAGAGCAACTGCGAGGATCTTACTAGGTTTCCTGTTTCTTCTCTGAGTTTTGGCCATCTGCGACTCAGGTAGCAAATGCATATCTACCCCTCCTCATGGCACTTGCCTGTACACTGGATTCAGCTAACTCATTCCACTAATGGAAGCCAGTGCAATGACTCCTGCTAACATCTTGGAAACCCACCCAGGCACCTGCCTCAAATCCGCTCTGGAGAGTTTGGAAAACTGCAGAACATCCCGGGAAGGAGAAGGGAGATGGTTTCTGAACAATCTCCACAGCACTCCGTTGAATTCCACCATCTAGATAATACATTTCTATTTCCCACAACTATAAATACCAGTATTATAAATATCACAATGCAATAACTATAACACATTACTAATTTACCACGTAGAAAAACTGCTGTAATTATAATATAAGAATCATAATTTATTGCTTATATCCTGACCAAAGCCAAGCTGTGCTTCCATGTAGCTTTGGGAAGGGTAATGCTTGATTCTTTCTCCTGTGCAAAGAAAGATGAAAGCCACTCTCAAATGCCTAGTTGCAAGGGCTCTCATCAGAGGTGCATTTGAGCTCAGGTCCAGAGCTCAAATGCAACACACTATCTGGCTATAATAATAATAATAATAATAACAACAACAACAACAACAACTAATAATATAATTTATTATTCATACCCTACCCATCTGGCTGCGTTTCCCCACCACTCTGGGCGGCTCCCAATAAAATATTAAAAACACGATAAAACATCAAACATTAAAAACGTCCCTAAACAGGGCTGCCTTCAGATGTCTTCTAAAAGTCAGATAGTTGTTTATTTCCTTGACATCTGATGGGAGGGTGTTCCATGGGATGCGAACCACCACCAAGAAGGCCCTCTGCCTGGTTCCCTGTAGCCTCACTTCTCGCAGGGAAGGAACAGCCAGAAGGCCCTCAGAGCTGGACCTTGGTGTCCAGGCTGAATGATGGAGTGGAGACACCCCTTCAGGTATACTGGGCCAAGCCCATTTCGGGCTTTAAAGGTCAGCACCAACACTTTGAATTGTGCTCAGAAATGTACTGGGAGCCAATGTAGGTCTCATCAACGTTAATGTTCTACCTATTCTTCATGAATTCAGTTAAACGTTTCCTCTTACCTTTTAACGTTTTCTCTCTCCTGCCAACTATCTCTGTCTGACTCAGGCTAGCTTCCTATTAGAAGCGCACAGGGTTGAGGCATTGTGTGTTTGTGTGTCGCACTGCTTAGCTGTACATAATGACAGGCTCACTCAAGATGTTGGCCACCACTGGCTGAGAGCCTTTGGCCGCCTCTGACACAACATGGCCTTGTTTGTCTTCTCCTGGCAGTACGACGCGGTGCGAATCAACCAGCTCTACGAACAAGCCCGCTGGGCCATTCTGCTGGAGGAGATAGATTGCACAGAGGAAGAAACCTTCATATTTGCTGCGCTGCAGGTACGTACTTGATCCTCAAGTTGACAAACCAGTTTCCCCATCTGCGGCAGGCAAACACCTGCCAGGACACGAACACAATGAACCGAGCTCAGACTGGTTCCTCTCTGCAAGCCCTTTCCTTCTCCTGCTCCAACCCCGCCTCTCTCGGCAGTGATTAACGGGTTGGCTCTTTCAAGCTCCGTTGAGACCCATGTAAATAATTGACAGGTGCCCCCAGTCTTTTAGGGCTGCAACTGCCAAGTTACACTTTGGTAGAACGAATCTAACCACACGAAATGCAAACAGAACCATCCCTCTCAAAGCATTGTTCTATGCTTGCCACTTCCAAGCAATTGGTCATTTCAGGAAGAGTGCTACAGGAATCAGTTTCTTTCAGATGAGAGAAGAGTGTTTCTATACTTTTTTTCTGCTTTGCTTACAACAATGCAGGCAGAGTGGAAACAAACAGGCATCTGTCCTGCTAGCCCCTGCAACAGAGTCCCAGAAAGTGATTTCTGCAGGCTCCGCGTTCATTGTTAAAATGCACAATAAAACTATCTGCTTGTAATGTTGAAATATTAAGGCCCATGGTCAAAATATGCAATAAAACAGAGCCGGTGTGGAATAGTGGTTAGAGTGATGTCCCAGGATCTGGGAGATTAGGGTTCAATGCCTGATTTGGCCATGAAGTTCACTGGGTGACCTTGGGCCAGTCACTGTCTCTCAGCCTACCTCCCAGGGTTGTTGTTCGGATAAAATGGAAAGGTAACAGAATTGAGTATTGAGCTCCTTGCAGGACAGGTGGGGTGTAAATATACAATGTTCCCATTAATACACGGTGATTAAAATTGGAGACTTTGGTCAAACAGGAGACTCCAATCTCCTGTTGTGCTTGGCTGTTGTTACTAAGACTTTCTGAGAGCTGATCCAAAAATGGGACAAATCTAATGCATACATTTTTTCCTGTTTCTTTTTGTATAATTTTTATTACATTTTCTGTTTTACATTTTAGAATATTCATTTAAACAACCTTAAAATATCAATGATATTTTCCATGGCTCATTTTGCATAACATAAATCCCTTCATATTTTATATAAACTAAACCATTCAGTATTTCCTTATTACATCCATCAAAACTTACTTACACTGTAGAATTTATCTTAATGCTGTCCACGTTTTCAAATGTTTCACAATTTCCGCCCATATATTCAATAAACATTTTCCAATCTTCTTTAAACGTATGTTCTTCTTGTTCTCTTATTCTATATGTTAGGTCCGCATTCTGCACATATTCCATCAGTTTAAGTTGCCATTCTTCTTTGGTTGGGACTTGGCTCGTTTTCCATTTGGGGGCTAACGAAACATTCATATGCATTAATAGAATCATAGAATCATAGAATCATAGAGTTGCAAGAGACCACAAGGGCCATCGAGTCCAACCCCCTGCCATGCAGGAAACTTTTGTAATGCATTCATCTTTTAAAAGGATGGCTTCATAAGATTTTGTTACCGGCTCACAAAAAATCCCTCCTGGATGTGAAGCCAACGTACCATCTCTTGCTCAACTCTCTGTCTTTATCTTGTTATCTTTCCTGTAGTACCACATCAGCAAGTTGACACTGTCATCGGGGTCACAAGTTTTCACAACCGAAGCAGAAACGGATGAAGTGGAGGCGGCCCTTTCTAACCTTGAAGTCACTCTGGAAGGGGGGAAAGCAGAGAATATTTTGGTATACCACGCACACGCATGCTTTTAGAGGTCAAAGTTGAGAAAATTGGGTGGGCAGAGGAGTGGGGTCAGTGACGTGTCACTAAGCATTTCTCAATCTACATCCGATAGGGCAGGTGTGGCCAACACAGGAAACCCTCCAGAAGTGGTAGACTCATAGAGTTGGAAGAGACACTCATGATGATCTCTTCCAACCTCCTGCAATTCAGGAATATGCAGCTGTCCCTTACGGCAATGGTTTTCAACCAGTGGGCCATGGCACCCTAGGGTGCCTTGAATAGTGATCAGGGGTGCCACGGGCAACACTAGCCTCCATCCCTCTTTCCTTCCCTTCCTCCTTTGATACCCCCTCACATCTCTGCCTCCCAAAGGCTTGCACAGCTGTTCGTTGCAGCAGCCCTGGCTACAAGCTCCCCAGGTGAATGGTGCCTTTGGGGCTGGTCAGAGTGTCTGGTTGCCAGGAGCTGAGGCGGTCTTGGAGTAAGCAAGCAAGTGGGTGAGGGAGCCCAGCCAGGCAGTCCTCCAGCCCTTGCTGTTGGGAATGGACAGTGTGAGGAGGCACCTCTCTTTGGGGCAGGGGGCAGCAGCAGCGGCTGCCCAGAGGACTCCCAAGGAGAGGGGAGAGGAGGCTGAGGGAACACCCCACAAGGGAGGTTGTTTGAGAAAGGGTGAGAGGTTGCCAGCTCTGCAGGCAACAGGTGACATAACTGGGCTCCTGAGCCCCACAGGGCTTCCACAGAAAGAATGTAGGTGGTATGGGGAGCCCTGGACTCAAAAATGTTGAAACCCTTTGTCATGCGGGGATCAACCCTTCAACCTTGGCTTGATCAGCACCATGCTCTAACCAACTGAGGTACCTGGGCGTTGGACAATGACTTCCATTATCCCTGTCCATTGGTCATGATAGTTGGGGTTGATGGGAGCTGTAGTCCAGCAACATCTCAGGGGTTCCATTTTGGCCATCCCTGTAATATGGGAACACAAACTGACTCCATTCCAATGACAGTCCATCTCTTGTATGGTTGCAACTCTTCTACTGAAATACCGTATTTTTCGCACCATAGGGCACACCGGACCATAGGGCGCACCCAGTTTTTAGGGGGGGGAATCAAGGAAAAAAAATCCCCCCCAGCCCCAAAGAGCAGCGTATAGGCTGCGCACAACCTCTCCCTGCCGGAGGGGTTGCGCACAAGCCAAGGCAGCGAGCAGGATGGATCCCGCTCGCTGTTTTGGCTTCCCCTTTAGCCCCATGCAGCCTCTCCTTGCCGGGAGACACTGCGCAGGGCTTTCCTGGCTTTCCTGGGAGGTGGGGGGATTCAGCCACCTCCCGCAAAACCGGCAGAAACCGCGCAACTCCTTTAAAGAGATCGCGGCTTCTCCTGGCTTTTCTGGGAGGTGGGAGAAGGGACTGATGCGGCCAGTCAGTCCCTTCTCCCTCCTGTGGAAAAGCCCGCAAGAGCGCACGGAGCTTGTGTGCAGCTCTTGGGGGCTTTTCCCGCCTGCCTCCCCCCTGCATTCGCTCCATAGGACGCACACACATTTTCCCTTGCTTTTTAGGAGGGGAAAAGTGTGTCCTATGGTGCGAAAAATACGGTAAATGTTCTTTTCGTGGGGTGGAATTCAGCTTAAGTGCGTGGGTTAATGCACATGGGGAAGGAGGTCCACTTGCACAACAGGACTTTCTCCCTCTCTTCCCCTCACGAGTCCCCTAAACCTGTCCTGGGCTTCCCACCTATGCTCCAGAACAGATTTAGGGAGCACAGGTGGGGTGCTGGGAAAGTCCTTTGTTTTGCATATGCAACAACTCAGTTGAATCTCTCCCAGTGTGGAGATTGCTCCCCAATTTCTGACTCGGCTGAGATTGTCCTAAAGAGAAACTTTTTCTGTCAACTTGCTATGCTCTGGAGAACACCTTTTGGATAGTCTAATTCTCCCAAATGTGAAAAAGCTACCTGTTTGGTGGCATGCTTTTCAGTTGGGATTCAAGAGCGCAAGGGAATTAAAATAACAACACATAACTTTATAACCAAGTGCATATATATGATAGTATCAGCAAATTATAAGTGCACTGCACTAAAACAATTCTTGACTGTCTTTAGGAGGATATCACAGACATACCAAAGCTTGCAGATAACCTCAAACTATTTAGGTAAGTAAAAAAAGCAAAACAAAAAAGCATATAAAATTTCTTTGTTTTTGTTGTGTAAATCGTAAAATTAAAATATGGACTGTAATGGACACCAGTTAGCACTGAAAGGTTTTATGGCTATAATTTATTTTAACATTCCCGCTGAGATGCAGAGTGTACCAATGTAACACTATAATGTGATGAATGCCATTAGCCACCTCCGTAAAATAGCTTTCTTTAATCTTTATTTCTTTTAAGGATTGTGCTGTGAACTGGAATGGCCACATGGTTGGACAAGGCTGCCTTGTTGCACTTTAAGCCTTTCACAGTATAACCTTGTTTGCAGCAGAGACTTCTGTATTCTCACATGGAAGTACTATGTCTCTACGTTCCTAATAAGTGGGACGCAGGTGGCACTGTGGTCTAAACCACTGAGCCTCTTGGGCTTGCTGATCAGAAGGTCAGCGGTTTGAATCCCTGCGACGGGGTGAGCTCCTGTCCCAGCTCCTGCCAACCTAGCAGTTCAAAAGCACGCCAGTGCAAGTAGATAAATAGGTATCGCTGCGGCGGGAAGGTAAACGGCATTTCCGTGCGCTCTGACACTCGTCACGGTCCTCTGTGCACCAGTAGCAGTTTAGTCATGCTGACCACATGATCCAGAAAAGTGTCTGTGGACAAACGCCAGCTCCCTCGGCCTGAAAGCGAGATGAGCAACCCCATCGTCACCTTTGATTGGACTTAACCGTTCAGGGGTCATTTACCTTTTTACCTTCTATCTAATAATGTGGTTAATCTGCATGGCACCTCTTCCATTCTGTCTTAAGACTGTTAGGAAGACTGGAAGCTGACAAGTCACATCCTTGGCCCATCTATCTCAGAAAACACCTACACTGGCTGTCCACAGCTTTCCAGAATTTCAGACCAGGGACTCTCCTTGTACTACCAGGAGGTGCCAAGAATTGAACATGGAACCTTTTGCATAGTGTTAACGGAAACGCAGAGGGCTCTCTTGGACGAAATGAAGACACCAACCAGAGCAAAATCAGAGCAAAACAGCAGCCAGTAGGCTTGGTCTTTATTAGCAAAGACTGTCGCGACAGGGCCCCCACCGCCCACGAGGTGAAGCAAGATGGAAGCCCCGAACAAAAGGAGACCTTCACTTTTATTACTTGCTAATCCCCTTGGATACACCCTCAAATTACATCATATTTACATCATGATTACATAGAGAACAGGAGGAGTCAAGGGAGGAGTCGGGCAGGTAACTCGAGCATCTTCACACCTGGCGAATGCCCCCGTCCCCCTTACTAGTGGAGAAACAAAGGGAAGGGGCGCCGCTTCCTGCCCCCTGGAGGGAACCCGGTCATAGTCCTTTTGTTATGACCGTAGCCGAATACACGATCATATGCAGGCTATTGTGTCTTCCGTCGGTTGGCCGTCTAAGCCCATCAAGCCGGCTATCAAGGTGTTCAGGTCATCCGGGTGGAGCGCTGTGTACGTGCCTGCTCGGTCGGGGGATTATGGCTGGTTGGTATCAAGCCACCCCCCTTTGATAGTCCTTGTGATTTGTAGCCGAATAAAAGTGGTCCGATGAAAATCCAAGGTACCGTTGATTTTTGGTGAATTTCCGAAGAAAGGGTTGTTGAAGTTCAAAGCACTTCCCAAATTTAGATACAATGTAGCAACATTTGATTAGATCAGTCACGGTCAATTGAGTCCGGAAACATTGTATTAGTGAGCTGTCAAAGTAGGGAAGCGGTGGATGCCGGCTGCAGTACCAGCGTAGCCGCCACTAGGGGCGCTGTTCGCTAACGCTGATTGGTCGAGACGGCAGCCGGCTGACCTCGAGTTCGTTCGCCCGGTCTACTGAAGGGAAATGCATGAAGGAAGATCGGGATTCTATATAGTTTTGTCAAAATAGCGCTTCCTTATTTACGGAAGGCTTTGTTTAAGGAAGACAACCCTCTAAAGGGTCGTCTCCTGGATGGGGGTAGGTGTGTACGTGTGCGTGTGGTGCTTGTGCATTACAGGTGAGCGTGTGGAAAAGACGGGGGGGGGGTTTCCGGCCACAGTTCCCCCCTTCGGAGATAAGATTGCGAAGGTGCAAGACCGCGCAATCCTTCTCTCCGCACAAATCAATAAAAGTCTGACAAATCATACCTAGGACTTAGGCTCTGCGTGTTCTTCAGGGGTCCCATTTCGATGAGGGTTGATGAGGTCCTTGGGGCAGGCATGGATGTTCGCGGACGGAGAGCTGAAGCGCAAGAGCCGCAGTTTTGACAGCACATCGGGAAGCAGTGAATGGCGCAGCAAAAAACAGCAATGCAGATGGTAACAGTGATCAGAATCAGGAGTCCGTTTCCCATGAGTTGTTTTATCCACGCGGACCCCGGCAGCCAATTCCAGAACTGAGCATCCGACAGTCCCTCATGCTGAATGTCCTTTAGTTCATCTGTTAGTTTATGAATATTGTTGAGGTGTCCAGTAATATTTAGGGTTTGATCGGAGATGTATGTGCAGCATTCGGTTCCCACAAGGGCACATACTCCTCCGGTCGAAGCAAGAACATAGTCCAAAGCCAAGCGGTTCTGGATCGCCGTTTGTCTGACCTCTGTTAATTCCGTTAGGATAGATTGGGTGGCAGCATTTGACTCTTCCATAAAATTTAGGAGAATGTCCGTTAGCTTGAGAATGTCAACATGGTTGGAACCAGCCCCGTAGGCGGGAAAAAGGGCCCGGCCATAAGTTTCTCCATTGGCTGTCACGTCGGAGAGTTTCGACAAGTCCTTAGCTCTTTTGTTTCGCCTTCTTCCGGGAGGGAGATCACGGGTGACTCGGATCCCAGGCAAGATCAGTCCGAGGTAGCAAGTTCCTTGGGAATGGGGGCTGGCCCATACATAGCCACGGTGGCCACATACCCAGAACAACCCTTGCAGGCACGAGTCTATACGACCGGTAAGGAAGGTGCGAAAGAAGCATTGGGAGACGGGGGAGGGGTCCCAGGAGTCGGGCAAACTCATAACGTGCCTCCACGCAGACAGCAGGCTGGGATGGGTGGAGGGGTTGCCTTGTTGCCATAGGGTGATTCTGCCAGTCAAAGTAATATCAATGGTGTACTTACAGGTGCTCTCGCCAATGACTTTGTCTTTGCCGCTGAACTTCCGGCAGAGGTCGCCTTTAGTGGGTCCGTTGAGGTAGATGTACTGGTGGGTCAGATTCACAGCGGTCAGGTTCCAAGACCGTATGTCCGCAGAGAGATGTTGTTGCAGAGTAAGGGGTATTCCGAGGAATGGTATGCCACTGTGGAGGTGTGCGGGGGCATTGGCACAGATCCAGCAATTGTCCGTGGTAGTTTGTTTGGCAATTTGAGAGATTAGTTTTACGTAGGTATTTGAATGCCAGGTGGACAGAAGGTCATTATGGGTGGTGGGGTTTTCAGATATTGACAGTTCCCCCCTTTGTCGAGGTGCGGTCCCAGCAGGGTGAAGTGGATCTTGTCGGAGCAAGTAGGTGAGGTTTGTGGTCAAACCTCCGCATCTTTGTGGCCCGGTGGTATCCCATTGAGCTGGTGGTGCAGTGGAGTGATGCCAGCCTTCTAGGTATGCCTTGCCGTCCCAGGTGGCAGCGGTGCCAATGTCCCAAATGCAACAATATCGTCGGAGACAGACTCCCTGTAAGGTGGTGTGACGGGGGGCAGTGTCGACTCTCTGGCAATAGAAGCCGTAGATTAGGTGGTCTGTGGGGTGATTTTTGTCAGTATAGACCGACTCACCGCCACCATTGTCCAGAAGTGTCCAGTTAATTGTTTGTTGGGGGGTGCCGTCGGAAAAGGTTGTATAAGAGCCATTGATGCAGTGGGCGCGGTACCACGGGCCATCTCGGGTGAGGATGAGTTTTCCGAGTGGCGTGTAGGAGGTAGAGCGAATAAAGAGTTCCCAGGATTGGTGTGTAGCAAGAGTCGGTAGTACGGAGTGTCGGAGAAGGGTGCGGGTCTCAGGTAGACAGAAGTCGAAGTCCCCCAAGCGATCCAATGTTCCGGGTTTCACCATGTCAATAATCCCGAAATGAAGATATTTGTATTGAGTTTGTAATCCAGGGCATGATGCATGTGAGGCGGTGGTGGGATGGGAAAGAGTGGTTGCGATGAGGATGGAGAAGAGGAAGAGTTTGGGTGCGTTGGTGTCCATAGCGTGTCAGTTGGTGAAGCTGTCAGATGAAGCTGTCAAATGGAGCTGTCAAATAAAGCTGTCAGATGGAGCTGTCAAATGGAGCTGTCAGATGGAGCTGTCAAATGGAGCTGTCAGATGGAGCTGTCAAATGGAGCTGTCAGATGGAGCTGTCAGATGAAGCTGTGGGGATTTTACGGAGTCGGAGGCGGATTGAAGGTTGCTCTGCGTTTTCTGTAGTCGTGATGAGTTCAGAAGACCAATGGGCGGGTGAAGTTGGTGGTTCGGGTCCGGTCTGTTGGGCCCGATTCGTGCCCCGATCAGGTCCGGTCTGTTGGGCCCGATTCGTGCCCCGATCAGGTCCGGTCTGTTGGGCCCGATTCGTGCCCCGATCTGGTCCGGTCTGTTGTTCCTCTGAGTCGGTATCGCCGTCCCCCGGTGTAGTTGGGGTGCAGTAGGGTGAGTCGTCCGTGGAAGGCTCGGGTGGCAACGCGGGCTTGCAGCGGGTATGGTGTATCCAAGCTGTCTTTTCCGCTACCTTAACAGAAGTTGGGGTGGTTAAAAGTACTTGGTAGGGGCCCTCCCAGGTGGGCTGCAGGGGTACCTTTTGATAGGTTTTGGCTAGTATCCAGTCACCTGGCTGGTATGGGTGAACATTCTCATCCAGTGGGATGTTCTGGCTTGCAGCTGCATATTTGTGAAGAAGGGTTAGTTGCTTCTGGAGTTGCGTTACATATTTGGTTAGTTCAGATTCACCGACCTCCAATTCTGAGGTAGGGAATTGAGTGTTGTATACGGGAGAGGGTCTGCCAAACAGTAATTCATATGGTGATAGTTTAAGGCTACCGCGGGGGCATGCCCTTAAATTATGTAGGACTAAGGGAAGAGCATTTAACCATTTAATCCCTGTGTCCGTACAGAGTTTTCCTAATTGGGACTTTAGTTGTTGGTTCATTCTCTCCACCTGCCCGGAAGAAGGGGGGTGGTATGGGGTATGAAGCTTCCATTTTACTCCTAGAGCGGTGGCTACCTGTTGAATTATATCAGATGTGAAATGTGAACCCCTGTCGCTGTCTATATGTCTGGGGACACCGAACCTTGGTATTATTTCTTGTAATAGGATCTTTGCGACTATCTGGGCAGTTGTTCTGCGGGTAGGGAAGCACTCTACCCACCCTGTTAATTGATCGATGATGACCAGAGCGTGTTTGTAGCCGTGGCAGGGGGGTAGATCTATGAAGTCTACTTGGAGACTTTCGAAAGGGACGAAAGCCCATGGCCTGGCTCCCGGAGGGCACCTAGCGGCGTGTTTTGGGTTAAAGGCTTGGCAAGTATGGCAATTTTTGACGGCAGCTTTAGCAGCCTGGGTGAGCCCAGGGGCATACCAACAGCGCTGCATTGTATCAATAAGTTTGTCTCTTCCCCAATGTGTACGTTGGTGTAATATTCTCAAATGCTTGGGTACCCACAATCTGGGCATTATGAGTCTCTTGTCTGGGAAATACCAAACACCATTTTGTAAGTGGGCTCCTTGCTCTTCCCAACCTGTAATCTCTTCTGGGGTCGCTGTTTTGTACATCTCGGTAAAGTCTATATCTGATGGGACTTGGGGTCCTTGGAATTCGTTGTCTGTAGTGAGGGGTAGGAGGGCTGCTTCTTGCGCTGCCCGGTCGGCACATCGATTCCCTATGGAGACCTGGTCTCGCCCCTTAGTATGTGCTTTACAGTGGACTACCGCGATGGCTTCGGGTAGGTGTATGGAGTTCATAAGTCGCTGCACTAAGGGAGCGTGTGCAATTTGGGTACCGGCTGCCGTCAGGAAGCCTCTCTGTAGCCAGATTTGGCCAGTGGCATGCACTAATCCAAAACAATACTTTGAGTCTGTGTAGATATTGATTCGTTGCCCTGCGCCTAATTCACAAGCTCTGATTAGGGCGATAAGTTCGGCGGCCTGTGCGCTGTATTTTGGGTGCACAGGTCGTGCCTCTAGGGTCTCGCTGTCAGTCACTACAGCATATCCAGTTTTCCGCTCGCCATCTACAATCTTGGAGCTTCCGTCAGTGTATAAAATGAGGTCGGGATTGGGTAAAGGGAGGTAGTCGAGGTCTTCTCGTGGTTTCTCCATATGGCGGACTATTTGTGAGCAGTCGTGGTGCGGGGTACCATCGTCGGGAAGGGGCAAGAGGGTTGCGGGGTTAAGCGTGTTCACTCTCCTTATGGTTACGTTAGACGGGCTCAGGAGGATGGCCTCGTATTTGTTTAAGCGTTGTATGGTGAAGCGTTGACACCCTTGTAAGCTAAGGAGGGTGGCGACAGCATGGGGGACGTTGACGGTTAAGTTGTGCCCCAGAACAGTCTCCTGTGCTTTCTCTAGGAGCAGTGCCGCTGCTGCTACTGCTCTAAGGCAGCCCACATGCCCTAGTACAGTGGTGTCTAGCTGAAGGCTGTAGTAAGCGACGGGTCTGTTTTTTCCTTGAAAGGGTTGGGTAAGGACCCCGGAGGCTACCCCTTTGTTTTCGTGTACGTACAAGGAAAAGGGGAGCCTATAGTCTGGGAGTCCAAGGGCAGGTGAGGTCCTCAGTTCCCTTTTAATGGACTCAAAAGCCTCGAGTGCCTCTGCCGACCATCGAAGTTGGTCGGGGGAATCTTCGTGTGTCATTGCTGTAAGTGGCCGGGTGAATTCTCCATAGCGGGGAATCCATGCGCGGCAAAACCCACTCATTCCGATGAAGCCCCGAAGTTGTCTTTTAGTTTTTGGCAGGGGTAATTTTGTTATTGCCTCGATTCTGTCTGTGGTTAGAGCACGAGTGCCCTCTCCTAGGATGTGGCCAAGATATTTGACTTCCTTTTTGCAAAACTGTATCTTTTTGGGGATACTTTGTGTCCCTTCTGTGCTAGTATGTTTAGGAGAGTTATAGTGTCGGTTTGGCAGGATTCGAAGTCTTGAGCACAGAGTAAGATGTCGTCTACGTAAAGCCTGAGAGCGGAGCCTTTTGGCAGTGTCACGTCAGCTAAATCTTGATGAAGTATAGATGAGAAGATTGCTGGGGACTCTACATATCCTTGGGGTAATCGAGTCCACGTTAGTTGTCCTGTCTGCCATGTAAAGGCGAATAGGAATTGGCTGTCTGGGTCTACGGGGATGCTGAAGAAAGCTGAGCATAGATCTATGACGGAGTATACCACAGTTCTCTCCGGAATCGTGCTCAAGAGGTGGTGTGGGTTAGCTACCACAGAGTGCCTGGGGATGACGAAGGCATTCACGAGCCTAAGGTCTTGTACTAAACGCCATTTGATGGGATTGGTATTTGGTTTCTTGACGGGGAGGAGGGGAGTGTTGCATGGGGAGGCGCATGGAACTAGAACTCCCATTTTCAGGAATTCATCGATCATCGGGGTCAACCCATCTATGGCCTCTTGAGGAAGGGGATATTGTTTGGTGCACGGGAAGGGTTGATCTTTCCTGTAGTTCACTTTTACCGGGGTTGCAGATTTTAAGAGTCCTACTGAGGTTGACTCAGTTCCCCATAGAGAAGGGGAGACGCTATTTAAGAGTTCAGGCGGAAGGTCAATGGTGGGATTGTGGGCTTCTTGTAACATTCCTTGGAAGCCGAAGATGGATTCATTAGGCATGTGCAAATAGATTCCCTCTTGTCCGCATTGAATGGTAGCGTTTAATTTACAGAGCAGATCCCTACCCAAAAGGTTGACGGGGCTAGATGTGAGCAGGAAAGTATGTTTGACAGATAGGGGGCCGACGGAGACCCTTGCAGGTTTGGAAAGAGGGCAACTCCTGGGAATTCCATCCAGTCCCATTACGGTTCTGGTTTGTTCCCCGGGGGTCAGATGACTATTTGTTAGGGTGGAATAGGTAGCTCCAGTGTCCAAGAGGCAATCATAGGGTTGCCCGTCTATTTGCATGGTGCAAATAGGATCGGAGGAGGATAGTTGTAAGACGGGACAGAGAAAGGGGAAAGAGGCGGGATCTGCTTTTAATTGTCAATGCTCTTGATATTCTTGTACGGCCATTTCGCGGGCTGGGCTGACGGGGTTGGCGGCCGGTTTGAAGGGGTTGAGAGGATCCTGAGCGTGATTCCTGGGCCTTGGTTGTGGGGGAGCGAAGTTAGTTCGATGTTGCGTTTGGACCGTTGGTGGTATATGTCCGTATGGAGGGTATGATTCCCTAGACTTGGGGTGTGACGGTTCGCGGTAGTCTGGTCTGTGTGGCCTCGGGTCTGTGTACTCGGGTCTTGTATTTTCTGGCAGGAGGGGGCAAAATCTCCTGACGTGTCCTACTTCCTCGCAGTTATAGCAGATACGCTTGTCTCGGTACTCTGGACCGTTTGGTTTGTTTCTATCCTTGTATGGTGGGACCCCTCCTGCATATGCTAATACCCTCGGAGAGTCGGGTTTTAAATCCTTTCTCCTCCGCTCGTCCCTCGAATTAAAGACGGATTTGGCGATGGAAAGGATTTCGCTAATGGTCTTTCCGTCGTATCCAAGGTGTGCGTTTAGGGCTTTTCTAATATCCGCTGTGGCTTGGTCTTTGAAGAAGCCTTTAACTATGACCTCATGTTGGGGGCTTTCTGGGTCTATACCACCCCAGGTTTTTATTGCAGAGACTAAACGGGAATAATAGTCGGACGGATGTTCCTCTGGTCCTTGAAGGACGGCTTGGACTTTAGTCCAATTTACGGTTCGCTGGCCAGCAGCTTTAATTCCATCTAGGATAGCCTTCTTGAAAATTTTTAGGGCCCATATGCCATCGGTGGAGTTGTAGTCCCATTCCGGGTCGTTAAGTAATGTCTGGGCAGTCAAGGGGGCCATGGAGGCAGGTCTATTTAATTGATAGTTTTCGCGGTTTAGAGCCTCTCCTGCCTTCGATAATATTTCTCTCTTCTCGGCCTCGTTGAAGAGGGCTCCGAGTAGCATGTGGACGTCTGCCCATGTGGGGTTGTGTGTCGAGAAGATGGTGGCCACCTGGCGGTGGCACTTATCGGGGTCGTCTCTCAAGGAGGGCATTTTGTCGGACCAGTTCATCAGGTCCGACGTAAGGAAAGGTTGATGTGTGAAGACCATGCGAGGCGGGTCTCCTTCCTTCACGGGGGGTATGGGCAATGCTCTTAAGGGAAATGCGCCCTCTACATCTCCGTTGAGTAATGTCTCCCTAGTCCGCGTTCGACTGGCAACCGGTCCATCTGACCCCCCATTAGTGTGTTGTCCGTTGGGAAGGGCCGGTACATCCAAAATAGGATGGTCCTCTCCTGTTTTTGAGGTGCCAGCGGAAAAGTCCGGCCGAGATACGGTCGCTTCCACTCGGGGTAGGGTAGTGACTGGGGAAGTGGTCGTGTCTTCTCCCGGTCCGGTGCTCCCCCCAGCGGGCCTCGCCCTGCCCTCCGGTAACTGCGGGGCTCTAGGTTCGGGGTAGTAGAAGGGGACAAGAGTCCTATCCAGTTGCTCTTCCTGAGCCCTGATTTCGTCATATGGGGGAGGTCGGGCTGTTTTTAAAACGGCCATTTGGCGGACGATATGCGTTTGCTGGTCCCTAAACAACTCGCGAGCCTCGACAAAGAGATTGAGGTAATAGATTTGGCGAGGCTTCTCGTCGGCCAGATAGGATTTAAGTGCTTGCATCTTCACAAGGTTGAAGGAACCATGCGGTGGCCATTGGGCAGGCGGTTCCAGATGATGGGTAAAAGCGACCCACGAGATGTTGCAGAGATCCCTCAGTCTGGATTTTGAGAGTCCCTTTCTCCCTCTCAATTCCTTCCAATTCAAAAGAACGAAATTCAGAGGGGTATCGGGGTCTTCCTCAGTACGGAAAGGCTTCGTGGAAGCCTTGCCGCCCTGAGGAGCCCAATCAGAGTGTTGGGAAGCGTGAGCTCCCATCTCTCTGATACACAAGGATGGGGTATTTCGCTAGCGGTGCGCACTATAACAAACAAAGAACGAAAAACAAGGGGGACGAGGGAGGGAGGAAGGATAGGGAGGGATAGAGAAAAAAATAGTGTTTGGTCAGGGAAATAGTTATCTTATAGCATAAGGGATTTATTTCGTCAAAACGGCTCTATTTATTCCTACTTAAACTTGATCCTGTCTACCATTTAACTGTACTCAACATACTACTCTGGAACCTCAAACATTTGCCTTAAAGTCACGGGTCTCTCTCTCTACCCGATACCCAGTCACAATTTCTAAATTCTACCTCAGTACCATGCGCGCAACTAGTCCTAGTGTGGGGCCCCAATTCGTGAACCACCCCTCTAACCCCACGACAGCCTCCTGCCTAGCCTTTCGGACTAAGTTCGGAATTCCCTACTGAACGCTTGCGCAATGCAATGCCAGATCGGGGTCCGAGAAACAGATCAAGTTATGAAGGGAAGCAAATGACCTTGCGTTCTCACATACCCGGGTCATCCTCAACAAGAGTCGCCAGGCAGGAGGGGCGGCTTCATTTGCATATTTAGGACAGGGAGAGTGAGAGAGTATTTTGAAGGACGCCTCCGGACGACTCCGAGGGAGGGACGTCAGGGAAGACAGTAAAGAGCCACGCTTTCCCGGACTCAATTCCAAGACGGAAAACGGGGGAGAATAGGAGAGAATAAGGTCGGAAGGACCCCTCCGGACGACTCCGAGGGAGGGACGTCAGAGAAACAATAAAGGGCCACGCTTTCCCGGACTCAATTCCAAGACGGAAAACGGGGGAGAACAGGAGAGAGTATGAGAATTAGCGCTCCCGGGCGACTCCGAGGGGTAGCGCTGGAAACAAAGTACCACAATTTCCCCGGCCACGCTCCGAAAAGGAAATTGGGGGAGAGAAAGGGAAAGTGATAGGCATACCCGGACGACTCCGAGGGGTAACGCCGGAAAACAGTAAAGGGGTCACAATTTCCCCGGCCACATTCCGAAAGGGAAATTGGGAGAAAAGGGAAAGTTTTAGACGTACCCGGGCGACTCCGAGGGGTAATCGTCTGATAGTAAAGTTCCGCGACCTCCCTGGCCACACTCCGAGGGGGAGAATCGGGGGAGAAAAGAAGAGTGTTTAAGGCGCACCCGGACGACTCCGAGGGGTAACGCTAGAAATGAAAGAAGGAAAGTCTGGCTGTCGTGGAGACGTAACTTTACCTCCCCCCTCCCAGTGTGTTTTCTTCAAACCATACTCACGTTCGAAGATGTCCCCCGCAGATCCCGGGATCCTTTCCTTTAGCCGGCTTTACCTCGCCTTTGCTCTCCCTGGTTGGGCTTCTGGTGACGGTTGATTACCGCCCACAAAGAGGAGGCAGGGAGAGGAAGAAAAGGGATCCCTGAGCTAAAGATGCCCAGTGGCGCCCGATCCCCCTCTATCTCCCCTCTCACCTTTGCAGGAGAACCAAGTGTCCCTGAGCACGGTCGCCAAACTGTTAACGGAAATGCAGAGGGCTCTCTTGGACGAAATGAAGACACCAACCAGAGCAAAATCAGAGCAAAACAGCAGCCAGTAGGCTTGGTCTTTATTAGCAAAGACTGTCGCGACAGGGCCCCCACCGCCCACGAGGTGAAGCAAGATGGAAGCCCCGAACAAAAGGAGACCTTCACTTTTATTACTTGCTAATCCCCTTGGATACACCCTCAAATTACATCATATTTACATCATGATTACATAGAGAACAGGAGGAGTCAAGGGAGGAGTCGGGCAGGTAACTCGAGCATCTTCACACCTGGCGAATGCCCCCGTCCCCCTTACTAGTGGAGAAACAAAGGGAAGGGGCGCCGCTTCCTGCCCCCTGGAGGGAACCCGGTCATAGTCCTTTTGTTATGACCGTAGCCGAATACACGATCATATGCAGGCTATTGTGTCTTCCGTCGGTTGGCCGTCTAAGCCCATCAAGCCGGCTATCAAGGTGTTCAGGTCATCCGGGTGGAGCGCTGTGTACGTGCCTGCTCGGTCGGGGGATTATGGCTGGTTGGTATCAAGCCACCCCCCTTTGATAGTCCTTGTGATTTGTAGCCGAATAAAAGTGGTCCGATGAAAATCCAAGGTACCGTTGATTTTTGGTGAATTTCCGAAGAAAGGGTTGTTGAAGTTCAAAGCACTTCCCAAATTTAGATACAATGTAGCAACATTTGATTAGATCAGTCACGGTCAATTGAGTCCGGAAACATTGTATTAGTGAGCTGTCAAAGTAGGGAAGCGGTGGATGCCGGCTGCAGTACCAGCGTAGCCGCCACTAGGGGCGCTGTTCGCTAACGCTGATTGGTCGAGACGGCAGCCGGCTGACCTCGAGTTCGTTCGCCCGGTCTACTGAAGGGAAATGCATGAAGGAAGATCGGGATTCTATATAGTTTTGTCAAAATAGCGCTTCCTTATTTACGGAAGGCTTTGTTTAAGGAAGACAACCCTCTAAAGGGTCGTCTCCTGGATGGGGGTAGGTGTGTACGTGTGCGTGTGGTGCTTGTGCATTACAGGTGAGCGTGTGGAAAAGACGGGGGGGGGGGTTTCCGGCCACAATAGAAAGCAGATATTGTGCCACTGAGCCCTTACCACACCTTGCAAATTGCAGACTAGGTCCCCCCCCCCCCCCGTTATCATGCCAGCAACATATTTTTCTCTCACTCTCTTCCTGCCTCATTTTTATGTGTGCATTTCTTTTGTGCTTAACATCTACCTAGATCAATAGGCTTAAGAAACACCAAGGCTGGCTTCTCGGTGACTTTTTAGTTGGTCTTAAAAATAGAATAAATACTACTGTTGCTATTTTGGAATCCCCCCCAATCCTCCTAGTAGACCAGGCATAGGCAAACTCCGACCATCCAGATGTTTGGGACTACAATTCCCATCATCCCTGACCACTGGTCCTGTTAGCTAGGGATGATGGGAATTGTAGTCCCAAACATCTGGAGGGCCGGAGTTTGCCTATGCCTGTAGTAGACCAACACAGCTACCGGCAACATTTGCCTGCATACTTCTAAGTACAGTCGTACCTTGGAAGTCTAACAGAATCCATTCTGGAAGTCTGTCCAACTTCCAAAACGTTGGGAAACCAAAGCACAGTTTCTGATTGGCTGCAGGAAGTTCTCGTCAAACCCGTCTGACGTTCAGCTTCCAGAAATAGTTCGCAAACCGGAACACTCACTTCTGGGTTTGCGGCGTTTGGGAGCCAAAATGTCCGAGAACTAAGCTGTTTGCAAACCAAGGTACGACTGTATATTGTTAAATGAGCATGAATTTCAGGTAGGAGCACCGACCTGTGTCACTATCAGTTGTGTGTGTTGGCAATCAAATTGAACATTCCAGTGACTCAGATAAAGCTCTGCTATTGCCTGTCTTATTTGCACTGGAAAGTCTCTAGCCTATTTCTTCCATTGAAGTGACTGATTCCAAACGTTTAATTCTATGGAAAACATAAGATAAGAGATTGCCTGTAGCTTTGAACTCTGATTAGAGTGTTTAGTTTTGCTAATCGGTGGCGGCATTTCCCCCAGAAGTGAAGCGGTGTGCTTCAAAGGGAATTTGATTATTTTTGATACCTCTAATAAAAGAGCGTTTCAATTCATATGCAAGTGACAAAGGGCAGGAGCTGTGCTTTCAAGATTAAATGCCAGTTTGCAGCATCAGTCTGTTCCTTGCCTTTCAGGGCAATAGCCCCAAAGGACTTGTGTGAGCTCCCTCAAAGGCAACAGTGCTATAGGGACCCATTTCTGTCACTGAACCAATGTCATTCTTATTAAAACATTCTTAATAAGAACCTCAGAGCCTCAGAAGTGACCTTTGAAATGCAAGAAACTAGAGCAAGGAAAAAAAGCAGCCAAATTAATGTGCACACACTCAGGGTGGATTTCATTTGAATCAAATTGATTTAAATCACTAGTCAGTAAGACTTGATTTAAATCATATTTTTTTTACAAAAAGACTCATTCTCGCTCATATAATCTTAATATTTACAACCAAATGAAGGTTTCATTTTTGAAATAATAAATTTTCAGAGTAGTTTTTACAGTTATATCAAAAACTACTGATCTGTTATACTATTATAAATACATAGACAGATAATTATCAAATTATTGTGAGGTTTGATAAGTTAACTGTTTATATTTGGACAACTTTTGGAAGGAGAAAATGAATCATTTCCTTAATAACATTTAAACAATTTATTTAATTAAAACAATAACATTATCACACATGTGTCCATGTTTGTTAACTGTTGCATATTTTTTTTAAAAAAAACCTTAGACTGAGTTTTAGCACACATGGAAAACTTAAAACAAATCCTTATTTCATGATGAATAGCCTTTGGACTATAATGTAACTTAAATAGAAAACTATCTTTAGAAATATTTTTCCTCCAAAAGCATTTTATTTTAAAAATCCAATTTAAATTTTTAAAAAATCTGATTTAAATTTTTAAAAATCCTGTTTATTTTATTTTTTAAAATCATTGTTTTTTATCCACCCTGCTCACACCCTGTTCCACCCTCAAGTAGCTCTTACTGTCAGAAAGTTCATCCTGATGTTTAATTAGAATCTCTTTTCTTGTAACTTGAAGCTGCCATCGGTTTAGGTCCTAACCTCCGGAGCAGGGAAGAACAAGCTTGCTCCCCATCCCCACACAGATAGTTTGTTAATTTGCAGGTTTGTTAATTTGCAGGTCCAAAAAGCTGGCCCTGAAAGCCTTCAAGCAATATTGGTTTGTCTTCAAGGACACATCCGTCTCTTACTTTAAAAATAAGGAGGCTGAACATGGAGAACCCATTGAGAAGCTCAACCTAAGAGGTATGCAGTGCTGTTTTTCAGACCGCCTTTATGAAATGCAGCTCTTGGCTGACTGCCTACTGAGGAATTTCTAGCACAATGCAGCGCTCCCCTTTGCTCTTCACTTTTGGTGCATATGTGCACAAGCACTGTGTAATCTGCTTTCTTTTCTTTTCTTGGAAATCATTTTTATTGGTTTTTCAAATACAAAGTTATAAACCAAGAATCAAAAAGTATATTCTAATAATAATAATAATAATAATAATAATAAATAATTAATTAATTAATTAATTTATACCACACCCATCTGGATGAGTTTCCCCATCCACTCTGGGCAGCTTCCAATCAAGTGTTAAAAACAATACAGCATTAAATATTAAAAACTTCCCTAAACAGGGCTGCCTTCAGATGTCTTTTAAAGAGAAGATAGCTGCTTATTTCCTTGACATCTGGTGGGAGGGTGTTCCACAGGGCAGGCGCCACTACCGAGAAGGCCCTCTGTCTGGTTCCCTGTAACCTCGCTTCTCGCAATGAGGGAACCGCCAGAAGGCCCTTGGCGCTGGATCTCAATGTAAAGAGATTCCTCCAAATCTCAGGGCTTCTCTCCATCCCCTCCATGGGGTCCCGTTTTGAACATTTAATACTGTACACTGGTACCTCTGCTTACAAACTTAATTCGTTCCAGAGGTCCGTTCTTAACCTGAAACCATTCTTAACCTGAGGTACCACTTTAGCCAGGGGTCAGCAAACTTTTTCAGCAGGGGGCCTGTCCATTGTCCCTCAGACCTTGTGGGGGGCCAGACTATATTTTGAAAAAATAATGAACAATTTTTCCTATGCCCCACAAATAATCCAGTGATGCATTTTAAATAAAAGCACACATTCTACTCATGTAAAAACATGCTGATTCCCGGACTGTCAGCGGACCGGATTTAGAAAGCAATTGGGCCAGATCCGGCAGAGTCTGTAACCCAAAGTGTTTGTAACCCAAGGTACCATTGTATATTCTTTCATACTTTGATTTTTATATCAAAGCATTTTATCCATGGTAATTGTTAAACTACAAGTGAGATCAAAACTCTGCTAATGTTCCATCTGCTTGCAATGGTCTCCTAAATAACTTATAAATTTTTTCAATCTTTTATAAAGTTTTTGTCCCCTTGGTTTGCCACTCCTCTCTGCTAGGGACTTTGTCTTCTTTCCATCTCTGGGCCAGTAACATCCGGGCAGCTGTTGTTCCATACATAGAAAGTCTCTTCTGTTCCTTTCGAATCTCAGTACCTGTAATTCCTAATAGAAAAGCTTCTGGTTTCTTAACAAAAGTTATTTTAAACATTTTCTTCATTTCACTGTATATCATCTCCCAGAAAGCTTTTATTACCTTACAAGTCCACCACATATGCTAAAAGGTACCTTCTTTTTCTTTACATTTCCAACAAGAATTTGTGGAGTCGCCCCATTCAGACATGACACTGGCCATAAACCAGGGTTAGGGAAATTTGGCTGTGCAGGAACTATGTGCTGCTGCATTCAGGTCCTCCCTTCCTAAACCAGGTTGACACACGGTGGAGTGGCTGGCTTGATGTTATGTGAAAAGAAACTCTTGTGACTTGCTTTCCCCCACGCAACCCGCAAGCAGGAAGCCAAGAGCAAACTTTGACTTCCACATTTAATGCTATGACGGCTGCTCCGTACTGCTTCTCCACTCTAGGAACGGAGGAGAAAGCAAGGAGGGTCCCAAACTCTGTACTATCATGCAGCTCATGCACAGACTTAATTACCTGACTGTGGTTTATTGTGTGTAAACAAAGCCCAATGTTTTGATTGAATTTGCTGTTTTCTGAATCACTGCTTCTGCTTTAGAGCATGGGCTCTTGCCAAATGTAGGATTTTGATGTTTACGATGACTACGTTGTCTGTCGGCACTGTGACTCTAGAGCGGGGTTTCTCAAATTGGGTCTCCAACTGTTTTTTGACTACAATTCCCATCATCCCTGACGACTGGTCCTGGTAGCTAGGGATGGTGGGAGTTGTAGTCCAGCAACAGATGGAGGTGCAAGTTGGGGAGACACTGATTTAGAGTGTTACTTTTGGCCTTAAATTTAACTACTATGCCACGCATCCCCAACCTTCGGCCCTCCAGATGTTTTGGACTACAATTCCCATCATCCCTGACCACTGGATCATGGGAGTTGTAGGCCAAAACATCTGGAGGGCCGCAGGTTGGGGGTGCCTCTTCTATGCTGTAATATTAATAACATGTCTTGCCACACCTAACACGTGGAGGGAGTTAAGGAAATTAATTTCAGTATTTCCTAAACCAGCTATTTGGTAATAGTCATGGCATGGGCAGGGGACGCGGGTGGCGCTGTGGGTTAAACCACAGAGCCTAGGACTTGCTGATCAGAAGGCCGGCGGTTCAAATCCCAGCGACGGGGTGAGCTCCCGTTGCTCGGTCCCAGCTCCTGCCCACCTAGCAGTTCAAAAGCATGTCAAAGTGCAAGTAGATAAATAGGCACCGCTCTGGCGGGAAGGTAAACGGCGTTTCCGTGCGCTGCTCTGGTTTGCCAGAAGCGGCTTAGTCATGCTGGCCACATGACCCGGAAGCTGTACGCCAGCTCCCTCGGCCAATAAAGCGAGATGAGCGCCGCAACCCCAGAGTCGGCCACGACTGGACCTAATGGTCAGGGGTCCCTTTACCTTTACCTTTACCATGGCATGGGCATGGGGAGGCCATTATAGTAATATAATATTCAATCACCTGCACAACTTGAAATCATGTTACCTTCTTTTTTATATATGCCTTTTTATTCTTATCCTCTTCCGGTTTCCTTTCAAGTTCTCCTACCGTAGCTCACCCTTAAAAGTAGGCAAAGCGTAACTTCGCTTCTGACTTTTCGTGCCTTCTGTCAATCAGGATGTGAGATTGTTCCGGACGTGAGTGTGTCGGGCAGAAAGTATGGGATTAAGTTACTCATCCCTGTAGCCGACGGAATGAATGAAGTGCACCTGAGATGTGATAACGTGAGTAGCAAAAAAGGGTTAACCCAAATTCTATAGGAGGGTTTAAGGTCCATTGCGTGCATTGCAGTGAAGCTTAGGAAGTCTCTTTAGAGGCTAGCATTGCCAAGCACGGGGAACGACTGCAGGGCCTAAATATTGCCAGTGAAGTGAGGTGTTAAGTTGTGGGTGAACATATCAGACGACACAGCGATTCTTCAAACAGCTCTTGTTTATTCAGAGGCCAGAACAGAACTGAACTGAAGGGTTCAGTCAGCCTGCTTATATAGAGCTCCATTACAACGTTACTGTAACAACTTTCTAAAACTATCCAATCGCTGAACGTCACTTTCGATCCTTCATTTGCATAACTATCTACAGTATCCCCCTGCTGGCCCATGGTGAGAACTTCAGTACATAACATGAGGCATATGCACAGAAATGGGGTTTGTGCAGGGAACGAGTTAACAACACAGAAGGGACAACAGTGAACCAGGCTGTGGGTTGGCTTCCACATATCAGGAGTGGTTCACCTGGTGGGGAGGCAGAGCCCTAGCAATAGCTTCCCAGACACAGCCCTGTCCTCACTTCGAACTTCTCCATTAAGCAACAGCTTGCTGGAAAGGCTATTGCTGTTGCTGGGAGGCTGTTGCCCCCCTGGGCGAACTCCTTTCCCCACCTATAGCCTTGGATTTATGTTCCTTTACAATGCAGGCCAGCCTGTGAGTGGGGAGATTTATGGGGAGGCCAGTGTAAACAAGGGAGTTAGTACAGTGTCCGGGCGAAATCTGTCTTTCAGATAAGATCTGGCGTTCACAAACCTCTCAGCAATAACCTCAACCTTGTCCATTCAAAATACCCTGCATTCTCCAGACTTGGGAGTGTCCTATAAGAGCTTTTGTCCTATAAGAGCCTCCTAGGGACGTGGGTGGCGCTGTGGGTTAAACCACAGAGCCTAGGACTTGCCAATCAGAAGGTCGGCGGTTCGAATCCCTGTGACGGAGTGAGCTCCCGTTGCTCGGTCTCTGCTCCTGCCAACCTAGCAGTTCGAAAGCACGTCAAAGTGCAAGTAGATAAATAGGTACTGCTCCGGCGGGAAGGTAAACGGCGTTTCCGTGCGCTGTTCTGGTTCGCCAGAAGTGGCTTAGTCCTGCTGGCCACATGACCCGGAAGCTGTACGCCGGCTCCCTCGGCCAATAAAGCGAGATGAGCGCCGCAACCCCAGAGTCGGCCATGACTGGACCTAATGGTCAGGGGTCCCTTTACCTTTACCTTTACAGTGCAGACCAGCCTGTGAGCTGGGAGATTTATGGGGAGGCCAGTGTAAACAAGGGAGTTAGCACAGTGTCTGGGTGAAATCTGTCTTTCAGATAAGATCTGGAGTTCACAAACCTCTCAGTAATATCCTCAACCTTGTCCGTTCAAAATACCCTGCATTCTCCAGACTTGGGAGAGTTGTTCAACCTTTGTCCTATAAGAGCCTCCTAAGTGAAGACAAAAACTGTTTGAGCTTCACAAAAGTTGAAAGCAGGCACTTGGTTTGCCCCTCTGGAGCAAAGGAGCTATAGCACCAGGCAAGGAAGAAGTCTCAGGTTTAATCTCCCCTGTAAATCCAGAACCGTCCTTGGAAAATAGGGACACCTGGAAGGTCTGCACCCAGCCTCTTGCCCTAACGTCACCACCACTGCCACTCTGAACCCCATATGTTGCATTGCTGGATAGGTAACCAGTAATTCCTCATAAGAAGAGCCTACTGGATCAGGCCAATGGCTACATCAGTGATGCCATGTACCGTATTTTTCGCCCCATAGGACGCACCGGCCCATAGGACGCACCAAGTTTTTTGGGGGGGAAATAAAGGGAAAAAAAATATTTTCCCCCCCAGGCGCTTGTGGGGCCGGCAGCGGGGAGACGCACTGCGCCTCCCAGCTGTCCCCGGAGCTTGCGGGGCAGGCAGCGGGGAGAAGCGCTCTTCTCCCCGCCGCCCGCCTGCAGAACAGGTCCGCGGACAGCGGGAAGACGCGCTGCGCCTCCCAGCTGTCCCCGGAGCTTGCGGGGCAGGCAGCGGGGAGAAGCGCTCTTCTCCCCGCCGCCCGCCTGCAGTACAGGTCCGGGGACAGCGGGAAGACGCGCTGCGCCTCCCAGCTGTCCCCAGAGCTTGCAGGGCAGGGGGCGGGGAGAAGCGCTCTTCTCCCTGCCGCCCGCCTGCAGACCAGGTCCGGGGACAGCGGGAAGACGCGCTGCGCCTCCCCACTGTCCCCGGAGCTTGCGGGGCTGGCGGCGGGGAGAAGCACGCGTCTCCCCGCCGTCAGCCTCCAAACCACATCAGGAGACAGCGGGATGGCAGCGTTCTGCCTCCCCGCTGTCCCCCGACCTTGTGGGGCTGGCGCTGCGGCTCTCCTGAAGCCTGGAGAGCGAGAGGGGTCGGTGCACACCAACCCTTCTCATTCTCCAGGCTTCAGCGAAAGCCTGCATTTGCCCCATAGGATGCACACACATTTCCCCTTCATTTTTGGAGGGGAAAAAGTGTGTCCTATAGGGCGAAGAATACGGTATCTTTTGGAAGTTTACATTGATGTGAAGGAAATAAGCAGCTATCCTATCTTTAAAAGACATCTGAAGGCAGCCCTGTTTAGGGAAGTTTTTAATATTTAGTGCTGTATTGTTTTTAACACTTGATTGGGAGATGCCCAGAGTGGCTGGGGAGACTCAGCCAGATGGGCAGGGTATAAATAATAAATTATTATTATTATTATTATTATTATTATTATTATTATTATTACTACTACTACAAGGGGCAAAGGTAGCAGCTTTCGGAGACAGAAAGCCTCTGAACCTGAGTGCCGCCATCATGACTGGTAGCCATTGTTTACTGATCCTCCTTGAATTAGTCCAGTCTCCTTGCAAAACCACTCAGAACTCATGCAAGTGAAGTCTAGGCTCTATCCTGTTGCTTTCAGAGTAGGAGCTGTGTCTAAACTTAACCAAAAAAGGAGAAGGTAACGTGGGGCCCTCCACCATCCTCTACCATGAGAGGGTACCACTTTGCCGGCCCTTGGTTCAAGCAACTGCAAGGTGGGGGAGAAGGAAGCAAACGACGGTGCAAGGATTCTTTGCAGAAGTTTATTCTTCTTCGCTGACTGTCTTCTTTGCAGGAAAACCAGTATGCCAGGTGGATGGCCGCTTGCGTTTTGGCTTCCAAAGGGAAAACGATGGCCGACAGCTCCTACCACCCAGAGGTCCACAACATCTTGTCTTTCTTAAAAATGAAAAGCCGAACTGCTTCTCCCCAGGACGTTTCTGACGTGGAAAGCATGGATATGAAGCCAGAGTGCTTTATCTCGCCACGATATGCAAAGAAATACAAGTCGAAGCAGGTAACTGGGGGTGGGGCGAGGGGTTGGGAGAAGGAAATAACAGCGGGATCTAGAGCAGATTTTCCTTGTCAAGCTGACTCAAGCCTGATTCAAATGATTCTTGCTTAACAAAGCCAAAAGCATGTACAGTATTTCTCTTTCTTTTTTCTTTTTTAGTTTTTTTATTCAAAATTAAAACAAGACATATTATCCAAAAACATATCACCCTTGTTTCCCCCCCCTTCATTTTTCCTCCCTCCCCCCACCCCCCACCCCCACAAAAACCACCCGCTCCCCGACTTCCCTCAGTTCCAGTCTTTGGTTTCTCTGAGACTGCTGTTTTCTGCATGTTACAAAGTTGTATAGATCCTCAAACTATTTAGCTGATTATTATCAATAAAAAGTTTGTGAATGTTTATTCAAAACCGGCCAAGGAGTCCAATTCGCTTCGTTGCATCTTCAGATACTTTGTAAAGGGTTCCCATTCATCCTTAAAGTCACAGTTATCCTTGTCCTGTAGCTTATGTGTCAGTTTTGCCAGTTCTGCATAGTCCATAATTTTTTCTTGCCATGATTCTTTAGTTGGGGTTTCTTCAGTCTTCCATCGTTGTGCTACCAGGACTCTCGCGGCCGTTGTCGCATACATGAAGATATTTTTCAGCTTTTTTGGCAGGTCTTTCCCTACAATCCCCAACAAAAATGCCTCGGGTTTTTTAACAAATGTTAAATGGAAAATTTTCTTCAATTCATTGTATATCATTCCCCAAATTTTTTAAATTACATTAGAATCCCACCACATATGATAAAATGTCCCTTCCTTTTCCTTACACTTCCAACATATATTTGAACTAGTTTTGTACATTTTCCCTAACTGCACTGGTGTTGTGTACCATCTATACATCATCTTCATGTAATTCTCCTTCAATAGGGAACAATCTGTAAATTTTAAATCAGTTTTCCATAATTTTTCCCAATCTTCCATCATAATGTTGTGACCTACATTTCCCTTTTCAGTTCTATATGCTTTTCCAGACTCAGATTAATTGTACTGGATCTAACCTTTATCCAGAGTCCATGGCACATACTCCCAAATCCAAACATGCCCACAAACTTTAAAAGGTTGGTCACAATGTTTAAAATTACCTTCCCCCCCAAACCAGAGTCCTTTCTGTTGGGCATAATTCAGACTTAAATTCCCCAGGTGTTGGAAAAGGTTATTTATGTATGCGACAACTTTGGCCCATGTTTGGTTAGCCCAAAAATGGAGAATGGAAAAAGATTGACAACTTAGGCTGACAGAATATGCACAGCTTGCAGACTTAACATATAGAATAAGGGAACAAGAATAACATACGTTTAAAGAAGATTGGGAAACGTTTATTGAATATATGGAAAATAATTGTGTTCATCTGAAAACTCTGGCAGCATTAAGATAAATTCAACAGCGTAAATAAATTTTGATGGATGTAGTAATGGAAAATCCATTGGTATAGTTTATGTAAAATATGCATGGATATACGTAAAACCATGGAAAGAGATGGGAAGTCATTGATATCTTAAGTATGTAAAAGGATTATCTGAAATTGTAAAACAGAAAATTTAATAAAAATCATATTTAAAAATAAAAAAGGTTGGTCACCCTGCTAAACGATGATATCTGCACGTGATAACCTAAGAGCCAGCTTTATACAACAGATACAGAGTATTGAACTTGAATTTGGGAGGTGTGAGTTTCTCATGTCCTCACTGTATTGACCCTGTATAAATCAGTTTTCCTTCTGCAGAATGGGTATAAGAGAGTAGAGCAGGGCTGGGCAAAATTGCAAGCATTTCTGTGAGGCCTCAGGTTCCATCCCCTGTGCCCAGGATGGCCTGATCCAGCACAAGGCAGCCTCAGCTACCCAAATCCTGTGTACTTAACTGGCCTCAAGAAATATTACGGACAGAAAGATCCTTGAAACATTAAGGACACTTGAGAAACAATCCTTAATTGCAGTGTTGTTCCTAACAGAGGAAGATTAAAATGCAGATTGCCAGGGTCAGTTCAAAACTGCCCAACCCCAACCTACCTTCTCTGTAACATTTATTGCTTTTTAAAATGTGCTCGGTTCCTTGTTGCATTGTGTGTTAAAGTTTCTTTTTTTAAAAAAATATTTTTATTAGTTTTTTTAACATACCATTTTCAACAATTATTAAACATACTTTTTTATCTTATACAATTTTTTTTTACTTCCATCAATCACATCTGAAAATTTTCCAATCTTTTCACTTAATATACATTTCTTACTTTCACTATTACATTTAAATCTCATAACTAATGTCTCTCTTCTTCCTCTTCTTTGCAATATTTCATATATTTCTCCTTATAAAACTTCTGATAGTCCTACTAGTGTAATTTGTTGATTACAGTTGCTCTTCAAATAGTTCGTATATTTCTTCCAATCTTCTGTAAATCTCTGGTCCCGCAGGTTTCGAATCTTCCCTGCCATTTTATCCAGTTCTGCGTACTCCATTAATTTTGTCTGCCATTCTTCTTTTGTCAGTATTTCTTCTTGCTTCCATTTCTGGGCCAACAATATTATTGTCGCTGTTGTTACATATAAGAACAATTTAACATCCTGTCTATTAATATCCTCACCTATAATACCAAGGAAAAATGCTTCTGGTTTTTTTAGAAATGTATATTTCAACGTCTTTTTCATCTTATTATATATCATTTCCCAGACGTTTTTTACTTTCTTACATTCCCAGCATTGTGTGTTAAGCTTTCGCTTCTAACAACCCTAGCTGGTCAGTTCCCTCACCTTCGGATTCCATTAAGATTGTCTTATTATGTACTGCACTAGGCAGCCCTGTAGTAAACCACAGTCACCAAGTCCTCTTCTTGGGCATCAAATACCATTCATAGCTTAAGTTCCCCACCTGTGCCCTGGGTGATAAAGAAAACAAAAGCTATGGGAAATCAAAGCCACCTGTAGCCGTTTAAGGCGTCTTGCCCATGTGATTAGGGGATATCAGCTCTGCCCATGTGTGCAACGTTTCTGGGGTTCGGGAACCAAGTAAGAAGATCCCCTGAAATGAATGAGCTGTCCCCAGTTTGCACCCCTTTTGTTAAGTTGTGGGTGAACATATCAGACGACACAGCAAGTCTTCAAAC
Source organism: Podarcis filfolensis (assembly GCF_964270895.1). Classification (NCBI taxonomy): domain Eukaryota; kingdom Metazoa; phylum Chordata; class Lepidosauria; order Squamata; family Lacertidae; genus Podarcis; species Podarcis filfolensis. Next base: position 10,976,099 of record NC_139606.1, on the reverse strand, counting down.
AGCTCTTGTTTATTCACAGGCCAGGACAGAACTGAACTGAAGGGTTCAGTCAGCCTGCTTATATAGAGCTCCAGTACAACGTAACTATAACAGCTTTCTAAAACTATCCAATCACTGAACATCACTTTCGATCCCTTATTTGCATAACTATCTACAGTATCCCCCTGCTGGCCCAGGGTGAGAACTTCAGTACATAACACCTTTGCCTTCCTTCCTTAAAGGAGTAGCAAGGATGGCTGGCTCTGACCACATGCGCAACCATTTTCCTAATGCTCTTCTTTCACCCCCGGCATCTGTCAATCGAAACCTCTATTCCCCTCCTTGTTTTCGCAGCTGGCTACTCGCATTTTGGAGGCGCACCAAAATATCGCCCACATGTCTCTGGTGGAAGCCAAGCTGAGGTTTGTCCAGGCGTGGCAGTCGCTCCCTGAGTTTGGCTTATCGTACTACATTGTGAGGTAAGTGCAATGTGACCATTTAATGGCAGGTGGCTCTCTAAGCTCTTCTTCCTTTGTTTTGACTGAGCGCCAAGTGAGTTGGCAATTAGATCAAGGAGAGGTGACTTTTAACAGAAGCTGTAACAGTTGCAACATGATTTCTGGTGATCCAACAATGTTCTTCAAGATGCATCGATTTTTCTCCCAGGTGGAATTAGATAAAATACAGCAGTGTGGGTGAACCAGGTCATGAGCTGTGGGCCACTTTGACAGTCATCTGACTGTTAGAATTCCTGGCTCCATGATTGCAGTCATGGGATATTTGTCTTTCACATGATGGTGTATGTTTTGACTCCACAGAGTGGGAAGTGACGGAGACAGGATGTTTGTGTTTCTGTGTTCCGTGAAGTGGGACTATTGTCCTTTGTTCTTTTCCTCTTTGCTGTCTGATGCTAGAGAGAGAGGGAGCCACGTTGCAGTGCTCCGTGTGTGTTCATATGTAAATAAAGTAGATTAGCCAAAATGCTGAGTTGTTGAGGTCTGTCACGCATGAGGGGCGCAAACTCTGCAGATCCCTAAGTGTGCCGGTGTCAGTTGGCATCGGTTGCTGTAATGTTCGGGCTGAAGAAAGCTTATGAAGCTCCCGAACGATCAACCAGGAGGGAGGGAACATGCCAGCTGGGCATGTGTCTCTGCCAGGGTCCTACTCGAGTGTAGGCTGAACTCCTGACACTGATGTCACGTGACCCAACTGCAAAGGAAAGCATTAAGAGCGCAGTCCTAATATTATCCTGCTGTTTACATACATAAATGAATATGTTTTTCTAGGGCAGTTGCCCACGTTGCTAGAGCTCTTGACTGGAATGCCTTTGAGTCTCAGCTGTAGGGTTCTAGAGAAGATGTGAACTTTACACTTTTGTATTTTTAAATGAAGCCGGTAATCCTTTGTGCACATAGATGGGAGGAAAACCGCAGGCAGCATTTAGCATTTAGTTGATCAGGCGTCAGTAAAGTGGTCTCATCTTCCTGTGTTCTGACCAACATTGGAATGACTGACAAGTCCGTGCTAAAGAAAAGAAAATACAGTCAAGTTACATTGCATGGGGATTATGTTCCTTTTTTGCACCTGGACCTCGGCTGGCACAGGGACATGGGTGGCTCTGTGGGTTAAGCCACAGAGCCTAGGACTTGCCGATCAGAAGGTCGGCGGTTCGAATCCCCACACCGGGGTGAGCTCCCGTTGCTCCCTGCTCCTGCCAACCTAGCAGTTCGAAAGCACGTCAAAGTACAAGTAGATAAGCAGGTACCGCTCCGGTGGAAAGGTAAACGGCGTTTCCATGCACTGCTCTGGTTCGCCAGAAGCGGCTTAGTCATGCTGGCCACATGACCCGGAAGCTGTACGCCGGCTCCCTTGGCCAATAAAGCAAGATGAGCGCCGCAACCCCAGAGTCGGCCACGACTGGACCTAATGGTCAGGGGTCCCTTTACCTTTACCCTTGGCTGGCAAGTGAGTGAAGTGGCAGGGGGAGGCCAGAGGAGGAGGAGAGAGAGAGGAGGGGGCAGCCAGAGAGAAAGGGAAAGGCAGAAGAAAAAGGCTGGAATGGGGTACAGCCAAGCAACTGTTGAATTTATGCAAGTAAAAAAACTGAGCCACTGGGAAATTGTTTACAAGAAGAAGAAGAGTTTGGATTTGATATCCTGCTTTATCACTACCTGAAGGAGTCTCAAAGCAGCTAACATTCTCCTTTCCCTTCCTCCCCCACAACAAACACTCTGTGAGGTGAGTGGGGCTGAGAGACTTCAGAGAAGTGTGACTAGCCCAAGGTCACCCAGCAGCTACATGTGGAGGAGCGGGGAAGCGAACCCGGTTCACCAGATTACAAGACTACTGCTCTTAACCACTACACCACACTGGCTCTCCCACTTGTTTAGGTGTCTCCCACATGCAATTAAGAGGTTGCTGTTTCACACTGACCTGGCTGTCGCATATTTTCTCCCGCTCCATCCTCGGTGTCCCTTAGCTGACTCCCATCATAGAATTCCTGACTTTGGGTCTGGAATTATGATGCGCTAATCTTTATTGTCATCGTCCCATACAGAACAGCAAAATTGAAAAAATCTACATCGGACATTCAAAAACCAACAAGCCTGCTATCCCAACTACCCCAGCCTGGTTAGCCCCTAAAAACTCTGATACCCCATAAATGAATACAATATACTCCAATATACTTTACACTGCGTTTAAAACCAAAATCACATTTGGATAGAAACTGTTTCTCAGGCGGCTAGTCCTAGTCTTTATAACCCTGTACCTTCTTCCAGAAGCTGAAAGAGATCATTTCTGGGGTGCGCACTATCCTGCACTATCTCTGCAGCTTTGTTATGGCACCTGGAAGCATAGATTTGATCCAAGGTGGGAAGAGTGCACCTAATTATTCTCTCTGCAGACTTTACAACCTTGGACAGCATTGTTTTTTCCCTTGACCGTGCAGCTCCCAAACCACACACAGAGACCATGAGTCAATACACTCTCAACAGTACAATGGTAAAACGCCATCAACAGGTCCTTTGAGAGATTCTGGCATTCAGTCCCTGGGCCAGTGCTCCAAAACGAGTTAGCAGGTTAACTGAGGGTGAGTCCTGTTTGGGCAGAGAGCAGCACCAACATTTTTCAAATTCAGAGCGCATGAGATCAAGTAACCTGGCCAGAGGCCCAGTTCTCTTTCTGTTGTCATGTGCTCTTAACCAGAAAAAAAATGCCAGCGCCATAATGAGCAGATATTACTCAACCACGAACACCCACGAGGCTAAATCTGCTTCCTTTACCACCATGTCCTTTTGGAAACACTTGGTGTGTGAGGGAGCTTCAGGTCTTTAAATACTGCGTTCTCCCTCTCTTGGGTCCTGTGTACACATATTTTCCAGCTTTAACCTTTAACTGTCAAATACAAGTGCAGATTTCAACCACAACAGGCTGTCTCCCCTGCCAAAAAGGCTACAATCTTTACAAGGTCGTTACATTTTGCCCTGCTACTACTAACTCAGGGTTTGGGCCAAAATATTTTTTATTCACAATATGATTTGAAAAAAAAACCAAACACCTGGAAAAGCCTTCGGAAAGTTTAATGCTTAGCGATAACTATTTTCATAACATCGTTTACCATTGCGTTTCTGTGCTTGGCCAGTAGAGGGAAGCGCAATCCCATCATAAACATTGATATTCTCATTTCATCCCTCTTTACATTAGTTACTGACTTGTAGGCTGGAGGGGAGGCAATAATAAGAATAAGAATAAGAATAAGAATAAGAAGAATAATAAGAATAATACCCTACATAGGTCCTCTCTCCCAGTGCAAATCCTTATACACACTCTTCACAGAACCTCCAAAAGGGACTGTGATTTTTTCTCCCTCTGTTGCAAACTGCTTTTTGAGAGACTTGCCGAATTAATTGACTGGGTTTTCCCCCTCCTTAGATTTAAAGGAAGCAAGAAGGATGACCTCTTGGGCATTTCTTACAACAGGCTGATAAGGATAGATACAGCCACCGGGGACCCAATTACGACATGGAGATTCTCAAATATGAAACAGTGGAACGTGAACTGGGAGATACGGCAGGTAAAGACAAAGGTTTCCTGGAGCAAACTTGCCTCTCGCACTGTGATTTAACCTTTTGCGCAAATAAACCTGGCAAACAGCCCTTTTGTGATGTATTTGAAATTGCAAAACAATGTACCTGCTGTACATAGAAACCCTTATATGCAAGCAAGGAGGAGGACCCCGTGGCCCTACAGCGGCTATTGGGCTACAACTCCCATAATCCCTTATTGCTGGCCATGTCAGCGGGGGCTGATGGGTATTGTAGTCCAATAACATCTGGAGGGCCGCAGGTTCCCTATCTCTGCATTAATGTGTTTCCTAATATGCATCACGGAGGGACGCGGGTGGCGCTGTGGGTTAAACCACAGAGCCTAGGACTTGCCGATCAGAAGGTTGGCAGTTCGAATCCCCGCGACGGGGTGAGCTCCTGTTGCTCGGTCCCTGCTCCTGCCAACCTAGCAGTTCGAAAGCACGTCAATGTGCAAGTAGATAAATAGGTACCGCTCCAGCGGGAAGGTAAACGGCGTTTCTGTGCGCTGCTCTGGTTTGCCAGAAGCGGCTTTGTCATGCTGGCCACATGACCCGGAAGCTGCACGCTGGCTCCCTCGGCCAATAAAGCCAGATGAGCGCCGCAACCCCAGAGTCGGTCACGGCTGGACCTAATGGTTGGGTCCCTTTACCTTTACCTTATTATGCATCACATCCCCATTCACAGTATTATACTTTATTATAGTGGGTCGTTTTTCATCATATTGGGCTGTTTTATTCACTACGTTTTTTATTTAGGGACTTCACAATCTCCACCATGATATAAAATATCGCTGTGGAGTTTCTTTCTTTAACAGTCATTTGAAGGAAAACTGGGAGTGTGGGAGACATAAATGCGATGAATGCGAGGGGATAGAGCATGGCGTAAACTCAGCTGGGAGTCACAAAAGATAATCTCTGAAATATGTTCATAGTTTCAGGGCAAAGAAGCAAAAACACTTCGCAGAATGCATAATTCACTTGACAGAATTTGCTGCTGCAAGAAGCATTGATAGACACAAGCTGTCAAGGGGACCGAGGCAAATTCATGAGAAAAAAGTCTATCACAGTCTTTTAGCAGTTGCGGCTAAACAGAACCTCCAAGTGCAGGGGCAGTCTAGCCTCCTAATACCAGTGACTGGTGGGAAAGGTTGGGCCTTTGTGCCTTCAGGCCCTGCCTACAGGCTTCGTGGAGGCATTGGATAAAAGATGCACGGTTAAATAGGCCATTGGTCTGATCCAAACAAGCTCTTCTGATGCTGTAATGTTTCAGGAACCAGTGTGCTGGAACTAGGCCTGTATCAATACACTATCCAGGACCGGGTTGAGGGCAGTATATCGCAGGCTTCCTCTCTGGCTATCCCCTTCCTCCCTCTATTATTGGTATAATTGTGCTTTATATATATATATACCTCTTTGCATTTCCCCTTCAGGTTGCAATTGAGTTTGACCAGAACGTGTCTATTGCTTTCGCTTGCCTGAGCGCAGACTGCAAGGTGGTGCACGAATACATTGGAGGTTACATCTTCCTGTCCACCCGTTCCAAAGACCAGAACGAAACGCTGGACGAGGACCTGTTCCACAAGTTAACTGGAGGGTGGGAATGAGGAGAAGCAAGGAGCCGATCGACAACTCCAAAATGCGAGTGCCTCCTCTAGATTCATCTTGGTTTTGAACCTGAGAAGTTTAAACGGGTAACCTTTTGAAAAAGAAACATAAGCTTACCTCAAGGGTTTATCTACGTTGGATGTAATTACTTGGCGCAGGGGTGGCTAACCTGTGAATGCTGTTCAACCCCCATTTTTCCTGACTGCTGGATGTGCTGGCAGGGCCGATGGGACTTGTAGTCCATATAATCGGGAGGCCCTCACACTCCCCATCCCTGACTTGGAGCCTACTGTGCAACAACAAACCTAGAGTCTACTGTATTGCAACCAAGTACCTGCGGCAGAGGTGTGGAGCCTGCAGTCTTCCAGATGATACTGCAATCCAAGCCGCATCAGCCCCAGCCAACATGGACCAGGATGATGGGAGTTGTAGTCCAATAGTTCTCTATCCCTGATCCCTGTAGAGCACATGGTTTTGGCTTATCCGTAATCTTTATTGGCGTGTGACCCTGGGGAGCCTGTGAAATCCAGTTAAGGCTCCAATGCAGCAAATACTTTAGAGGACCAATCCAATTTCCTTTTGCCCTCCCATTCCTCACCTCCGCCCACTCCTAGGCATGGTCGTTGGCATCCATCCCTCTCGAGACACAATGGAGTGCTCCTTTGGGGGAGGAGTCAATCCGCTGGAGAATCACAGCGTCTGCTGTGGCTGCAGAGACCAGTAACTTGTAACCACTGCCTTCTGCGTTGTTTTTGCTGTATCGGCAGCACCAAAGTGACCTCTCTGGGGCTCAGGCCTGGGCAGTGTGTATGGAGGACCTGGGCTGCCCAGATAACAAGACTTGGTCCAGTGGCTTCGCTGATGTGGTCCAAAAGAAACCAGGGCGATATGTTTGGCACCAGTTTGGCTGCAGGAGTTGCCAGAAGGAGGCATACAAGATGACATTCGACTGTCTCCAGATGTGCTTAGCCTTTTCTTTTCCTAAAGATGTCCCACAATGCATCAGGTATGGATTTTTCCTTGGGGTTCACTCCCGAAGACTACGAACTGTCAGACACACACAAGCATGGCAGACTGTGAAAAGCATTTGTTTGAATTGATTGATTCCGATGACTTTTCCTTACTGCTTAAATAAGACAAGAAAACAAGTGCCACCAAAAGATTTAATGTTATTTTTAGGGTGTTGTTGCACCTGGACATTTTGTTGTTGTTGTTGTTGTTCTTATGGAAAGGATTTTATCAACGTCCTCCCAGTTTTTGTTGCAGTTGCTCATATTTTCATAACCTATTAGTACCTGCTTTTTGTACAGTGCTTTTTGCATTTTGTAAAGCTTTGCAACTAGCAACTCGCGCCTTGCTGTGGGGAAACTACAGTTTTAATTTTGTGCCATCTTCTGAAGTAATTTAACTTCCAGCTTGTTTTTAACGTTTAGTCATTTTCATATTTTATATCAAAACTGTTGGCGTGTAGTAATGAACCTACTGAAACCATAATTTTTTAAGCTGTGTAATAGAGATTTTAAAATAAATACATTCTTACAAAACAATAGTATCCCAGTGATGCTTCCGGGACTTCCATGAAAGCCTCTTCTTCTGTACTTATTCTATTCTGCCTTCTTTTTTTAAAAAAAAAAAACTATTTTGAGATAGATTCTTGCTCTAGTGCTTTCTTCTGTTCATAGTTATTTGGATCCAATCCAGTGCCAAGGGTGCTAGGTAAAAGGTAAAGGACCCCTATGTCCAGTCAAAGGTGACTATGGGGTTGCGGCGCTCATTTCGCTCACAGGCTGAGGGAACCGGCGTTTGTCCACAGACAGCTTTCTGGGTCATGTAGCCAGCAGGACTAAACTGCTTCTGGTGCAACAGAACACAGTGACGGAAACCAGAGTGCACGGAAACACCATTTACCTTCCCGCCGGAGCAGTACCTATTTATCTACTTGCACTGGTGTGCTTTTGAACTGCTAGGTTGGCAGGAGCTGGGACAGAGCAACGGGAGCTCACTCCATCGCGGGGATTCGAACCACCAACCTTCCGATCGGCAAGCCCAAGAGGTTCAGTGGTTTAGACCACAGCGCCACCCGCAGCCTGCCAAGGGCGCTACACTGCAGGCTTTAACATACAGTCTGCTTTCCAGAGGGCACATTCTATCATGCTTTTCAGGGTGGTGGTTTGCTTCAGTTCAAATCGGGGGGGGGGGGATGACGACTAAAGCAGCATCTAATGTAGTGTTTCCTGCTACATGAACTTTATTCTATGGAGTTAAAGCCAAACTAATTAGAGCATAACAGATCTTTCTGTCCTCTGTAGAAATCGCCTCAATTTTTGGTGTCAGAATGTGCTGCAGAAGAGAAGAAAACAGCATGTTCTTTCTCTTTGAGGTATATTTTATTTTCCTTTGTTATGAATCAGTTGTACGCAGGGATCTGATTCAGTCTGGATTGAATATGTCATGCTATTTTTATGGAGTGCAAAAAAAGAAAGAAAAAATCCTTTCAGCCTTTGCTGAATATTTCAGTTCTTATCATTCTCTGCTTGCTAAAGGAGGAGCTCATCTCTGGAGCCTGGTACCATCTCCTCTTGGGACTGCTCTGGTCTGTTTATCTTCCTGTGTCAGTAAGGAATTCAGCTTTCAGTCTTCACATTCCAACCTGGATGATTTGCAGCAAGCGTTGATTCATCCCTTTAGAGATGGAGAGGAGGAGGAGGACATAGCTGGTTGCAGCTTTCAAGGTGCTGTTATAATATACACAGTGCAACATGCTTCTATCTTGCTTCTGAAGCAAGCACACATCTGTGTAGTCTACTTGCTGTATGTTTAGGACAGTGGTGTCCAAACTTTTTTCAAAGGGGGCCAGATTTGATGAAGTGAAGGGCCGTGAGGGCCGACCAAAGGCCCAGCCAAAGTCATTGACCTTTTTCTTAGGGTTGAAGTTGTTGAGCTTTTTTTACTATTGAAGTTGTTGAGGGTTTTTTAGGATTTTACCCCAGGAAATAAACTTGGAAACTGCCACAGGGGCTGGATTAAGCCAACCAGTGGGCTGGGTTAGGTCCCTGAAATGGACTTTGGACATGCCTGGTTTAGGAGATCTGGGTTTAAATCCCTTTGAGCGAGTCAATTTTGCCCATTTTCATCCAGTAGTAAATGAGTTAATGATTCCAGTGCTAAAATGGATGAGGGAATGCTCATCCATCATATATGCTCAGTGCTTCACAGCCAGAGATCCTGGAACTGTTTTGCACTTCCCAACAGTGGTAACTAGGGCACCAAGTGGCCAATATGACTTCCGCAACTTGTTAAGGGGTTTCAAGAGTATCTGTGTGGTGGAATCAAAAAATGAGGCACTTCTTAAAGGCACTTTAGATGACGAAACCACCAGCTTACAGTGCAGCAGACGTTTTACAATGACTTTTAAAAATAAATGATAATAGGTTGTATCTAATGTAGCACTTTGTGAATGTTTGGTTAGTGTGAGGCTTTCTGCTTGTGCAGGGAAATGTTCTCCCACCCTTTTCCTCCTAAATCTGTTCCCCCTAACCTATCTCTGGAGCAGATGTGGGAAGGGACCAGGACACAGGCACATGCAGAATTCCCCCCTTTAATGTGAACATAAAGAGGAGCTCATTTGCATCGGAAGATGCTGGTATAGTGCTAAGCCCAATCACCAGTGAATATTTGCTGTACTTTTATTTTCTTCAGAAATCAAAATAGATCCCTTTATTTAACTTTCAATCTAACTTTGTTATAAGATTTGTTCTCTAAATTCTAGATCAAAATTTGAAATGTCACAGGTATCAGGGTCAGCCCAAACACAGGTGATTTATTGCTTTCTTCCGCCTTCCATCTTTCTTCTTTAATATCTTGGCAGTGTGATAGGAATTTTGAGTTCTTAGATATATGGTCATGTTCATAAGCATACCAACCAAGCACAGTACATAGATCAGCACAGGAAGGCCGACCTAGGTCAAAGTGGGAAACCTCCCCATTGTCTCTTTCCTCACAAATCCTGTCTTAAGGGCACATTTAAGATATGACTAGGGTGTGAGCCTGTGACATGGCCCAGGAACTAAGTATTTATCATTACAAAAGACTGGCCAGGCTCCCCAGGCAATCCAGTCAAGTAACCTGCCAGATAGGAGATAAACAAGGACAAGAGAAAAACAACTTTCAAATTTCTGTTTTAAGAACGCCTTTTCTGTGATGTAGGTATGATGTATCTGAGGGGTGGTCTTAGGTTATACCCCTTCTGTGATGTATGTATGATGTTTCTGGGGGTGGTCTTGATCTACAGGGTGGCAATTTCAAAAGTCTTTATAAGGCCTTGCGCCCCATTTTTCTGGGTTCCTCTTCCTCCTGCCGGTGAGGGGAGCACCCTGTTGCAACAGTTCAATAAAGATCAAGCTTACTAGCTGCTTTGCTTCTCAATATTCTCTGGTTGGCCTCTGTTATTTTCTCCTACTAATAGGGAACCTATGTAAGGACTCTATATGGGCTCTTGGATACCCCATAAGGGAAAAGGGCAATTTTTGTTTACAACAGCAGTTTGTGTCATTTCCTGAGGAATGAAACTATAAGCTTGAGATGCGCATGCACACTCTCACGTGCTTTTTCTTTCCTGTTGTTTTTTAACCTGTGAAATCAGGAATGTGTTTCACTTACAGAAGCCGTGCTGTTAAGATCATGAGATAGGAGGCAGATGTCACTAATTCAAATCCCAGTTTAGCCATTAACGCTTTAGATAGCCCTAGGTAAACTCAGAGCTCTCAGCTTCCGTTCCCTGTATGCATTAGTGGGATAATAAAACCAGTCAACCTCATCAAAGCAACATCTAAGAAACTAACAGTATTTGTTCTCGCAGACACTCGGAAACTGCAAAAGCTTTATACCACAAACTGTTTGCAAATAGCCATGGCAGAAAAAGTTGACTTACCAATGTAGATTAGCTAAAGACAAAACTAAAATAACTAATTTTCATAGTGTGGTGTGGTTTTATTTCGTATACAAATCAGGGACACGTATCGAAAGCTTTCCACAGACTGCGGGAAAGAGCTTAAGTAGAAATTGCAATATTATGAAGAAGTAGAACAAAGTCTCCAAGTTGCCAGTGCATATTGGATACCTAGATACCTACAGAGGAGAAATATGTTAAATGTACCATCACCTTCTGTTAGTATTTATAAGGTGTAACTTTCTATTTTTGTTGTTTGTTTGTTTTATTTTGGAAATAAAATAATAGTTGTTTATTTTAAGCTGACTGGATTTCATTAGGACCTCTGCGTAGTGCTGAATGAAACAACTTGAGCACTTAGGACATGTGTTTTATAAATATAAATAAATATATTTTAAATCAGACAGTTGGGCAATCTGAGGTAATCTGAGGTACGCCTCTTTTTGCCTTACTTCTGCCTAGGGTTTGTTTTTCCAGAATTGTTGCTGTGGGAGAAATTACCTTTCAGTATTCACCAGAGTTGAACAGCATTGGGCAATACCTGATGACGCTCCTTCGCTTGAAAGGGGTTTTCTAAAAGTACACGCTGATCAGTTTGTAACAAAGGAGGCAGAACCCAAAAGGGCTCCAGACCAGACAGTCCCATTAAGAAATCTGTCTTACGTTTCTGCGAAGTCTGGTAGATCTCAAAGCTGCCTTGATGCTGAGTGACATGTGCAAAGATAAGCCTAGCATGTGTTCTTGAGGCCCTTTGAAAAGCATAGCTTTAATTGCTATAGTAGTTGTAGGGTGTGCATGCTTTTCCTTGGACAATGATGCCTGCTGCTTTTCACTCACTTGCCTTAAACTGAGTTGTTGTTGTTGTTTAGTCGTTTAGTCGTGTCCGACTCTTCGTGACCCCATGGACCAGAGCACGCCAGGCACTCCCGTCTTCCACTGCCTCCCGCAGTTTGGTCAAACTCATGCTGGTAGCTTTGAGAACACTGTCCAACCATCTCGTCCTCTGTCGTCCCCTTCTCCTTTTGCCCTCAATCTTTCCCAACATCAGGGCTTTTCCAGGGAGTCTTCTCTTCTCATGAGGTGGCCAGAGTACTGGAGCCTCAGCTTCAGGATCTGTCCTTCCAGTGAGCACTCAGGGCTGATTTCCTTCAGAATGGATAGGTAGCAAACTGAGTAGCAAACTGCTAATTTGCACAACAATAATTAAGCCTTGACACTGGCTTGTTCTTTCTTCATTTAAAGAAAAGTGACTCTGGGAGGGTGGCCAATTGTGATTTTATAATCTCTCTTTGTCATAGCCAACCTATTTAATAGCTGTATGAAACGGCTGGGAGATGCCTCCCAGGAATTTGGAGTGTGATGCCATTATTTAATTATTATTATTATTATTAAAGGATTTTCCTAGAACAGCAAGGGTACATGCAACATCTTTGTTCTCAGTTCATAGAGTTTTCCATTATTTTGCTTAGTGTATGCATAGGGTTTTTGCGTCAGCATCACAGGGATAGGTTCTTTATTTGTCTGTCTGTTTTGGCGGACCGAGAGCCCAGAGCATGGTTGGTTGCAATGAGTTTTGTTTGTATGTGAGAGAGGGTGGAAGGTGGTTGGGTCAAGATAGCCGCATCAATTGGTATGCTGTTGGGGGGGTTATGTTGTTGTCTTGCTGAGCTGTATGTGTAATAAAGGGGAGCTATACCAGTGTTACGGCATCTTCTTTTGTTTGTCCTTGTGCTAGTTTCAATTTGTTGCTTAACTTTTCTAGTAGGGCCGTTTCCCATACAGTTTGGGAGCAGTGGCAGGTCCCTCCAGTGTTTAGTTATGATGCTCCTCGCTTCTGAGAGTAGGTGCCTTATGAGTTCTTTGTAAGGTGAGTGTACATTGTTGTCATGGAAGATGTTTACTAGGGCTAGTTCTGGAGTTGCTTCTCATACCCGTTTCATTATTTGGCAGGTTTCTTATAGGACAGGCGTCCGAAAGGGTTGGGTTTGGGGGCATTTAAGCTGCTAACATGGGACGCGGGTGGCGCTGTGGGTTAAACCACAGAGCCTAGGACTTGCCGATCAGAAGGTCGGTGGTTCGAATCCCCGCAACGGGGTGAGCTCCCGTTGCTCAGTCCCTGCTCCTGCCAACCTAGCAGTTTGAAAGTATGTCAAAGTGCAAGTAGATAAATAGGTACCACTCCGGCAGGAAGGTAAACGGCGTTTCCAGGCGCTGCTCTGGTTCTCCAGAAGCGGCTTAGTCATGCTGGCCACATGACCCGGAAGCTGTACACCGGCTCCCTCAGCCAATAAAGCCAAATGAGTGCCGCAACCCCAGAGTCAGTCACGACTGGACCTAATGGTCAGGGGTCCCTTTACCTTTATGCTTTTAACAATCCGCTCTACATAGAGCCTACAAAGCGATGGAGTTCCATTGTTGCTGAGCCAATGAAAAGGCTCTGTTAAGGGTGCCCACCAAGCTAATCATCTTCACAGGTGGACACCTAAGTAAGTCTTCCAACACTGATTTCAATAAATCGACAGGTTGGCATGAGTGCAGGTGGTTATTCAAGTATCCTGGGCCCAGTCTGCTAAGGCTTTTAATGTTACAGCTTTTAATGTTGAATCCACATTTCTTCACAGCTTCACGTCTTAACAGTAAGATGTAGTCTAGGAGACCACTCCAGAGCAGGGCCCTTGGGATGACTGACACTCATAGGACCCTACTAGCGTTAGTTACTCAGTTGCTAAGCCTGTGTGTAGGGCTACTACACATGTAGGACACATGTGACAGGTCCTATGTTGGATTTGTTGTATTACGCTGTCATGGAAACAGGCAGCCTGAAGATGGTGATGCAGATGTCACCCTTATGATCAGATCATTACATCACAAAGGGTGTACATTTTCATGACACAGTCTCTGAAGGGAGGCAGAAGAGAGATGAGATGCACAGGCCAAAGGATGGCCCAGGGGTTTACAGAATGCTCTGGGAGATTTTGCTTATGCCAATAGAGGTTGTGCCAATACTGGACCAGTGTCTGGAGGCACTGATGAACTGGATAAGGTTAAAAAAATGAAGCTGAAATCTACCTTCCCGCCACAGCGGTACCTATTTATCTACTTGCACCGGTGTGCTTTCAAACTGCTAGGTTGGCAGGAGCTGGGACAGAACAACGGGAGCTCACCACCATCGTGGGGATTCGAACCACCGACCTTCTGATTGGCAAGCCCAAGAGGCTCAGTGGTTTAGACCACAGCGCCAACCACGTCTCTATTGATAGAGATCCCATTACACTGTTTCTTAGAGCTCACAGCACTGGCTGCCTAGGCTCAATTCAAAGTCGGTACAGAAGGTCATATATTATCTGCAGTCTGAGCGCAGGTACTCCTTCAAGTAGTCTTGAAGACATTAAAGCATGGGCCAGAGAGGCCCTGTTCTTGGTACCATCAGTGGAAAATCCCATAGGACAATGGCACAAGGAAGGAACTTCTCAGTGGCTGCCCCCAGACTATGGAATTCGCTCCAAACTGAAATTGAGTTTTTAACCACCATCCCCATGCCTTTGGTCATTAGCTGCAGACATTTTAACAGGTAAGAGCTTATTACCTGCTGCCTTGTCTTTTAAAGGTTGCCATTGATTTGTTTTAATTAACGTTGTATACTGTTGTATTGCATATTAATTAATGCTGTATACTGTTGTATTGCATTTGTTGTATTGCATATTACGATTGTTGGTAGCTGCCCCGGGCTCTAGCAGGAGGGAGTGTGGGATTTCGGAACAATTAATAAAACTACAAGGGGACGCGGGTGGCGCTGTGGGTTAAACCACAGAGCCTAGGATTTGCCGTTCAGAAGGTCGGCGGTTCGAATCCCCACGACGGGGTGAGCTCCCGTTGCTTGGTCCCTGCTCCTGCCAACCTAGCAGTTCGAAAGCACGTCAAAGTGCAAGTAGATAAATAGGTACCGCTCCGGCGGGAAGGTAAACGGCGTTTCCATGTGCTCCTCTGGTTCGCCAGAAGCGGCTTAGTCATGCTGGCCACATGACCCGGAAGCTGTACGCCGGCTCCCTTGGCCTATAGAGCGAGATGAGCGCCGCAACCCCAGAGTTGGCCACAACTGGACCTAATGGTCAGGGGTCCCCTTACCTTTACCGTTACCTTTAATAAACCTACAAATGGCATGTAAATGAGCTCACAGGGGTGCTTGACCCTCAACCACTTCCCTTCTCAGAATTGCTCCCCAGAATATTTACCCTTCCCAAAGGCACATCTGAGACACCATGGAGAAAGGGAGCAGTTAAAACGACATGAAAAGCTCCTTTGGGGAGGGGACCATTTTAAGTGGAAAAGTCCCGGGTGAGGCTGTACCACTTGCTGTTTTTTCCATTCCAAACCTGCCCCACTCAGATTGCTCCCTTTCCAGAATTGGTGGTGAGCAATTCTGAGCAGGGAAGTGTATGAGGGTCAAGCAGCCCTTTCTCCCACCCCTCCTCCTTCTCCTCTTCCTCCATTCGAAACCGTATATTCCCAAGTCCACTTCTTTTAAAAATAAATAAATGGTAAAGGTAAAGGTAAAGGGACCCCTGACAATTAGGTCCAGTCGTGGCTGACTCTGGGGTTGCGGCGCTCATCTCGCTTTATTGGCTGAGGGAGCCGGCGTACAGCTTCCGGGTCATGTGGCCAGCATGACTAAGCCGCTTCTGGCGAACCAGAGGAGCGCATGGAAACGCCGTTTACCTTCCCGCCGGAGCGGTACCTATTTATCTACTTGCACTTTGACGTGCTTTTGAACTGCTAGGTTGGCTGGAGCAGGGACCGAGCAACGGGAGCTCACCCTGTCACAGGGATTTGAACCGCCGACCTTCTGATCGGCAAGTCCTAGGCTCTGTGGTTTAACCCACAGCACCACCCGTGTCCCTAAATAAATGGTGGCGCTCCTTAAATAGATACAAGACGTAGTTTGCCCTTTATATTTGCAGAGAAGTAGAGGGAGAAGACATTGGCCTACTTATCAGCAGTCTGGCACTCTCCATGGACCTTTCACCTTTGCAAAAAAAAGCAATCCTCTCTACTGGCAATAAAGATGTTTTTTCAGCCCACCAGCCTCTCCCTCGCCACCCCCCCCCAAGCTATGCAGGGAGGAGCTGACACTCCATTTGTGTAGCTTGGGAAATCTGCCCACTTCCCATAAAGGGATGGGGATAGGTGTGGTGTAGTAAAAAAAGGAGCAGCCCTTTCCCTAAGACGAAGGGGCAAACTGGTATAAGGGGCCTGCCTTGGAATCAGCGGATCTGGTGAGAGAGGACAGGAACAAGGGAGCAGACAGGGGTTCGTGCTTGAGCTCTGAATCATCGGAATGTATAAAGCAAGTGCTGGAAAACTCGGGGAGCCTTGACACGGAGCAATCTGCCTGAGAAGCACCTTGGCAGGTAAGTGCTTGCTGACCCTAAAAGGGCGAAAGGGAGACGGATTCGCTCTTGGGAGGTTGGGTGTCCCATCCCCCACCCCCAAATGAATAGGAGCCAGTTCAGCACAGAGAAACCAAGTTAAGTGTTTTGCAATAGAGGGCAAGATGGCAAGCGAGGGTGATTGGGCTTAGCCGCTATACCAGAATCACATTAAGGGGGGGGGGTATTCTGCACGTGCCGTTTCTTCTCCCACTGGGGTTTCTGCGCCTCAGCTTTTAAAACACCAGAAGACACACACACACACCCTCTTTGAGAAAACAAGTGAGAACTGAGCTCCCTGATACCTTCCAACCAAAGAGTAAGTAAAAAATTGTGCATCTAGGTAAAAGAGGTGTGCGTTTTTCTTAGGGTTATAATGTGACAGGAAAAAAAACATCAGACTGTAGGGTAATGGGTGTAGCCAGGATTTATTTTAGGGGGGCAGGCTTTATGTGGGAGGGGGCAGAACTGAGTTATCTGCCACGCAGTTGGTCAGTTAGTTAAGTATTTCTATTTACAGTGGTACCTCTGGTTACGTACTTAATTCGTTCTGGAGGTCTGTTCTTAACCTGAAGCACCACTTTAGCTAATGGGGCCTCTCGCTGCCGCCACACAATTTCTGTTCTCATCCTGAAGCAAAGTTCTTAACCCGAGGTAATATTTCTGGGTTAGCAGAGTCTGTAACCTGAAGCGTATGTAACCTGAAGCGTATGTAACCCAAGGTACCACTGTATTTACCTTGATGGGGGGAGAGCTGCCGTTCCCTGCACCCCTTTGCTAAGCCCATGTTTAGGGTTGCAGTGGTCTGGCGTAAGGATGCAAACTGATGCCAGGGGACATGGCCTACCTTCGTGCCACTGTTGTCTCATCCAGCAGTGCTATGAAAGAACACTTGCATGGTGATGCCTAGCAGCGAGGGCACAGGAGGCCAATATGAATGTTTGTAGCCTTAGGCCATGCGGTCTACTACTCTCACTGTCCCCCAAAGCAGTGTTTACCATATCTAGACACAGGCAAACTCGGCCCTCCAGATGTTTTGGAACTACAACTCCCATGATTCCTAGCTAACAGGACCAGTGGTCAGGGATGATGGGAAACATCTGGAGGGCCGAGTTTGCCTATGCCCGACCAAATCCTTAACTTCACAGCAATCCGTTGAGGTAGGACTCATTATGTGGAATTATCAAAATAGCTGTCTGCAGCCAGCCCAGTGAACCTGAGAAATGCACCCAAGTGAGTTTCCAACACACTTGCCTCAGTGTTCTCTTGTCAGTTCAGCTTCTTGTGATATATAGATTATTATTAGGATAATGGAGAGATTATTTTGTGAACATAGATACGAGCTGCGCAGCCATGCTAGTTCACCTCATATTGTGGCCCCTTGAAGGCCCACATAAGATGCCATATGCTTTTGTGGACTTGCATGAAGTTAATACAGTGGTACCTCAGACGCTTTGGGTTACAGACACTTCAGGTTACAGACTCCGCTAACCCAGAAATAGTACCTCAGGTTAAGAACTTTGCTTCAGGATGAGAACAGAAATTGTGCGGCGGCAGCGGGAGGCCCCATTAGCAAAAGTGGTACCTCAGGTTAAGAACAGTTTCAGGTTAAGAATTAAGTTCTTAACCCGAGGTACCACTGTATTTGGCTGCATTCAACATCACTGCTTTCCTTCTCTTTATGAAAACAGGCCTCTCATCTTCTTGAGATGAATTTACCAGCCCATGGGCAACAAAAATCCATTCCAAACTGTTGTCTTATGGAATCTCTCCTTCCGATATACTAAATTTAGATCTAATTACAGCAAAAAAGGTCATCAAACAAAGATTGGAGGAGGTTGATTTGCAACAAAATCTTACTACAGGTGGAGGTACATGTTCCCCGATAAATCAGGGCATTACATTTATGTCCCAGATACCTCGATATCTGTCTACCTTATCGGTTGCGTCGCATAAATTCGCTTTTGTTAGAGCCAGATTTAATGTGTTCCCCTCAAATGTGCTGAGCAATAGATTTTCTAACGGTAAAACCTCTGTTTTATGCACATGTGACAACAAATCAATAGAATCCCTTTATCATATCTTGTTTAATTGTCCTTTATATATTGTTCCCCGATCAAGGATTCTGAGTTCAATCATCTTGGAAACCGTTGCTAAACCACCTGAATTACATCTAGCCTACCTACTCCAGGACATTGACTCTTATAGAACATTACAGGTTGCCAGATTCCTGAATTCAGTTCTTTCATATAAAAGACTTCATGGAATGCTGCATGACTATTAAAAATCTAGTAAACTCTATCCACCATCTTTATATTCAAGGCCACAATATGGTACATCTAGAGATTGTATGTAACGTGAAGGAGATTATGCGTTGAAATATTTTAGTTGATATTTTAGAATGTAAAATGCTATTTTATTGATTGATTGGTTTTACCTTGTGGGCTTATAGCCGAATAAAGTATCTATCTATCTATCTATCTATCTATCTATCTATCTATCTATCTAGGCCTCTCATCTTCTTGAGGGAGCGGTTACCATGTTCTGCTTCCTTGCCTGCCTGTTAGTCCTTCTACGGGAAGTGCCAACCAGGCCAACAAAGGAAACGGGATCTACAGCTGCTGGAGATGCGAAAATCCTTTTCCAGTTGAAGCCGAACACTTGGGAGGAAAATGTCAACCTCAGTAGCCTGTCCTGCGGGGATCTCCGTGCCCAGACATGGGCCTCCTTCCGCCACAGAAATCAGAGCCTGACTTCTTTCCCCGCCTGCCTGCCTGAGCTTCTGGAGCATTTGGACCTGAGTGTCAACCTCTTGCCTGAATTCAACAGCCAGGAGGTGGCTGACTTGCCAATGTTGCAATCCCTCTCCCTGAGGCAGAATAAGATCCAGCAAGTGACATGGGGTGCCAGGAACCTCAGCCGCCTCCAGTTCCTGGACCTGAGCTTCAATTTGCTATCAGTTGTGCCCGCATGCAGTGCATCCGTTCCGCAAAACCTCGAGTGGTTTTCTCTAGCTGGAAACCCCATTGTCGAAATCCAGCCGTTGGCTTTTTCCTGCTATCCTCAATTGCATTTCCTGAACCTGTCTTCTACTTGGCTAGGGAAAGATGGGAAAGAGGGGATTAAGGGATCTGCCTTTGCAACAATCTTCCTGCCTGGGGACGCCACCGAAAATGCAGGAAGTGATATCCACGTGCTGGACCTGAGCACAACCTATCTGGAGAGATGTAAGTACCGAAACCTAAGAGGAAAGCATCAGGCACCAAACACTTAGGGTGTGGGGGAAAGAGGAGACAATGGCTGTAAGGATTTCAACTGTTTTGCCAATGTGGTGATGTCATGAAGGCTGCTTGTATGTGAAATGGGAGTTTCCTCTGTAATATGTTTGTTTGTTTGTTTGTTTGTTTGTTTGTTTGTTTGTTTGTCTGTCTGTCTTCCGCTTGACCCTCAGTGCATCAGAACTGGACCAAAGATCTGCCCAGGCTCTCATCCCTTTATTTAAGAAAAATGAGCAAGCTGAGAAGCCTTGATGTTGACACCTTCCTGCATCTTCCTGAGCTGAGGGTATTGGACTGCCGATATTCCCATGCCCTCAGTCTGGTGGAAACAGAGTCTTTCAGCCACACGCCTCACTTGGCTTTCCTCATATTCCAAAAGTAAGTTGTCCTATCTCTGAGGATTCCCCTGACACCAGGCCTCCCTTGTAAGCACAGGTGGACATTGTTAGGACTTGAATTCAGTTGTAGGACTGTGGTCTGATAATCTGATAAATTATTACGACATTAAATGGACTGATTCTGTAATGGTGGAAGGGAACATAGGGGGTAAAAACACACACACACACACAGCACTTTTCATTACAGAATTTAAACTGATGTAGACCTATAAAGTAGTCATTTACGATTCAGTTTTCCTTCTGTATGCACAATGTTTCTGGAGGCAAAAAGTATTCAAAGAAAACCAATTATGGGGATCTCTTTTGTCCCATCAAATGAAAAGTGTAAGGGCCCAGGCACAGTTTGCTTTCTGAAAACAAAAAGACCTTAGGACAAAAATTGTCTAAAAATAAGAATATTGGTTTTTTGCCACTGTGGTCCCATTCCCCGCTCTCCCAGCTAATGTTGATGTGTTTAAAATGCCTCTCACAAAAACTAAGACAGATGTAGGGAAGCAGGCGTGACCACCTTTCTTCTGACTCTAGCACATGGCTTTGTTTGGGGACATTTTGCTACCTAGAGATGCATTGAAAGTTAACTTCGGGTAGGAAAGCCACCCGTAAAAACGTTTGTTCAGTTATTTATTCATCTGGTTTTAAGCTGGTTTGTATTTTCTGGGTAAGGGGCAAGACTGAACTCTGCATCCTGAATGAAAACCAAATGTTATGTTTCTATCAGAATAATTTAGGGTTCATACATCGTCAGACATTTTAGATTTTCTATTTCTCCGTTTCAACATGCATTCCTACACAAGTTTTTGAACTGATCTGTCTCTCTGTGTATGTGCATACATGTCTGTGTGCATGTGCTGGTCCAATAGTCTGGCACCTGAGGTAAAGCAAAAAATGGCACCATTTTGAGTGAAGATCTAAATTAGGAACAAAGGCAGGAGACTAGCAGTGCCTCCTATTTGTCAAGAGGTTGTTGTAGAAGCGGCATGGAGCGAGGCTGCCCAGGAGGTGGCAAATCCAGCCTCCAAGGAATGTGCTGCAGCTGAAGAATTCCTTGGAGGCCAGGTCTGCTGGCCCCGTGGATCCTGCCGCCTGAGGCAGCCGCTTCACCTTGCCTTATAGGTGGGACAGGCCTGATGTGGGTTTGATCTAATACATTGTTAGCTGTCTTGGGTGTTTCTGGAAGGGAAGGTGGAATACAAATGGGTTATAAAAAAAATATAAAAAATAATCACTGCTCTGGAGAAGGCAGAAACTGCATGTAATTTGATAGAGAATTAGCTATTTAAATGACAGCCCATACGTTGGTTGACCTAGTTTCTCTTATTCCAGCTGCAATTTGAGCTCTTTCAGTCCATGGAGTCTCAGCTCACTGCAAAATGTAAGGATCAACCTCTATGGCAACCCTTTGGTGTGTAGTTGTGATCTTTCCTGGCTGCTCTCCAAGCCAGACAGAATACTTCTACAGAGGTAAGGAGAAATTTAGAAGCTGGTTCAAGCTACGTTGTTGGCAATCTGTGGTGCTGCTTGTAAACTCCTGCTCTCATCTCTTTCCTTTTGCTATAAAGAAATGTCTTACTCTAGTGGCGGCAAAGATAAGACCGAGCATATCATAGCAATAAGCACTACAGGTGAATGAAAATTGCCTTCCCAAATCTATTGTCCTCCAGATGTTTTGGAAAACACTTATCGTCTTCCCTAACCAACGTTGGCTATGCTGGAGTCCACAACATCTGGAGGATAGCAGGTTGGGGAAATGTTGGTTTAATTTTTTAAAAAAATCTCTCCCTAATATAGCCTCATTTCAGTTTTTGTGGGGCTAGCGCACATATTTAAGAGCACATATTTATTTAAGAATTATTTAAGAGCACCAGCTCTAGGATACGTGTTCACATGTCTGTCAGTTTCACTATATCTTTCAAGAAAATGGCATGCAGGCTAAACTTATGCACCAGAAATATGCACAGTGACTGGAATATTGTTGATGAGAGGATTACAGTTCTTGGATTCTAGAATTATTACAATTAGGTTACATTTCTAAACTGAGTTGTCAGCCTGTGGCTGGCCAACCTGGTATAATGGTCTGAAACACTCATGCATGCAACTCATACATAGCCTCAAACTATGGATATATCTCTGAGTGATATTATGCTGAGGACAATACTGATCTCATTCCACTTCCTAATGACAACTGTTCTTGTTTCTCATATATTAGGGCATCAGAAACTTTGTGCTACCCAGAGGCCAAAGAAGCATCTGGACGTATGCTGCTGTCCGAGTTCTACACGGAGTGCCAAAGGCAAAGAATTTCCAACTCCACTCAAGTCAAGCTTTATGGTACATCTCCCAGCTTCACGACAGACACCCTTCCAGACTCCAGTACATTTCCCCAAGAATGGCCCAGCAGCCCTTCTTCTCCTCAATGCCCTCATTTAACTTGGGGAGATACAGCAAAGGAGGCTCCAACCGAAGCAGACATTCTTGCCTACAAAGATAAAACATTTGGCAAATCTACAGACGGCCCACCCACCACAGCAGCTCCTTCAAGAACTCTGGGGGAACTCTCTTCTGATCCAACCCTAGTGAGCATGACTGAAATGAATCAAAGGAAACACGACACCACAGTAGTGGATGGTTTTATTGGCCACAAGGACGAAACATGGTCCCACTTCGCTCCGCTCAGTCCTACAGCTGAAGAGACAGCGGCAGATTCTTCTGTGTTGATCCCACACAATACGGTAAGGCCAGCTCAGTCTACACCACCGTTGCAAAGCCCCACTAAGGGAGTCCCTCTTCTGAATCTTGCAACCACTCGTAACAGTCCAAGATCTTATGAAGATTATTATGACTACGATAAGCAGGAGGAGGAATTTGTGGCTCAGGGCCTTGGGCCTTGTGATTACGATCCATGCAGACACCTCCAAAAGCCTTGCTTTGATCTCCAGTTATTGTCTCCTTGCCTGTGCCCGGGGATCTCTGATGAATTCACCATCCCAGATCCTCCGAGGCTCCGCGAGATATCTGAAATTAGGGACACATCAGCAGAGGTCTGGTGGTGTGCCCCATATTCAGCGGTAAGATTCTACCAGCTTGCTTACCGCCCTCAGGAGAGCCAGAATTTCACTGTATCTGGAGAGATTTATGCTACAGCTAGGCGATACACACTGTACAATCTCCTGCCTGGCTCAACTTACCAAGTGTGCATAATGGCTTCAAACAAGGCAGGATTGAGCCAGACTGCAGATTGGAATGAGCCCAGTTCTCCATGCGGTTCCTTTAAAACAAAGTCCAGCTACAAATCTATCTTTGCCACTTTGTGTGCAACGAGTGGATTCTTTCTTATTGCTACCATCTTGCTGTCAGTGTGTCTCTGCAAAAAGTGTAAAGGACCCCACACTGAGCATTATAACACACACCTTGTCTCGTATAAAAACCCTGCTTTTGATTACTCCTTAAAATAAAGGTGAACAGGATTGGCAAAAAAATTAATCTATTTGATGGCATTTGCCTTTTCGTACAGCGAAAGGGAAGAAAAGTTTAAATACCTTTCCTGCTCTGTGAGCTTCTTTCCAGAATTTAAATTGTTGTTTGGATAAGTACAGTAAATAAATAGGAGAAGTAGGCAACAGGAAAGTATTTATTTGCTTCTGAAAGTGTCTTAAAAAACTAAAGTATTCATTACGAATCTAAATTTGCAGGGGGGGGGGATTCCACCCCCATTATTCCTTCTCCCTGCAGCTCCCTAAAAGATTGTGGGCAGCAGGGGAGAAAATCAGCAAAAAGTACCTCCCACTTCCTCCAATACTGGCCATGATCCTGCTATCAGAAAATTGAGCCCCAGTCAGATGCTGCTACCACCTTCTTTAACGTGACTCATTAGTGGAATCCTGCCCATTGTGTCCCTTGCACAATGCCATGTTATGAATTTCAATCCTACATCAGGTTTCAGAACAAAATATTGAGTGTGCAATTTTTCATCACTATATTGGCTTTACATGGGCTGAAAAGCCTTTTTGCAAGGTTGTTGTTCCTAGCAGCACCCTCTATTTATCTGGAACAGCCTGGTTATGTGATTATGATGTTGTGATCTGCAGTATCAAATAAGTGGTCAGGCTGGAAGCAGAAGCACACAGTAGTGAAGAGAGATCAGGCTAAGTTAATACTAGCAGCAGCTAGATTAATCTACCAGTGAGATAAAGATACAAGAATAAATGTGTAGAAGCCACATTAGAAAGCCAATCCATCTTCACATTATTCCTACCATAGGAGTTGGATAACAGCTGGCAGCACAATTAAACACCAATAGTCGAGTCATAGAAAAATTTATTTTAAAAGTGCAGAGGCACTGACTATGGAGAAGCCTTCACATCATTTTTCAGTTCTCTTTAAAACATTTGAGGCATGTGGTATCTATTCTTGTCCAGTTGAAAGAATGTACCTGAGTGCTTCTACAGTACATCATGCTCTATTTTATCTTGATAAACTTAAAAAGCTTCTTTATCTTCTTACACTGCAACACAATTGGACTGCAGCATTCTGAGGTTACATAAACTATCTTTTCAGTATACCTTCTTTATACAAGTTAAAATATATCAAACATATTAAAATTGTTTTTATACTCCATCAAGCCTTTGATTCCACAATAAATTCACTTCTGGTGAGATAGCAGCATAATCCAACATGCAAAAGTTCATTTTCAGTTTATAAAACCTTTTTACAGGTCATCTTGCTCACCATATGCAAAAGACTACATGCCTATAGGTGGACTGTGCTCTGACAGGCCATCATTTATCTTCCATGTCTGATGTTTTAAATAGGAAATTTAAAAACTGCCTCCTACTGTTTTATTAAAAGAACTAGCATATTCATTTCATACTAACCACTAATGCAGAATACTTGCTTGCTTGAGCTACAGAAGTCCTAGAGATCACCTGTGACATTGCCCAGAATTTTATCATTATGTCCTAATCATGTCTTTTTTCCATCAGTGGAAAAAATCCTATAAGCTAACCACACTGTAAGTCCTTTCTTAGTTTTAACTTCACTACCTTTATTTTATTGTGTTATGTTGAATATTGTGTGTTGTGCTATTTGTTGAATATGCGAAACCAAACTCTTGTACCATACAGGTAACAAGAGGAGCATCTGTTCTGGCAATATTAGCAGCTCCACCCACTACTTCATACATCAATTTTAGTAATCCAGTTTCTTATCTACTATGCTACACCAACTTTTTTCATTATTTCAACACATTTAATCATGATGTCTAATTTGTGAAGAGAGCGTTTATCTCTTTCCCAAAGGTTCAGGGTTGCCTTGCTTAGTCAGCAATTCAATTCTAAACATTTATACAAGAGTCGCAAGGTTAGTGCACATCATAATTTACTATGTCCTTGCATAAGAAAGGCTGCCCTTTCCTAAACATTAGACTATTAAGAAGCGTGGTTCAAGGTTTTAGTTTGAACATTTTTATCAACAGTGTAGGGAAGATAATCAGGAAGACTTATACCAAAGGACCGTGACTTTTAAAATAGTAAAGATGTAGGCTTCCGTTTGCCCCACATCCTAAAAACAATGAAATGAAAGTGGGCTGTGATGTGTTGAATTCAGATATATCAAGGAGTGTAGCATAGCAATCCCCCCCAAATAAGTGAAAACTTCAGAAAAGCAAAAACCATCTGGTGATAATCTCTGCAAGCGTTTGTGCATTAAGGTAAAAAATTATATTTTATTTGTAACAAACTGAAAAAGTACATTGAAAATTCTGCATATTTACATGATCAAAACTTCATTTTAACGTCCGATTAGCTTCAATGTGAAGACATGGTTTCCACTGAGACAAAGCTATCAAAAAGTGTTCTTTATCCATAGTCCAAATATAATGCAGGCAATGCCATCCCAGCACAAACTGAGCAAGAAGTAAGCAACTCACTCAGAGCCTTCATTTGCTGTTGAGTACCTGAACTGTTTTTCGGCCATAATGATAGTAACTGTAAGCAGATGCTGTTGTTGTGAAAGCTGTGATGCACCTTCAGGGAGGAAACAATCGTATTAGTTCCCTAGGAAACACATGGAGAAAAAAGTACCATAGCTCGCTAGTAAAGAAGGTAGGTAAGGGTAAGGGATGTTCGACTTGTCGTGAATAGAACAAATTTCTCCTATAGCAGCCAAAGCTGATTTTTAACACTGAGCTCTCTGGAAGCCCAAACAAAAATCTAGTTAAGCCAAAATATGAACATCTGAATCTTCCTTATAATAAGCTAGACCACCAACCCATCTGGTCACTGGTGAGAGTCTACTTTCACTGGCTGCAGCTCTTGTAGGTCTTTCGCAGTCTACTTACCCAAGAGCTGAAGAGGACTGAACCAGAGACCTTAGTATTGCAGGGTTAAGTATATGGTCCAGGGGCCTCTCTATCATAATAATTCAAAATTGATTCATGCATATCATCTTGCTACCCCACTTTAAACTCAGTCCCAGATGTTGTTGAACTACAACTCCCATCACCCTTAGCTAGCAAGGCCAGAGCTCAGGGATGATGGGAGTTGTAGTCCAACAACATCTGGGGACCCACAGGTTGAGAACCGACCAACCCTACAATGAGGGAATCTTTAGGTCATGTCCTAAATTTGTTGACCACATACCAACTCAGCATAAGTAGTAACTCTGCCTATAGGAATATACAGTGGTGCCTCGCAAGACGAAATTAATTCGTTCCGCAAGTTTTTTCTTCTTGCGAGTTTTTCGTCTTGCGAAGCACGGTTCCCATAGGAATGCATTGAAAATCAATTAATGCGTTCCTATGGAGACCGCCTTCAGACCAGGTCCGGGGACAGTCTGTCCCCGGACCTCTTCTGAAGGCTGGCGGGGGGAGAAGGACTTTTCTCCCCACCGCCAGCCTTCTGAATGTTGGCGGTGGGGAGGAAAAACCCTCCTCCCACCGCAGGTCTTCAAGACAGGTCCGGGAACAGAGGAGAAGCGCTGCGCGCCTTCTCCTCTGTTCCCGGACCTGTCCTGAAGGCTTGCGGTGGGAGGAGGGCTTTCCTCCCCACCGCCAACATTCAGAATGCTGTTCTGAATGTTGGCGGTGGGGAGGAAAAACCCTCCTCCCACCGCAAGCCCCGGGAACAGAGGAGAAGCGCTGCGCGCCTTCTCCTCTGTTCCCGGACCTCCCACCGCAAGCCTTCAGGACAGGTCCGGGAACAGAGGAGAAGGCGCGCTGCGCTTCCCCGCTGTCCCCGGAGATTTCCCTATGGGCTTTCGTCTTGCGAAGCAAGCCCATAGGGAAATTCGTCTTGCGAAGCCGCTAAAAAATCGGAAAACCCTTTCGTCTTGCGGGTTTTTCGTTTAGCGAGGCATTTGTCTTGCGGGGCACCACTGTAATCCCATGTTAGTAGGGCTGCAATCCTATGCACATGATTACCTCAAAGTTTAAAATGCCCAAAATTGAGCTGCAATTGCTTTAACTTGGGCTTGCTGCCACTAGTAGCGTGATTTCAGCAACCATACAAATCGGTGATGTCCCAAACTGCTCAGGATCCCAACTTTCATTTGCATCCTATTCTTTCAGAATTGCCTGTTCCCCCACAAATCAGTTGTATCGTAACAATTATAAGGTCTACATACCATAAGGTCTGAAGATACATACTGTCCACATAATTGAAAACCGGAGCTGCTAAAGAAGCTGCCACTAAGATGAGCTGGACTACCGTGTTCATCTGGTGGGAGATTATGTGAAAACTGAAGTCACACATTAACATTCCTTTTCCACCCTGAAATCAATGGGATCTAAAAGTGCTACACTTTTAGCAGTAATGAAAATTTGTAAATTAAAGGCTAAACATTTGAAAAATAAAACCAAGAATGTGAGAAATAATTCCTGCAGTTTTCCTCTGACACCATGAACATTAGGGGCCCAATTCAGTTTTTAAAAAACGACAATTTCCTGTTCAAACTCGGGAAACTGCAGATTATTGTAGTTGCTTAAATAAACCAGGATTAAACTGTTGTATGAATGAACCAGAGTTTCCAAAGTTCAGACATTAACAGAAAACTTCGTATGATTTAAAACAGAAGCATTCACACCTCCTTACCTCATTGTAAAAGGAGTACACCAACTGTGACTCACACAAGTAATGATTAAAACATGGTTTGTTGTTATGTTTGAACCAGGCCAGGAAGTAAACCCCAGCTGGAATTAACTTCTCATAAAGAACAGGATTCTGCAAAGTGAAGGCTTAAATCAGGCATAGGCAAACTCCGGCCCTCCAGATGTTTGGGACTACAATTCCCATCACCCCTAGCTAACAGGACCAGTGGTTGGGGATGGTGGGAATTGTAGTCCCAAACATCTGGAGGGCCGGAGTTTGTCTATGCCTGGCTTAAATAAACATTTTTCACTAGTGAGAAGTTGAGGCAGCACAGATAGCCCCTTAAGGGATCACATACTGGTCCCTTTACAAGAGATGTCAGAATTTAAAGGAAGAAAACCCACACTGCCAAATCAGAACTTGGAGCCCTCACCCAAGTCCCCTCTCATACTTTCACTGGGCTTGTTGATGGTAGTGAATAGTACAAAAACATCCATACCCAACTGTGCTGCATGGTGACATAGACTAGGTATCAAATGAATAGCAAGATGTACAATTGCTCTTACCTTGCTGATAAATGTTGGCTTTAACTGAGCAGTGGCATAACATGGATTGAAATATCTACTAAGTGTTCTCTGTGGAAGACAGAAAGTTTGATTTGTAATACTATCGAGGAGAAAAGTCTAATAAGCATGTGAGCTGGTAAGAACCAACTAAGGCATTTAGAAAGGCAACACGATCATTTTCCATCTTCATATTTAATAATACAATAATTTAAATAGTCATTTTACTATTTATATCCCACCCCCTTGGTACAAATAAGGTGTGACTATGATTTAAAGTCAAAACAAACACCTGCATACTTACTGGTGGAGGAAGAGTTCTGTATCGCACGTAAAAAACAGCAGCAATTAATGCAATGTCCCTTAAAATGATCATAGATGTAAGAGGAACTGGAAAAAAACCCATGATATTTGTTAACATAAGCATGCAGAAAGGCAATTCAAATCCTAATATATACAAGTGTACAGTGGTACTTCGGGTTAAGAACTTAATTTGTTCCGGAGGTCCATTCTTAACCCGAAACCATTCTTAACCTGAGGCACACTTTCACTAATGCCTCCTGCCGCCATGCGATTTCCGTTCTTATCCTGGGGCAAAGTTCGCAACCCGGAACAACTACTTCCGGGTTAGTGGAGTTCGTAACGCGAAGCGTTTGTAACCCGAGGTACCACTGTATAGCATCCAAAGACCCATCAGCACATAAAGTAATTTTTAAAAATAATTTGCTTTCTTTTATTTAGTCTAAATTTAGGGCATTTAGTTTGCTGTCCACCTACTGAATACCACACATTTAAAACACAGTATCTTGAGGTCAGGCAAGGAATACAAAAACCCATTACTTAATATGCACTGGCAGCTATAAAAGTACAACTGTAAAGTAGATAAAAGTCAATTATTTTTTAAATAAAACCATAAAAAACATACATTTTCCTTAAGTAATGTCTTGACTAGTACTAAAACCCAGTGGTTACACAGCAATCAACTTCTCAGTCAGCTACACTGTTAATGGAGGCTTTTTCTTGGCTTTTTTTAGAATACTATTTTAAAATGTGTGTTTGCATACGTAAATGAATTTATTTATATATGCCACTACTGCAGCCCATGTTTTGTAAGCCCAAAAATGGAAAATGAGTGATGTCCCAAGTAAAGAAGAATGGCAACTTAAACTGATGGAATATGCGCAGCTTGCAGACCTAACATATAGAATAGAACAAGAAGAACATACGTTTAAAGAAGATTGGAAAATGTTTACTGATTATATGGGGGAAATTGTGTACAGTTGAAAACATTGGCAGCATTAAGATAAATTCAACAGTGTAAATATGTTTTGATGGATGTAATAATGGAATACTGAATGTTTTAGTTTATATAAAATATGCAGGGACTTACGTTGTTCAAAATGAACCATGGAAAGAGAAGAATGGAAGTCAATGATATTTTAAGGTTGTGTAAAACAGAAAATTTAATAAAACCTATAGATAAAATGTTTGTTTGCCGGTGCTTTTAACTGTTTATCTTTTGTTGTGTTTTTCATTTTGGTTAGTTATTGTTTTTGTAAATATTTCTAACTTGCATCCTAGTAAGGTAGGACATAAATCTCAGAAGCCAACAAATGCAACAGAATTCATGAAGGAATACCAATTATCATTTAAAGCCACCACTGTCTACGAATATGAATTCAGTAAGTGACTTCAAGGAAGGACATGGATTAACTATACTTACTTTTCAACATACCGTATTTTTCGCCCTATAGGACGCACTTTTCCCCCTCCAAAAATGAAGGGAAAATGTGTGTGCGTCCTATGGGGCGAATTCAGGCTTTCGCGGAAGCCTGGAGAGCGAGAGGCGTCACTGCGCACTGACCCCTCTCGCTCTCCAGGCTTCAGGAAGCTATCCGCAAGCCTTGCAAGCCCGGCGGGAGGTCCCGCGGGCTCGCAAGGCTTGCGGGCAGCAGCCTGCAGCCCACAAGCTTGGGGGACAGCGGGGAGGCGCAGCACCGCCACCCCGCTATTCCCCGACCTGATCTGGAGGCTGGCGGGGGGGGGGGGAGAGAAGCAAACTTGCTTCTCCCCCTCGCCAGCCCCACAAGCTCGGGGGATAGCGGGGAGGCGGAGCACTGCCACCCCGCTATTCCCGGACCTGATCTGGAGGCTGGCGGGGGGGAAGAGAAGCAAGCTTGCTTCTCCCCATCACCAGCCCCACAAGCTTGGGGGACAGCGGGGCAAGCCGCTGCCCCACGGAGGCTAGAGAGGCTGTCCCTCAAGGCAGAAGAGGGAGACGGAGCGCTCCGTCTCCCTCTTCTAGCTTGGGGATGGCTGCGCAAACCTGGGGGGGAAATAAGAAATTTTTCCTTGATTGCCCCCCCAAAAAACTAGGTGCGTCCTATGGGCCGGTGCGTCCTATAGGGCGAAAAATACAGTAAGTCTTAATACACTGCTCTGCAGGTGGGTGATTAATGTGAACCGTGTCATCACACTGTCTGGATACTATATTGTGAGGGCAAGCTGGGAAGCTATGGGTGATCTGCAGATAACTTGCTCCATCAGCTGGTGCAATGTAATTCCTTCCAAATTTGTTCAGGGGGTTCCCCCAACTCCCTGGAGCAGATTTGGGGAGGGCAAGGGTCTCACACATAGGAACGGGGAAATCCTGTTGCGCAAGTGGCTACCCTTGTACTGACAGAATGCATTTTTTGGATACTGCCCTATAGAATTAAAATGATTAACTATTCAAGCCATTCAGCAGCAATATTCATCTGCTTACCTGGAATAAGATTTGCACAAGTCAGGCTAATGTACAGGACGCTGATGAGAACTTTATCAGCCAGAGGGTCCAGGGCACTTCCCAAAGCAGATTTTTGGTTGGCCCAGTTTCGTGCAATAAAGCCATCCAACTGAAAACGCAAGTTGAACAGACAGCTAAGACAAACTCTTTTAATGCTACTATTAACCTTGGCCAGAATTGAAAGAGCTTATTCAGGAGTGCCCAGAGGCTTAGACATGCCAAGTGAGATTTCTGACTCCCCTCAACCCTTTGAACAGCAGACACCTGAGCATGGCAGCATGCCATATCACAAATTGCTTTTGAAAGTCTCCTTATTTCGGGAAGATTAGTACAGGCATGTTCAGGCAGGACTTGGGTGGTGAGGGCTGGCAGGAATGGAATCAAAATGGGGCCACTGAGAAACAATAGGAGACTATTAGCACAACAGAGGTACCCTAGGCTTGCAGAAATAACAAATATATATATTGGGCTGAGCATACTCAGTAGCTATGAAATATTTAGTATTGGTTGGAAAAGAAAAACATAAACCAGGGGTTGGGGAGGAGAAGCAAGAGAATGAAATGAGCTCCTTAAATTCCTTACAGCAATCTGAAAGAGGGCAGAGTTGGCTGGCATCCTGAATAGAAGCACCCCTTGCATACAATAATGGCCAAGTACAAAACACAAGCATTTATTCTTAGGGAAATGGTTTGTTTGTTAAAGTCATGCTTTAAAAAAAAAACCCACGTAGAGATTAGAAGCTCACAGTCAAGAAAATTGTAAAAAGTAGGTTTCAACATAGCCAGTCTCTTATTTTAAACTGCAAACAAAAAGAACGGAAAATTCTCTCTTTACCTATTGAATCATATTATTCCTATAAAATAAAAAGATGTACAAAAACTAAACTGAAAGACATTCTCATTTCTTCTGTAAAACGTTTCAAAATGGTATGCTAAAACTTACCAAATCTGTTATTCCAGCCAGAGTAAATACACCCAATGCAATATTGAAATTTTCTTCAACAATCAAGTAGCCCAAAACCGGTGCCAGACCAATCCTTGCCATTGAGAGTAAATTAGGAATTGTCCAAGGGTTTTCATACTGGAAAGAACAAAACAACAGGAAGTAAGCTTATTCAAAATCAAATACACATTACCTGAACTCAATCTGCTTGAGTATTGATTTTAGCTTTTAGAATGAAAAGCAGGCGAGGAAAGGCTACACATAAACAATACCCCCCAAAAATGGGAAAACACATTCAGATGGCTAAGACTGCAGTCCTAACCCTGCTTACCTGGAAGTAAGCTGCACTGAAACAATAGGACTTACTTATAGGTAGACATGGCTAGGACTGTACTATAAGGGACACATGTGAAAATAATGCCCTAGAGAAAGTCTTCCAGGTTTAGAATCTGAAGTGATGTTTTGACATTAAAATATTTTCAAATAAGCAAATCCCAATGTAAAGAATGACAATTCACTTCAGAGCCAATTCGCACACTGCTTTCTTTCTGATTCAAAACGGAATGTATGAATTGGCTCCACTGAAAATAGCAGGCTGGAAGAAAGGAAGTTTTCTATAGTGATCTATGAGGTCTTCTTATGTTCAAGCTACTACTTAAACACAGTGGTCATTAATGTACTCTTCTTCACTGGAGATTTTTAAACAGAGGTTAGACGGCCACCTTGTGAGGGATTTTTTAGCTGTGATTACTGAATTGCGGGGGATTGGGCTAGATTACCTTTGGGGTCCCTTCCAACTCTATGATTCTATGTACGTTTGAAACAGGCATCTGCAACCACCTATGTGCACAGCAGCTTGTAAAGGAACTGCAGGGGTTGATGTTTACAGATCATTACGTCACTGGTCAGCCTGTAATTGCAGGCAGGCATTAACACTTCTACTTCTTCACTCCATTAAAAGGTAAAGGTAGCCCTGCCCGTACAGGCCAGTCTTGACAGACTCTAGGGTTGTGCGCTCATCTCACTCTAGTGGCCGGGAGCCAGCGCTGTCCGCAGACACTTCCGGGTCACGTAGCCAGCGTGACGAAGCTGCTCCGGCGAACCGGCACCAGAGCAGCACACGGAAACGCCGTTTACCTTCCCGCTATAAAGCAGTACCTATTTATCTACTTGAACTTAAGGGTGCTTTCGAACTGCTAGGTGGGCAGGAGCTGGGACCGAACGACGGGAGCTCACCCCGCCGCGGGGATTCGAACCGCCGACCATGCGATCAGCAAGTCCTAGGCGATGAGGTTTTACCCACAGCGCCACCCGCGTCCCGCTCTTCACTCCATTGGTATATTTCAATTCTCCATATGGAAACAAGGTCCTGCACATGAATAAGTCTTCCAATAAACATGGCCTATATCAATAATAATATAATTTCTGAATATTTGAAATGGGGAAATAAAGAAGGTCGCAACAGCCATTTTTAAGATCTCAAAATGCATTTTTTTTCACTCCACAAGCTAGTATAAGCTTATACAGTGGTACCTGGGGTTACATACGCTTCAGGTTACAGACTCCACTAACCCAGAAATAGTACCCTGGGTTAAGAACTTTGCTTCAAGATGAGAACAGAAATTGTGCTCTGGCAGCGTGGCGGCAGCAGGAGGCCCCATTAGGTAAAGTGGTGCTTCAGGTTAAGAACAGTTTCAGGTTAAGTACGGACTTCCGGAACGAATTAAGTACTTAACCTGAGGTACCACTGTATATGGAAAGCCAAGCATAAAACTTTCCAAACTTAACAACCGCATGAGCTCTTAATCACATGGGGTTGGATCCTGACATGATTATGGAGTAGTTTGAACCCGCTTTCTCTGTGGATCTGCACCAGATTGCAAAGGGAACACTTGGTACCGCTGATGTTAGTCTCCATCAGGTAATCTGGCAGACCTACAAAGGAAGTCATTTCAAGCACAGGTGGAAACAAGTCCAGGACCAACACTGCAGAACACATTATTAGAATTTGCCAATGAGGAGATCCTAGAGTGTGCCCAAAATAGTAAGGGGAAGGAGTTTCTCTAAGGTCAATGGGAAAGGCATTTTCACTCATCACTACAGTGAGACTGGTACACGATAGAAAGGGAAGCCAAGCTCTTGCTGAAGCAGGCAGCCCGTATACAAGCCTGTGTGTTCACATACCCTCCAATATTTCTCCAATGAAAATAGGGATGTCCCATCCCAGAATAATTCTACTATTTCTACCCCACACATCTTACTGGGTTGCCCCAGCCACTCTGGGCATCTTCCAACATATATAAAAACATTAAAAAAACACTTCCCTAAATATAAGATAATTAGAAGGTACTTGAAATATCAAATAGGCCTAGGATTAGAATAAGAATGTTGTATAGTAATATAGATTAAGTCAATAAGAAAAGAGATGAAGAAAGTAAATTGAAGGAGTAAATTGTAGTAGAAAGATGATTTTGGAGAACTGCTACAAGGTGATACAATGAAATTCAGTTAGGGAGGATTTGAGGAAGTCAGTTAATAATGGAATTTAAAATAAACTTCAGAAGGAATATGTGTTTTTATTTTTGTTTTTTCTTTTGGTTTTTTTCCCCTCTTAGTATTGTAATGTTCTCTCGTTTGTATGTTTTATATATCTGTTAAAAGCAATAAAAAAAATGAAAAAAACCCCACACATTTCCCTATACAGTGGTACCTCAGGTTAAGTACAGTGGTACCTCGCAAGACGAAATTAATTCGTTCTGCGAGTTTTTTCGTCTTGCGAAATTTTCGTCTTGCGAAGCACGGATACCCTGGGTATTAACGGTTTTAAGAAAAAGGAAACAAACTCGCAAGACGTTTTCGTCTTGTGAAGCAAGCCCATAGGGAAATTCGTCTTGCGAAGCAACTCAAAAAAACTCTTTCGTCTTGCGAGTTTTTCGTCTTACGAGGCATTCGTCTTGCGAGGTACCACTGTATTTCATTCATTCCGGAGGTCTGTACTTAACCTGAAACTGTTCTTAACCTGAAGCACCACTTTAGCTAATGGGGCCTGCTGCTGCGGCCACGCCGCCAGAGCCCGATTTCTGTTCTCACCCTGAAGCAAAGTTCTTCACCCGAGGTACTATTTCTGGGTTAGTGGAGTCTGTAACCTGAAGCGTATGTAACCTGAGGTACCACTGTACAGGATTGCCTTCAGACGGCTCGGGGATCAGATAACGCCATACCCGCCAACATTTCTCTTTTTTTTTTTTTTTAAAATAGATTTTTATTAATTTTCCATACATTCAATTCATTTTCCAAATTTTACCAAATTTTAACAAAGTTCATATTTTGGACTTCCTTCAACTTCCCTGACAATCATCCATTTTTACCCTTTAATACGCGTTTCTTTAATTGCATTGCCATTTATCTTCCCTCCTTTTTCTATTTACTTTCAGCAATACCTCTTTAAAATACCCGCCAACATTTCTCAAACGAAAATAGGAACATCCTAAGGAAAAGTGGAACATTTCGGGATCAAATCAGAAACCAGGACGGCTTCTCTAACTAAGGGCCGTCCCTGGAAATTAGGGACACTTGGGAGGGTCTGCTGTATCCGATATCCTCGACCTATAGGGGGGGAAAAAAACTTTCCCAGGCCACAGAAGAGGAGTCCATTAGTCCATTAGGGACTATCTCAAGAAACATTGCAAAATTATTGAAGGCTAGAACGATGTTGCTTTAGAAACTAAGGAGTTAAAAGCTGCAATGATTATGTGATTAAGAAAAGAAAGGTAAAAAAGTACATAGAAATTAGGGAAAGGATTTGCTGAATTGACTTAATTAGAGAATAGAATACAGAAAGGGGAGGTATGAGGAGGTCGGGAAAGTAAGTTTTATGAATATAAGGGAAGGAAATTATATCTGTTTTGTATGTATGTTCTTTCTTTTTTGGATGGTATGTATTGTTATTGTTTTTGTTTTATTGTTCTGTTTATTCTGTTTTATATAAATCCTTAAACTTTAATAAGTATATTATAAAAAAAAACAACAGAAGAGGAGTCCATACAAAGGTAGCAACTCTTTCAATATTGAAGAACATTCCTGCAGAAGCAGTCCAGCCCAGACCCTCCTTGAGCCTGACAGGTTAGTTCCCCCAGTGTAAAAAAACAGAGGATCTCCTTGTCTTCTAACCATCGCAGGGATCCCAACGGACCCATTCGATCCACGCGCTAAATTAAATGCCCTTTCACATATGGAGGGAGGAAAGCAAAAACACAAAATTCCCTCCGAAACCTTTTTTGAAGGTAGTAAAACCAGGGCGAAACCTTCCTCGGGTTTGCCAAGTGCCGGAAATTCGGTTTGTGGTGGCGGTGTGGGGTTTTTTGTCCCCGAGAGGGGGCAATGACAATAAAGATATTATTATTATTATTATTATTATTATTATTATTATTATTATTATTATTATTTGTGTGCGTGCTCCCCGCGACCGCCCCTTGACCCTGTTGCTGTGGCGGCGCTATGGGCCGCATCCGGGGCCTCGAGTGGCCGCGAAGCCCCAGACCCAGGCCGCCTGCTTCGGCGAGGGGGGGGGCGCGCTTCTCCCCTTACCAGTTCGGCGTATCCGCGGGGAGGCCTGGCTTTCCCGGCGCCGCGCTCCGAGTTCCCCGCGGCTGGCCCTCCGACCCCGCCGCTGGCCCGCTCGCGTCGCGGCCAAGCCCAGGCCGGCAGCTGCTGCCGGGAGCCCGTGGGGCGCAGCAGGCGGTGAGGGGGGGAGGCGGCGGCGGCGAGCGGCGCCCGGCAGAGGAGTCCCCGGCGCGCCCTGGCGGGGTTGGCGCCCCTCAGGAACCGCCAGCCGCAGGCGCCGCCCTTGGCCAGCCAGGCCGCGGGCAACATGGCCGGCCTCTCCGCCCGCTCAGAGGAGAACCACGGCGACGACGCTGAGGGGCGGCAGCTGCGGCTCCTCCTCCTGCCCGGCTGCTGCCCCCACCGCCGGCCGCCGCCGCCTCCTCCTCGCCCTCCATTCAACTTAGGCCGAGCCGGGCCTTTCGCCTCAGAGCCGCGCTTTACGTCGCCTTTCGCGACAGCGCCGCGCTTGACGGCCAAGCTCCCGAGCTGCGGCTCTCAAAGGCGGCGGGCGGCGACGTTGCCTAGGAGACGGAGCGTCGCAGCACGTGGGAGAACGGGACGCAGCCTGTGCAGGGGAGCGCGCTGTTTTGACGCTTTTCCGGTCGCCAAAGCCAGCTGGTGGGGTTTTTTTTTTTAGGTATCCACAACTTAACGCCTAAAATGGAAGCCATGATAAAAAATAGCTTTGTGGCATGCAAACCAATAAATGACTATTTGATCAAAGCAGTAAGTGGTTTTTTAAAATAGCTTTACAGTGGTACCTTGGGTTAAGTACTTAATTCGTTCTGGACGTCTGTTCTTAACCTGAAATTGTTCTTAACCCGAAGCACCACTTTAGCTAATGGGGCCTCCTGCTGCTGCCGCACCGCCGGAGCCCGAATTCTGTTCTTATCCTGAAGCAAAGTTCTTAACCTGAAGCACTATTTCTGGGTTAGCGGAGTCTATAACCTGAAGTGTCTGTAACCTGAAGCGTCTGTAACCCGAGGTACCACTGTATTGTACTCAAACCATGGGACGTGGGTGGCGCTGTGGGTTAAACCACAGAGCCTAGGACTTGCCGATCAGAAGGTCGGTGGTTCGAATCCCCGCGACGGGGTGAGCTCCCGTTGCTCAGTCCATGCTCCTGCCAACCTAGCAGTTCAAAAGCGCCTCAAACTGCAAGTAGATAAATAGGTACCGCTCCAGCGGGAAGGTAAACGGCGTTTCCGTGCGCTGCTCTGGTTCGCCAGAAGCGGCTTAGTCATGCTGGCCACATGACCCGGAAGCTGTACGCCGGCTCCCTCGGCCGATAAAGTGAGGTGAGCGCCGCAACACCAGAGCCGGTCACAACTGGACCTAATGGTCAGGGTTCCCTTTACCTTTACTGTGATACCTCAGGTTAAGTACTTAATTCGTTCCAGAGGTCCGTTCTTAACCTGAAGCACCACTTTAGCTAATGGGGCCTCCTGCTGCCACCGCACCGCTGGAGCACAATTTCTGTTCTCATCCTGAAGCAAAGTTCTTAACCTGAAGCACTATTTCTGGGTTAGTGGAGTGTGTAACCTGAAGCGTATGTAACCTGAGGTATCACTGTATTGTACTCAAACCATTGAACAAATAATTGTAACAGTGTTTTCTTTTTAAAAACAGCTTTATTCACAGAAACCAATAAACGAATGGTTAAAACAAACAGAATAGCTTTATTGCACACAAATAAATAAATGAATGTAACAGCAGGTTGAGGAGGGGGGTGTTGACTCTGTCCATAATTTTAAAATGTCTGCAGTTTGTTTTTTTTCCTGAATTTAAGATACTTTTAAGGACGCAGCAACAGTACCTGATCAATTCAAAGGCTACAAGACTGTCTACACGAGGAATCTTAAACCTTTGAAGGGCTGCAGCTTTAACCCAACTATGCATCCCTTAACTTTTTACTGTATGTTTGTATGGTGGCAATGCTGTTGATGTGAGCCACCTTAGTTCAGGCTGTGATTCACTTGAACAGCAATGGTCTACTATTCCCAAACGATCACGCAAGACCCAACCCTCCTTTTCCACCTAACCAGCAACAGGTAGGCACAACATGGGGAACGGCACAAAGTGTTCCTATTCTATCCATAAGCAAATTCAATACATTCATGGGTGTACGTCACAGCTGATACCTTCCTCTTCCTTACAAATGTAATGGAAAAATAATAGCATTCTAAAACAGTATTAGTGCCCTGTGCTGGAAATTTCTCCGGTATTCCCAAGCCTATGGTTGATTGTAAGCCGTCTTACAATCTTCAAAACCTGCGTATGAAACTGGCTATCAGCCAAGGGTAATTTCAATACAATATAGAACTATTTCAAAATCATGTTTCCTTCACTTGCCACACTTTCTCTCCCTTTTTTTAAACCATGCTAAATATTGTGGGTTGCATCCAATATCAGCTACACTTAGAATAGAACCATTGAAATGAATGGACATGACTAACTTTAAATCAAATGAATCTAACCCAAGCATACCTTGTGGTTGGATGCAACCCAATATAATTACTGAGTGCATTATTTGTTGTATTTAAACAAAATATCAACACTTATTACTAGTGTGCCCAAGTTTTCAAAACGAACATTTTAAAAGGCAATCATTCATACAAGAATCATGAATGAGTTAAACACTTTCATACTCCCTTCTCACATATGGCTTTTATGTCCACCTCCTGTTTATTGGTAACCAGTTTGCTGTTATGTTTGAATCAGTGAGCTACAGTTCGAACTGAGATAAAAACTGAAAAGGTTTCAACCGACAGGCAAAACAGCGAAAGGAACATGTGGGGAACGCAAGATCTAACTGCAACCAGACCAGCAGCACAACTCACCTCTGAAAACCACCACACACAAACCAAAAGGAAGCCTTTTGTGATCACAAAACACACTTCTATGTTTCTGCTTGTCTGCATAGAGCCAATGTGTTTACTGCAGAATGCAACATGAGAATCTGCTAAGCATTTTTAATCATTACATGTTGGATTAACATTCTCTCTTGCAGTGCCTTTTGAAGATGGCATCTTGAAACAATGCGCAAGTTTCACTTCTTAAGTTTTACTTATTTACATGCTGAAGTCATTTTCTCCATAATAACCTATCTGAGCAGGTTTCTGCACATATTTTGTAACACCTGGTGTAACAAAGTACTGATTTTTAAAAAGGTCTTGCATTTAAGCCTTGGTAGCCTTAACAGAGTATCGTGTTGTGTTCTACTGATCCTCTTCCAAAAAATCAGTTACTTTGGTTGCTGAATTCCTTCACATAGTTTGAAGCTGATACAGCCTTGGACCTTTTTTCAAGAAATAACCCTGATCATTTAAAGATCCAATGAAGTTTTCAAAGTCAGCTACCTGGAAGAATCACACAAAGCAAGTTTATTATCTGCAGAGACAAAACACTACACATTATGCTATAAGCCTCTTTCCTCACAAGAAGTTGATAATTAAACTATTTAAATATTTTTCATCAAGAAGGGAATTTCAGAAACAATTTGTGACACAAGTATCTGCTATGTGAAAGGGTGGAAGGATCAAAAATTCACCTAAGCTAATACAAGCCCTTCCTCTGAAGGAACACCTTGTTTAATTCTTAATTTTTT
Source organism: Podarcis filfolensis (assembly GCF_964270895.1). Classification (NCBI taxonomy): domain Eukaryota; kingdom Metazoa; phylum Chordata; class Lepidosauria; order Squamata; family Lacertidae; genus Podarcis; species Podarcis filfolensis. The sequence continues at coordinate 10,935,795 of NC_139606.1, read as the reverse complement.
AAAAAAGATTATTTTCTATTCATTCTCTAGTTAAAGTGCAGCAGGGCACAACTCTGACTGTCCTACGTTATCTATACAATTGTCAGTGTTCACGCAGCGAAATACTGCAGAAAAAAATAAAATCTGCAGAAATTGCAACACACTTCAAGATAGTTCACAGATGTCAGGCTGTTAAAGAAGAAAGGCCAGTTTCAGTAACAACAAAGTTTGCGGCGCTGATGTTAGATGATATATTAGTAGGGCAACCAATCTCAAATCCAATTTCTAAATACATAGGCAAAGTTCAGCCATTGAAGCTGGAGCAATATGATTAAGGTCCTCTGAACCATGGAGGTATTCTTATATGCAACGGCCGCAGCTCGGACTTTGGTGGCAAAGGGGTGGAAGGAACAAGAAGCCCTGACAATAATGGACTGGCATTACAAGCTACAAGAATTTGCTGAAATGGCGCAGTTAACAAATACCCTAAGAGGTAATTCAAAACAAAAATTTATGGAAAAGTGGGATAGATATAAAACATATGTTCAAAAATACAGTAAAGGTTCGCTATCTATGCTAGCATTTGATTGACGTTGGAGTGAGACTGAGTTGAGATATAAGACTAAGAGCACATATTGATATAGAAATGTATTAGATAATACGTAATGAGATATACAATAATAAGAGTACAAACATTTGTAAAAAAGGAATATACAACGGGAAAGACAGGAAGTCTAGTGTGTTGGTATGTATATGATTTTGGGGGGGAAATGTTGTTTTTTCTTTGTTCTTTCTTTTTTTTGTTTCATTTTCTTTCTAGGTATATAAAATTTGTATATAATTTTTGTATACATGTTGTAAATTATATTATAGTAAGTCCCGTAACGTAATATGACAATGTTTACCAATGTAATAGAAGAATGTTAATTAATAAATAAAATGCAAACAAAACAAATTAAAAAAAAGTACAGATGCGGGCCCAGAACTTGTTTTTCCAACTGATAATTCCAATATCAAACTTAATCATTTCCAAATACAAAATTTTATTTTTACTTACTTTTACGTTTGCCTCCTTTGCAATCTGCCGCAGATGTTGAACCTCAAAAAGGCTGTTGTAGGTTCTTTCTGCAATACGATGAAGGGCAGAAACAAACCTCTTTGCTTGCGACCTGTTGCTCATTCCAGAACCGTGTTGTGAACGATCAAAATCCAACTTCCCAAACTCATCAGAGTAAGTTCCTAACATGCTTGAAGAAGAAACACACGGAAACATCAGTAAACAATGAAGGCGTAAAACTAGGCAGAGAAGTGCCTTTGGAAGAGTTAACCATAAGAGCAAGCTTGAAGCTGTTGTTCATTTTCTGCAGGGAATGGAGGGACTCACCAGTGGATTGATCAATTAGAGCTCTCTCCCCCACCTGCCAACATCCATGGCTTCTCCCTCCATTCTAGTGTAGAAAACAGTTCCCTGTACCCAATGAGGAATGTGACATTGGAACTACTGTGAACATTGGAGCCACTGAATTTGAGTAGCTCAATTTGCATATTCCTGCCCAGTACAGTGAGTGGAGGGACAGCCCAAGTGAGGATCTCCTCCTTCCTGCAGGAAAATGTGTACTGTCAGGGAATCAGGAGCAGGAGCAATGGGGAGAGCGGAATGGGAGAGCGAAGGGGAAGAATCCGAGGGCAGCGTAGGGGAGTATGACAGTGGCCCGAGAGATTCCATGAGCTTCTCCAGCGAATCAGAAGATTCCCAGAAGGGGGCGCCGATGGTCAGGGCAAGGGGGGTCCCAGGGGGGACGCACCAGAAACAAGGAGCCAGAGGGGAACCCCAAAGCAGCAGTGGAGGGTCGGGACCAGTTTCCCCACCAGAGCGTAGTGGGGGGGAAGAGTCACATGTGTCAGGGGCAGCGTCTCCTCCAGAGAGGGAGTCAGGGCTGACCACGCCTCCATCGGAGAGTGGAGGAACGGAAGGGAGGTCAGTTGCAGCTAGCCCCCCCGAAGGGGGAAGCAGTGACAGCAGCAGTGAAACGGTCAGGAGGAAAGCTGCTGGCTGGGCGCGCGCGCCAAGTTCAAATGTGCAGGCGCGCGGGACAGCAGGGGACCCGGATGGGGAACCAGCTCCTAAAGCCCGCCGGAGGGAGGGAGACGGCTCAGGGGAATCAGCCTCAGAGGAGGCTAGAAGGGGCGAGACCCCGGCGGGCAGGCGGACCCAGAGGAGGAAAGAGCAGCGGAAAAGGTGGAGCAAGGCTAGAATCTTAAATTGGTGTCAAGGGGGAGGAGACTCAGACGGAGCATCAGCGGTCTGACAGTGGAGACGTAGAGCTGCGCGCTGCGGCTCTGGAAGTGAAACTGAACTTCAATAAAGACTTTTATACTTAACAACGAAGCAGCGTTGGTCCTTTGTGAGCTGGGACCTAGGGTAGCTCTGACAGTATCACTGAAATAAATAAAAGCACAACAAGGTGTGCACTAGAGCCCCGCAGACCTTTGGTTTGCTGTAAACTGAGTTTTATTCTGGCGCATACTACCTGTATTTCATTATTTCTATGACATCTTCAGCATCTTCTTTGGTGGCCTTTTCTTTTAATTCTAACCTTGACCGTGCCTTAAACAAGCAAACAATAATTAAAATTAAAATGGGTTTTATCCAAGGCATACTAGAGAGTAGACCTGCTGAAATATAGGGGCCTGATTAACTTAAGTCCATTGACTTCAATGGGTACTCCAAGTGGGATTTAGTCAGCAATAACCCTTTGCAATAACCAACCTCGTCTCCTCCCTAATTTATTCAGAAAAGCTACGTGAAAGGAGTTTACATCAGCAGCCGAAAAATACAGACAAATACACACTACATTTTTCAGTTTGAATGTGGATATAGTTCAGCAAAGCTGCTGAATCTTGTGGCATTTAGGAAAGAACAGAACAGAACAGAACTCCATCCGTGCTGGCAGAGAACACATGCTTCGTACACACAAGGCCCCAGGTTTATTGCCTGGTATCTCTACTTAAAGGACATCAAGTAACCAACCTGGGAAATGTCCCTGTGCCCAGACCTTGGAGAACCACTGACAGATGCAATAAGTAATGCTGGACTAGAGGATTCAGTGGCATGACCCAGTTTAAGGCAGTTTCATATAGTTTAAAATTAAAGAGGAAGAATGGGGATTGTTCCATTTAGCAAGCTGAAATGCTTGTGCTGAAGAAATGATTAAAAAGAGCACATCACTAAACTCCGTTCTTGGAACAAAGGCAGCTTAGAGTATCAACGTAATGGATTGGGGAGAGAGAAGTAAAGTTGAATCAGCCACAAGATAAAGAACGGATAATCCGGGTCACACCAGAAGAATCGTATTTAAAAAGTGAGATATCCAGTGGAATATCTCTGTTTGCGAGATCTTTTATGGAATAACATCCAGCATCAGACATTAAATTTTAAGGAGTATCTCTACTTTGAGGCTAAAGTTACAAGGGAGCCATTCAAGAAACGGAAGACAGCGAACATGGCTGAGCCCAGTTTGTTAACTTTTAGTATCCTCTATTTTATTTACAGAAAAAGATGGTAGCAGCATTTTTTTAAAAAAAAAAAAGATGGTGAGAGTTTTCCTTGCTCCCCTGGAATCTCAAGAATCCGGCAACTCAGATTTGGTCCAAATCCAGTCCCACCAGGTTGATGGAATTACATCTATGTATTGAAATTAGGTTTTTTTAAAGAAAATACTTGCGCTGTCTCCCAACGCCCACATTAAAATCACTAGCATTTGGGCAGTCTGTCACTTGGCAAAACTTTCCTATTGCAAGAAATCCAAGCGGCAAGAAATATAAAATGAAAGGAAACCTCGGTAAGACGTATCAAGGACTCCAACTGCCGTGTGGTGATAGGTGTGCTGTCTGCTCTTTGGCTTTGTTGTCGGAGTTGAAGGTAGAATTCCTGGAGGACCTGAGCAGCCTCTGGAGATAGCGTGGGGTGCACATACTGACGGGCATAGCCAACATACTTCCTCAACAGCTGGTGCGGAACGGGGTCAAAATTTTCTCCCGGAATGACCTGGCGATTGAAAACACGCTTTAGGTATTACGGCATTCCGGAAGTGGACAGTGCCATCAGATCTGAACCACTGTGGCTCCCACAGGTAAGAGTGGGAGTGAGAAACTTGGGAGACCCAGGCTGAAGTCTCTCACCTCATGTAAGTCACTCTGCCTCACAGATCCTCACAACACAGGGTAGATTTTGAGAATGGCTGTAACACATGTAAAAACACTTTGAACACTGAAATGCTATATAGCAAACGCAATGGCTGAGAGCTCTACCTCTCTTTTAAATCAGAATCAGTGAAGGTGGTGAAGGTCCTGTGTGAGTGTCTGGAGGCGTTGGAGGATGGATGGCGGCTAACAGATTGAGGTTGAATCCTGACAAGACAGAAGTACTGTTTTGGGGGGACAGGAGGCAGGCGGGTGTGGAGGACTCCCTGGTTCTGAATGGGGTAACTGTGCCCCTGAAGGACCAGGTGCGCAGCCTGGGAGTCATTTTGGACTCACAGCTGTCTATGGAGGCACAGGTCAAATCTGTGTCCAGGGCAGCTGTTTACCAGCTCCATCTGGTACGCAGGCTGAGACCCTACCTGCTCATGGACTGCCTCGCCAGAGTAGTGCATGCTCTGGTTATCTCCCGCTTGGACTACTGCAATGCGCTCTACGTGGGGCTACCTTTGAAGGTGACCCAGAAACTACAACTAATCCAGAATGCGGCAGCTAGACTGGTGACTGCGAGCGGCCGCTGAGACCACATAACACCGGTCTGGAAAGACTTACACTGGCTCCCAGTACGTTTCCGAGCACAATTCAAAGTGTTGGTGCTGACCTTTAAAGCCCTAAATGGCCTCGGTCCAGTATATCTGAAGGAGCGTCTCCACCCCTATCGTTCTACCCGGACACTGAGGTCCAGCACCAAGGGCCTTCTGGCGGTTCCCTCACTGTGAGAAGCCAAGTTACAGGGAACCAGGCAGAGGGCCTTCTCGGTAGTGGTGCCCTCCCTGTGGAACGCCCTACCACCAGATGTCAAAGAGAACAACAACTACCAGACTTTTAGAAGACATCTGAAGGCAGCCCTGCTTAGGGAAGCTTTTATTGTTTGATGCATTACTGTATTTTAATATTTGGTTGGAAGCTGCCCAGAGTGGCTGGGGAGGCCCCGCCAGATGGGTGGGGTATAAATAAATTATTATTATTATTATTATTATTATTATTATTATTATTATTATCCAGCTTCCCATCCTGGGTGTAAGTGGAAAGTGTTTTTGTGCAAGCAGGGGAGGGGGATAGACTTCCATCCACTGGCAGATCTTTGTACTTTATGGGATATCAGCAGAGGAACTGGGAGTTGGCGAGAGGGGCAGTTGTTGGGAAGCGGGGAGCGGAAAAGCCCCCGTACACCACTGCACAGGGCACTTGAGAGTCCCAGCTACTTATACACAAACATGGGCTTCATTTATTTTGAATACTTATTTCCTGCTTTATATTCCCCAAGGGTGCCAGGCTTCAGGGACTTGGCTATCCACCCACCCACCCTTTGGCAGTAGATAACCAGAACAAAGCAAAAGGAGTCTCTTACCAGTTAGAAATTTTAATGATCACAGCGAGAGAACAAAGAATCCATTCCTAGGGATGAAGGTGCTCCCAATTAAGGGCTTCACCCACTTCCCCCCTAGTCATCCATGTCACTTCCGCATCTGGCAACCTGATCTCACAACCACTGTGCTTTCTGTGCTGCCGCCTTATCTGCTCTCCTTGATCTTGAGCTGAGCGGATGGATGCTTTCCAGTGAAAGTGAGTCTGTTAACTCTCTCTCTCCCAGTTCTTCTTCTCCTAGCTGTTCACCACCCAGTTCTTCCCAACATCTGCGTTCTGAACTATGTCCCTCTGCAAACCGCTGTTCCAAATCTATACTGCCCCACTGCTTCTGGGAAGATTCAGGATCAGGGAGAGGGGGAGGGGGGTCTCCCACCATTTCTCCTCAGTGCAGCCCTCCTCAGCACGGTCCCTGACAAAGGGTCTCTCAAAAAGGGGCTTACAAAAACCCTCACAATAAAAATTATATCTAAATCTGGTACTGATAACAGAAATCTCCCTGTGGTACCCAGTTTCAGGAAGCATGTCCTGCCCTCAAACATCGCCTTTCTTTTTATTACAACAAAATTCAGACTTGAATGTGAAAACCCCATTTAGATACAGTAACAACCTAGATACTTAACAAAAACAGGAGAAAAATTGAACAAGCAAGCTCCTAGAATTTATTTCATGGCAGCCTCTGATAAGAGATAAGATGGTATAGGGCCAGGAATCTGAACAGTATGTACTACCTTTAATCTTTCCAACAACGGTTTGTCTGAAACGGCTTCAAGGACCGATATGTTCGAATTCTGAGAGCTCGTGCGACGCACTACAGCACTGCTGCACCCAGTCTGTTTTCCTGCTCGCATTGCCATCACGTGTTCGGAAAGCAGGTAGTCATGATCTTCATTCGGTATATCCAGCAGTATGAACACCAAGTCAAATCGTGACAATAAAGCGCTCCCCATTCTACACGGAAAGAAAAACCCGCAAGTACAGTGCATGTTCTTAAACATACACACATACCCCTGGGTACACTCTTTCTATAGCATACCTGAAAACATAGTGTGGAGAATTCAAAATAATTTGAGGTCTCTTCAGCAGAAGAAATTCTATATACAAGTTTACATCAATTTGAACATACCGTACTTTTCCGTGTATAAGACTAGGTGTTTTTACTGAAAAATTATGTTTAAAATATTGGGTCATCTTGTACATGGGTAGTGCCTAGGGGGGGATGTGGGATTGGTTGATGCCACGAGCTGGAGATGGTATGTAGCGTGTTATTGGTGTCTGCGGCAAGGGGTGGTGTTGACTGGGTGTTGCTGCGGCAATTGGGTGGGCAATAGGCTGTTTCTGCCGGCGAGGGGACAGACGTTAGGAGGCTGTTGCGACGCATGCGAGTGTTAGTGTTGGCCAGGCAGGTGAGTAATTTTCAATCACAACAATACAAATACAGTGGTACCTTGGGTTACATACGCTTCAGGTTACAGACTCCACTAACCCAGAAATAGTACCTCAGGTTAAGAACTTTGCTTCAGGATGAGAACAGAAATCGTGCTCCGGCAGCGCGGCAGCAGCAGGAGGCCCCATTAGCTAAAGTGGTGCTTCAGGTTAAGAACAGTTTCATGTTAAGAACGGACCTCCGGAAAGGATTAAGTACTTAACCCAAGGTACCACTGTACAACATGTAGGCTAACAGTTAGTAGAAAATATATAATAGAATAATGAATATCATTATTCTATTACATATTTTCTACTAACTATTAGCCTACATGTTGTGTTTGTATTGTTGTGAGGAGAGTGGTTTTCGGCAACCCTCCCCCCCACCCCCCAAAAAGCCCAACAACTCTGGGCAATTTCCCCCCATTTTCTTAATTTTTAGTCCCCAAAAATACAGGGCGTCTTATACACGGAAAAGTACCGTAATTTGTTTGCTTTTTGTTCAGATTTTTACAACATTCAGCAAAAAAAAGGGGGGGAGAGTGTTCACATTGAACATTTAAAAGGAGAAATAAGTAATTCCCTCCAGAAAGGTCACCTTTCGGACAAAATCAGTGATGCAGACTTAAAAATCATTTTCAAAATGAAAAAAAAAACCCTTCTTTCTTTCTGATGCATGCATTTTTGAAGTACTTACTTTAAATTCTCAGATACCGTTTTGGCCTTGTTGTAGTGTCCCCCAACTGGATTTGCAGCTGCTATTATTGATGTCCTCGCTGGCAAACTGCAAACAATACCAGCCTTGGCGAGGCTGATGCTTTGCTGTTCCATAGCTTCCAGCAAGGCTTGGTGCTGGTTACCCATCTTATCAAACTCGTCTATTCCACAAATGCCTGAAAAACAAAATGACAAAAAGAGAGGTGTCATTCCCGTACTCTCATAAACTTGATAAGTGAAAGGCAGCGGAGAGCGAAGACGATGCGCCAAAAACTTGTTTGAACCAGCACTTTCTACAACTGGAGCTATGCAATCTATATTTGAATGTGTGTGTTTTAAAAAAGCATGGCAATAGGTTCTGGCAAACTTTAGCATTTGCCATTGTCAGGGTTCGCAGGCATTGAAGTGGGCTGCGCATATACAGTTAGTCATGCCAACCCACCGATCAGATTATCAGTGCCAGAAGTAAAGCCAGTAGTGATCATCTACTTGAAAAGAAGGGGGACTTGATGCAGACTAGAGTGGTCCAATGCAGAAGAGGAAAAGGTTCCTGCCTGCATGACAAGCTATAGCTGATGAAATTCCCTCATTTTCAAAACTATAGAGTGGAGAAGACCTGGAGATGCAAAGAGGTAGAGGGAACGTTCTTTCATATGTGGTGGACTTGTAAAAGGGTAAAGGAGTATTGGGAAATGATCCACAATGAATTGGGGAAAAAAATGTTTAAAAGTAAAGGTAAAGGTAAAGGGACCCCTGACTATTAGGTCCAATCGTGACCGACTCTGGGGTTGCGGCGCTCATCTTGCTTTATTGGCCAAGGGAGCCGGCGTACAGCTTCTGGGTCATGTGGCCAGCATGACTAAGCCACTTCTAGCGAACCAGAGCAGTGCACGGAAACGCCGTTTACCTTCCCGCCGGAGCGGTACCTATTTATCTACTTGCACTTTGACGTGCTTTCGAACTGCTAGGTGGGCAGGAGCAGGGACCGAGCAACGGGAGCTCATCCCATTGCGGGGATTCGAACCACCGACCTTCTGATCAGCAAGTCCTAGGCTCTGTGGTTTAACCCGTAGTGCCACCTGCGTCCCTAAAAAGTACTTTAAAAGTACTTTCCCAAAAAAACCAGAGTCCTTTCTGTTGGGGATAATTAGGACTGAAATTCCCAGGTGTCAAAAAAGGTTGTTTATGTATGCCACTACTGTGACCCATGTTTTGTTAGCCCCCAAATGGAACACAAGCAAGGTCCCAAACAAAGAAGAACAGCAACTGAAGTTGACAGAATATGCACAACTTGCAGACTTAGCATACAGAATAAGAGAACAAGAACATACTTTTAACGCAGATTGGAAAACGTTTACTGAATATATGGGAAAATTGTATATAGCTGGAAACACTGGCAGCATTAAGATAAATTCAACAGTGTAAGTAAGTTTTGATGGATGTAATAATGGAATACTGAATGGTATTGTTTTTGAAAAATATGCAGGGATTTATGGTAGTAAAATGAACCATGGAAAAAGAAGAAAGGAAGTCACTGATATCTTAAGGATGTAAAATGAGTATTTTAAATTGTAAAACAGATAATTTAATAAAGTATGTGTGTGTGTAAAGACCTGTCCTCATTTGCAACTGGCCACCCTAATTCAGCCAACCACCATGGTACTGTAAGTATTCTGCCCGCCCTGTGAGCTGGATCATCTTCCAGTAGAGTATCAAATACCCAGACGGAAAAGGTAGGGAAAGCAACTAACTTCCTACAAGATCACAAATGAGGGATGGACTAGTTATAGCCTTCTGTGTTGTACTACCAAAGAAAATGTGAAAAAGTGCTTTGAAAGCTACAGCCACAGTTTTTACAAGATTTCTAGAACTAACAAGGTAATGTACAGTGGTGCCTCGCAAGACGAAAAGAATCCGTTCCGCAAGTCTCTTCGTCTTGCGGTTTTTTCGTCTTGTGAAGCAAGCCCATTAGCGGCTTAGCGGATTAGCGCTATTAGCGGCTTAGCGGGTCAGCTGTTAAGCGGCTTAGCGGATCAGCTGATAAGCGGCTTAGTGATCAGCTGTTAAGCGGCTTAGCGGATCAGCTGATAAGCGGCTTAGTGATCAGCTGTTAAGCGGCTTAGCGGCTTAGCGGCTTAGCAGATCAGCTGTTAAGCGGCTTAGCGGCTTAGTGGATCAGCTGATAAACGGCTTAGCGGCTTGGGAAAAAGAGGGGGGAAAGGAAAAAAACCCCGCAGGAACTCGCAAGACATTTTCGTCTTACGAAGCAAGCCCATACGAAATTCGTTTTGCGAAGCACCTCCAAAACGGAAAACCCTTTCGTCTAGCGGGTTTTCCGTCTTGCGAGGCATTTGTCTTGCGGGGCACCACTGTACCATATCAGCTGAAGGGATTATGCATCAGCTCAAAGTTTCCAGCTACAGAGAAGATCACTTCTATAGTACCTTGATCTCCAAGGACAAGGGCACCAGCTTCCAAGGAAAAATCTCCAGAAGAACTGTCTCTGGACAGAGTTACAGTCAGACCAGCTGCAGTCGTCGCATTGCCACACACATACACACCACGAGGTGCAATATTGCATACAGCCTAAGAAACAAATGGTAAAGGCTAGTTTTGCACACTATGCAAACTATACTATGCACACTATACTACTGTAGTATACTACATAGTATACTACACTATACTATGCACACAACATCCCCATTGAAGAATATACGTCTTTTCCCTGCATTCAGATTGATATAGCTGGTGCTAAAGTATACTTTTAAAAAACACTTTGGATGTCGGTAAGAAAAATCAACAAATAAACGCTATTTATTAATAAATGAATATACTTGCAACATCTGACTCTTCCCCAGTCCTGGATCTCCAACCACCAGAAGATGAGGGTCTCCTCGAATAGGAATCCGATTTTTATCATCCATATACTTTTGACAGCCTCCAAACAATGCCAACACTAGGCCAGCTTTCACAATCTGTTAAATGGAAGCATGATGCATAAAGTATTGGAATGGATTAGCTCAAGGCAGCGGCACATAGTCCACATGTGGTCTGTTCATACCTCATACCTTGAGAATCCCAGCATGAAGAGATGCAGACACAATGGCAAAATACTAAGTACACGCAGGTCCTGCTCTTAAAATGCTCATTATCCAAAATTTTATCTGAACACAAAGAATTATACCCAAACCTCGCTACACAAACAGCTGATTCAGGTACCTGAACAGCCGGAGTTTGTCCACTTCCTTACTTGTTTTGAGTTTTGCTGGTAGGCAGCAGACATTTTGGGCAGATAGCAGGGAGGGAGGGAAGGAAATCAAACAAATCAGGGAACAGGAGACTAATCAGACTAATCAGTTCTTCCTTTGTCTTTTGCTGGTTGCCTTAAGCAGTTCTGGGCAGAAACTATGGAGGAAAGGAGGGAGACTAGGCTAGAAACACAGACTAGAAATGTCACCATTAGAAATAATGGAAATTGTCAGCTCATTATGTGAAAACTCGCCTAACAAACGATTTCCTGGGAATAAATGGTGTTCAAAAAGCAGGACCTGTGTGTATCAGAAACAAGGTGATTAAAAAGATTGATGGTTTCATTGTTTTAAACTCACATGCAATCTATTTATTGAAGATAGAAACAAGAAACTCCTATAAAAATAATTACAAACACTTCCACCGTTGCATAACAACTGAAAAGTGAAAACATATGTTTTTAAAAATGAAAAGGCAGCCAATGTACAATTTGTCAGGGGGCTTCAGAACAGGCCTAGGCCATATGAGTAAACATGGGATTTATTTTTTTAATGCTAACATAACTGACTGAATCCTACAAGGGGCAGGGAAACAAAAGAACAAAGAACATCCCAATCTTATATTCCAAGTTACTCATTCTGGATTGCCAACCAGTTGACAAAAACTAGATTACAGGGGGGACGGTAGACGTTTTCCAGTGAGCATTTAGAACAGCCATTGGAATTTTTCCATTGGGATGCACTTACCTCATGACCGTAGATAGTAGGACAAAGAGAACTAGAAGGAAGAGAAAAACCAAATTAACACATAATTTAAAACAAGTACCCAGGGTAGTGCATGTTCCGTGTCAATAAACACCCCCCCAAGTATTTTGCTAAAAGAATATAGATTTCATAGCATAAACTGAATTCTACATACATGGTGCTATTTAAGCAAATCTGCATGAACAGTTCACGGTTTATTCTGCTCCTAGCAGTCATGGATAGGGGCAAGGTGCTATGTAGGGCACTGAGTTACTAGATATACACCCCTCCTTTGGCTTCTAATTAAAAGGTAAAGGAACCCTGGACAGTTAAGTCCAGTCAAAGGCGACTATGGGGTTGCAGCGCTCATCTCGCTTTCAGGCCGAGGGAGCCGGCGATTGTCCACAGACAGCTTTCCAGGTCATGTGGCCAGCATGACTAAACTGCTTCTGGCACAATGGAACACCGTGACAGAAGCCAGAGCACACAGAAACGCCGTTTACCTTCCCGCTGCAGCGGTACCTATTTATCTACTTGCACTGGTGTGCTTTTGAACTGCTAGGTTGGCAGGAGCTGGGACGGAGCAATGGGAGCTCACCCCTTCGCACGGACTTGAACTACCAACCTCATGATCAGCAAGCACGAGAGGCTCAGTGGTTTAGACCACAGCGCCACCCGCGTCCACTTCCTGTAAGTAGAGAGGCCTGTAACAGATAGATTGCCTACTTGCCAGCTCTTTGCTTTGACTGCTGCTTCTCTGTCCACATGCTGCTGCCCATTTCGGGGAGATGACCACTACACTCATACTTCTGCTGACCACCTCACTAAGAGAAGAACATACAGGGTCCACCATCTGCTCCCAACTAAGCCCACCGCACTGAGAAAGAGATTGTGCTGACATGAGAAAGAAATTGTGCTGAAGCTATTGGCAGCTTCCGCAAGAGAAATAAATATTCTGCCCACATGCTACTGCCTGCCTGAGTGGAAGAGGAATGAAGACGAATGAATGCCTCTCCCCACAAGATGATGCTCCCTGCCTGAAGGACAGGGGCTGCCCACTGTGGCCCATGCTAGCCACCCAAGGGAGAAAAATTGGCCACTGTGATCTCATGCTGCCTATTTCACAGACTGGCCACTGTGTTCTCACACGGATGTGTCCAACCAGAAGGAGAGACACAGGCCATTGTGATGTCATGCTGATGTTGAAGGAGAGGGAAACTGGCCAATGTACCAGCCCACAGTTGTTGTTCACCTGAATAACAAGGAGACACTGCCTGGCACGCCAACACATTGCTCACCATGTTCATGAGAATTATGTCCTTTGCACCTTGGACCAAACTGGGGTTTTTCTTAACTTGCTTTTACTCTCCTGTTCCTGCATATTAGGTTCCCTTACCAGAGGTCTATAATAACAAGGTAATGAATCAACCCCATTTATTTGTAAAAGGTAGGTAGAGGTAAAAGGTAAAGGACCCCGGGACAGTTAAGTCCAGTCAAAGGTGACTATGGAGTTGTGGCGCTCATCTCGCTTTCAGGCCGAGGGAGCAGGTGTTTGTCTGCAGACTGCTTTCTGGGTCACATGGCCAGCAGGACTAAACTGCTTCTGGCACAATGAAACACCATGACGGAAACCAGAGCGCATGGAAATGCAGTTTACCTTCCTGCCACAGCGGTACCTATTTATCTACTTGCACTGGCATGCTTTCAAACTGCTAGGTTGGCAGGAGCTGGGACAGAGCAACAGGAGCTCACAATGTCAGGGATTCGAACCGCTGACCTTCTGATTGGCAAGCCCAAGAGGCTCAATGGTTTAGACCACAGCGCCACCCTAACCCGGCTTCTAATTAACAAGAGTTGCCTACACATTTTCAAATTTCTTCCTGCATCTATAACAGCTGGTAACAAAAAAAGATATTTTTTAAAGAATGTTGAGATTTTTAGATCTCAGTGATCATATCAATTTCCTTACACGGAATTATGAAATGCCCACTGCCCTGGTAATAGCTTGATAGCAATTACAGAAATAGAGAGGATGCTTGGGTTTTCTTACCAAGTTTCACAACTACCACTCCTACGCAAGCGTCGAAACCTAAGTTCTTAACAATACAATGATCCTGCCGAAGTTCAGCACTTTAAGACCCATTGGGTGGAATTAACTAACTTTTACTCAGAGCAGACCTTTTGAAATTAGTGGACTTAACTTAGACATGTACATGTTCATTAATTTAAATGTGTCTACCCTGTGGGACGCGGGTGGCGCTGTGGGTTAAACCACAGTGCCTAGGACTTGCTGGTCGTAAGGTCGGCGGTTCGAATCCCCGCAACGGGGTGAGAGCCAGTGTGGTGTAGTGGTTAAGAGCGGTAGTCTTGTAATCTGGGGAACCGGGTTCGATTTCCCGCTCCTCCACATGCAGCTGCTGGGTGACCTTGGGCTAGTCACACTTCTCTGAAGTCTCTCAGCCCCACTCACCCCACAGAGTGTTTGTTGTGGGGGAGGAAGGGAAAGGAGAATGTTAGCCGCTTTGAGACTCCTTCAGGTAGTGATAAAGCGGGATATCAAATCCAAACTCTTCTTCTTCTTCTTCTCCTGTTGTTTGGTCCCAGCTCCTGTCAACCGAGCAGTTCGAAAGCACCCCAAAGTGCAAGTAGTTAAATAGGGACCGCTCTCCAGCGGGAAGGTAAACGGTGTTTCCGTGTGCTGCGCTGGTGCTGGCTCGCCGGCTGCAGCTTAGTCACGCTGGCCACATGACCCGGAAGCTGTCTTCGGACAAGTGCCGGCTCCTGGCCCCTTGAGCGAGATGAGTGCGCAACCCCAGAGTCGGTCACGACTGGACCTAATGGTCAGCGGCCCCTTTACCTTTACCCTGGTTAAAACTTCATTGAATACTACCTACTGGTTTCAATCACTATATCCCTTCTGTTGAGATAAGTTAATATCAGAACTGTTTTAACATTGGACACTTATCAATGTGTACTAGTTACACAAACAATACCTGCATTCAGTGTCTCCCCTACCAAAGCATCAGATAGTTCAGAACAATGTCCTAGATTCCAAGGAGCGTAGAATGAGCATTTAAGATTCCTCTTCTAATAGCCACCCCCAAAAGAAATCCTGTACAATCTGCTTCATGTCCTAAACTTAGCAGTCAGCCATCTAGTTCCAGATAAGTAGAATGGAGAACAGAACAAGTTGTTCCAGCTTAGACCAAGTTGTGTGTTTCAAGGATTATTTTAAAAGGAGATTCTTTTGTAGAAAAGCAGATTCATGCACACACTTCCTTCTTTCCTTACATTAAATGAATTAAGGGGTCTGGAAGTGAAAAACTGAAGAGGAGAGGGCGTCATGAGTGGATCGTCTGGGATTGTTGAAACAAGATAATATGCAAAGTCTAATATTCACAATGACATGCAAGAAGTGACATACTTGACAATGAGCTTAAACAGGTTCTCTTCTGCTTGTATTTCCCGGACAGCATAAAGATCTTTAAGTGAAAACTCCATGCCGGCTTGGTGATTTATTCCATGTTCATAGTCCTTGACTTTCTGTCCTTTAGTGTTGCTGATAGAGTTTGCTTCGATGTATAACAGGAAGACACATTTATCATTTTTATTTCTGGATGCTCCTGTTAAAATATCACAGCAACAATCACATTATTCTCTCTATATGGGGATATTACAGTTAAAAAACAAACAAAAAAAAACACTAGTTTCAAACACAGGGTGATAATTCCTGAATAAAAGATATATACAAGAACTATAACACTTTCAATAAAGGTAAAGGGGCCCCTGACCATTAGGTCCAGCCGTGGCCGACTCTGGGGTTGCGGCGCTCATCTCGCTTTACAGCTTCCGGGTCATGTGGCCAGCATGACTAAGCCGCTTCTGGAGAACCAGAGCAGCGCACAGAAATGCCGTTTACCTTCCCGCCAGAGCGGTACCTATTTATCTACTTGCATTATGACGTGCTTTCAAACTGCTAGGTTGGCAGGAGCAGGGACCGAGCAACAGGAGCTCACCCTGTCGCGGGGATTCAAACCGCCAACCTTCTGATCGGCAAGTCCTAGGCTCTGTGGTTTAACCCACAGCGCCACCCGCGTCCCAACACTTTCAATATACTGACCAAAATCAGTTTTGAAATCACACCACGATAACGATCTTGACCTGGCAATATGCAGCAATATATCGCTCCTCGCATGAGAGCAGCCGATTTCAAGGCACCGCTGATATTGCACAATGATCTCAGCGATAACGCTGCTGTTCTAAGCTGCCTTTCCTCACACTAAGGGAGGTGAGGGCAGCCAATTGAACTCACTTCAAGGTACCGCGGAGCAGCTTTTCTCAGACAGCAGGACAGTAGTAGCGGCCACGGTGGATGTGGATCTTCTCTGGCTGCCCCCACAGACAGTGGCTTGATGCACAACCCCCCCCCATCCCCTCCCACTAAAATCATGCAGTGGAGGTGACTCTGTTTCCTCTTCTCCTCTCACCCATCTGATCTCCGCAGCTGCTCCTTCCCTCATCCCCACGCCTGATCTCCAATTTCAGACATCGTGATATATCAGATTACAGTGGTACCTCGGTTTACGAACTTAATCCATTCCGGAAATCCGTTCTTTAAACCAAGGCACGCTTTCCCTAATGAGGCCTCCCGCCGCCGGTGCTCTACCTCTGTTCGGATTCCATTCTTAGACTGAGGTAAAGTTTGCAAACTGGGACACTACTTCCGGTTTTGCGAAGTTTGTAAACCGAATCGTTCGTAAACAGGGCTGTTCTTAAACCGAGGTGCCACTAAATTGCAATGTTTAAGTGCTGATATATCACGTTGTTGAAAACCATCTATTGCTCAGCCCTAATCTGTTTTCTAGTATACCTAAAATCCTTTGCTTATTAGGGGCTACCTCACATTATGTTCAAAAAATTACTTTGCAGAGGTAACTACTGTAGAGCTATCAAAATTTTCAAAGATAGCCGGTCCATCGTTTGGCTTTTGAAAAATAGGGGGTCCTCACTAATTGAGACCCACTGCACTACACTATTGCAGCTCTCCCTAAGATAATTTCTTATTAGATTAGATTCACGCATGTAGATACCATTGTCAGGTAGTTGGATTACTTTGGTCGCCTCCCCTCACTCTGCCAAAAACAGAGAAAACTTGCACAAATGTCAACATACAAAAGCTATGGCCAGTTATAGTGTACCTTCCTCAGTGTTTGACACTTTGACAATGCCTGTGATGGTAATCACATCTCCCGGAACGCAGCTATCTACCAGATCCTGTGCCAGTTCACATTCTATTGTTCGAGGAATTCTTCCCGCTTCTCGCTGATCATCGGACATGAGCTCTTGAATCCTAGAATTATGTGATAATACTTTTGTATTCGTGATATTTGTCAGGGGCTGGACTGAAGACGAATGGTGGGGGCCGCCCACCCTTCTCCTGAACCTTCCCGAGAACAGGAGGACAGTATAGATTTAGAACAGTGGTTTGCAGAAGGGCATAGTTCAGAAGCTGCAGAGGGGAGAAGCTGGGAAATATTGGAAGAGGAACAGCAGGAAGATGATGAAGAAGTAGGGAAGAGACAGCTGACAGACTCAATGCCCTCAGAAAGCATTCCTGACCGACCCCCCCGAACCAGGCAGGCATTATGGGCAGTAGAAGAGAGAACTCAGAGACAGAAAGCTCAGATTAATCGGCGTGGGGGTGACGAGGAATAGAGATGATGTGGGGGGTGGGACTTTACTTGGAGCAACGCCATCATGGCATAAAGACTACATTCCTTTGTCTCCCTCTATGAATACTGAATAAATTCCATGGTAAGGACTCTTCGTGTTATCTGCTTTTTGGCTGCCACTGGGGGAGGGATAGGATTCCCTGAGGCTTGACAGATTACAGTAAAGATAGTCAAAATTTACACCACCTAAAGCAAAGAAAATATGCTAAACAGTTATGGGGGATGAGTATCAGTAAGGTAGAACAAACTAGGCTATTTACAAATCACTAACATCCCAATTTGCAATGGTAAGGTATTAACCATGCTCATTTGGGGGCCTGTGGATCCTGGGAACCCCCAGCCTCGCTCAAACACTTTCAGTTTCAATCCCCACCACCAGCAGGACATCTAAACCCAAGCAGCCTTCCACAGACACATCAGGGGGCCTCTATTAGCATAAGAGTGGGCCAGGACTCCCTGTCCCCCAGCAGAGCAGCGCTTCCTAGGGTCTATCAGCTGAACAAATAACAGCTTTAGGACTGCAGCCTTCATTTGTGAATGGCTTTTTATTCAGCACAACTTAAAAAGAAGAAGAAGAGGAGGCATATTACAATGAAATTATTTGATTCCCTTAGAAGAACATGGCCATTTCCTCTTACATGTCAACTTTTAATAAATACATGCAAACCTTTAATTGCAATCTGTATCACACACACACACACACACACACACACACGAAATCTATTTCAGTTGATACATCTAAAATATCATAGATTCAAAAAAAAACACAATGCTTACTTAATAGACTGCCAGTCCACAGTAACTGTATAAGGAGAACTTCTGTCAGGAGTGAATGATCGTCCATGACATTCAGGCAAAGGACACTAAAAAATGCATGTTCAAGTTCAGCACAAAAAAGTTTATATTAAACAAAGTACTTAAACAAAAAAATTTGTGGCACTTTAAAGCCTAAAAAATTTATTATGGAATAAGCTTTGGTGGACCAGAGTCCACTTCATCAGTTGCACTTCATCTGCTCTACAAAAATGTATGCCACAATATTTTTATTAACCTAAAAGGTGGCACAAGATTCATCGTTTTTGCTGCAAGAAACTTAACATGGCTGCCACCCTGGAAACTATAATACTTGACATTATCCCATTTGTTTGGGAGGAGCAGAAAGCTCATTCACGCTAATTCTCAGAGGCTTCTGCTTGCATAAATCCTTCTTTGGCAAACAATGCTCTGAAGATAAATAATACTTTAGCTTAATTTATGAACCATGTATATAAACTGCCAGTAAACCAGAAGACGTGAAAGGTTTATTTTCAGCAATTCAGCCTAGTTTTTTCCGATGTTAACCCATTTCCCTTTATTGCCTGATGTTTTAAAGTCCCAGCAGTCTAATAATAAACGGTGACTAAAAAAAATGGTTTTAAAGTGTTCATTACCTTTGTAGGAAGAGTATATTTGCCATCAGGTAAAGGGAAACTCTGAATATTTCCACAGGCACTGCATATAAATGCCATCTTGGTGCAGACAGGCCTAATGTTACTGACACGCACCACAGTCCCACGCAAAGCCACAAATTTCCCATAGCAATTGGCTCGAATATTCCTAAGCTGAGTAAGTGGGTCATAGTTGTACACTCTAAAATAAAACAATATGGAAAACTGGATGACTGTCAGGGGAAATTAATCATGTTAAAATCTACAGAGCTATTATGCACACCTACTTGGAACTAACTACTACTTAACACAAAGGGATTTTCTTCAGAGCAAACATGCATAGGATCAGACTGAAAATCTCAGTCTGGCAGTGGGGCGGGTTAGAATCAACAAGCTATTCATCATAATTTGTGCCATTGATTTCAATGGAACTTAAGACTAATTTCCCCAATATGTGGGAAATGCATTGCTTCGCAAATAACATGTGGCATGTGGAGTTTGAGCCTTTCAAGAAAACTTGTTCTTTTTAAAGCAATAGCTACCTTGCATGAATATATGGGACATTAATTATGGGCTCTTCATCAATGGACAGTCCTTCTTGTTCCTGAAGTTGTGCTGCATGTTTTTCAAGATCTTTGCTTAGCACCTATAACATAAAAAAATAAATACTCAGGAAGCCTCGACCACCATATAAAGATGCTGGTAACACTGAACAGCATTTTCCAACCAGTGCAAAAAAAATCACAAAGGTTTCAAGAATCAAAACTCTGCATTCTAAATTCTCATTTTACACACACCCCTTTCTTAAATACCATTTACTGATCCTTTTGTTAGGCACAATATTGGCTCTGAGGGTAGTTTTGTTTAATCCAAGGAAGAGGCTTGCTTGCTTATTTATTATATTTATTTACAAAGATCTCAGGGTGATTCACAATATAAAAAGATGAGATGAAAGCAGAAATAAATAGCTGAAAGAGAAACAACAAAATAATAACCCCCCTCCCACAAACACATTTAAAAGGCTGTAGAATATTAACCATCCAAAGGCTTGGTTGATGGGGAATATTTTTGCCTGGCACCTAAAGATAAGGAAGGCACCAGTTGAACCTCCTTGGGGAGAGCATTCTACAAACAGGGAGCCCCTGCAGAAAAGGCCCATTCTCATGTTGCCATCCTCCGGACCTGTCATAGAGGAGGCACACAAAGAAGGGCCTCAGATTACAGTGGTACCTCGGGTTACATAAGCTTCAGGTTACAGACTCCGCGAACCCAGAAATAGTACCTCGGGTTAAGAACTTTGCTTCAGGATGAGAACAGAAACCGTGCTCCGGCGGCGCGGCAGCAGCGGGAGGCCCCATTAGCTAAAGTGGTGCTTCAGGTTAAGAACAGTTTCAGGTTAAGAACGGACCTCCGGAACGAATTAAGTACTTAACCTGAGGTACCACTGTATAAACAAAGGGTCCAGGTTGGCTTATATGGAGAGAGGTGGTCATACAGTCATACCTCATGTTATGTTTGCTTCATGTTACGTTTTTTTCAGGTTGCGTCCTGCGGTGACCCGGAAGTACCAGAAAGGGTTACTTCTGGGTTTTGCCGCTCGCGCATGCGCACAAGCGCTAAATCGCGCCACGCACCTGCGCAGATACGGCGCTTCAGGTTGTGGGCTTTTCATGTTGCAAACAGGCCTCCGGAACGGATCCTGTTCGCAACCAGAGGTACCACTGTATTGCGGTCCTAAGTCATTTTATGTCAAACATGCATAAAATCCAAGTTATAACACAAAAATAGACTTCAGACCCCTGAAATCAAAAGGTGAGGTGTCTTATGATTCCATAAGCTCTGCATTTCAAACAAGCAGCCAAGTTAGAAAATCGAAAACTCGTTAGCTGTTTATTTCTTTGAAAACACTCCAGCACAGTCACAAAAAAATAAGTTAATAAGTTTCTTTCTGCTGGCTCATAGAGAAAAGTATTTGGTTATCAAAATATAAAAGAACCATGCAGAGGGAAGTTCCCAGACTAGTTCTATGAGAAATCTAGAAGTATGGGTTTGTCTTCCTTTCACACACACTTGTTAAAAAAGAACCTTAAATGACACTTTTTGCCTCTTCCTCCCACCAAAAAGTATATGCATTCATGTCTGTGAATGATTTAACATTGAAAATTTTACTGCTCACCATGTGCTTGATGTATTTACCTGATGTATGGCTAGGCCCATGCAGTCCAATATCTTTTGTGGCATATCTCTTAATTCAGAAGCAATATCAGGCATTGATGCCATTAATTCTGTATCATGTGCCAGCTCTCTATAATCCACAAGAATACTTCCTTTTCTTTCTATTTCATCCTATAGAAGAGAACTGTGTGAATTTGTCGCAGTATTTTCAAAGGCTTGTCTAAATTGTTTTCAGAAAGACTGCCAACACGGGATACGAGTGACGTGCGTGAGAGCAAGAGGTTTAGCACATCGAGATCCCGTCAGAACAAGGAAGCAGACAAGAACTTGTTCAGCTCCCCTCCAGTCCTGAAATTGTGTTGAGTGCTAATAAAGTTTGCTAATTGATTGCACACATATTAATAATAATTAACAGAAGCCTCGCTTTATGTCCACCAAGGCCTTCAAGACACATAATAAAATCATAAAGGTAAAGATAAAGGGACCCCTGACCATTAGGTCCAGTTGTGGTCGACTCTGGGGTTGCGGAACTCATCTCACTTTATTGGCCGAGGGAGCCAGCATACAGCTTCCGGATCATGTGGCCAGCATGACTAAGCCGCTTCTGGCGAACCAGAGCAGCACACGGAAACACCGTTTACCTTCCCGCCGGAGTGGTACCTATTTATCTACTTGCACTTCGACATGCTTTCGAACTGCTAGGTTGGCAGGAGCAGGGACTGATCAACGGGAGCTCACCCCGTTGCGGGGATTCGAACCGCCGACCTTCTGATCGGCAAGTCCTAGGCTCTGTGGTTTAACCCGCAGCGCCACCCGTGTCCCTTCAACAAAATCATAAATGCATCCTAAAAATATACATTTGAACACTATAAAACTTAGTAAGGACTCGGTTAGCAGCAGGGATCCAAATAGACCACAACCTCCACACCTGACAGTACAGGGTTTTACATATCTTCTAAAGGCCACTGCAGAACTTGTTAAGCCTTTCCAGGAAAGTCATCACCATGGAAAATATTACTACTTGTGGTTGTGATGGAAGCCTCAGAAGGGAAAGGTATCCAAAACAAGGTATCATTTACAAACTTGGACTACTGCAATGCGCTCTACGTGGGGCTACCTTTGAAGGTGACCTGGAAACTACAACTATCCAGAATGGGGCAGCTAGACTGGTGATTGGGAGTGGCCCCTGAGACCTCATAACACTGGTTTTGAAAGACCTACAATGGTTCCCAGTACATTTCCAAGCACAATTCAAAGTGTTGGTGCTGACCTTTAAAGCCCTGAACGGCCTCGGCCCAGTATACCTGAAGGAGCATCTCTACCCCAATCGTTCAGCCCAGACACTGAGGTCCAGCTCCGAGGGCCTTCTGGCGGTTCCCTCACTGCGAGAAGCAAAGTTACAGGGAACCAGGCAAAGGGCCTTCTCGGCAGTGGCACCTGCCCTGTGGAACATCCTCCCTTCAGATGTCAGGGAAATAAACAACTATCTGACTTTTAGAAGACATCTGAATGCAGCCTTTTTTAGGGAAGCTTTTAATGTTTGATGTATTTATTGTGTTTTTAATATTCTATTGGAAGCCACCCAGAGTGGCTGGGGAAACCCAGCCAGATGGGCGGGATATAAATAATAAATTATCATTATCATTATTATTACAAATTATAAGATAGTGGAGGGTGGGGATAAGAGATAAGGAATTAGAAAGAGATCACATTATGAAGACTTACCTTATCATAAAGCTCTATTCGAGACACAAAAAATTTCTCAAATGCTTCAATCTTCTGAACAAAAGGGGAGTTGTCATCATATGCTGAATTGGACAATTTTCATTAGTAATTTAACATTTTTGCTGCAGCTTTAAAACATCTTGCTTAGAATTCAAAAACACAATTTCTCTATTAGAAATTACATTTCCTCAAATGCCATGCTAAAAAAACTGTGCACAAACCAGCTCATTCTTCCTGGATTTTCTTCATAGTACACAAACATAGGCTTAGGTTAAATGACAATGAAGCTGTTGAGCAAGTAGCATTCATGAGGGAAATGGAAAATATCTGGTCACACTGGAACCACCATATAGAAAAGGGTTGTTTGCATATTGACTTACTGAACACAGCTCACATAAACCATTTATTTATATAGCACCATAAACATTCATAGTGCTTTACATACAAAGTGACAAGATGATAAGCTACTAGCAAATATCTACAAGTAAGCTCATTAACTTCAAATTGTCCTTTTTGCGTAAGTACGTATTTTATAACATATAGTACCAAGGATTTGGCTTCATCAGGCATTGAGGAGAATTAAATACAAGCCAAAATGTTATTCTATTCTTAAGCCATCAAGTTCTGTATATATCTACAGAAAAAGCTTACCTTCAGAGAAATATAGTTTCCAGCCTCTATAAATAGGAATCTGATCCAGATTCATCTGAATGAACTGAGGCAGAGCTGAAAAGCATTTCCCAAGAAAGTTAGTGATATTAGTCAATTTTCAGTTCTCAATTTTTCATAGATATATCTGCCTATATATGCTGCTTTCAACTGATGTCTGCAATATATTACCATATAATATCATTTTTATTAAATATTCAAATATATATCAATATGAAAAGATCCACAAAAATGCAATAGCAGAAGGTAAATACACAAAGCAAGAACAATCATAACAAATGTGCCTGTTCTGTCCACAGGGTCATATTTACCACATATGACATTTATGCCTTCTTTCGTAGCATACCCTGTGGAATAAGAAACTGGCTCTGCCTGTAATATTTCATAATGTTTTATGCAGTTTTATTGTTTAAAGGCTCACTGGGCTCCCCTTAGGAAGGCAGGACAGGCTATAAATTTATAAATTCAAAGTAATAGATAAAATACAGTTTAGAACAAAGTTATTTTTTAAAAGATAATAGTTGCTCATACAGTACACAGAGGCAACATTTGCAAGGGGTTCTGATTTTAAAACTTCCTTCCATCTTAAGACCATGATATGGCAACCCCAAGCTCCAGGCCTTGCATTATGTTATCACAGGACACATTTTCTTTATGCTATCCTTCCAACAACAAACACCTTCCTTTAAAAAATAATAATACAAAAGCAAATCATGTTGTGGAATTAACATACCAGACTCTGACTTCCCAGCACTTTTCCCTTCCCCTCTCTGTCCACATCCTTTTCCTCTCCCTTGCCATGCTCCTCTTCCTCGCCATCTCTGAAAGCCACCTCTTCCTCGCCCAGAACCTTTTCCTCTGAGTTCACTGCTCATCTCAGCACTCTTAAGGGACCTGAAACCAGAGTTAAACCAAAGGACGTTGCTTTCAATTCATGTGTGGCAAGTAACATTACACCTTGCAAGTAATCCATATATGAAATGAAATGATGACCACTTCTTGTAGGTAAAACACTTGGAGTAAGCTAGCATGGAAATCTAATGATCCAATGTACAGTGAGTAGAGAAGACGCTTAGGTTGCAATCCTATGCAAATGTCAGAGTAAGTCCCATTGAACATAAGGGAATTTTCTGTTGAATCAACATACATTAATTACAAAATCCAAGCGCACCACTACCTATTGAAGACATTTTCATTTAAGAAGGTGCGACCTATGGAACAATTATATATCTGAAAAAAATTGCTTTTTTAAAGAGTTTCTTTACATGATTATTGTTTGAAAGAATCTGCATTTTAGCCTGTTTCTGTGCTGAGCATCACTTTGAAGGCATTAAACTGTGAAGCAGCCCATATATTTGTTTAAAAATAATGATAATAAATACTTAGCAGCAAAGGGATTTAAAAAAACACTCCACAGATAACAGCAGTACTGTACACTGGATAGGATACCTCGCATCCCTGGGCCACAAATGCTCTCCTTAGAGCCAGAGTTAGACATTAGGCAGTTCTCAAGCATGGCCAGCCTATAATGTGGCCTACACTCATTCAGACTACAGTACAGGTACTACATGTTCATAAAATCATAGAGTTGAAAGGGACCTCTAGGGTCATCTAGTCCAACCCCCTTTAACTAATAATAATAACAACAACAACCACCATCACCTCTTCTCATAGAAATCTAGCATGTCAGGGAGATATGCCTCATTTTCACTACCAACACCCTCACCCAGGGCCAGATTTAGGTTTGATGAGGCCTTAAGCTACTGAAGGTAATGGGGCCTTTTATATGTCCAGCTGTCCTTTGTCAGGAACAAACAGTCACTGTTTTTTGTGTTGAATACATGCTATATGGTAATTTATGGACCTAATAGGCATCTAAAGCCATTTGCACAGAACAAAATATGCATTTTATCAAAGTAATTATAATTCTAGAAAGTCCGTTTCAGATCGTATGCTTTTCAAATAGTTTAATTGCAACCTGAGAGATTTCTTTCAAGTAATTTCGTTGTCCCTGAGAGGGGGCAATGACAATAAAGATATTATTATTATTATTATTATTATTATTATTATTATTATTATTCTTTACACTCTATATATGTTTCTTCTGTTCTTCTGTCTTCCCTTTACTTTTGTGGTAGCGTTGTTCCCCCTCCGCTATTTTTACTCTTTATTTTGCTTTGGGTTTACTCACTCCGCGAGGGGGTTTTCCCCCCTCCTGAGTTCCCCGTTTTTCTCCTTGTCTTATTTCCCTTTGTGTTTTGTTGCTGCTGCCACCACTTTACGTTTATTTTGATATAGAAATAGAGATTTTACCGTCTTGTCGCTGCTCCAGTAATGTCTATATGGCAATTTATGGACCTAATAGGTATCTAAAGTCATTTGCACATAACGAAACATGCATTTTATCAAAGTAATTGTTGAACTGAAATACAATTAAGAAGTATATTAATAGTGAATTTGGGGGGGTCTAAAAGAGTGGGGCCCTGAGCTATAGCTTGTTTAGCTTATACATAAATCCGGCACTGCCCACACCCACCTGCCGCCTGGTGTGGGGCAACCCCAGAGCTGAAAGCAGCAGCTGCTCACCAAACCCCGTCCACTCGTTCTTCCCTCAGGCAGCTTCCGCTTTTCGAATTTTGGCGCGCGCTTGACGCGTCACTTTCGTCGCCCGGCCGTCAGGAGGCTAAAGAAAGACGCGCGCTCCGGTTTCTACGTCACCCAACGCGCCGGGCTTTTAGAAAGCCCCTGAAAGGCGGCTGCCCGGTTGCTATGGGAACCGCCTCCCTTTCCCTAAAGGCGTCAACAAAAGGGAGACGGGCTACTGCGCCTGCGTCAAAGGGAGAAGGCCCTTTTTTTATTGCCTGGAAGGAGATAAGGGAGGCTTCGCGGGGAAGGGGAGTCGAGGCAGAGGCTGGGGTCCCGGTTCCCCGCGCAGGGGCAGCCGCTAGGCCAGCGCGCAGCTTGAGTTCAGACGCCTTTGCCCCATAGGAAACGACGGAGGGAGGTCCAGGGCCGTCTGGGCAGCAGCATTTCCCGCCCCTTCTCACCCCCCTGGGAAATGGGGGGGGGACTGCAGAAGCAAAGAGATGGGGGACTTGCTGCACTTTTCTTAAGTCCTATTCCTATTTGGTGCGGTTCGTTTTACTTCGCTTAAAGAAGAAAACCCAAATTGCACGGTTTGCAAGAAATTTTAAAAATGTGTGCGTGCCCCGTGTACCGCCTGCCAAGCTGGGTGCAAGCTTTTACAAAACAGGGTTTCTTGGCTAGTGAAATCAAATCAAATCAAATCAAATTTTATTAAACGGTCACAGACCAGATTAACTCGTACAGCTAGTCAGCAAAGCATAACACCGGAAAAAACAAAGGACAATTTCAATACAGATTAGGCCATAACAGCAATTTAAAATTAGACAGCATAAATAAAATTAAGTATTTGCCTTCGCCTGCATATTGGCATTGGAAAGCTCTTGTTTCCTGCGCCTAATAGTGGCTACACAGAATTTGGCAACATTGATCGTAATTTCAGGAACCTTATCTTCTACCAAGGCTCTCATACGTTGGAGTTCTGGTTCATTTTTAAGCTTTTGTAGAACTGGGGCAATAAAGGTCAGGCGTAGATCCTCGTAGTAACTACAGTGCAGCAATACATGCAGACTTGTTTCCACTTCTGATGAGCCACATGGGCAAACACATGACTCATATGGTTTGCCCTCGTATCTGCCTAGCAGCAGGGCAGAGGGCAGAACGTTAAATCTGGCCAGGGTAAAGGAGTGTCTGTACTTAGGTATTTGTAAATCAGCCAGATAATTTGCGGGTGAGAACCCTCTCCCAAAGTCTCTAATTGTGGCATGTTTATCCATTTTGCCCATATGACATTGCAGCTCTATGTCCCTAATGCGTTGAAGCACTTGACTTCTGGCTCTCATATCCTGCCGCTATTAGTGAAATAAAAAAAATAAGGTCTTATATATAAAATAAATGTACATAACTGCATATACAGTGGTACCTCTGGTTACATTGGCTCCCAGTACGTTTCCGAGCACAATTCAAAGTGTTGGTGCTGACCTTTAAAGCCCTAAACGGCCTCGGTCCAGTATACCTGAAGGAGCGTCTCCACCCCCATCATTCTGCCCGGACGCTGAGGTCCAGCGCCGAGGGCCTTCTGGCGGTTCCCTCATTGCGAGAAGCAAAGCTACAGGGAACCAGGCAGAGGGCCTTCTCGGTAGTGGCACCCGCCCTGTGGAACGCCCTTTCAGCAGATGTCAAAGCGATAAACAACTACCTGACATTCAGAAGACATCTTAAGGCAGCCCTGTTCAGGGAAGTTTTTAACGTGTGATATTTTATTGTATTTTTGGTTTTTATGGAAGCCGCCCAGAGTGGCTGGGGAGGCCCAGCCAGATGGGCGGGGTATAAATAATAAATTATTATTATTATTATTATTATTATTATTATTATTATTACGTACTTAATTCGTTCCGGAGGTCCGTTCTTAACCTGAAACTGTTCTTAATCTGAAGCACCACTTTAGCTGATGGGGCCTCCTGCTGCCACCACGCGATTTCTGTTCTCATCCTGAAGCAAAGTTCTTAACCCGAGGTACTATTTCTGGGTTAGCGGAGTCTGTAACCTGAAGCATCTGTAACCCGGAAATCAGGCGAGGGGAGGGGAAACTGCAGAAGCAAAGAGATGGGGGACTTGCTACTCTTTTCTTAAGTCCTATTCCTATTTGGCGTGGTTCGTTGTACGCTTAAAAAAGAAAACCCAAATTGCACGGTTTGCAAGAAATGGGTTGCACTGGCATTGGCGGGACATTTTAAAAATGTGTGCGTGCCCTGTACCGCATGCCATGGGGGCAACCTTTTACAACACAGGGTTTCTTGGCTAGATTTAGGAAAGGGGTCAGTACACTTTTTCAGCAGGGGGCCAGTCCGCTGTCCCTCAGACCTTGTGGGGGGCCGGACAATATTTTGAAAAAAATAATAATGAACGAATTCCTATGCCCCACAAATATTTTTTTCAAAAATATTTTTTATTAGGGATTTCAACATAACAATTTATCAAAAATACATTATCCACACACACCCCATTTTTCCCTCCCCTCCCCAAAAAAAGAGAAAACCCACCCTCCAACTCCCCCACCCCAGACTTCCCTCAGCTCCTCTTGGTTTCTCAGCACATGTTATTCTCTGCATGTTATAAAATTGTAAAGATCCTCAATTTATCTATATGTTACCAATAAAAAATTTGTGTTTATTCAAAACTTGCCAAGGGGTCCAGTTCATTTTGTTACTTCTTTAAATACTTCGTAAAAGGTTCCCATTCTTCTTTAAAGTCACGTAGTTTATGTGTCAATTTCACCAATTCTGCATAGTCCATCAATTTCTCTTGCCACAGTTCTTTAGTCGGGATTTCCTCATTCTCCCATCCTTGTGCTATTAAGACTCTTGCCGCCGTTGTCGAATACATGAAAATGTTTTTTTAATTTCCTTGGCAGGTCTTTTCCTGCCATTCCTAACAAAAAGGCTTCAGGCTTTTTTACAAACGTTAGTTGGAACATTTTCTTCAACTCATTGTATATCATTTCCCAAACATTTTTAATTTTACTACAATCCACCCGCCCTGTGGAACGCCCTCCCACCAGATGTCAAAGAGAAAAACAACTACCAAACTTTTAGAAGACATCTGAAGGCAGCCCTGTTTAGGGAAGCTTTTAATGTTTAATAGGTTATTGTATTTTAGTGTTTTATTGGAAGCCGCCCAGAGTGGCTGGGGAAACCCAGCCAGATGGGCGGGGTATCAATAATAAATTAATAATAATAATAATAATAATAATAATAATAATAATAATATCACAAAGAGTTGGACACAACTAAACAACAACAAAAGAGCAGCATTAACAAAAGAGCAACTAAAAAATAAAAGAGCTAAGTGCCGTTCAGGCGTACACCCCATAGCTGTCAACCGTCCCTTATTTGGTGGGAAACTCCCTTATCCCAGCGCCACTGCTGTCCCTTATTGATGATGTCCCTTAAATTTCCCGGGTTTTATGCTCGCCCGGCTCAGGAGGGAAGCAGCGGCTCGGGGTCCTCCGCCTTGAGAGAGCAAGAGAGTGTGCCTCTCCCTTCCCCCCCCCCCAGGGGTGTGTTGTGAGGAGATGGGTGGCAGCGGGCGGGCAGGCAGCCCCTCTCTTGCGAGACTTCTGCCACGCTGCCAGGGGAAGCCAGAGGCAGCAGAGGTGGCCTGAAGGAGGAGGAAGAGGAGGGGATGGGGAGGGATGCAGAAGGGCGGTGCTTCAGCGGCCGCAGCGGCGCTGCAACCGCCTCATGCCGGGCTTGCGGGCAGCGTGGGCGAGAGTCACTCTCCCTCCCTGCCTCTCTCTTGGGCGGGGAAGGGCCAATGGAACTCCTTTTTTATATATAAGATATTTATTAGAATTTTCCATTTTATACAAACAAAGAAAAAAATAAAAAGAAAAAATAATAAAAACACATAAAGTTCATAACTTATTTTTCAATAACATATTTCCCTGACCTCCTCATGCCTCCCCTTCTTGTATTCCAGTTCAAATTGTTTAACCAGCAAATCCTTATCTCATAGCATTACAGTTAAAAAACCCCTTATTTTCTATCCATCTTCTTAAATTATTGTAGCTTAAACTTTTACTTATATACAAAGAAAAAAGAACTATTTTTTTCATATTCTTTTGTACCA
The DNA here is from genome assembly GCF_964270895.1 of Podarcis filfolensis. Lineage (NCBI taxonomy): Eukaryota > Metazoa > Chordata > Lepidosauria > Squamata > Lacertidae > Podarcis > Podarcis filfolensis. The sequence goes on along the minus strand of NC_139606.1, from coordinate 10,905,612 downwards.
TTACAGCTAGAAACCACTTAATTTCAATCCAACATCACTCAGCATTCATTAATATTGCAGTGTTTTTGTAAGTAGTCCTTGAATTTCTTCCATTCTTCTTCTGCCAACTCTTCTCCCTGGTCACGGATTCTGCCAGTCATTTCTGCCAATCCCATAAAGTCAATCAACTTCGTCTGCCATTCTTCCAGAGTGGGTAGATCTTGCGTCGCAAAGTATTGGAAGACGCAAGGGCCAATGGAACTCCTTGCCCCAGGACAACGGCAGCCCCGACGTGCTGCTTAGCATACCCTCCAACCAGTGCAGCATCTTAATGTAGTGATCTCCCCCTCTGCATCCCTTTCATGACTCTATTTTTATAAATCATTTGTCCATCCGTAGTTCAAATTTTTAATACACGTTTTCTGTCAATCCTACCAATGTATGTAACGCTTTACAATAGCTTTTCAAATAAATTATAAAGTTTCCCCATTCTTTCTTAAAGAGGTCCTCTTCCTGGTTTCTAATTCTGCCTGTAAGCTTTGCCATCTCGACGTCGTTCATCAGTTTTGTCTGCCACTCTTCTTTGGTGGGAGTTGTAGACCCTTAGGATCATCTAGTCCAACCCTAAGCAAAACACAGTCAGAGACAGCCAAAGCAGCATGGCTCCATCAATGCCGGATTCATATATAAGCTAAGCAAAATCCCTTATTTTGGCTGCTGATTCCTTATTTTCAACTTTGTAAGTTGACAGCTATGGTGCATCCCCTCCGCGCCCTCATTCCATCCTGTTCCATTTTCATTGCATAAAATACACGTGATGCCCATTTTCATTGCATAAAATAATAATAATAATAATAATAATAATAATAATAATAATAATAATAATAATAATTTTTATTTATATCCCGCCCTCCCCAGCCGAAGCTGGGCTCAGGGCGGCTAACAACAATCAAAATAATCCAACATTCTAAAAACATTAATTATAAAATTAATTAAAATCAAATGCACGTGATGCCCATAGCTAGGAACAGAATTGCTGTTACTGCAGATTTCCAGGGCATTTGAAACGGGAGCTCGCCTTTGAGAGACTCCCTCCCCGGGTTTGCGAGAGGAGGAGCTCTGCCGATTCGCCTTCTTCCCTCGCCATTGGAAACAGGGAAGCGGGGCGAGGCTCCCGCTTCCGTTCCGGCGCCTTGGCCGCTTTGGGGGCGGAAGGCAGGCGGGAGGCGCGGCTTGCGTGGCCATGGAGGGGAGTCCGGAGCCGGCTTCGCCCGGCGTGATCCGCGAGGGGGACTTCGCCGTCCTCAAGCGCGACGAGGTCTTCAAGGCGGTGGCGGTGGCCAGGCGGAGGTGAGGGCGGCGGGGTCCCGCTCGCTTCTCGGCTCCCCCCCCCCGCGACCCTCTCTCGCTTGAAACACGTGGGGAGGCGGGGGCGCCTCCGGAGGCTGAGAAACCACGGGATCGGGGGGTGGAGGGGCACCCGGGGGTCATCTAGGCCAACCCCTGCCACGCAGGAGCCTTTGGGGGGGCATGGGGTCATCTAGGCCAGCCCCCCGCCATGCAGGAGTCTTTTGGGGGGGCATGGGGTCATCTAGGCGAACCCCCTGCCACGCAGGAGTCTTTGGGGGGGGGCATGGGGTCATCTAGGCCAACCTTCTGCCATGCAGGAGACTTTGGAGGGGAACCATGGGGTCATCTAGGCCAACCCCCTGCCACGCAGGAGTCTTTGGGGGACCATGGGGTCATCTAGGCCAACCCCTGCCACGCAGGAGTCTTTTGGGGGGGCCATGGGGTCATCTAGGCCAGCCCTCTGCCACGCAGGAGTCTTTTAGGGGGGCCATGGGGTCATCTAGCCCAGCCCCCGCCATGCAGGAGTCTTTTGGGGGGGACCATGGGGTCATCTAGGCCAGCCCCCCGCCATGCAGGAGTCTTTGTGGGGGGACCATGGGGTCATCTAGGCCAACCCCCTGCCATGCAGGAGTCTTTGGGGGGGGGACCATGGGGTCATCTAGGCCAGCCCCCTGCCACGCAGGAGTCTTGGGGGGGGACCATGGGGCTCCTGCCAACCTAGCAGTTCGAAAGCACGTCAAAGTGCAAGTAGATAAATAGGTACCACTCCAGCGGGAAGGTAAACGGCATTTCCGTGCACTGATCTGGTTCGCCAGAAGCGGCTTAGTCATGCTGGCCACATGACCTGGAAGCTGTACGCCGGCTCCCTTGGCCAATAAAGCGAGATGAGCACCGCAACCCCAAAGTCAGCCACAACTGGACTTAATGGTCAGGGGTCCCTTTACCTTTTTATGGGGTCATCTAGGCCAACCCCCGCGATGCAGGAGTTCCTTGAGAGGAGTCCCATGGGTCATCTAGACCATGGGTAGGCAAACTAACGCCCGGCACCCGGATCCAGTCCAATTGCCTTCGAAATCCGGCCCACAGATGGTCCGGGAATTAGTGTGTTTTTACATGAGTAGAATGTATCCTTGTATTTAAAATGCATCTCTGGGTTATTTGTGGGGCCTGCCTGGTGTTTTTATATGAGTAGAATGTGTGCTTTTATTTAAAATGCATCTCTGGGTTATTTGTGGGGCATTGGAATTCTTTCATTTTTTCTCCCTTCAAAATATAGTCTGGCCCCCCACAATGTCTGAGGAACAGTGGACCGGCCCCCTGCTGAAAAAAATTTGCTGACCCCTGATCTAGACCAACCCCCTGCCAAGCAGGATTTCTTTGGGAGGGTCTCCAGGGACTCCCTGCCACACAGGAATCTTTTGCCCAACCTGCGGCATGAACTGGTTTAAGAGTCTCAGGCTTGTCCGGCATTGCATTTCCCCTGGGTTTTATTTTTAATTTCCCCCCCCCAAAAATTATTGATTTTCCAAATTTATAAACAAACATAAATGCTATCTTTAATTATTCCACTATTATTAACATTGTTAAGTGACTTCCTCAAATCCCCCTGGCTGAATTTCAATGTATATCTTTGTAAGAGTTTTCCAAAACTAATTTCTAAGGAGATTTACTTAGTCATTTAACTTCTTTCTTCCTTTTCATATTAACTTTAAACATATTATTTTATAAGATCACATATTTAAATCCTAAGCCAATCTGGTACTTGCAAGTATTTCTATTTTAGTTATCTTAGCATATTTAGCTAAATAGTCTTTAGATTTCATCCATTCCTTTCCCCTGGGTTTTAGAGCTCCACTCTAGCTAGCAGCTACAGGCCATGCAACAGAGAAAGGGAACCTCTAAAGCAAACCTACATGCCACCTTTTTTCCGCCGCCCACCCCCCCGGTTGTATATTTTCTGGCAGCAGTATTGCGGGGCCTACCTAATAACATCAGCCGCAGCACCCGTGTTTATTTGTGTGCTCCTTTCCTGATGGTGGTGATGTCTACATATGCCAGCAGTTACCATAGAAAAAGGAGGCCAACCCCTTAGCTAAAGTGGTGCTTCAGGTTAAGAACAGTTTCAGGTTAAGAACAGACCTCCGGAACAAATTAAGTACTTAACCCGAGGTACCACTGTATTAGTATTGCAAGTCAGAGGCAGAGCTGAGGCTGTTTGAGGTTTGCTGGCTTCTTCTGGTTCCTTCGCAGGCTTAACCAACTACTAATAGACTGGAAAATGAAACTAAATTAACTATTATGCTCCTATGAAGGCATGTCGAAACTGATAACCATGTATAGTTCAGGAAATACATCCAGATGCCCACAAGAAGCTATTCATATGATAACCGTCTGCTTGCCATATTTTTCCGTGTATAACACGCCCCCATATATAAGAGGGCCCCTATTTTTTGGACAGGAAAAAAAATTGGAGGGGGGCCTAAAATTGCCCAGAGTTGTAGAGCTTTGGGGTGGGGGGTGGTGGGAATTGCCCAGTTTTTGAGCAAAACAGCCTGCCCGGCACTGCAAATCACACACATTGCCGCAGCCACCAATTGTCTGCACGCTCACTGGGGAAGAATTGCAACAATAAAAATGAGCGTGCTACCGAAAATGTTGTTTTTGTTTCAGACGATACCAATAATTAAAGGAGTGACTATATTTAAAGAATGGCAAAGAACAATGTCAAAATATATCTGGCAGGGCAAAAAGCCGAGAATTAAATTTAAGATATTAACCAATTGCCACAGTCTCAGCCAAACAGCAGCAGGCCTTGCCAGAGCAAACAGTCGCCACTGCCAGTCTCGTGCTGCCTGCTGACACCGGTCGCCCGCACCCCCTCTGCTATCCGTGTATAAGGCGACCCACAGATTTTGCCTGTTATTTCTAATAATAAAATACAGTGGTACCTCGTGTTAAGTACTTAATTCATTCCGGAGATCCGTTCTTAACCTGAAACTGTGCTTAACCTGAAGCACCACTTTAGCTAATGCGGCCTCCTGCTGCTGCCGCGTCACCGGAGCACAATTTCTGTTCTCATCCTGAAGCGAAGTACTTAACCCGAGGTAATATTTCTGGGTTAGCAGAGTCTGTAACCTGAAGCGTATGTAACCTGAAGCATATGTAACCTGAGGTACCATGTCGTCTTATACACAGAAAAATACGGTACATTTTAATCTGGACTTGAGTGTGTTGCATGTCACATCTACTTGATTGCTTTTGGAGGTTCCGATCCCAAATCATTTGTTTCCTCTTAGGAAAATCGTATTTGAAAAACAATGGTTCTGTCTGGATAATGCTATTGGGCATATCTATGGAACAACGTTTGAAGTGACCAGCGGCGGCACCCTTCAGCCAAAGAACAGCGTGCAAGAGGCTGCCACAGGTAAGAGAAAAGCAGCAGATAGCTTTGTGGCGTAAAAATTGTATGTACAGTTCTGCGTAATAGTTTTGGCACATCTGACCGATGTGTAGCCTTTGCAGGGTGAAGGCAGAGGTTATCTGCTTGGATTAAATGTTAAGCTTTCAGAGAGGGCTATTTTGTTTTCTTTTTAATATTTGTATAGTACAGTGGTACCTCGGGTTAAGAACTTAATTTGTTCTGGAGGTCCGTTCTTAACCTGAAACTGTTCTTAACCTGAGGTACCACTTTAGCTAATGGGGCCTCCCGCTGCCACCACGCCACCACTGTGTGATTTCTGTTCTCATCCTGAAGCAAAGTACTTAACCCAAGGTACTATTTCTGGGTTAGCGGAGTCTGTAACCTGAAGCATCTGTAAGCTGAAGCGTCTGTAACCCAAAGTACCACTGTATAGAGTCAGCATTGATTCAACTCTGCTGTTAGGCAAAAGTGAGGGGGAGGCATCAGTTCAGCTACACTTCAAGCTGAAATAGTCAGGAGGAAGTAAACTAGTTGTCTGATAAAAGATTATGAACGCTTGGGAACTGTCTGTCTGGAGGTAATATCTGCAACACAGTGGCCCAGCATTTTCCAAGTCACAGGCTCTGACTTGGAGAACTGAATGACCTTACTGCAGTGGGAATAATTCATCCTAATAAGCCAAGATATCTTGGACCTGAATCTTTTCCCTTTATGATGTGAAGCAGGAAGACTCTTAACTAACCATAGTTTCCTGTTTTGTCCCAGCTAGGAAACTGTGGCTGCCAGTTTTGGAACCCCAGCTTTTATGGCTTTAAAAATAGCTCTAATAAGACTATTGTTCTGCACGGTTCTCCACTGATATTTCACCATTTTATATGTGCTTTTGTTTTCAGAAACCAAAGAAGCAGGTGCCGATAATCGTAATATAGTTGATGACGGAAAGTCTCAAAAACTGACTCATGATGATATAAAGGCTTTGAAGGATAAAGGCATTAAAGGACAGGTAACTAACAATTGTGATTCTCATCCTTCTCCCTTGGTTATCCAGCACACTCTTCTCACTGTGAGATACAACGCTAGACGGTTTGCTTTATCTGATGCATTCTGAGGTTGACGGCAGCCATGTAGAGTTATGTCACGAGGCTGGAATCTAAAAGTAACTTATTCTGCCTTTCCCCACATACACAGCATTGCTTCCCCACCTTTAAAGACACACATTTGAAAACCATATTTCTAGGCACTGTAGCTAAAGAAGATGCATTCTAATGTAAAAACAACATTGGCACGATCCCTCTCCCATCAGTGCACCTCTGTGCCATTACTATTAGTATTATTATTTACTGTATTTTTTGCTCTATAACTCATTTTTTCCCTCCTAAAAAGTAAGGGGAAACGTGTGTGCGTCTTATGGAGCAAATGCAGGCTGCGCAGCTATCCCAGAAGCCAGAACAGCAAGAGGAATTGCTGCTTTCACTGCGCAGCGACCCCTCTTGCTGTTCTGGCTTCTGAGATTCAGAATATTCTTTTTCTTGTTTTCCTCCTCCAAAAACTAGGTGAGTCTTGTGGTCTGGTGCGTCTTATAGAGCGAAAAATGCGGTAGCTTCCGGGTCATGTGGCCAGCATGACTAAGCTGCTTCTGGCGAACCAGAGCAGCACACGGAAAAGCCGTTTACCTTCCCACCAGAGCAGTACCTATTTATCTACTTGCACTTTAATGTGCTTTCGAACTGCTAGGTTGGCAGGAACAGGAACCAAGAAATGGGAGCTCACCCCGTCGCGGGGATTCTAACGGCCGACCTTCTGCTTGGCAAGTCCTAGGCTCTGTGGTTTAACCCACAGCGCCACCCGCGTCCCGTGCTTTACAATATAAAAACACAAAAGCACACACCATGGTAACAAAACAAAAAAAGATCCCCTCTCCAGTTTAAAAACCCATAGATTGGCTACTTAAACAAAGGCCTGGAAGAAGAGGGATTTTTTTTGTCTGGCACCTGAAGGCCCAGGGGAGAGCACGCCACAAAAAGGAAACCACTGCAGAAAAAGCCCATTCTCATTTTGCCACCATCCGGACCTCTTGTGTAGGAGGAGCGGCCTCAGATGACAGTCGGTTTATATGAAGAGAGACAGTCCTTGAGGTATTTCAGGCCTGAGCCGTTTAAAGCTTTATAGGTAAATTCCAGTATTGGCCCTGGAAGTTGATTGGCAGCCAGTTCAGTTGGGCTAGGATTGGTGTTATATTAAAGGTAAAGGTAAAGGGACCCCTGACCACTAGGTCCAGTCGTGACTGACTCTGGGGTTGCAGCGCTCATCTCGCTTTACTGGCCGAGGGAGCCGGCGTACAGCTTCCGGGTCATGTGGCCAGCATGACTAAGCTGCTTCTGGCGAACCAGAGGAGCACACGGAAACGCCGTTTACCTTCCCGCTGGAGCGGTACCTATTTATCTACTTGCACTTTGACGTGCTTTCAAACTGCTAGGTTGGCAGAAGCAGGGACTGAGCAACAGGAGCTCACCCCGTCACGGGGATTCGAACCGCCGACCTTCTGATCGCCAAGTCCTAGGCTGTGGGTTAAACCACAGCGCCACCCGCGTCCGGTGTTATATTAGGGTTGCCATATTTCAAAGAGTGAAAATCCGGACACAAAACTTGTTGAGCTTTTTTTTTTTTTGGCAAAAGAATATATTTTTTAGTTTTTGAATCGAATACCAGCCTGGTCCCGAAAATTCCAGACATATGGCAACCATAGTTATATGCTCAAACCGTGTCGCCCCAATGAGCAGTCTGGCTGCTGAATTCTGCACCAGCTGAAGTTTCCGACGGGTCTTCAGAGGCAGCCCCATTAGAAACATAGGCTGCTGCCTGGACATGATACTGTCTTCCCTGGTTGGCAAACGTACTCCAGGTCTTTTCCTTCCCTCACTCCCAGTTGGCTCTTGGCTGGATGCAGGGCCATGTGGCCGTAACTTGAAATGAAAAGACCTTTCATTCCATCATCGAAAAATCCAGTGGATCTGCTTCTATCCTGGGGTTGCATGGTGTTTTCAGTTGGGACATAAGTAATCCTGCCTGCTGTGATTCTGGGGAAAAGTGAAGTCCCTGGATTGTTTGTTTTGTGGTGGAGTTTTTGCCAAGCGCATTTCTTCTCTTCCCTCCTCTTCCTCCCCCAGGAGGTTAATTACAGGTGAAACTTGGAAAATTAGAATATCGTGGAAAAGTTCATTTATTTCAGTAATTCAACTTAAAAGGTGAAACTAATATATGAGATAGACTCATGACATGCAAAGCGAGATATGTCAAGCCTTTATTTGTTATAATTGTGATGATCATGGTGTACAGCTGATGAAAACCCCAAATTAACAATCTCAGAAAATTAGAATATTAAATGAAATCAGCAAAATAAGGATTGCAAATAGATCAATATTGGACATATCTCGCTTTGCATGTCATGAGTCTATCTCATATAATAGTTTCACCTTTTAAGTTGAATTACTGAAATAAATGAACTTTTCCACGATATTCTAATTTTCCAAGTTTCACCTATATATGCTACCCAAAACCGGTAAACAACCAAAAGTGCTTACTTTCATTAGATGTTGCTTGTGTACTCTGGTTTAAATGTGAAAACTTTCTTTTTCTTTTTCAAGTAAGTATAACGTAGGGAGACAATGCTGACACACTTCTCTCTTAAAGGAAATAGTTCAACAATTGATAGAGAACAGCACCACGTTCAGAGACAAGACGGAATTTGCCCAGCATAAATACATCAAGAAAAAGAAAAAAAAGTAAGTTGCAAATTAGAAAGCCAGGAGCAGTATATTGTGGCTCACAGATTATCTGTGCTTAAAGTTTGAAACACGATTGCTGTGCTTTCCTTACAGATATGAGGCGGTTATTACAATCGTAAAGCCATCAACACGTATTCTGTCAACAATGTACTATGGAAGGGAACCAGGAAAAATAAAGTAAGACTCAATTTATTTCAATGACCCTTGAATTTTTGAATTTTATTGATATTGATGCTGCATTTTATGTTGTATTTTATGCTGTTTTAAAGTCGCATTTTAATCAATGTTTTATATTTGCTGTTAGCCGCCCTGAGTCCAGTTTTTAAACCGGGAAGGGCAGAGTATAAATAAAAAAAATTTATTATTTATTATTGCTATAATCAAGTATTGCCCTGTTGGCAACCACGTAACACTGAATGGGTGGGCCTTCACCCTGCCCAATCCTGCTCTATAGTCCTCCTATATATTTTCCTATAACATTTAGTCAGCGTATCCTTAACTTGCCAATTCCTTCTCTAGCTTTTTGTATTTCTAACATAAAGGAGCTAATTCAAGAGCAGAATCATGGATTGATAGCAACTTCGAAGTTTTGGTTTTATCGTGTTTTTAATATTCCGCTGGGAGCCATCCAGAGTGGCTGGGGCAACCCAGTCAGATGGGGCGCATACAATTAATAAAGTTGTTGTTGTTGACGATGATGGAGTGCATACAATTAATAAAGTTGTTGTTGATGATGATGATGGGGTGCATACAGTTAATAAAGTTGTTGTTGATGATGATGGGGTGCATACAATTAATAAAGTTGTTGTTGTTGAAGATGGTGATGATGGGGTGCATACAATTAATAAAGTTGTTGTTGTTGTCATGTGCTGATAATAAAGTGAATGTTGTTTTTCCTTTCTCAGCTATCTGCGATACGATACTTTAGCCCAGATGCTGACTTGGGGAAACGTCCGTGCTGGCAATAAGATGATTGTAATGGAAACCTGTGCTGGATTGGTCCTAGGTGCTATAATGGAGCGAATGGGAGGTAAGAATAGCAGGCTCCCAGTAGACAGAACTTCGTGGTGGTGGTGTTTTGTTTTTTAATGGGAATGTGGAACATTTACATAGTCTTGCTTCTGCGGTAGCATATTTATTTGACCTTTTTTGAAAACACGAGTCTTATATCATCTTTAGGTCTAAGGCAGCCTTTCTCAACCTGTGCGTCCCCAGATGTTGTTGAACCACAACTCCCATCACCCCTAGCTAGCAAGGCCAGAGCTCAGGGATGATGGGAGTTGTAGTCCGACAACATCTGGGGACCCACAAGTTGAGAACCGCTGGAGTTCAAACTCAAAAATCACTCTTACAAATAAGTGTCAGGGACTGGAATGAAGAGGAGGGGGGAGTGGTGGAGGTCGCCAGACCCTTCTCCTGTAGCTGACAGGGAAGAGGGAGGCCATGTTGAATCACAGCTGAACTATGAGGGAGATATCAAGTCAGAGACAGGCGAACGGCCAAGTTATGCAGAGTTAGGAGAAGCGGTGGAGGAGACAGAGCAGCCAGTGGACACTTCATTAGACAGCATAGAATCTCAGTGGTTCTCAACCTGTGAGTCCCCAGATGTTGTTGGACTACAACTCCCATCATCCCTGAGCTCTGGCCTTGCTAGCTAGGGGTGATGGGAGTTGTAGTCCAACAACATCTGGGGACCCACCGGTTGAGAAAGGCTGGATCCGCTGTCCCCTAGAACGCAACGTTCATTAAGGGTGCAAGAGCAACGGACACAGAGGCATTTGACCACGGGGCGCCACCGTAGGGTCAGATGCTGTTGGGAGAGAGGGAAGGGGGAGGAGCCACAGTGAGCAACTCCATCATGGAGGAAGGGCTGAATTATTTGTATACTACCCTTAATGACTGAATAAGTCATAAGCAAGAGTTTTCTTGTTTCTTCCCTGCTTCTTGAAACCATCGGGGGGGGGGGGGAGAATTCATCAAGCCTGACAATGACATTTCTACCAAAATGTAAAGCTCAAAAAAAAAGTATTAAAATATGAGTTGTCGGAGAACACAAATTCTCTCCTCTCTCCTTCCCACCATCTGCCGTTTTATTTTGTCTTGACAACCTCTTTGGCGCAAGCGACTGAAGGGAAATTTTAGAACTTCTATTTTTTCATTATCTCTTGTTATTGACTGCTGGGGGTTGGTCTCTGGTGAATATTTAACCGGTATCTAATGAGCTGCTTTAGATGTGCCTGCTTGGGCCTGTTCAGTGGCATTTTAATTTAAAATAAAAATAAAGTCTCTTCCTGGTCACGTCCGGTGCCTCTGTCAAACTGCTTTTGGAATTCAGCTCCAAAGCAGGTTTGCCACATGGCAGGGTGGAACAGGCAGCCATTTGATGCATGTATCCAGAATCTAACCTTCCTTTTGTGTAATTACCCCAAAGTTGCTTGGGTCCTCATTATACTTGATTTAAAACTGAATGCGAAAAAATCTGAATGTCCCTGCCTTGAGCAGCAATTGTTTGAATTGATGTGATGTGAAACTTCTGTCAACTGCTGCTCATGCTGGTGTTTATATTCATGCAAGTCATTTTCTGATAAGCATACACAGGTATGTATCCTGTCCCAGTGCAGGGTGTTTGTTAATGACTCTGGTCCATGCTTGCAGGTTATGGATCCATTATTCAGTTGTACCCAGGAGGAGGACCTGTTAGAGCAGCCACAAGCTGCTTTGGGTTTCCAGAATCCTTCTTCCAAACGCTGTATGATTTCCCTCTCAGCAAAGTGGACAGTCTTCTCTCCGGTACGTTTTCTTTAAAGAAACTGCCTTTAGAGTCTGAAGAGAATACGGCAGTGGCCGAAGAAAGCAATGGTTCGGTGGATGACAAACCAGTTTCCGTCCAAGAAGTAGACACAGAATGCAGTGCTGAGATAGCTGCGGAAGACAGTCAGCCTGAAGAACAAGAAATAATGGACATTCCGACAGAGGGCGATGCATTTGAAGACAGTAAAGCAAAGGGAACAGTAAGAATCTACTGACTTAACTTTTAGACACTGTCATCAAGGAAATGTTGCCATTTTGGAATTAATCCAAGTGGTGTTCATCTTTCATTTATTTGAAAGATTGGGTGTCCCATCCATGAGTTTTGCAACTTCCAGAGTGATTTACAATCACTTGAAACCTTAAAACGTTTCTCATTTTGTTTAGGGAAGCTTTTTATATCTGAAGGACTATTGTATTTTAATATTTGGTTGGAAGCCGCCCAGAGTGGCTGGGGAAACCCAGCCAGATGGGCGGGGTATAAATAATAAATTATTATTATCATCATCATCATCATCCCAGAGGCACCCTATAGCTTCAGTGACTAGTGGAATAGTTACAATGGAACCTTGATTCTCAAACTTCATCCATTCCAAAACTCCGTTTGACTCCCAAAACTGTTTGAAAAACAAGACGCGGCTTCCGATTGGCTGCAGGAGCTTCCTGCACTCAAGCGGAAGCCGCGTCAGATGTTCGGCTTCCAAAAAACGTTTGAAAATCGGAAAACTTACTTCTGGGTTTTCGACGTTCAGGAGCCGATTTGTTTGTCAGCTAAACCGTTCGAGAACCAAGGTACCACTGTACTGTGCTCTCTTCATTTGAGACTGATGTCAGTCATCAGGGTCTTTTGATAGAACTCGAAACGTTTTTTGCGATGCCTTTGAGTTTATTTACACTTGCTAGTGTTCAGAATCACCATGCATGCTTATGCACAGCACCAGAATAATGTGATCTTTTAGGTGACCCGTGGGGTCCCTTCCAAATCTACGAATCTATCAGTGGATTTTATGGTGTAAAGTCAGCTGTAAGAAAAAGGTGAAGGTACCCCTGACCATTAGGTCCAGTCGTGACCGACTCTGGGGTTGTGGCGCTCATCTCGCTTTATTGGCCGAGGGAGATGGCATACAGCTTCCGGGTCATATGGTCAGCATGACTAAGCTGCTTCTGGCGAACCAGAGCAGCGCACGGAAATGCCATTTACCTTCCCGCCAGAGCGGTACCTATTTATCTACTTGCACTGTGACATCCTTTCAAACTGCTAGGTTGGCAGGAGCAGGGACCGAGCAACGGGAGCTCACCCCATCGTGGGGATTCGAACCGCCGACCTTCTGATCGGCAAGTCCTAGGCTCTGTGGTTTAACCCACAGCACCACCCACGTCCCAAAGTCAGCTGTAGAGTATGTCAAACAAAGAACTTACGCCTTTCTGTGCTAGCTCAACAGATGTTAGGATTAGAGTATGGAGAAGATCTTTCCAAAGTACTCCTAATGCACTTTGCGGCTTGCAAAACTTTTGGGAAGTGGTTCATTTTCACACCCCTAATATAAATTATTTTGAACTTAGGGGCAAGATATCTACATGTGGTGGTCCACTGAGAGTGCCCCCATTGGGAAACAGTGGAGCATAACTTACTTCCTACAGCACTTCTAGTTTGAATAACCATTTAAATTTAAAGAACGTAGGCATTAAAGGTCATAGAATCATAGAATCACAGAGTTGGAAGAGACCACAAGGGCCATCGAGTCCAACCCCCTGCCAAGCAGGAAACACCATCAGAGCACTCCTGACATATGGTTGTCAAGCCTCTGCTTAAAGACCTCCAAAGAAGGAGACTCCACCACACTCCTTGGCAGCAAATTCCACTGTCAAACAGCTCTTACTGTCAGGAAGTTCTTCCTAATGTTTAGGTGGAATCTTCTTTCTTGTAGTTTGGATCCATTGCTCCATGTCCGCTTCTCTGGAGCAGCAGAAAACAACCTTTCTCCCTCCTCTATGTGACATCCTTTTATATATTTGAACATGGCTATCATATCACCCCTTAACCTCCTCTTCTCCAGGCTAAACATGCCCAGCTCCCTTAGCCGTTCCTCATAAGGCATCGTTTCCAGGCCTTTGACCATTTTGGTCGCCCTCCTCTGGACACGTTCCAGTTTGTCAGTGTCCTTCTTGAACTGTGGTGCCCAGAACTGGACACAGTACTCCAGGTGAGGTCTGACCAGAGCAGAATACAGTGGCACTATTACTTCCCTTGATCTAGATGCTATACTCCTATTGATGCAGCCCAGAATTGCATTGGCTTTTTTAGCTGCCACGTCACACTGTTAGCTCATGTCAAGTTTGTGGTCAACCAAGACTCCTAGATCCTTTTCACATGTACTGCTCTCAAGCCAGGTGTCAAAGCAGCCAACAGGTGGGTTGTCAGCTGTTTATTTTTTTCTTCCCAGACACATGACAAACAAAAGAAACAAGAGGAGAGGCAGAAAAAGTTGATAGAAGCTGCAGGTTTATTGAAAGAGAAAAATGCTGATGGGTGAGTTTGATCACATAATGCTAAATATTCCTGGAAAATTAAGGGCCTTACTTTGTTCCCCAAGTTAAATATGTGCAAGAACCCAACAAAGCCTAATGGGTCTTTCCTTACAATACCAGGCGTGGACTGAATATTAGTTTTTCACAGTGGTAAGTTGGGTTTCAGTGCCTAGCATTGTCCGTCTTGCTCTTTGAACTTCACCTGGTATTGCTCCAGCAGCTTCTTACAACATTTTAAATTCTTTCCTCAATTCTTCAACTCTTCCCTATCAAGGATGATTTAGGATGCCAAAACAAACCATAAAGTAGAATGGGCATAATGAGGATCAAAGATGGGAAGAGACCAGAGTAAAAGAGATATTTCTCATTTGAGAAATATAAAGGAATTATTTCTCATTTCCTTTAGCAGTTCAGTTCTACCCAAATCATGTGTGCATAAATGACTTAAAAACAACTCATTTCTAAATTATTTTGCTCGTCTTCTGTCCCAGCATAGAGATTGCTAATCTTTGCTGACAATTACGGAAAACTGGAATGAAATGGGATGATTTATTGAAGGCTGTCATGAAATATTGACTCACAGAATTTATATTTGAGATCTTTGGACCAGAGCATTAAATGTGTTTTGCTTGGGGAGAAATGTCCCTTTGTAAAACATAAAAATAAAAATAAAACGGTACGTTTTATTACTGTAAAAAAATGCAACTCTGAAAATTTACCGAAGTGGACTTACCGTATTTTTTGCCCTATAAGACTCACTTTTTCCCTCCTAAAAAGTAAGGGGAAATGTGTGTGCGTCTAATGGAGCGAATGCAGGCTGCGCAGCTATCCCAGAAGCCAGAACAGCAAGAGGGATTGCTGCTTTCACTGCACAGCGATCCCTCTTGCTGTTCTGGCTTCTGAGAGTCAGAATTTTTTTTTCTTGTTTTCCTCCTTCAAAAACTAGGTGCGTCTTGTGGTCTGGTGCGTCTTATAGAGCGAAAAATTACGGTAATTACCTGAGTTTTATCGGCTCCTTCCAGGCTGTATGAGTGACTTGCAGATTTCCACATGTAGGCAAAACGCTTCTGAAAGTGAAATATATTGACTCAACATGGCACTTAAGCCTGCATCTACAACAACATTAATAAAAGGACACTATGCTTCGCCAGATATTGCCTTTCCTTATTTCAGCTTGGTTTGCCCAGGCAAATATGAACAATCTTTTGATCTAACCTGTGTACAACTTTCTGTTGCAGTTTAATTGTTGCCAGTCGATTTCATCCGGCGCCTTTATTACTCTCCTTATTAGAATTCGTTGCTCCCTCAAGGCCTTTTGTTGTCTACTGCCAATATAAAGAGGTGAATCCAATACCTTTTATTTTTATTACCCCTCGTGAGTTTTCAGCAAGTTCGTTTAACCAGTTTTTCTTCTCTTAGCCATTAGTGGAATGCTACACGAAACTGAGAGAAAAAGGGGGTGTCATTAATCTGAAACTCTCTGAAACGTGGTTACGAAATTATCAGGTAAGAATTGCACGTATATATGTATCGCCATACATACGGCGGAATGTATGGGAAGCTTAGTATAGGAAAGTGAAAAAGAAAATGGTATCTATTGGCTCTTTCCTTCCCTCTCAATCTCAGCCGCCCAATGGATAAAATAGAGAAAGCAAGCATTCTAACGTTTAGCTTAGCACCACTCTCAAAAATTCAGTGTTTGTTTAGCCTAAGTAACCATGTTAGTGCAAGGCTGCCTTCAGTTCTTGAGTACAGTGGTACCTTAAGTACTTAATTCGTTCTGGAGGTCCGTTCTTAACCTGAAACTGTTCTTAACCTGAAGCACCACTTTAGCTAATGGGGCCTCCTGCTGCTGTATAATGAGATAAGAATCCAATGTCTTTGTTCAGACCAGGTCTCTCCATGGTTTTAAGTTTGGTAATGAGTTGCAATTCAGCAGCTTCTCTTTCCAGTCTATTCCAGTCATTACATGACAAAGCCATTTTTCACCTTCTCACCCCTTTCTTTTTCCTGTAAGACCTATTGCAGTCGTTAAGAGTCGTCAACAGGCTCATCACAGCTATCTGCCAATCACCCATTCCCACCACCCTTCTGAGTAATACCCCTCCCCACCTTCTCACTATATAGAAGGATCTGGCAACTTCTGTTTCAGTGTATCTGAAGAAGTGTGCATGCACACGAAAGCTCATACCAAGAACTAACTTAGTTGGTCTTTAAGGTGCTACTGGAAGAAAAAAAATTTTTTTGTTTTGACTATGGCAGACCAACACGGCTACCTATCTATGCCTGATATAGTATACCATATTTTTCGCTCTATAGGACGCACCTGACCAGAGGACGCACCTTGTTTTAGAGCGGGAGAACAAGAAAAAAAAAATCTCCCCCTCTCTGCTCAGCGCCCCTTCAGCGAAGTGGCAGGAGAAACGGAGCCCCTTCCATTTCTCCTCCCGCTTAGCTGAAGGGGCGCTGCGCAGCTCTCCCTCTCTGCTGAAGCCAGGAGAGTCTTGCTCTCCCGGCTTCAGCAAAAGGAACCCGAAGCCTTTGGAGCGCAGAGGGAGCGCTCCCTCTGCGCTTTGGAGGCTTCGCGTTGCTTTCGCTGAAGCCAAGGAGCCTGCATTCGCTCCATAGGACGCACACACATTTCCCCTTAATTTTTGGAAGGGAAAAAGTGCGTCCTATAGAGCGAAAAATACAGTAAATATCCATCTGAATTCAGTTAGAGCTTAAACCTTGCAGAAAAAAATACATCGTGCGGCTACTTGAAACTATTCCTCATAATCATGATTGCATTCAATTTTCTTGCTCTTTGTTAAGGTCTTGCCAGATCGGAGTCACCCCAAATTGATGATGAGTGGCGCCGGCGGGTACCTTTTGACAGGCATCACTGTTATAAATGAGAGTGTAAAATCCGGGGACTGCTCAGAACAGACAGAGGAAGAGCCGACATCTAAAAAACGTAAACTTCAAGAGCAGCGTTGACATTTGAAGAAGCACTTGTTTTTCTTAGGGCGCCAGATGAACCTCATGCTTAAGAGCACAGAGAAACGTACTTTGTCTTGCATTTGCCAACTGTTGCAGAGGAGGTTATCCAGACAAGGGACTGCATTCAAATCCTATCCAACTCGTACACGGATAGCGCCATAGCTTTAAAACAGTATTTCAATGTTCAAACAGCGAAAGACTTCAGGATATAAGAATCACTCTTCCTGGAGCTGCTACAAAAATTGACTGAAACTCCAGTCTTGTTCACCTTCTAAGTTTTGTTTGAATTTGAATCTCTTATTTATACCACCACCTCATTTGTATCTCACAGCATATTATGTTGTTGGTTAAAAATCCATATATATATATTTTTTTTAATTTCAAGCCCTTGAAATCAAGTTGTTATAAGTGAAATGGATATTACAAAATCATGCAGTTTCATTACGGATGGGTGAAACAGGATTGAAGCAAGAAAATTGTGTTTTTTATCTGTTGTGGAGACAAGAATTAAGGATCATCATGTTTATGCATTTTAGAGTAACAGTGGGTTTTACCATTTTTACCTACCCAGTGTTAGTCATACACTGAGTAAAGCCATTGAAATTAATGGACATGGCTAGCTGAGGTCCATTAATTTCAATGGTTCTCTTCTGAGTAGAAACAACACAATAGTTCATTTTCACTTACTAAGTAACTTTTTAAAAAATGAAAGCTGGTTTCCCTCTTCGCCTTTTTAACATGTGATAACTGTATATGCTTATGTAGAGTCTATGATCCGTAAACCTGTATTTCAATAAATTCTAAGGGGGGGTGTTTCTTACACAAGAATGTGTTGTTTTCTTCTGAGCATGAAAACATAGGTAAGGTGGAAACATGTTTAGCCAACTGTACCTATTTTGGAGGATCAGTACAGTAAATAACAGTTAGGAGGGTCCCCAGGCCCTCAGAGGCTAGGGGAGGCGACGACAAAAATAGCTTCTGGTAGCTTCTTCCAGTGCATTGCCAACTCAGTGAATTGATTCTTAAAGGAATACGGCAAGACTTTGTGTTCTTGATACGTGGGCATTGCGCCAGCTAAAACCCCTTCCCCTAGCAGACTTGTTTAATTGGATACCAGTCTGGGTGTTTGTGTTTTGGATAAAAAGGTAAAGGGTAAAGGGACCCCTGACCATTAGGTCCAGTCGTGACCGACTGTGGGGTTGCGGCGCTCATCTCGCTTTATTGGCCGAGGGAGCCGGCGTACAGCTTCAGGGTCATGTGGCCACCATGACTAAGCCGCTTCTGGTGAACCAGAGCAGCGCACGGAAACGCCATTTACCTTCCCGCTGGAGCGGTACCTATTTATCTGCTTGCACTTTGATGTGCTTTTGAACTGCTAGGTTGGCAGGAGCGGGGACCAAGCAACGGGAGCTCACCCCGTTGCGGGGATTTGAACCGCCGACCTTCTGATCGGTAAGTCCTAGGCTCTGTGGTTTAACCCACAGCGCCACCCGCGTCCCTTTGTGTTTTGGATACTTGCCGGCAAAACCTATGGCTCAACAGCCGCTCGGTGGCCAAAGTGAAAAACTTGCTTCGCATGAAGCCAGGTAGTGTGTGAAGTGGCACCATTTCCCACAGCAAATCCCCTTCTCCTTCATTGTATTTCCATTGTGCATAGCACCCTGGCTTTCTGCACAGGCCCCAGTTAGGCATGGTATGTAGCAAGCAAGCAAGAAAGATGTTCCTGTGTATAGCCCCAAAGCAAATCACGCTTGACTTAAGGTTGGCTCCTAAGCCCCATTACGTAATCTGTTTGCCAGAAATGGCATAGCATAAGGCCCTCCAGATCTTGTCGGAATACAGCTCTTGACCACTGACTGCTGCTCAGAACACAGAATGAGTTTTAAGTGGAGCAACATTACTGATGTACAGTAGGTGGCAGTCGTGGAGTCAGGTGGGTTGCAAGCCTGCTGATAAACGTGTAGACAGCTGTGGGAAACATCTGGGCCTCCTTTTGTGAACTGTCAGAAATCACTTGTGGACCTACCTGCTTTTTTTGTCTTTTGACTCTCCTCCCCATTTCCATTTTCAGAGTATTTTTTTAAAAACATATGCTTCCCTATCCACATCAAATTCCGTGCTACGCTAGAGCGCCTCCAGACTGTCAGCGTTATGCGGGAGGCGTCCCTGAAAATTTGACCCAAACCAGAAAATGGCACAACCAAAGCCACATTACAAATATTTACACCAGACATATTGGCCACGATTCTGAAAAGTGTATGCTGAGAATGAATGAAAACAGCCCATAAACGGCATGATAGTGTTTATATATATTGGGTTTTTTAAAGATTCTTAGCAATACTCACATAATTTAGAATGATAAGAAGCACCAAAACAGAACCTATTCTATTATTATTATTATTATTATTATTATTATTATTATTATTCTTCCCAGTACATCTGGGTGGGTTGCCCCAGCCACTCTTGGCAGATTCCAACACATCAGAAAACATCAAACATTAAAAACCTCCCTAAACAGGGCTGCTTCGGATGTCTTCTAAACGTTGTGTAGTTATCTCCTTGGCATCTGGTGGGAGGGCGTTCCACAGGCCGGGCGCCACTACTGAGAAGGCCCTCTGCCTGGTTCCCTGTAACTTTGCTTCTCGCAGTGAGGGAACCGCCAGAATGCCCTCGGAGCTGGACCTCGGTGTCTGGGCTGAATGATGGGAGTGGAGACGCTCCTTTAGGGTTATGTCAACACCATTCTTCCTTTGTGCTTCAAAAACAGGCACAATTTGAGGTTCAACAGGCTCAAAAACGGGTTCCAAGGGATGAGCATTTGCCATTGCCCCATTGTAATATGGTTAGCTGTTGCACCTGCTTTGCTGCCATCACCCCTTCAAAGAACCTCACTCTGAGGTCACATCCACCACATACCTATGAAGCACATGGTTTCCCCCAAAGAATCCTGGAAACTGTAGTTCGCACCTCACAGAGCTACAATTTCCAGTGCCCTTAGCTACATTTTCCAGAATTCTTTGGGAGAAGCCCTGTGCGTTAAATGTACTTTAAATGTATGGTGTGAGGTGACTGTGGCATCACTGTTTGCTGGTGTGACTTATCATAAAGGTAAAGGGACCCCTGACCATTAGGTCCAGTCGTGACCGACTCTGGGGTTGCGGCGCTCATCTCGCTTTATTGGCCGAGGGAGCCAGCGTACAGCTTCCGGGTCATGTGGCCAGCATGACTAAGCCACTTCTGGCGAACCAGAGCAGTGCACGAGAACGCCGTTTACCTTCCTGCCGGAGCGGTACCTATTTATCTACTTGCACTTTGACGTGCTTTTGAACTGCTAGGTTGGCAGGAGCAGGGACCGACCAACGGGAGCTCACCCCATCATGGGGATTCGAACCGCCGACCTTCTGATCGGCAAGTCCTAGGCTCTGTGGTTTAACCCACAGCGCCACCCACGTCCCTTTTGTGACTTAACATACGTTGGGCAAAAATGGCTGAACCTCAGACTTGGTGGTTTTAAGTGTTGCTGCCGCCCTTATTCCCCTGATCGATGGAACACTCTGCAAATCATTATGAGACTAACAGAGAAGGCAAGCATGCGGTAATGTGAACAACATTTTATTATTTCAAACTAAGAGACAACATAGTTCTGAAGAACATACACACACAATTATTTCCACACGCATTGTAAAATGTCTGCCTTGCACACGGGTCTAGATGCTTAAAATTCATGCTGATCTAGTCTTCCTAGCGTATTTGGAATAAAGATACTTGGGCCTGTGCAAACCATCACTTAGGTAACTAGTAAACTGCATTTACTTCTTTATTAGGAAGGGAAGGAGAGTAACACTTGTGGCAGTGACTTTAGCAGTAAATATAGTGTACTGTTAAACAAAGCTGCGCTTTACCATACCCATATTAAGCCAGGCCAAATTCATCCTCTCCTGTTACTGTTGAACTTCTCTGCTATCTTCTGCAACTCCAAATCCATAGCGGCCAGATTTTCCAGTTCCTTTTCCTGTGAAGAATGGAAACAATGCAAATCCTTGTAGGCCAAGATACCACAGGTTTAGATTACTCTGTATTAGGAACACTGGATCATGGTACAAATATTCCTTTGTTCTTTAGCAATCATCACTTACATCAAAGGCGTGTTGTCACCCCTCAAGGTGGAAGAAAACTACACCTGGCCATGGCTCGTTTGCACATATTAATTTACTCGCGGTGTGACACCACTATTTTTTCCAGGATCTCTCGGCAGCCTTCAATACCACCCTTTCTTGTTGCAGAAAGGGCCAGATGACACTGCCTGAAGTGGTTCTGTTCCTACAGAGCTATTCTGCCTGGCCTGTAATTTGAATTCAGCCTGATCTTTTATTTCCCCAATAGGTTTGGGTCAGACACTGGCTGCCAAGATTAGATTACTCCCATTCATCAACATCTGCATCTGCTACTAGGTTTGTTTCTGGGCTATATAAAGTGCTGATTCCGATCTTTAAAGCCTCAAATTGCCTGGATCGAGGGTTCCTGAAGGAACAACTCTTCCCATATTTCCTCTTATGTGGATTAATGGTGGCAGAGGACACCCTTCATGGGGTTCCCTCATTTGTGGAGGTGTTACTGGTGACCAGCTAGATCCCAGAATCTCTTTGGATCTCTAATCCAGCTGTCTCTCATTCACTCTCCAGTGAGCACCCTCGTTTCTCCCAGACATCAAAGCCAACTTCTTCCCATGAACACCAACATAGGAACGCAATATTGGACATCAAAATGTTCATGCAAGTTCATGTTTTGCAAGTTTGTCCTCCGCACTGATGTGGAGCTACATTAAACCTAAGGACTACATTGGGGTACCAGAGAAGCGGTTTTTGTTTGTTTTGCCCAATCATCAGAGTTCATCTGCAACTGCTCATGCTCATTTCAAATCTGCAACAACATATTCCATTTCAGGAATGCCTGGCACCTTCCCACCAATTAGGTCAGGTAATTTAGCTTGTGGGTTTTCTCAGGATAGCAATTTTAGTCCTGTGACTCTCTCACTGCCCTTACAGTCCCTCGGTCGGTAATTTCAGAGAAGCATACTGTACTGTATCATGTAGTACCGAGAGTCGGAATGTGCCACTCATGAGAAATATTTGCAGCCTTGCAGAAGGCTCTGTGGTCAGTTCTGCAAGGGCAAACATCACAAAGCGCAAAGTATTCTGTCCCATATACTAAAAGGAGAGTCTCAGTTCTGAATTAACGGTTCTCCAAAAATCTAGAGTTTATTAAGAAATGTGCTTCTGTTTAAATATCGGGTTGCTCTCGGGGGGGAAAGGGATCAGATATCATGCACTACATATAAATCTTCATTACTGCTGAGTGAATCCTGAGATCATGTAGCTGGCAGGAACCCAAAATATGCACCCTACCCAAACACCCGCAATAGGTTGGCATAGATTCAGATTACAATAAAGCCAATTACAGCACAGCAGGATACAGTTAGCACCTTAGGAGAAGTTCCTGAGGGCAACTAAGGAAAAACCATAATTGAGGTTGCAATCCTATGTCCACTTACCTAGGAGTAAGTTCCACTCCAAATGGGACTTAGTTTGTAGTGAAAATATATAGGATTGCATTGTAAGGTTATGGGAAACAAGTATATATATACACACACCACTTAATCCACAAAAACCTATAAACTGCTTCCATAATATTAAATACTCATTGAAAAATACTGATAAAATCAAACTCTGAAAATAAGTCACCAT
Source organism: Podarcis filfolensis (assembly GCF_964270895.1). NCBI lineage: Eukaryota > Metazoa > Chordata > Lepidosauria > Squamata > Lacertidae > Podarcis > Podarcis filfolensis. The sequence continues at coordinate 10,883,014 of NC_139606.1, read as the reverse complement.
AAAATTTATCAAAACGTAACTAAAACCAGCAGTTTCAAAACAAATGTGCATAATAAAATTTGCCTAGCTCTGTAGTGAGAACCTCTACTGCGAAATGTAGAGGTAATTTAGATTAAAGGTAAAGGTAAAGGGACCCCTGACCATTAGGTCCAGTCGTGACCGACTCTGGGGTTGCGGCGCTCATCTCGCTTTACTGGCCGAGGGAGCCGGCGTACAGCTTCCGGGTCATGTGCCCACCATGACTAATCCGCTTCTGGCGAACCAGAGCAGCGCACGGAAACGCCGTTTACCTTCCCGCCAGAGTGGTACCTATTGATCTACTTGCACTTTGATGTGCTTTCGAACTGCTAGGTTGGCAGGAGCAGGGACCGAGCAACGGGAGCTCACCCAGTTGCGGGGATTCGAACCGCCAACCTTCTGATCGGCAAGCCCTAGGCTCTGTGGTTTAACTCACAGCGCCACCCACAGCACCACCTAGGGAATCACAGAATGAACACAAGAGTCCTCTAAGTCTAACCCCCTGAAATGCAGGAATCTTTTGCCCAATGTGGGGCACAACCCCATGGATAGGACTTGCTGGTCTCTCTATCAGGCCACCACTATAAGGCTTTGGAAATGACGGCAGTCATAAGCTTTTGCCCTACTCATGTTGCTGAAATTAAAGTTTGACTCTCCCCCCCCAACCAAAATGAGCATTTTATACAAAATCGTAAAGGAATACCTCTTCCAGAGTGAGAGGCCGCTGACTCAGTTTGCCCTTGCTGCTTCTCACGGCGTGCCCCCTTTTCACGTCTTCCTTGGAGCTGTATAACTCTGAGAACTCTACAGATTTCTTCCGGTTGCTCAGAAGATGGGCAAGTTCGTCCATCCGGTTGTATTGCCTTTTCACCTCAAACCTGGGGTCGTTGTTGTTATGCTTGCGGCTCACGCCATCCATCAGCTGCTGCTTCTCCCATGGCGAATCATAATCGTTGTATTCGGGAAGGAAGGCTCTCTCGTTGGGGTGGGGCCTGGGCTCCTCCTCTTCTTCTTCTTCGCTCTCCAGAAATGGATCGGCGATGCCTCCCTTCTTTTCAACGTGTCTTCCCTTCCACCTGAGCTGCTGGTAGTAAGGGATGTGCGGAGGCGCGGCTCTTTTCACAGCTTCCACAAGGTAGTGGCTTCTTGGATAGCCCTCCTCCAACAGAAGGGCTCTCTTGTTTCCCTCATGCCTCCCACCCTCGCTGTGGCTCCTCTTCTCTGGCTCTTCCTCACCAACACTGGGGTTGTGCCTTTCTTTTGGACCATAGAACCTCTGCTCTTCACCTCCCTTTTCTAGATTTTGTGGTTTTGACAGCTCCTCCCACTCCAAGCGCTGCCGTTCTTTGTCGTGTTGGCGCCTTTTCTCATCCCGGATGCCGTAGCTATGTTGCTTGCCTATATCTTCCTCACTCGCCTTGCCGCGAAGAGTCCTTTCCTCATAGTGGCGCCTCAGCTCCTTTTGTGGTTCATCATGGAGTCTTCTCTCGTAGTGGTGCTGTTTCTCTTCATTTTCCCTGCTGCGCTGCCTCATGTCTCCCCCTTCATTGTCCTCCCTGCTGTGATGCCACCTGCCCCTGTTCTTTCCCTCCATCTCCTCAGAGCCATGCACCTCGTCGGAGTTTCTCTTCTCCTCAAAATGGTGCCCTACCTCATAATAATGTCTGGGGTAGTGGCTCCTTTTATCCCAGAATTCGCTTTCTTCCTCGCTAGACTCTTCGGGCGAGTCCCTCTTCTCATCATTATGATGTCTCTTGTATTCAGAGGAGTTGCCCAGCCTCGGTTTCCTATGATAATGTCTTGGTCTGCGGCCTCGCTTCTCTGCATCAGGTTCTCTCCTCTCATAAGAGTCTTCGTATTCTCGATGAAAGCTGTGGTGATATTTTTCGCTGCTCTCCTCGTCTTCTTCCTCCTCAGCATCTTCCTCTTCCTTGCTTTCTGGATTCCCCTCTTCTTGACTATGTGTGTTTTCCTCCAAGTACCTTTGGCCTCCAGAACGTTTGAGGTCACCTTCAACCACCCTTCCTGCTGGAGGAGGAGACTTTTTGTCTAGAAGCTCAGACTCCAGCTCCTCACCGTGTTTCTTCTCATTGCTTTCTTCTTCACTCTGGTGATTTCTTTTAAAGCTACCTTCTTCCTCAGTTCTCTTCTCGGCGTCATCCTTTTTGTCTTCCTTATGGGCTTCATCAAAAGAATAAGGACTCTCTTGGGAGATGACTTGTGGGTTGACATTTCCCCTGTGGATTTTCTCCTCAGGGTGCCACTTCTCACTTCCTTCTGCCTGTCTTTTCAATTCTTCTTCATTCGGTTCTTCTCCTCCTCTCACAGTTCCTTCTGGTGGCTTCTCTAACTCCTCTGATTCTGATAAATGCCTCAGCTCAAGTTCTGCATCTTTGCCTATATTTTCTTCTTCTTGCTTTTGTCGATTGGCTAAAAATAAAACAAATCAAGTTGTGGATTCTTTAGGAGGATGCCATCGTGTTTGCACCCTCTGCCTGCCCTGTTTTCCATCCCTTCCTGCCTCCCATTCCTGTTCACTTCTTACAGCTCATCTGGGAGACTGAGGACCAGAAAAAAGAGCATCAGTGATTCTCCCAATTCAGGTTGGAATGCTATTGCTCATGTTGCCAAAATGGCATCATTGATGCACAAGAGTTCACACTATTTTAGTGACAAGCACAGGTTGAATATATACTACACATTTAAAGCATGTGACACCCCCGGCATAATCTTGGGAACTGTAGTTTACCCCCTCACAGTGCTATAATTCCCAGCACCCTTAACAGAGATTCTTTGGGGGAAGTCATTTGCTTTAAATGTTCAGTGTGCATGCAACCTTAATGTGGGAGACTTTTCATTGTGCACTGTTTCAGTAATTATAATATAATTACAAGGGAACAAGTAGGACCACCAATAAAATGTTGCCTTGTTGAATGCTCCTGTTCATTTCTCCCATCAGTCAGCCATTTCCCCTCCCATCTGGTTTTCCATTGCCTCTCCTCAATATTCCCCATCTGTGACTTAAATAATCCTCCTCATGGACAAGGCTATTGAAAACAAAATATGAAATGTTATGGCCACAGATGCATTGAAAAGAGTCTTAGTTCTGTTCTACTCTAGTTCTTCGCTCACTTTTGCTTTTGCCCTCTGACTCATTTGTCAGGCCACTGATGGGCCTCTCAAATTTAACCACAGATGTACATTTGCAAGCTTGGGGTGTCTTAGGTAGAGGGGAAAAAAAAAAGGAAAAAAATTGTGATCGCGCTGATCCAAGTGGCGATTGCAGAACCATTCGCAGACTGGATCCAGAGGGCAATTGGGCCTGATCCAGCCCCCGGACCTTAGTTTGTGGTCCCCTGTCTTAAATCTCCTGAAAGCGTAATCCTCCTTGAGTTTCCCATACACACAGCAAGTTTGCCACACTTGATTAAGGGTCACTTTGATATGAATGGGTTCTTGGACAGTCATGACAGCTTTGCTTGTGAAATTGCATCATCTACCATATTATTTTCTTAGTGTAAAAATGGGGCTAGATGAGCTGGGTCGGATTCCCTTAGGACCTGAGCACTTACTTTTCTTCAGAAGCTCTTTGCACAGTGGATTGATAGGTGGACCATTAGCTTTCGACAAACCATTCAAAAGGACTTCTACAATGCACCGTGTCACCTAGAGTAAAAACAGGAAAGGAAGGTCAATGTGTTTTCTTTATTGATTTGTTTTTATAAAATACTCTACTCCAACTGAGACCTTCAAGAGAGTCAGAATAGGATCGGAATACAAGTGTTTGTTTTTTAAAAATACAAAAGTGAATTAATACACATCAGTCAAAAAAAATAAGCCTAATTTCCAGGGTTGTTGGGTTTTTTTGAGAGAGAGAATGCTCTATAAACAAACACCCAACTCAACAACAAGCATATTCATTTGTCACCATAAAGGAAAAGGAGATCCAAATATTCCAGAGTGAGAATGGATGCTTCCTTTGAACGTAGTGGGAACAAGATTGATGTACTCTGTGCACAGCCCATTACACTAATTTGAAAGCAAACAGTCATTTGAAGTGGTATTTAATGCCATTAATCTTTTGTCTTCTAACGCAGAGGGAATTGTTGACCCATGCACTTCTATGAATATTTACTCAAAGTAAAATCTCACTGAGCTCCAATAGGCATACTCCCAAGTAAGTGTGCTCAGGAGGGCAGCCTGTACCATACAATGCATTTCTCCCCGAATCAGATGTAATTGGATGATCTGCTTGACATAGCATTAAAGAACGATTAAGCCAAAGCTTTTCCCTAATTCCAGATGGAACACTGCCAGACATTATTGTGGGCCAGAGGCATTTTTGGGATAGAAGACAACATTTGCGTGACACATCATTACCCACTCCTCCACCTAGTGTTTAATACTCTTAGGTTCTTAAAGTGGAAAGACATCTATCTGAAATGGGCCTCTGGGGCTGGATCGGAGAAGAAGGCAATATAGATGAGGGGCTACCAGACATATGTCAACATATGAGTCTCGGATTCCTCTCAAAGGAAACACAAAGAGATTCTTCACCTCAGCCTTGTTTAGTAAAGAGCATTTCTTACTGCATACAAGGAGCTTTAATTATCCGTGATGGGCAATTTAATTCACTTATATTTTAGAGTAATAAAGAGTTTTCCTACTCACCATTTCTTCAACATGATCATCTTTTTCCACCGGTGCTGAACGAACACCTTTGAATAAAAACATTTCCAATGTCAGAAACATGGGAACCCCAATGGCAGATTGTAACAGGTGAAAACAAGCCAACATTATAAACAGCAGCAAAAATTGGTTTGGTTTCAACAGACAATTGCTGCATTCCAAGACATTTGTCTCCAGACCAGCAAATATGTCTTCCCTTAGAAAGCGGTTGCCAAACCTTCTAAATAATGGCACCCATAAGCAGAACAGACTAAATTGGTTGCACTTAGTTCCCATTGAAATCAACGGGATTTAAGACATGACTAACTTGACCCATTGATTTCAGTGGATCCTACACTTGCACTTGTCCTGCACCTAGAAAGCATGGGTTTGGGCAGTTTTCTGCTTGTCCCATGCTTCAAGCAGTTTTGCCCTTGCCCCACCTCTTTCCCCTGGAAAACCCACTCTTTACCAATAAATTGGAGCAAACTTCAATCTGGAGAAACCCCAATTGGTGTTTGCTCTGATTCAGTGTTTTAAGATTGGGTTTTTCCAAGGGAAAGTAGTGGGGCCAGGGCAAGTCTGCATGAGCCCAACATTTATTGTTTAGTCGTTTAGTCGTGTCCGACTCTTCGTGACCCCATGGACCAGAGCACGCCAGGCACTCCTGTCTTCCACTGCCTCCCGCAGTTTGGTCAAACTCATGTTAGTAGCTTCGATAACACTGTCCAACCATCTCATTCTCTGTCGTCCCCTTCTCCTTGTGCCCTCAATTTTCCCCAACATCAGGGTCTTTTCCAGGGAGTCTTCTTGTCTCATGAGGTGGCCAAAGTATTGGAGTCTCAGCTTCAGGATCTGTCCTTCCAGTGAGCACTCAGGGCTGATTTCCTTAAGAATGGAGAGGTTTGATCTTCTTGCAGTCCATGGGACTCTTAAGAGTCTCCTCCAGCACCATAACCCATTGTCTTTGTTTTATTCGCAGATTCTGGAAGCCGCCCAGAGTGGCTGGGGAAACTCAGCCAGATAGGCAGGGTATAAATAAATTATTATTATTATTACTATTATTATTATTATTATTCCAAACTTTGCACCAGAATTAAAATGGTATATTGTGTGATGCTTGACTCCTGGAATCCTAACTATGTGCTTTGCATATTACAGCCTTCCTTCTTCACTAAGAACACGATTTTCCAGTCTTTCCTGGTACCCTGAATAGTTTACATAATGTCAACCACTGGAGCACATAACAGGAATGCTGAACAGGTCTCTTCCAAATGCAGGGTCTTGTTGCTTGCAATACTTCCCTGGTTTAACTCTTCATTCAGATTCCCAGGCCCCATTTCATTCTTTATCCTTGATGAAAGTCAGTGAGAAGAGGAGACGCCTCTTTACTAGGATGCTAGACAGCAGGGTGGTGAACCATATCGGTTATCTCTGCTTTACAGTCTGCAAGTTCTTTGCAGAGTTAGAACAGCAGGCCTCTGTTATGCCTGCTGCTCTGAGTGCTTTGGAAGAGGAATCTGCAAAGAAGCCCAGACAAACTTCAAATGAATGAAATCGTTCCACATACTGGTTTCCTATGCTTGCTACTCATTCTGTTTCATTCTCTAGGTATTTTGATTCCCACGCCCCCCCCCCCCGTATGGTTCTGTTACTGTACATGGGTGGGAAAATGGTTTACAGCCTCTTCCCAAGCCCCTTTCTGGACAGATTTCTATCCAGTGTGAAATATGAATTTAATCCCATGATCTTTCATCATCGTTAAAAGCTATTACTTGTTTAGCTCTCGGATACTGCTTGCTCAAAGTGAGTGGTTTTTTTGTTTTGTTTTTTACATTCCCTAGATTCAAATGATAATAAAAAGTTACGGAAGCATAAACATTAAGCAGCGATATCATTTTTTAAATGCTTGCTTTGTGTGTGAGTTATGGCAGTAATAAAACGAATATATTCACGAGAGCGAGCCATGTGCTGGCAAATGGGAATAGGCATTTCCCTGCCCCCATGAGTCAGCTAGATCACGTTTTCTGTCTCTGTGAAAATGCCCCATCATCTGACTCACAATATTCCCTGACCCCGCTCACTTCCATGAATGCGCCTGACTTATTCTGCAGCGCAGCCAGTCCAAATCCAGAAGAGTGCAGGCCTCTGTTGCTGCACCATTGGAAGCAAACTGTTTTTGCTGAAGCAGTTTTTAATAATGAATGAATAACTCGAGTGTGCAGCAATCCATCCAACACTACACTACTGCAAAAACAGCAACAACCACCCATCGGTGCAGAACAGGCTCAACATATTAGATGCCATAATTCAAAGTGAGCTAGCCAAGATTGAGCTTTGGTGCCACCAGGGCCCCAAACACACTTTCATTCAGGAAATAAAAAGTGAATTTACTGCCTGTTTGCATGATTCCAAAGTTCCAACCTCCTCAAAACCAAGTGTGCTTATTAAACAATAATGCTGTGATGAGGATATATGATCTTCAATACCTAACGAAGGCAGGAGCAGCTACACCAGAGCAGAATGGAAGTTCACTGAATAAAACAATGAAATAACCCTTTAGCGCTTAAGCCCACATTCAATTTCTGCAGCATTTTTCATTGAGGATAATTAGTTTAACCCCCAAGATGTCCGACATCCATCACCACATTATACTAATGACAGATGCAACTACTTTTTGATAGATTTTTGCATACCTTAAATTATTACATCTAGCAGCAGCCGAAAGGAGACACAGGGAGACTTTTTCTGGGTTTTTGAATCTAAGAGCTCATGGTCTGGACCAAAACATGCACAGCTCTGCACCAGCATGCACCCTTTCAGCTATAATTAACTGTATACTTCAGCTAATCCCTTGAGTATACACCGGGGGAAAAGAATATGTCCAGATATTGCTGGATCAGCTCTGGATTTAGGATGGTGTGGGGACTTTCCCTGCACAGGGTTCCTTCTTCACTTGTTCCAGGAAGCATGAAGACAAAGACTGAGAAAGGGAGGGGAGTAGTGGCTGCTAAGTGCTTGCTAAGCCGCACCCACCTGCAACCTGAGCTCTGGGCTCAGTTTAACTCTTTCATAACTGCAAGTGTGAATCGGTAACTTTATATTACAGCAAAACTTTCATTCATTGCTCTGCCTACTTGTGCCTCTGGCCCCATCAACTGCTGTCATACGGCCCCTGGAAGGTTACTCAGAAATGAATGTGGCCCTCAGACTGAAAAAATGTTCCCTATTCCCTAGCCTAAGGAGACAGAGAATGTAATGAAGCCAGTTGCAGCACCCCCAGTTCTGCCTAGCATAAATTTAAACGTCAAAAGCAGCCATCAGCCAGCTGGCAGAGGACCACAGAGGACCATCTGCCTGCACGGTATTCCTGGAGCGCTGCATATTCTAGCCACACTCCTCCCCTCACATGAACTCTGCATCAAAACTGTAGTGGGAGTTGCATAACAGCCACTACCTTATGTTGCTTCTCTATCTTGGGTGATGCTGTCTGCACCTTCTGAATCTCTTCTTCAGGGCCAGAGCAGAGCACCGAATTTCTGAGTTCCACCTTCTAGATCAGGGTTGGGGAGCTTCTGTGGCTCTCTAGACACTGCTGGACTCCATCTCCCAGCAGTTCCAGCTGGAATGGTCAATGCGAAGGGATGATGGGAGTTGGAGTCCAACAGCATCAAATGGAATGCCACAGAGTTCTAGTTCAGTTCATCATATAAATCTATGGTGCAGCTGCACAGAATGCCAAATACAGTTCCGGTCATCCCTTCTCAGAATGGGGATCGAAGAGATGGGAAAGCTGCAGAAAAAGGTAACCAAAATGACCAAGGGGTGGGGGACCTTTTAAAAAGCAGAATTGTTCAGGACTTTTTAGTTTACGGTGGGAAAGCAGCTGACTTGAGGCAGGGAAAAGGATAATAGCTTTTTATCGTAATGTGTGGTCTAGAGGCAGCAAATAGATAGCAATTCTTCCACTCTTTTATCAACATTTTACAACTTGGGATTCCCCGTGAGATTAATTGACTGTAAAAACTTAGAGCGCTGCTGGGTTGTACCAAAGGCCTATAAAGCCTGACATCCTGTTTTCCATTGTGGCCAAGCTGGTGCCTCTGGGAACACTGGAAGGACAGTAGGGCAATATCATTCTCCCCCTCTTGTTCCGTTGAGGTAGAATATAACTAGTGCTTTTTTTCCTGGGGGAACGCAGGGGGACACATACCCCTAAACATTTTGTGAATCTAAGTTTCGCCTCATTGAGGGGCAGTATTTCTTTTTTTTTTAATAAATTTTTATTGATTTTCCAACATATATTAAAACACAATACAACTAACAACACATAAACAAACAAACATATAAACACGTATAATTTCATAACCTCTTTTTCTTAAACCTTATTTCAACGACTTCCCCATACCTCCCTTTTCTGCATCCCTGTTTTAAACTTTTCCAGCAACCCCTAATTTCAATTACTTATAATTCACTTTCTTTAATCCTTTTTCTCTTACCCAATTATTTGTTGAGGGGCAGTATTTCAATATGAGTAGGAAAATGAGAGTACCCCTAAATTTATTTATTTTTTAAAGCACTGAATATAGCCATAGTGACTAGGCCATGGGTTTAGGACAGGCTAAGTGTTTAGCCTGTAATCCTAACCCCACATATATGAGAGCAAGTCCCATTAAACTCAATGAGACTTACTTCTGAGTAGACATGATTAGGATAGCTGCCTTAATCACAGATCACACAACTGCTTTGTGGGATGATGTACCAGAAGATGCAGTCACTGACACCAAATTTGAAGGCTTTATAAAAGAGCTAAGAATTGAGGTCTGCCAATGACTATTAAACATGAGAGCTAAATCAGTCTTCAGAGGCAGTATTCCTATGTGAGCCACATGTTCAGAAGTGGGGAAGAGATAGTCATTACCATTGTGTGAACTCCCCATTTTGAAAACAAAATGCTGATCTGGGTGGAAGTCTGATATACTGCAGAGCCAGTCAGAGTAAAAACTTGGCTAGATGCATCGGTGGTCGGAATCTGTATGGCAGCTTCATATGTTCAGAAAAACGGGCTCCCTCCCCCCCACATCTCAACTTGTTTAAGCAAAAGGATTTGTGCCTTTGACATGCATGCTTCATACTTTTGCATATAACAATAATTTGTCAACATGAAGAATCATAGAATCATACAGTTGGAAGGGACCCTAGGGGTCATCTAGTCCAACCCACAGTGATGCAGGAATCTCAGCTAAAGCATCAATGACAGATGGCTATCCAATCTCTGTTTAAAAACCTCCAAGGAAGGAGAGTCCACAACCATCCAAGGGAGACTGCTCCTTTGTCAAACAGCTCTTACTGTCAGAGTTATTCCTGATGTTGAGTCTGAATCTCCTCTCTTGTATCTTGAAGCCATTTGTTCAGCTCCTAGCATCTGGAGCAGAAGAAAACAAGCTTACTCCATCCTCCATATGACAGCCCTTTAGATATTTGAAGATGGCTATCATATCTCCTCTTATCCAGGCTAAGCACACCCAGCTCCCTCAACTGTTCCTCATAAGGTGTGATGGCCTGGGATTCAGACTCGGATGCTGAACCTGAGGGATCCCAGCCTGCACAGGATTCCCCGCCTCCAGAACCAGCTGAGCTGGGGCTGGGGCATCAGCCTGAAGGGTCCTCACCTGTGCTGGATCCTCAGGTGAAGGCATCAGCTGAGTCTGCTCTGGCTCCTGAGGTGATGGAGGACCCATTGCCTGTGGGTGCTCCACTCTCAGCCCCATCAGAGGAAGCTGAGGTTGCCTCTGGGTCCGGTAACCCTCCAGCCTCTCCTGAGCTGCAGAGGCTCAGGGCAGAGAGGCGGAGGGAACTAAGTTCCTGCAGGAGGTGTGCTTGCCTCCAGGCCAGGAGAGGCAAGTCACCAGAAGATCGGGGCCACCCTAATGCCTGGGGGCGGATAAAAGCCGGCCAGCCCCAGTCCCAAGTTGCAGGAGCAACATTGTTGGTTGCTAGTTCCTGCCTGAACCCTGTCCTGCTTTCCTGCCTGAGCACCTGACTTGCCCTGGCTCCCTGCTTGCATGCCTGTTCCTGACTTCACCCGGCTCCCTGCCCTGCACCCAGCTTCAGCTACTATGGACTGCCTCCATGTTGCACCTTTGACCACGGACCAGACTTGGACCTTGTCTCTTGGGTAACCCATGGGACCAGCACATAAGGCTTGGTTTCCAGACTCTTGATCATCTTGGTCACCCTCCTTTGCACATGTTCCAGCTTGTCAATATCCTTCTTAAATTGTGACACGCAGAACTTGACACAGTACTCCCAAATGTGGCCTGACCAAGGCAGAATAGAGTGAGACTATGACTTCTCTTGATGAGGACATGATACTTCTGTTGATGCTGCCTAGAACAGCATTAGCCTTCTTTGCTGCTGCATCATACTGTTGACTCATGTTAAGCTTGTGGTCTACTAAAACCACCAGATTCTTTTCACATGTACTATTGGCAATCCAGGTGCTCCATATCTTATATTTGTGTAGCTGGTTCTTCCTGCCTACGTACAAAACCTTACCTTTCTCCCCGCTGAAATTCATTTTGTTAGAATGAGCTGACTGGGGTGAGGAAGTTACCCCTGAGACAGAATCACATCTCAAAAAAAGGTGGAATGGGGAAACTGACCCTTTTCATGAAAACAGTGGCGGTGAACATGTGGCCCTCTTAGAAGTTTGGATTTTTATATCAAGAAACTAGAAGGACGACAGGAGCAGCAGATTAACGGGGGGGGGGGGGGAGTTGGAATGGGTAAAGTGTTACTGAGATAATAAAGTCATATTGTATTATTATTATTATTATTTCAAAACAAAGGCAATACTTGCCTGCCCTGAATGAAGGGAATACTGACTGACTAAATTAAGCAAGCAACATTAAATATAGTTTGTGTTGTCTGTTGTGATGTTTCAACATCAAAGGAATATTTCAATTAGATACAGGAGCTCCATTTGGGAATAAGGTATTACACCACATGATGGCTGTATAGCCATATTGCACAAAAAGGAGCACCTGTCCATTACAGTACAGGCTGAATTGCACCAAATGGATCACAATCTCCAACAATGTCCGTGCGATTAGCTGGGGCAATAATGTCTTAGACAACCTTTTGCCAAAGGGGTTTAAGAGCTTAATACATGCATTTATGACAATACACAAAATGGCAGTGAGTTTTGTTTCACCCACCACTGAACACTGGATGGGATGTATGCCACCCCCAAGAATAACTCAACTGGTTTAATATATTTAGCATTCAAAATGTGTTTCACGGTAAAACAGGGAAGGGGATCCTCTGGTCTGGAGGATGAAATGCAGCCCTCTCTATCTGGACCTCAGGATTCTCCCCAGGCCACCTGCCTCTCCCCACTGACCTTGCTTTTGCCTCTCTGGAATGCTTCTTGCTTGCCTGGAAGGAGGGTAGAAGTGGTGTGGGAGTGTGCATGTAGAAACTAGACTACAAAAGTAAAATTCACATTCATTCCTCTTCCATTTCTTGCCTTTGGCCCATTAAAGGCATGTGGTCCTCAGAAGGTTGCCCAGAAAAGTTGAAAATGGTTCCCCATCTGTGCTGTAAAAGGAAGGAATTGCTGGGTTGCCCTGGTCTCCCAGTTCCTAGTCTCTAACAACTGCACTATACTGTCTCAGTGCAACTTGCAGTCTTAATTATCCACCCAGGATTGCAGCCTTAATTATCCATCAAGGTGGTGTGGTATTGCAGTTGATTTTATAGAAATCAATAATATATAGCTATCACTTTTTAAAATAGTATACATCAGCTAGTCCATGGCACTTAAAACCACTGGTTGAGTGTTCAGGTTTTTCTTCATGAGCAGTATTACAGACCAACATGCCCACATAAAACACAGCACATTGCTTTTGTCAGAAATAAACGTTTTGAGAATTAATGGGCTTTTCCTACCCTTCCTACAGCTCCAAGACTTGGAAAGCACTCGCAGGTAAGTGACTCATCTCAGGAAAAGGCAACACACACCCTCAATCCGGTTGCCAGAGTGGAGGGAAAGAGCAACAAAACTTCAGAAGTGGGTGCCTCATTCCACAATTAAATTGTTCTCTTTTATAGGCAAGTCAAGTTCACCCCAACAGCACTTATGTTAATAAGGCAAGTTTTAAAGCAAGGATTTCTTAAAACATCCAGTATGTTGTTAAAATCGATAAAATTGATATGGAATTTTAAATTATCCTTGCTTTCTGATCTTGCCAGACGTTGAAATGCAAACCAAAGCAACTGCTTTGTGGTTTCTTTCCTTTGTCTTTTTACAGTCAAGTGGCATATATACTTTTACGAAATGGACAAATAGCAAATGTGTGAAAAGTGCTGGCTGTCACTTTATCTTTCAGTTTTATACCTATAAAATGCCTGTTTCTAGAAATGCATCTTCAGCATTTTAACATGCTTAATTTGAGCTGTCTGGTTTCATTCAGGCAAAAAACTGAATGAACAACCAGCATGTGGGAGGGCTTGTTCACCTACAGTGGATTTGGTACATGCCCTTGGTAACTACACACAAATACTGAGCATGTATATATTACTCCTTTCCTCCTCCTTCCCTTACACACATGGGAGTGTGAGAAGAAAACACACACCGAGAAGGTATATTTTATGTATCTTTCCCCTTTAATGATCTTTTCTCCTCCTGCTGTCACGGGGACCCTGATTCAGGTTATGCACACTTGAAACCCAATGCACTTCTGACATGGGCAAGGAGCCCACCTTTTGGCTTGGTCTCCCATCATTGTATGAGATGATGTTGCCTTTGAAGAGAAGCTAGTGCAGACTGGCTCTCCCTCTAGGGCGCTGAAGTGAGCATAACTAGAGCTGGAAGCTGTTGAATGAATACTCCCTATCTGCGTTCAAGCCAAACACCCGATTCCTTTCTTTTAGGTGCGTAACTGAATTGGGATGGGCATGTGGATGGATGAATGGAAGCCTGACGAGATACAGGAGATGGATCCCTTGGCAGACTGAGAGAGGGCTTTCCCGTGCCCAGGCGAGGTGCCTGTCACCCGGTTCTTGGCTATGGTGCATTGACTCAGCCGTAGGTGGGAGAGGGTTAGGAAAGCACCATGGGCTCCGCATCCCTGTCCCGCCTTCCCCTCCACTGTTCCCTGCGGTCTGCCGCGCCCGCGTCGCTCTCCGTGGTGCTGATCCGAGCCGCGCCGCTGTCCACAGTGCTGATCGGACCCCGCGCCGCTCTCCGTGGTGCTGACCCAACCCGCGCGGCCCCCCGCGCCCTCACTCACCTGCGAGAGCTGCGGCTCCGAGGAGACTGAGCAGCGCCACGGAAGGTACCATGGCCGGCCGACAGGCAGGCAGGCAGGCACGCAAGCAGGATGGGCAGACTTGCTTGCAAAAGCTGAAGCTGCTTCGCCACCAGCTCGCCTCCTGGCTGCAGCTCCACGCTATTTAAGGGAGGGTGGGGAATACAGAGGAGGAGGGGGCGTCGGAGCCAAGGCGGGGAAAGGGGTTTGCGTCAGAGGTGGCCCCCAGGGGGATCGGGGCGGAGAGTCCCTGGGATCGCCAGAAAGATCCTGCTCCAGAAGCTGCCGGAGACAGCGAGACTTTCTCTCCACCGTTGCCAGCCGCCCACAAGGCTTCCTTGCCACCGCGCAAAGCCACCCCGCAGACAAAACTCCTCTCATTAGCTTGCCAAGCCCGATCTCGCCCCCGACGCCCCTTCACTCCTCCTAGCACACAGCTCGGTGGTAGAGCATCTGCGTGGCATGCAGAAGGCCCCAGTGTCCAACCCAGCTCCTGGAGAGCCTCTGCCAGTCAGGTGCAATGGTCTGAGTCAGTAGAAGGCAACTTGTTATGTTCTTTCCCAGAAGACCACCTGGATAATGTCCCTACCCTGCTATGGGTAGAAGAGAGAGTCTCACTTCCATCTTCAATCCTTTTTTTCACTGTCAACGCAGTTTTATCTTATGATTCTCGGCAGCGCCCAGCGCCCCCAGAGAAAGATCGTTTCCATGCCCACCTCCACCCCCTCCCATTATGACAACTGAAGACTCCTATCCCGCGTCAGAGCACAGGGATCCCCTCCCTTATATTATACACATGGACCCAACAAAATGCCTGCAAGAAGATCATGGTCCCCACTGCCCTCCGTGACAGTAAAAGGTGGGTGCAGTGGTGGGGTAACTAAGTGCAGAACTGACTTGAACCTGCAGGAAAAAGAGCCACTGTTCTTATTTGAGGGCTTCGATGCTAAGGGATTTCCAGCTCCTCTCTGTAAAATAATTTATATTCCCTCCTCCAGCGTCACTCACAGGCAAATGCGCCTGCATTCACGCACGCCCCCCCACACTCCTTCTCTCTCTCTGTCTCTCTGTCTCTCTCTCTCTCGCCGCAAGACATCCCTGTCAAATGAGCCCTATTTCAGCAATTAAGTTTCCTCACCTTGTCTCATCCCACTGCCGATTTATCTAATGAGCCGATAAAAACTCACAACACCTTGAGAGATGCTAAATGAAAAATGTTCCACAGCAACATCCTCTTTATTGAAGTGCTGGTAATGATTTGGGGGAAATGGAACAAACCTAGACGGGGGGGGGGGGGACCCTTGACGTAAGAATTTATCCAAAGAGTTCCCCGGGATGGGGGTGTTTGATTCTCTCTGAGCAGAATGAATGGACCCCACACTCCTTCCCATTGTCTCGAAACACCGCTATGGATTAGAGAAATCTGCCCACGTTCTTCACTCCTTTGCCTCCTTTCTCCCTGCTGCCGTCTGTTGATTTCCAGCTGCCTGTTGGAGACTCTCAGCTCCTTGGGAACAGAGACTGCCTATATTGCCTAGTTAACTCTGAAAGACCACACACATACCAATCCTGCAGTATGCCTCAATCCATCTTTCTATGAACTCTTTACAGTGCTCAGTGTGAGGTGGGGGCAGTCGTATAACCAGCAGAGCTATTGAGCTCATGCAAAGCAAAATATGTAGTCATAGCTGGTACAGTGGTCCCTCGGGTTACATACGCTTCAGGTTACAGACTCCACTAACCCAGAAATAGTACCTCAGGCTAAGAACTTTGCTTCAGGATGAGAACAGAAATCAGGCTCCGGCGGCGCAGCAGCAGCAGGAGGCCCCCATTAGCTAAAGTGGTGCTTCAGGTTAAGAACAGTTTCAGGTTAAGAACGGACCTCCGGAACGAATTAAGTACTTAACCCGAGGTACCACTGTATTACTAAAGCAAGGCAGGACTAGGAAATTTATAGCACTACATGTATTTATTGTTATTACTATTTCTACTAGTAGTAGTTTCACATACAAGACCATCATGTCTATCAGGGGTCCCTAAATGTTTCTGGCCCAAGGGTACACGTGGAAATCTATGCAACTCCCATGCGTGTTACAGAATATCTATTTCAGAAAAGAAAATTTGGCCTTTTCCAGACCCTTGCCCCAAACAGGCAAAATACCTGCACATACTCCAAAACAAGACAAAAAAGCAAATACACCCCCCAACCCCCAGGCAAGCCCCTCAACCCTGTCAGTGAGGGAAACAGCTGGGTGGGAGCTTGGTCAGTTGCAGAGTTGGGATACAGCAGAGAGAAAAGCGGAGAATAGTTGAGGCCTGGCTATGAATACTTGTCTGGTGGTGACCAGAGCTTGTGACCCAGTTGCTCACAGGCTAAATCTTTTCTCTGCCTGAGTAGAGCCCTACTGGACCAGGCCAAAGGCCCATTTAGTTAAGCACTCTGTTCTTAGAGTAACCAATCATGGAAGCACCCAGTGCCTGCTTCTGAACCACTACATTTTAGCCCATCTCAGTGAAACATGGCTATTGTTCTCCTCTGATCAGCACAAACGATGTAGTTGCACAAATCTCTCCATTATAAACGATGCTAATTATTTCTATGCCCTAACACTCCTATTTTTTTCCCCCCAACAGCAGTGGGCAATGTCTCTCACACACAGGAGAAGCACTCCAGTCTGTTGGCTCTGCAGCCCAAACACTTCTGGGCACTTCCATCTTGCCAGAATCACAGTCCAGATGCATGGAGGGCAACACACAGAACTACATCAGCTAAGGGGTCTAAGGTGGAGTGGACAGGCTTGGCAGTACCCCTCTCACACCCATGGGGGTGGGGAGGCTGAAGCATGAGCGCCCAGGTGGCTGTTTGCTGCAGTGGTGCTGGAGTTGGTGGCATGGGCTGCCACAGCTCCTCTTCACATTTGACTCCTCTCCCTCCAAGCTGCCTCCACCCAGCCATGGTGTTGCTGCTGGGGAAGGGGGTCTGTGTGGCACAGACTCTGGGGATCTGCTGATCAGGTCTGGTGAGGAGGACGACAGGGATAGGATGGGAAGAGATGGACCATGCAGCTCCAGGTGTCATGGAATCTCAGGCAAGGGTGAAGAGACACCAGCCACCTGGCCATACCACTGTGGGATGGAGCCAGCAATGCCAAATTATGTCTACCCTCTCCTCCCCTGAATAGTCCAACTCCCTGAGCATGGAGTCAGGGGGTGGGTGCGTAGGTCATGGATAGTGCCCCACAACAAGCCCTGGGCTTATGCTCCCATAGGCAAGTCAATTTCTGCAGAGCTGAGCAGTGATGCTCTCATGGCACCTCCAAGCCATACTGGCTCAAACCTTCTCCCCAGCATCTATATTCATCCTCTGGAGCTCCCCAGCAGGTTCAAGAGAAGTTTTGCATAGGAAGCTGCCTTATACTCAGTCAGATCACACTGGTCCCCTTAGCTCAATATAATCTACCCTGACTGGCAGTGGCTTTCCAAAGTTTCAGACAGAAGCTTTCCCCAAGCCTATCTGGGGGTGGCGGAGATGGAACCTAGAACCTTCTGCCTGCGAAGCAGGGATTCTACCACTAAACTATGGTCATGAGGTGTGGACTGTGGACCGTCAACCTGATAGAAGATCCTACAGTCTCTGGGGCCTGATGGCAAATGACGACATCCTCTTCCCATTGCCAGGCACATGCAGGGGTTATAACCTCACCAGGAAGCATCCATGATGGCAGGCTTGTTCACAGCCCTCTCAGGCTGTCCTAGAAGTGTGTAGCGGGCTTCTCCATCATGGGGACATGCCCATTAGGTTTCAGGGATTGCTGAACAGCAGGTGTCTCTGGACAGCTGTTTTCACTACAACCAACCTTTTGCACTGTATACATAACTCTGGGGTTGTCCATGTCCAGGCATGCCCAGGATCTGGGGGCTTGGGCCCTAGACCCATTGCTGCCCAGGTCCCCAAGCCTGGTTGGAATGGCACAGAGTGAATGAACTAAGGGCAATATCACAATATTGTATGTCCAACATGTTTGGGCTCTGAGCAACGCTGCAGTTTCCTCATGGGTTTTTGTGTCAGGTCTTCAACTGAGCTTGGTTTGCTTCAGGCAATAATTGTAGCATTTCTCTTGTAATTATGCTTATGTGACCCCACTCAGTGAGGTCCGAGACAGTAAATTTCTCTCATCAAATACAACATTGCAAGGGGTTCTGCCTGCTTTAAAACATTTTTAAAATTATTTTTATTGTAGCCTGATGGCAGCTTGATCTGATCAAGAGAGTCCTCTTCACATCTGGGGTTGTCATTTCTGGGATCAATCAATGCAAATTTCCCCCATTTGCAACTCTGAAAGTGACAGATCAGGTTATCTGTTTTCAAAAGAAGATGAAAACTGATCATAACCTGCCATGGAAAGTGAGCAGAAGAGTGCATTCAAACAGCAACAGATAACAGCTTGAATTTAACAAGGGCTCAGAAATATTCTGGGGAAAGAGGCACATCTCCCAACAATTGTGCAAACCCTTGATGTGAAGGGATTGTTAAAGAGCTATGGAGCCCAGCAGGGAACCAGGGGGGTCTTTTTATGCAGGATGAAGGATGAAAGCTTTACTGAAAATGTATGAGTGCATCATTTTGTGAGCCTCTCCTCTTCTCTACTCCTGGCTTCTGTGGCTGCTGCTTCTCTATGCTGCTCCTCTCGGTGGATACAGCTGCTGTAGAAAGCAGTCACGAAAATCCCTTGCATTCTAAAATTCAGGCAAGGGCCGTGGCTCAGTGGCAGAAGATATGCCTTGCATGCAGAATGTCCCAGGTTCAATCCCCAGCTTCTCCATGTAGGGCAGGGAAAGAGTCCAGTCTGAAAACTGGGGAGGCTGTCAGTTTAGATAATACGGAGCGAGATGAACCAAGGTCTGACTAATTGTAAGTATGTTTCCCATGGGATTCAATAGTCAGCCACAGGTCAGAAAAACCCAGATGATTACGGGTACATTGGGATTTGCTTGTTTTATGTATAGGGTTTGGGTTTTTTTGGTATTGAGTTTTTAAACATTACTTACACAGAAAAACACATACAGAAAGAAAGGGGAGAGAGGAAACAACAGCAAACCATCATAGTGCATGGGAAGGGGGGAGGAAGATCCTCAGTCAGCAATCTCAATTTTCAGAGTGTTTTTTGTGCAACCTTATTCAAGTATGAAGGAATGGGGTGGGGGAGAGAGCGATGGGAGGTAGGGAGAAAGGTGGGTGTGAGAGAGGGAGGAACTTTTAGGCCTCTAGTGGTAGGGTGGAAAGGTGGAGAGGAACTGGGGAAGGGCCAGCTACCCTGTTTCCCCGAAAATAAGACAGTGTCTTATATTAATTTTTGCTCCCAAAGATGTGCTAGGTCTTATTTTCAGGGGATGTCTTATTTTTCCATGCAGAAGAATACGGTACACATTTATTGTCTAATTGTGAGTCAGCCAGACTCTGTCAGGGCAGAGTGAGCAGCAGGGGGCAGCTTGTCCAGACTCTCTGATTTAAAGAGACCTCTCACTGCCTGAACAGCTCCGGCTGCGCTGCGGCCAATCAGTGAGCTGCACGGCAGCACCCACCACTACGGTCCAGAGGAGTCAGACGCCCTACGGTGGCTTTGGGGGCCTTATATTCCGGGGAGGCCTTATGTTCGGGGGAGGCCTTATTATTGGGGGATGCCTTATATTACAGCGAGAGGAAAAACTGGAAGTAGGTCTTATTTTGGGGGGATGTCTTACTTTCAGGGAAAGACCGTAGATGTGGATGGGGCTAAAGGGGGCATCTGTCGTGCTGTGGAGAAGCAAGAGGGAGAACTGGGAGAAATGCAGGGAATTCTTCAGTGTCCCTCCCTTCTTGTTGCTCTCTACTGTTGTTCTACTACTTCCACTCCTCACCTTCGTCATAAGAAAGAGATTATGAAGGTGGAGCTCTGAAATATTCAAAAGTACCTTCACACAGTGTATTCCATGACTGCTACCAGGTGTTGTAGGGACACAGGTGGTGCTGTGATCTAAACCACTGAGTCTGGGGGGAATGGAGGATTGGCAAGTGGAGCGAGAAGGGAGAAAGAGCCACCCCTTTTTAAGTGCACATGCAAGCAGGAACATTTATGCACATGTAGAGGCAATCCAATTTCTCTTCAGAAGTAAATTCTATTCAATGTTCAATCTCTATGGTGTCTTTAGGATTGCAACTTTACCATTGCATTTATACTAAGAGCTTTATTGTCTTGCATGTCATTGCAAGAATTCAGTCGGGGTTAAGCCTACCCTCTTTAGAGAGAATATTTTAAAACATACCATTCTTTCCTAGCGTTGGAACAGTTCATTTGCTATATTTGGCCGTGGACTAAAGGTAGTGATTTATCTGCCCATTTCCCATTTAATATTCTCAGCAAACTGGGCTAGTCTGGCTGCCTTAATAATTCACACATTTAAATATTTATAGTGCTTTAATTCTAAGTAAGGCCACTGCTTAATAATAATAATAAAATCACTTTTGAGTTTTCTAGCTGTGCTAGAAGATTCAGAGAGGCAAATCTCAGCTCTATAAATTAAACCTATCTTTATGTGCAACAAGATATAGTGACTATGAGAGCTATAAGCATTTAAAAAATCCCAAGGTCTATGAGCACACAGTGGTGCATTTAAAGCTCACTATTTTACCAGGATTTTTCTCTACTGGCTCTCAGATGGGAGTGGAAGGATTTCCCAGATTTATTCTTATGGATTACACTGTATATCATCAAAGGAATGGGAAGCCTTAAGCAAAAGCACTTCGTTCAAAAGAGGGGCACCTAGTTCTTTCTTACTGTTCATTCGTGGTGGAAAGATTCCCTTGACATCTTCCTGCAAATGTGCCAATCGCTCCCATTGCTCATGTGAAAAGACACAGAGAGGTGACACCATCCTCTCAGCTATACTGGAGGTGAGACATGGTGGCTCATGGTGACATAAGAACACACCAAGACCCCTGATGGATCAAGCCGATGTCCTATCTAGTCCAGTATCCTGTTCTCACAGTGGCCAGCCTATGGAAAACATGAATGAGTCAAGGTTCTGTCCGTAGCATTTCCATCCCCAAGATCAGGGGTCAGCAAGATCAGGGGCCGGTCCACTGTCCCTCAGACCTTGGGGGGGGACTATATTTTTTTGGGGGGGGGAATGAACAAATTCCTATGGCCCACACATAACCTCACATAGTCACTATATCTTGTTGCACATAAAGATAGGTTTAATTTATAGAGCTGAGATTTGCCTCTGTGAATCTTCTAGTACAGATAGAGATGCATTTTAAATAAAAGCACACATTCTGCTCATGTAAAAACACCAGGCAGGCACCACAAATAACCCAGAGATGCATTTTAAATAAAAGGATACATTCTACTCATGTAAAAACACACTGATTCCCGGACTGTCTGCGGGCCGGATTTCTAAGGCGATTGGGCTGGATCCAGCCCCCGGGCCTTAGTTTGCCTACCCATGCCCAAGATGATCAGATAGCAGGTGATGTGAATTACCAAGGGTCACAACCCAGTGAAAGGTCCCAGGTTCTACCCCCAGCAATCTGAGGTAGGGCTGAGAGAGACAACCATCTGAGAGGCGCTGCCAGTAAGTATAGCCATTACTGAGATAGATGGGCTGATGGTCTAAGTATAAGTTGATAAGAGTATGCTGCTGGTAATACCAAGGTTGCAGGTTCTATCCCTGTATGGGACAGCCTCACACACCAGGGGATGGATCTTAATGGCATGGCAGCAGGAGACTAGCAGCTCACCCAGCCTGTGCAGACTGCAGAATCTAGGAAATAGTCAGGAAATGGATTCTAGTTACTTCCTTGATACTCTCTATCTCTGTGATGAATTTGGTTCCCTATGTTTCTAAATCTTGAGGGATAGCATAAGAAGTGCAATGCAGAAAGAATTAGGAATCCTACTTACACTTTGAGGATGGTGCTGTGGGTTAAACCACAGAGCCTAGGACTTGCCGATCAGAAGGTTGGCGGTTCGAATCCCAGCGACGGGGTGAGCTCCCGTTGCTTGGTCCCTGCTCCTGCCAACCTAGCAGTTCGAAAGCACGTCCAAGTTCAAGTAGATAAATAGGTACCACTCTGGCGGGAAGGTAAACGGCATTTCCGTGCGCTGCTCTGGTTTGCCAGAAGTGGTTTGTCATGCTGGCCACATGACCCGGAAGCTGTACACCGGCTCCCTTGGCCAATAAAGTGAGACAAGCCCTGCAACCCCATAGTCGGTCACAACTGGACCTAATGGTCAGGGGTCCCTTTACTTTCACTTACACTTTAAATGATGACTCTGTAAAAACAAAAGATGGGACAGTGGTATTGTGTAATATGAGGTAATGCATGTTCTTTGTACTTTTGTGTAAAAAAAAAACCCTGGCCATGACGGCTTTCCTGTTATAGCTTCTGGAGTTGACAAGGCATGTGAGCCTCACCTGTCCTGAGTCTCCTCCAGCTGAGGAATCAGACAACTCAACCCCAAGCTAGCAAGCCCCACCTGGGCTGTGGGTCCTTGCCTTCCTTCCCTCCGAACTGACAGCTCTTAGTTCTGGAATCCTCAGTTCAGGGGTGCTACGTCCCATTTTGCTCCTTGAGGCCAAACACAAAGTGCCACCCTGCTCTGCCACCCCCACCACCACCCATGGGACACTCACCACCATTTAGCCACCAGCTCTTGGCGCTGCAGCAGTGCTGGCATTGGTGCCTGAAAGAGCATGCAAGATCTCTCCCAAATCTCAATACATATTTTGCTATCCTAGACATCTTGAATGCTTCCATGGCGTTTGGCTGCTTTCCCAGAGCACCGGACCCCAATTGTGCAGGTTTTCAGGGATAACATGGGAGTAATTATCCCTGCTGACCCCCCCCCCAGGGTAGAGAGGGACTGGCTGCCACCCGCGGGTCGTCCAATAACTGCCACTTGCTACAGAATGCAGGGGAGGGACGCTGGGTGCTGAGAACTGCATGAATTGGAAACTCTCCAGAGCCATCGCCAGGAGTGGGAGGATCCCTGTTATTCAAAAATTATTAGAATTCGGACTAAGAAACAGGCATGTTCTGGAAAGGAGATTTTAAAAAAAGACCTGCTAAATAATTCAGTCACTGTGTGCCAAAGCTTTGATCTGAGATGGACTTAAATCGTTTTGCTGCGGTTTATGTGAGGTGCGTGGCTGTTTTCTTTTCCTCTGCTTCTTTATTTCACAATTTGACAAGCCTTGCTAAGAAAGATCTAATTAAACAAATGGAATATGAGAGGAACCGTGTAAAGATTTGAGATGCTTTATGGTGCCGTCTTCTGTGGAGGGTTCTAATTAGAACTGGCAAGAACAAGACTGATGTGCTTTCAGCTTGAGATCATAAAATGGCAAACTGTGACGCACTTGAAAAAGAAGCTTCTTTAAGGGGGCGGATGACAGCTGATACACTAAAAATGGGGTGTATTTCACATCAAAACTGCATCTGCTTGTATGGTTTTGTATCATATATGGATTATCAAAATGAAGGTCGATCTTTGGTCCTGGCGAACCCTCCCTAGGGCCCAGGAAGAGCAAGCTTGGATCTTAGAGGAACCAAACAATTAATTGTGGAATACACTTGATGGCATCACCTTCTACGGAAGATTCTTATCTGGATTTGGGAAACATCTGCTTATTAAGGGACTTTAAAGGATAGTTGGAATACAGCTGGGAATTTTAGAGGTAAAAGCATGAAATGGAAAGGGGGCTCTCTGAGGGGATGGCACCAAAAATGACAATAAGAGAAAGAAGAAAAAATCCTCTTGCATGTTAACATAAATATGGATTTGTTAAATATGATGGAAAGTTGCATACCAGTGATTGTGATGATGATAAAGGGTTAACATCAGAATTATGATATTGGGAACAAACAACGGAGAAAATGCGGGAACAAGAATAAAAGACTTTCTCCTTCCAGCCAGAACATGGGAAGTCCTTTTTAAATTATATAATTTGGCATGTATAATTGGCTTTTAATTTGGAATGTATAATTGGCTTTATTATTTGTGTTATGATTTGGTATGATTTGATATGTTATTAACGTTATTAATTGGAATGTTATTAATGGAAAATTAATAAAAAATATTTAAACAACAGCATTACACTTTTGACCTCCTACATTTTCTGCCAGTGCCATGTGAGAGACGAGAACTGCATCTCTCTCTCACACACACACACAGACACACACACACAATGCATATATTGAAACACAAACTCCCTCATGAAATTAGAGATCTGTTGATGCACTTTTATGGCCAGGTGCTCTTAGAGCATTTAAGAAGCAAGGAACAGTCACAACAACCCAACCAGCACTGAAACTTTCACCACACTAGGGAAGTAACACTGCATTTTTATATGGCAAAGATCTTTTCAAACCTTTGTGGATAGAACCGCTGTACAAACAAAACCAGCTTTTAGAGCACAGGTGGGGGAATCTATGGCTTTCCCAGATGTCGCTGAACTCCCATCAACCCCAGCTTATGAAAGGAGTTGAAGCAGCAACACCTGGCAAGACCCTTTCACCAGACCCAGTTCTCCACTCCTGAGGTATATGATATATCAGTGGGAGTGTGTGATCTCAGAATTCAGAAGATCTGACCTGGAAACCCTACTTCAGCTACAACTTGTAACGTTTAGATTAATAACTTTAATTACTCATCCCCTTTCCTAAAGTGAGTTAAGGAAAGTGTTTTAAAGATAGCCACTCATGACAAGGATTGCCATTGTTTAAAATAAGGAAAGCATTCAAAATAGCCATTACCTTATAAGCAAACAGAATCAGGTATATTTTCATCACATTAAGGGGAAAAAACATGCTACACAACTACCCACACAGAACAAAAATAATGCATTTATGGAGCCAGCAAGTTGGCTGATGTGTGCTCGGTTTAGCAACCATATGCTGTGACATACTTGCCTACTACAAAACATTGCAAAACGTGGAGCTAGAAATGGAAAGAGAGGCGACAATCTCTGCCATTGGAACATATGCTGAGAGAAAGAATTGCCTATTTTGAGTCTCTCTTGACCCACGAAGCAGTTTCTTCTGCATTTCTAGAAAGCATATAGGTAAGCGGAAATGTTCATTAGGTAATTAGGACAATGTGGAGCTTTCACTTACACAAGCCGAAAAGAAGAGCAATTAGGCAAGGCAGACAATGTGGAGCTCTACGTACAGGAGCCAGGAGAGAAGGTTGCAAACCTTTGACACACCTGCTGTAGTGTAAGCCTCACTGAACTCTGGACTTACTCAGGACTGGCTCCATTAGACAGAGTGAGGCAGCTGCCTCAAGCAACAGATGGTGTGGGGAAGCAGAGGAAGGCAGCAAGGTATTGAGAGGGCAACAATATATGGAGGGTACCAGATTGGTTACCTCTGGTGTAAGCAACACTGAACTAGACTGTCTGTTTTGGTATAAGACAGTCTCCTAATGTGTTGACAGTGTAGCCCTTAGACATTCCTCCAAAAAGAACAGTTATTGTTATTAAGCACAGCAACTCAAGCCACCTACTTATGCTCCAAAGTGAGAGAAAGTGCAGAAGAGGCTGACAGGGCAAAGATGGCTTAACAGATATCTCATTATTACTAATAAGCATTGAAATGCTCGCTTCTTATTAAATGGAAAAGGGTGAGCTCAATATACCTATTACTTGGTGAATAAAAAACTGGGCTTGGAATGCTCAGGGAACTGCTTCCTTCATTCTAGTACAACCTCCCCACTAGATTGTTTTTATAGATAACAGCAAGTACAGCTTGCTTGAAGGTAACAATTTCATACGGAAATGCCCTAGGAATTCCTTTCATTTGCGGTTCCCTCATTTCCTCCTGCAGCTGACATGTTTCCATGAGAACTGCAGAGAGAAGAAAAAGTGAGCTCCAAAGGCAGTTCCAGCAACCATCCCAGTGCCTATTTGTGTTTCACTTATACAACACAGGTTGAGAGAGGAAGAAAACAAATCTATAATTTACTGAATTTCAAAAACGAGTGGGTGGAAAATCTAGCTAAGTCAGACACAGGCTTGCAGTTCCCCAGGCAGAGATGTTTGCTCTGCAGAATTTGCAAGGAGGCTTTTTATGCAAAGATTTTAAGCTCATTTGTCTTTCCCAGAAAATAGCATGCTCCCCCCCCGCCCCCGATTCTTCTGGGGATAAGCTCCAATGCTCAGTTTGTGTAATGAAAGAGCCCCAAGGAGTTAAACAACTTTGGGGGAAAGGATTTGAAAAAAGGGTGGTAGGTATACGGTGAGTATGGTGTGATACTCAACTCCTGTAGAATAATAATTAAGAGGAATTGTGGCTGTTCTTTGACACTGTTGGTAAGCTAGCTAGTGCTGAAATACATGATCCAGAAAGTTCTGTCAGATGCTCTGGGGCCTTTGATGGTAGGGCTGGGAATTGGTTTGGTTTGGATGGTCGAAACCCCAGATACAAAATGCTCCTTGACTAATGAAGTTCATTGGCTGACCTTGATCTGTTGTCACCATAACCTACCTTAGAAGTAGCTATGAGAATATAACTCAAGAGTTCCTTGGAGGAAAAGTGGGATGCAATAGTAATGAACAAAACGAAGCTTCTCTGAACTGAGCAACAGTGGATCAATATTTCTGTAAGACAACAACAAAAGGGAGCAATAAGGCTAAACAGGAGGAAGATTCAATCTAGTAAAAGCCCAGTCACTGCAAATTCATTCCCCAGCAGCTGCTACAATGATCCAAACAGCAAGCTTCAAAAGAATTTCCACGGTATCATTTACTTTTATTGATACAAGGAGAGAAACCTCTATACAGTCATACCTCAGGTTACAGATGCTTCAGGTTGCGTGTTTTCGGGTTGCGCCCCACACTGAACCCGGAAGTACCGGAACGGGTTACTTCCGGGTTTCGGCGCTTGCGCATGCGCAGAAGCACCGAATCACGACCCGCACATGTGCAGACATAGCGGTGCGGGTTGGAAACGTGCTACCCACACGGATCACGTTCGCAACCCAAGCGTCCACTGTATTCTTGATGTACACAGATGCTAACTTTGCTCTTAAAAAACAACCACCACCAATGATCACAGGTCCTGTATAGAACCGAGAATATTAATCTTATTAGTTGAATAAGCAGAGGCCAGAAGCTCAGCTGGTGTGAGCCACACAGCTGAGTAACCACCAGCAACGGTTGCAGTATTTGGGTTATTTTAAGGTTTTAGCTCTTAAAAAGAGAAAGAGATACCTTTGGACTCAGCAGCAGCCACAGCTTTCTCGTTGCCCTTTCAGCAGTTGGAAAGCAAGCAAGGCACACGCTTCAAAGATTCAACAAGATCTTGCACTTAAAAAAACAACCACTAGCTATTTCTATGGTCCACTTCCCCAGCGAATTATATTCTGCAGTTTCAGCAATGTGTTTACATTGTCTCTTTTCAAGTTATGCAAAGAATAGGAGGGAAGGGACATAAAACCCCAATTTATAGCCTGCCAATTGATGCATGCCCAAAGCAGTGACAGTAGAACAAGCTTTACAATCCCCTCCCTGAGGAGAAAGGAGCAGGTTACCTTATGCATACATTGCAACACATTGATTAGGTCAATCACACCCGGGGAAGGCTATGCTTGATCTCTCTTGAAAGTCAGCTTTATTCTTTTTAAAATAACAACACTCCCCCATGATTCTACTTTTTTTGAAGAAATCCAATGCCTCAGAAGGAATTCAATGTAGGGCTGAGCAGATTACTCCACCAGCGCAAGCATTTTTGCTTGCCAGATGGAAGAATCTCCCCCTCTTCCCCACCCCCCCGTTCTGGGGGGTACTCCCCAATCCCCCCACCATCGTGGGTGAGGGAACAAAAGGGGGAGGGGAAGAAGGAAAGCCCCATAGCACTAGAGGATGTCTTGGTCCTCATTGCTGGATGACGAATGAAAACAAATCGCACATGTGCTTAAAAAGCTAACCATCTCCAGCAAAATAAATAAATCACTTTGTTACGTTCTGTTTCAAGATGAATTGAAGGATATCATTTGAGAGCCCAGGCATTTGCTTTCTTTCCTCCAAACTAACTCTGGTTTCCGTGGGAATGGAAAAGCAGGTGCTGCTGGAGCGCTGAGGAAACACCTTGTTCTCATCTCGGTTCAAAACCAACTGGGCCATTTGGAGACTCTTCTGTGCGTACGTCATTCCTTCTTTGCCTGCCAGCTCTGCAATTTTGACAGACAGGCACTGGGAAGCCGCTTCGTAGGCTGGACTCCCTCCAAACGGCTTCTTCTGGCAGCAAGTCCCATAAAACTTATCCAGAGATTGTCTGATGGCGGGGCCCCCTTCCTCCGTCTGCTCACATGTCCAAGACAAGGGAAGGTGACTAGGCTGAGGTAGCTCACCGTCCACACAGTTACTTGGCTCTGCCTTCTCACATCGTCTAGGCCTCCAAGCTACGCTGGTTCCAACTGTGTGCGCTATGAAGACGGCTTTATCTGGGTCTGCCAGGAAAGAAGTTGCAAAGGCATATTATTCGTAGTGAAGTAAGGAAAGGGAAATACAAAAAGCTGACCAGTTTTGTTTTGTTCTTGAAATCATTTTTATTTGATTCTATAAGTGTAAATTTATTACAATACCAATTACATACCCATGAGATTTCTCTGAATCTCGAGACTTCCCCCCATCCCCTCCCTGGGTCCTGTTGTTAACATTTCCAACTGCATATTATTTCATAGTCTATGTTTTGTATCTATCCATATTATCCATAGTATTTGTTACATTACAAGTGAGGTTAAAATCCTGCTAATGTTTTCATCTGCTTACAGTGTTCTCCTAAATAAATTATAATTTTTTCCCATTCTTTCTTAAAGTTTTTGTCTTCTTGGTTTCTGAGCTTTCAGGTTTGCCATTTCAGCATAGTCTAACAGCTTGGTTTGCCATTCGTCTCTGGTAGGGAATGGAGGGGGTTCCTTAAGTGTTCCTTACCCTTGCCCTGCTAAACTGGTTCAGGGATAACAGTGGTGTTATAAGATGGGGCCATAGTTTGACTCCATTAAGGAACATTCATATGGTATCTGATATTAGCTCAGTTAGCAGAACATGTGACTCTTAATCTCAGGGCCGTGGGTTCTAGCCCTACACTGGGCAAAAGATTCCTGAATTGCAGGGAGTTGGACTAGAGGATCCATTCCACTCCATGATTCTATTATTTTCGTGGCAAAAGGGATCAAAATGGATGCTCTGCCATCCCCAAGACGGCGCCTCATCAGTGGCTCAAAATCCCACAACATTACAAAACACAACAATGCCAAAATGAAATTTTGATGTTTATCTGCTAGGAGTTCCTGTATCACTTGAATGCCGTGGCTGAAATGATGTGAGCTTCCTTGGGGAAATAAGAAGCTTAGAAGTGTTTATAATTTTCTTTGAAAATGAGGATAGTTTGTTTAATAAAGCCAAACAACAAAGCAGGATGGGAATGTTGCCAGTGGTGAGGGCTTTTAAGTTTCCTGTAAAAATGTACATTTGCAAAAGAGCAATAATTGGTCAACCACCTGGCTATATACATAATGACCCATCCGAGATGACTGCAGATATGCATAAAAACACATTATACGTACATTAACATGAGCAATACATAAGTTATTGCTGTGCTAGATTTTATGCTATGCTGAAACTCAAACTACATGTTATACTTGATTAGTCATTTGTTAATTTCGTCTCTGCTCTTCATCTTGTTTCAAAAAATGAAAAGTGGCTATAGGAGACTGGAATCTTCAGCACTGCACTGAGAGGGAGGAGCAG
Source organism: Podarcis filfolensis (assembly GCF_964270895.1). Lineage (NCBI taxonomy): Eukaryota > Metazoa > Chordata > Lepidosauria > Squamata > Lacertidae > Podarcis > Podarcis filfolensis. Next base: position 10,853,219 of record NC_139606.1, on the reverse strand, counting down.
CTACTAAACCATTTCCCCTCAATTTTTTACCCTTCCCCCCATTCAAATTTCATGGAAGATAGGGCTATCAACTATCCAGAACTATCAACTAATCCAGAATGCGGCAGCTAGACTGGTGACTGGGGGCGGCCGCCGAGACCACATAACACCGGTCTTGAAAGACCTACATTGGCTCCCAGTACGTTTCCGAGCACAATTCAAAGTGTTGGTGTTGACCTTTAAAGCCCTAAACGGCCTCGGTCCTGTATACCTGAAGGAGCGTCTCCACCCCCATCGTTCTGCCCGGATGCTGAGGTCCAGCGCCAAGGGCCTTCTGGCGGTTCCCTCATTGCGAGAAGCAAAGCTACAGGGAACCAGGCAGAGGGCCTTCTCGGTAGTGGCGCCTGCCCTGTGGAACGCCCTCCCATCGGATGTCAAAGCGATAAATAACTACCTGACATTCAGAAGACATCTTAAGGCAGCCCTGTTCAGGGAAGTTTTTAATCTGTGATATTTTAGTGTATTTTTGGTTTCTATGGAAGCCGCCCAGAGTGGCTGGGGAAACCCAGCCAGATGGGCGGGGTACAAATAATAAATTATTATTATTATTATATCAAAGACTACTGGGACAGTCCAGTCAGATGGGTGGGGTACAATTGTTGTTGTTGTTATTTACTACCACTAGTCATGATGGCTGTGCTCTACCTCCGCAGCTGTAGGCAGCAATGCTTCTGAATACAGTGGTACCTAGAATCATAGAATCATAGAATCATAGAGTTGGAAGAGACCACAAGGGCCATCGAGTCCAACCCCCTGCCAAGCAGGAAACACCATCAGAGCACTCCTGACATATGGTTGTCAAGCCTCTGCTTAAAGACCTCCAAAGAAGGAGACTCCACCACACTCCTTGGCAGCAAATTCCACTGTCAAACAGCTCTTACTGTCAGGAAGTTCTTCCTAATGTTTAGGTGGAATCTTCTTTCTTGTAGTTTGGATCCATTGCTCCGTGTCCGCTTCTCTGGAGCAGCAGAAAACAACCTTTCTCCCTCCTCTATGTGACATCCTTTTATATATTTGAACATGGCTATCATATCACCCCTTAACCTCCTCTTCTCCAGGCTAAACATGCCCAGCTCCCTTAGCCGTTCCTCATAAGGCATCGTTTCCAGGCCTTTGACCATTTTGGTCGCCCTCCTCTGGACACGTTCCAGTTTGTCAGTGTCCTTCTTGAACTGTGGTGCCCAGAACTGGACACAGTACTCCAGGTGAGGTCTGACCAGAGCAGAATACAGTGGCACTATTACTTCCCTTGATCTAGACCTCGGGTTACAGACGCTTCAGGTTACAGACGTTTCAGGTTACAGACTCCGCTAACCCAGAAATAGTACCTCGGGTTAAGAACTTTGCTTCAGGATGAGAACAGAAATCGCATGCCGGTGGCACGATGGCAGCAGGAGGCCCCATTAGCTAAAGTGGTACCTCAGGTTAAGAACGGTTTCAGGTTAAGAACGGACCTCCGGAACGAATTACGTTCTTAACCCGAAGTACCACTGGAAACCATGGGAGGGAAGAGTGCTCTTGTGGTCATGTTCTGCCCCCTGGTTTCCCACAGGCCTCTGGTGGGCTGTTGTGAGAACTGGAGCCTGAGCTAGATGGCCTGATCCAGCTGGCTATTTTTATGAAATCACATTATTTTTTAAAAATCACACCCAGGGTTGCTTTTCTCTCTGTGAGAGAAAAGGTATGGGACTACCCCATGCGCAGTAAAGCAGTTTGTGGTGTGGGGGGGGGCACTTTTCAGAAGGCAAAGAGTTGGAAAGAGAAGCAGTGTCAAGACCCTTTGTAAAACGCAGGCCCCACCTGCATTATACATTTCAAGCAGCAACATTGCACTGGAAGCAGTAATGGCTTTCCCCAGGAAATCCTGAGACCTGTCACTTGTTAACGGTGCCGAGAGTTTGATTGTCTAAACTGGAATCTGTTAGAAGACCCCTGTACAGTGGTACCTCGGGTTAAGAACTTAATTCGTTCTGGAGGTCCGTTCTTAACCTGAAACTGTTCTTAACCTGAGGTACCACTTTAGCTAATGGGGCCTCCTGCTGCTGCCGCCACACAATTTCTGTTCTCATCCTGAAGCAAAGTTCTTAACCCGAGGTACTATTTCTGGGTTAGCTGAGTCTGTAACCTGAAGCGTCTGTAACCCGAGGTACCACTATATTATGAAACAAGGGTCTTCTAACCAGCAGTGGAGCATGTCTCCATGCGTGTCTCTGATCCGGATCCGGGTGCTTTCAATGGGCCCCTGAAGGCAGTAGCGTGGCAACAAAAGGCCTACCATAATCCCATGCCGGCAACCCCCAGCAGCCTTGCAAGGCTGGGATCCGGGGAGGGCAGCACCACTGCGAGAAAAACGCAACAACGACATGCTGCACAAGTCACTGTCCTTTCCTACATACATTGGGGGAACAGGTTGGAGAGGGACCTGTGAGGATTTAACCCTAGATTCTGCCTCCACCCATTTTTTTGTGCTTAGCACATCCGCATGCCAAGTTAACCCACGTTGCTAACAGACGTGATCCCTGAGGTTTCATGGGGGGGGGGGGACTGCTTACGGCTTCTTGCCCTCTTCCGCCTCTACAACCTTGTGAGATTTGTGGCTGTCTGTTACATAAGCCCCTTGTGCCTTTTTGTTGGTTTGTTTTAAAAAGCCAGGTCTTTTATAATTCATTGAAACTCAAAGAGTGGAACAACACTTCATATAAATATGAAATCCTGTTCAAAGGAAACAGAGCTGTATACACAAGGCTATTAAACACAAAGCTGAGTCACCTTATGATGTGGCTATTAAAAAGTAATCACAGTATGGGCATACCCCCCCCACCCCACCCACTCAAGTACATTGTGCCTGTTATCAAGGGGAGCTTTCTCCTTTTTATTTGCCAGCTTTCATCTTCCCTAATGAATCCACTTCATAAGCAATTGGGAACAAGAATGTCTCTCCCTGACCTACAATACAGCATTTATAACGATGCACAAAATGGAAAACCACCTTTTAACTATGAAAAAATTGACTCAGTTGAGGTGGGAAAGGACTCAACAAAGTTCAGGGTGAAGTACCACATCATAACCATACAAGGGATTGTTGTTGTTGTTGTTGAAAGGGAAGCCAATACTGAGCTTCTCCCATCCTAAATCATGTGTAAAAAGTAAATTACTAGCTTTCTAGAATAGAGTCAGTGTGGTGTAGTGGTTAGAGTGTTGGACTAAGATCTGGGAGATCTTCACTCTGAGTCCTCACTCAGCCCTGAAGCTCATTGGGTGGCCTCAGGAGTAGTCACTCACTCACAGCCTAGCCTACCTCACAGGGTTGTTGTGAGGATAAAGTGGGGAGGAAGAGGAAACTTGTACACCACTTTGAGCTCCTTGGAGGAAAGGTGGGATATAAATGTAATCGATGCACTTGCTCAAGAGACCATTTATTAACTTAATGCTGTACCACTTCACAGTTTTAAAAAGTATACATATAAATACGTTAAGAATATTTTACATGTTTCTCATGCATGCTAAGAAGTTTTCTTTTCTTTTTTATTGGCGGGGAATTAACAGATAATTTTAAACTAGCGGAGGTTTTGACCTACTGTGCTGGCCACTGAATGTAGAAATTGCTTTATTTTCCATTTCCTTGATGTTTAACCTTGTAGATCATTATAACCTTCTGCTATAACTGTGCATTTCAATGCAGCCCTTTATAGATTTCCCTCTGATTTTGAAGCATCAGATTCTGATGTAGGAAGTGTGTAGCATGCGAAAGTATCATCAAGCAATGCAAGCAACGATAAGACATGTTATCCCATACCAGGCGCTCTGAATGTCCCTCTCACTTTAATTGATTGTCGTCCACTCAGAAGCTCCCTTTAGAGTTGCTCATTTAGAACATCTCGTCCATGCAAACCCAGATCTTGGTGGCAATACAGTATGCACCACCGCCTCTTATCTAAACAGAATTAATACACATGCGCTTTGAAATAAGCAAGGAGGATATATATTTCAAACAATAGTATAATGGCAAATGTTCAAATTTAACTTGGCATCAAGTAGTACAAAGAAATTCAGGTGAGATAATCTAGTTTCTAGCTCTCTACCATCTTTGGTTAAGGCTCTAAGCACAAGTCTATACACTACAACTGCTAAACAGAATCTATTCCACATGCATGTAGCATAGTTTGTGCAAAGATTGTCCCACTGCCCGGTGTAGAGTCAATACATGATAACTCTCTACATGACAGGAAAGGAAGAAGTCTCTGTGATTGCGGAGATCCCTATTTAGAACAGGATTGCATACTATGCTTGACATACTTTTGTTTGGGCTCTGCATCCATGTAGACATTTAATTATCACTGGGAGAGGATCCAGTGCAGTTCTCGGTAGTCTAGCTCAATCTAGCAGATAAGACAACTGTCATAATTGGAAATGGCAACAAGTAGAGGTATCAATACCCTGCTTGAATGCAGCTCCTCAACAAAGATACATTGCCATTCCCTCTTAACAAGGGCTACAAGAAGAAGAAGAAGAGTTTGGATTTGCTATCCTGCCTTTCACTCCCCTTCAGGAGTCTCAAAGTGGCTAACATTCTCCTTTCCCTTCCTCCCCCACAACAAACACTCTGTGAGGTGAGTGGGGCTGAGAGACTTCAGAGAAGTGTGACTGGCCCAAGGTCACCCAGCAGCTGCATGTGGAGGAGTGGAGACGCGAACCTGGTTCCCCAGATTACGAGACTACCGCTCTTAACCACTACACCACACTGGCTCTCAGTAGAGGGCAGTAGATATCTAAAAAGGTTTTCTCCAGGAGTTGGCCACATCACCTCTATTCTTATGACGATGTAGGCAACCGCAAGGCTGCCTGTTGCAGAACCTCCCTCTAGCACTGTTTTTTGCAGCATTATGGATGAAAATAATTTGCAGTCAGAAACACATGGCCTTCAGGTGAAGCTGTTGGTCTATACTCCTGACAGTTACAACAAATGCCCTATTGAAAAACACTGACAGCTGACAATTTAACAACAAAACTCTCACAAGCATCACATAAATCAGGGGCAACAGAAGCAAGAGGAAGAGGAAGAACAGCCCCTTTCACAGTTGAATTGCATCAAATGGGAAATGAACATACAGTGGTGCCCCGCAAGACGAACGCCTCGCAAGACGAAAAACCCGCTAGACGAAAGGGTTTTCCGTTTTGGAGGCGCTTCGCAAAACGAATTTCCCTATGTGCTTCCTTCGCAAGACGAAAGCCCACAGGGAAATCTCCAGGACAGTGGGGAAGCGCAGCGCGTCTTCCCCACTGTCCTTGGACCTCCTCCGAAGGCTGGCGGTGGGGCGGAGAGACCTTCTCCCCACGCCAGCCTTCGGAAGGCTCCTCCGAAGGCTGGCAGTGGGGCGGAGAGACCTTCTCCCCGCGCCAGCCTTCGGATGGCTGTCCTGAAGACTTGCGGTGGGAGGAGGGTTTTCCTTCCCACCGCCAACATTCAGAATGCTGTTCTGAATGTTGGCGGTGGGGAGGAAAAACCCTCCTCCCACCGCAAGCCCCGGGAACAGAGGAGAAGTGCTGCACGCCTTCCCCTCTGTTCCCGTACCTGTCCTGAAGGCTTGTGGTGGGGAGAAAAGCCCTTCTCCGCACCGCCAGCCTGGCAAGCGGTCTCCATAGGAACGCATTAATTGATTTTCAATGCATTCCTATGGGAAACCGTGCTTCGCAAGACGAAAAACTCGCAAGAAGAAAAAACTTGCGGAACGAATTAATTTTGTCTTGCGAGGCACCACTGTAACTTTCTTACCTTTGGTGTGATTATGCAACTCAGAAAGAGATGAATTTGGTACTCTAAAGCACTCTGAACACTATGTACTGCATTGCTTAGGATTCAAATTCTCTTAAGTACATTTCAGACAAAAGGAAGTTCGCTTCAATTTGGCTTTGATAGCTTCTAATTTAAAACACTGAAGTTTCAGAGAAGTTTCAATGAGGCACAAAAACAGGGAGCGACAGAGTAAAGAGAAACCCCAGAGACAAAAAGAAAGGAGAAAAAGGAAATCATGCAATACTTTTAAAAAGTGTGTCCCAGGTAACAACTTAGGGCAATAAGTGGTCCTGACTCTGACATAATTGATCAACTGTGATGTCACGGAAATAACAAAGTCTCACTGAAGTTGCATTCAAGCCAGTTGGGGATTGTTGCTGTTGCTGTTGCTGCTGCTAAATCCCACCACTGCAATGGTTAATACAGGAAAACTATGAACAGCAACAACAAGGAAAGTGTGTTTGTCTGTGTCTTGAAAGGAAGGAACAAAGATATTAAAAGGGGTGGCTAAATATGGGAATATATTTCTGCTACTTTTATCGTCTGAAGTACCACAACTCTTGGGAAAGTAACCAGTTTGAATCAAACATTCAGTAGCCAGATACAGTTAAAGGAGAAATACATTACAGGTAATCATTGACTTCACTCCTTGAACTTCAGCTTCAGGCTAACCTAACCTGAATATGGTAGACTGGCCTTCTGTGACTTCACAAATCCATGAATGGGCTGTGGTTACCAAGGAAACAGTCTTTTAAGCTCTGTTATGTTCTTTGCATTGTCTTACTCATTCTGGCCACTGGGAAAACATCTGGGGGGAGATGTACAGGTTCTGTGTTTAAAATATAGCATCTCAAGTGCTGCTTCATGAGCAAGAGGGTGAAAAACCAGTAGCAGGGCTGGGAGCTATTCAGTATATTGTACAGAACATGTATGACTATCTGCCTGTTAGACAAAAGTCATGAATGAATTCAGTGCAGTGAGTTCCTGGCCTCAGGAAATGAGGTCATTCCCTTGAGGCCAAGGTGGTTTACCTGAAGAAGCTAAGAGAGGTAGAAAGGTTGGTGGATGAGGCCTTTGGAAACTTGATAGATGTGCCCTGCTCAGCTCCTCTGCTGTCACAGTGAGTGAAGGTCTCGGGAAAGCAGGGTGTCCCTTTGAGGGAAATTATCCCTTTGAAAGGTCTCATTCCTTGGGGGACAAGAAGGTATCTTCTCATTCCTCTGCAGATGGCTTTTGGAAAAACTGTGTTGCCAGCTACACAGATGCTTGTGCTCTTCACTCATTTCCTTTTGTGCTTACTGAGCTAGAAGCTTTGATAATAAATCTCCTTTTTCCTTCCACAGCTTCCTTTTCTAACTCCACCAATTTGCAATGGCTCTTGTAGTTACTAGCATTCCCTTACACACTCCAGTCTTATGATGGGAAGGCTCTTCATTAAGCCACTTAAGATTTTGATATTAAAAGGTCTGAACTCCGAATGCAAAAGCAAACAGGTCCAAAAAGCTTTAACCTGTACTTTAAAAGGCACAGAGCAAAGACATGAAGTGAGTAAAACTAATAGGGAATGTGGTCTGGGGGTAATTACCACTACCTGATATGAACTTTGAATAGGGTGATTAATGGATACACCCAAAGCTAAGTATTGTTGAAGAAAAATAATGTTGTATTTTTAAGTTGGAAAACAAATAACCAAGCTCTGTATGTTCTTTGTTAAAAATAAACAGATCATGTTCTGCCTTCCTCCACTGCCTGCATTATAAAGTCATAACATATAGAAAGATAAGAAATGACAGTTAACAGCCTGCTTAATTGCTTCTCAGCAAAGAAAGAGGTCTCTGCAGGAAACTCAGTCAAGCCCCTTGAGCCTTCCCACTCAGAATCCTGTCCTTTGTGCCACATTTTCAGAAACAAATATATTATCCTTATCCGAGAGCTGAATTTCTTCTAAAAGGCAGGAACAAAAAATGATGTCTGACCAGTAGGGTGGCCTCATGAAATAGGAGGAAGGGCAGCTGTTCAATGGGGATTCAAACCAAGACGACTGGGCTCCCTCACAGGCAAAACAGAATTCTGGCCTACATCAGATGTGGGGAAGGAAATGCAGACTTCCCCAGTGGGAAACCTTTTTCTGCCCAAAGGCCACATTCCAGTCTGGAGGACATGAGTGAGTGGTGGGCAGGGCAAGAGGCAAAAGTATTAAGGTAAAGGTAAAGGGACCCCTGACCATTAGGTCCAGTCATGACCGACTCTGGGGTTGCAGCGCTCATCTCGCTTTATTGGCCGTGGGAGCCGGCGTACAGCTTCCGGTCATGTGGCCAGCATGACTAAGCCGCTTCTGGCGAACCAGAGCAGCACACAGAAACGCTGTTTACCTTCCCACCGGAGCGGTCCCTATTTATCTACTTGCTTTGACGTCCTTTCGAACTGCTAGGTTGGCAGGAGCTGGGACCAAGCAATGGGAGCTCACCCCATCACAGGGATTCGAACCGCCAACCTTCTGATCGGCAAATGCTAGGCTCTGTGGTTTAACCCACAGCGCCACCCGCACCCCTACATGCAAATATTAAAGGTAAAGGTAAAGGTACCCTTGCCCATACAGGCCAGTCTTGACAGACTCTAGGGTTGTGCGCTCATCTCACTCTAGAGGCCGGGAGCCAGCGCTGTCCGCAGACACTTCCGGGTCACGTGGCCAGCGTGACGAAGCTGCTCTGGCGAACCGGCACCAGAGCAGCACACGGAACGCCGTTTACCTTCCTGCTATAAAGCGGTACCTATTTATCTACTTGCACTTAAGGGTGCTTTCGAACTGCTAGGTGGGCTGGAGCTGGGACCGAACAATGGGAGCTCACCCCGCCACGGGGATTCAAACCGCCGGCCATGCGATTGGCAAGTCCTAGGCGCTGAGGTTTTACCCACAGCGCCACCCACGTCCCTTTGTACAATTGTCTAGTTTCTGTGCACACTCGCACACCTCTCTCTATCCAGGCAAGCAAGAGATAGTCTCAGAGTCTGATGATTTTTGGCCAGAAAAAGACACTTCAGGAGGGTGCAAAGCAGGGGGAGGTGTGTGGTCTGGGGAAAGTCCTGAGGACTAGATAGGGAGGCCTGGGAAGAGGGGGCAGGATTACAGTTGGATCCCCATCTCTGGAATAGGGTCAAAGTAGGTGGTTCTGAACAACTCGACTCAGTTTTGAATTTGTGAATGTACGCCTGAAAAATTCTCTGATACGTAAGAGCTCTTTCAACTCTACAAAACTAGGATTCTAAGAAGTGGCAACTGAATATGAAAGCCTAAATCACTTCTAAGCATGTAGTCAATAGAGATCCTTTCTTCTGTGCCAGCTGCAGCGCTGCCCACCTTTCGGTCTGCACCCTCCTCTACCTCTGTGCCATTCTATATCAGCGTTATGCAAGATCCTTTGGCAGCTTGACAAGTAAGCAATCTGGTGCCACAAACTGGCATGTGAAGCAGCTCCACATATTTACAAATGGGCCATGTTGTGTAACACGGCACAGCTAGAATCCGATGCAAAATATAGCCAGCGTGAAAGATGATTAGGACAGCCTGTGCTTCTGGGCTATGTGTTTAGCAAACACCTGCCTCCATGACTCCTGCACTGGAGACATCTGGACTGGATGACTACACACAATCTATGTAGTTCTGCCTTTAAAACAGGCCTGGGGAACCTATACCCCTGGAGATGTTGTTAGACTACAGATCCTATCATCTCTGACCACTGGCCATGCTGGCTGGTCCAGGGCTGATTGGGAGTCCAGCAACACCTGGAGGGTTCTCCATCCCTGCTGTGACAGATGTTTTGTTGGCAGGATGATTGTAGGAGCAAGATAGTCAGAACATTTCACAACTATCTTACATCAATTATGCTGGTCAGCAATTCATTTCTGAGCTCAGTTTAAAGCGTTGGTCTTGACCTTTAGAGTCCGTATAATGGCTTGAGATCAGGTTATTCAGAGGATTACTTATACCCATGAAAACCCACCAGGGACTTAAGATGCCCTGCTTTCTGGCCCATCATTAGTTAAGATCTGATAGGCAGGTAACAGGGACAGTGGTGGTGCCATAACTGGTCTTTGAAAAATCATAGAATCATAGAACTGTAGGGTTGGAAGGGACCCTGAGGATCATCTAGTCCAACCCCCTGCATTGCAGGAATATTCAGCTCTCCCATATGGGGATCAAACCTTGGTGTTATCAGTACCATGCTCTAACCAACTGAGCTTTGCTGAAAAACATGGGTGGTGCCACAGCTGTGGAACTCCATATCTCCAAGGAAATCTCCACTCTCTTCCCACTTTTAGAAGAGCTCTGGAAACCTTCTTGTTTCCTCGAGTTTTTTTTTAGTGAATGGTGTATTCTTCTTGCTAGTTCTCAGATCAGATGTCTGTTGGTGTGCTTTTAATCTGTGTGTGCATTTGCTGCATCATTTTACATTTATTTTATTGCTGTTGTGCTCTCTCGTGATTTTTCAAGGCAGCTTAAAATGTCATAAATAAAGCTGGATTAAAAATAAAATGTTCGGGCTTAGGCTGCAATCTTCTACCCACTTAGCTGCGGATAACCCCAGTAACTCAATAGGACTTACTCCTGAGTAGACATGTCTAGAATTCTAGTCAGCTCTCCCTCCCTCCCAAATAAAATGTGTTTGGAAAAGTGTTCAGGGGGGCCTGTGTGGTGTCCATGGGACCATTGTACCCACTAATGCCTCCCTTGGCTCAGCCTCTCCTACACTGAACATTTTCCCTTAAATATGTCCATTTATTGAATACCCGCTCTTCCAACTCTTCTGAACAGAGGAAAAGTGGGAATCACTTCTCTCTGAGGGCAAGTGAAGTGGTATCTGATGTAGGTATCTTTTTCCTGCTGATGGGGGCTGATGGAGCAGGAAGCTATGGTTACACCATTTTTTGGTCTCATCTATTTGTTGATTTGTGAATCACCTCCCACACATATATCCCAAGGTGATTTACCGACATATCCTCAAAATTAGTTAAAGTAATGTTAAAACGAGTACAAGTTTATAAATTTTAAAACTGTAAAAAATGAGCACCTAAGGTGAGCACAGAGACATCACATTGCCAACAAAGGTCCGTATAGTTAAAGCTATGGTTTTCCCAGTAGTGATGTGTGGAAGTGAGAGCTAGACCATCAAGAAGGCTGATCGCCGAAGAATTGATGCTTTTGAATTATGGTGTTGGAGGAGACTCTTGAGAGTCCCATGGACTGCAAGAAGATCAAACCTATCCATTCTGAAGGAAATCAGCCCTGAGTGCTCACTGGAAGGACAGATCCTGAAGCTGAGGCTCCAATACTTTGGCCACCTCATGAGAAGACTCCCTGGAAAAGACCCTGATGTTGGGAAAGATGGAGGGCACAAGGAGATGGGCACGACAGAGGACAAGATGGTTGGACAGTGTTTTTGAAGCTACCAACATGAGTTTGACCAAACTGCGGGAGGCAGTGGAAGACAGGCGTGCTCTGGTCCATGGGGTCACGAAGAGTCGGACACGACTAAACGACTGAACAACAATAACAAGGTGGGCACATTTTCATCTAGCTGGAAAGGTTTGTCAAAACAAAAATGTCTTCAATGGTTTTCATAAAGTACTGTTGGTTTTCTGCTCTTTTGTATGTGGCAGCCATTTTGCACTATGCCACACCCCCATGGCAGTCATTTTGTGCTATTCCATGCCCTGGTGGCAGCCACTTTCTGAGTGGTGCCCACATGACTTTCTCAAAATTCCAGATGAAGCTACTGACCCTCAAAAGGTTGGCTAACTCTTTTGAACTCTACTTCCTTCTCTACTTTGAACTCTACTTCCTTCTCCCCCTCTACACACAGAGACCTCCAGCAATTCTTTTGATCACCTAGGCTAGCCTATATCGCTCTGCACTCTTAAAAAACCACACACAAAACACTTTCCCCTTGCTTAGTGCATGCTCAGATGCCAACAGAACAAATGACTGAACAGTAACTTCAGTGTTCAAAAAAAGCACAAGTGGGAGACAACTCTTCCAACATATTTCAAAACATTATTAAGTTGTTAACTTTCATTCTTATTTTCTGTCTCCCAAGCTGCTAACAGGGCTCTGGGTTGCTTTTTTTCCTGTCTTCTGAACTGAAACAAATTTATGCAGTTTTTCTTCTTTTCAGACTCTAAAGGATGAGAACATAAAAAATAATTGGACCATAGATACCAATCAGTCCCTGAAAGTATAACTTGCTACTAAAGAAAAAATATGTAAAGCAAAATCAGAAAGAAAGAAAAAAGGAACCAGATAAAAATGTATAGTGTAAGGCAATGAAACAAAAACTGAGATTTGTTTATTCAGATAATCCTTTTGGGTTTGCGTTTTAAAGGTTTTAAGCATGCTAACTGGCTGGCAGACTCTACTGAAGCAGGTTATGGGCACAACATTTTATTAAAATAAGACTGCTCATAAACAGGGCAGACGTAACACTAGGAAGAAGGGCTGAAGACTGATGCCACATGTTTTCCCAGTTATCCTTTTCTCCAACAGCACAGATATCACAAAGCATTATAGTAATTTAAGGTTCCAGAATCCACACCACAATTTGTGTTGTTTTGTGCAGCTATACAGCCACTGAAATATACTCAGAGTCGCAAAGTGATTTCATGCTCTTTATTCAGCTCATAGTGGTGAGGAGGAATGAATGAAAGTCCCCTCAAGGTATCTGCTTTATATACATTATTTACACAATGGGCTGCACATGATTGGCTAATTCCGGAATTCTACTGTAAGCCAATCAGGTTGTGGATTCACTTCTATCTGGAGCATGATTGGGTGGTTCCTGCCAACCAATCATATTGCTGCATTGTTCTAGGACCAATCTGACTGCTGCATTCTGAATCCTATTGTTCTAGGACCAATCAGACTGCTGCAGTTTGGATCCTATTCAACTCAGTACATAACACCCCTCCCCTCTAAGTTCCAGTCCTGCCCGGGAGGTCGCATTCATAGTCCTCGAGGTACGCCGGTGGCCTACGTGTGCGTTGCGGCCTGGGGTGTTCCCTGGTCCGGGGTTCAGGTTCTGGCTCATGTTCCAAGGATGCTGGCTGTGATGGGCCTGTCTGGTCTGGTGCAACCGGCTCGCTCAGTCGTGGTTCTGGTTCCGGTGTCCTTTTGGCTTCGCGGGTCCTCTCTGTATTTACTGATTCTGCCTCTCCTGCTGGCCCCTCCTGCTCTATGGGCCTCACTGCCCCTCTGTTCCCTTGGGACTCCTCTGACCTTTCCTCCTCCTGGTTTTCTCCCGGGAATCGTCGCCGTATCTGGTCGCAGTGGCGGCGCCAGCATTGCCCCCCATCCGTTAGCACCTCGTACGACACGGGACCAGTGACCCTGGTGACTGTGGCGGGTACCCATGCTGGGCCTGCCCCAAAATTCTTTGCGTACACTGGGTCCTGGGCCTCGAAGGTCCGGGGGTTCCTGCCTTCCCCCACCACTACCTCATCCTGAGCTCTATCGGGGTGAAGGCGGTCCAATCTGATTGCAAGGCGCCGACCCATTAGTAGTTCAGCGGGGCTCCGGCCAGTCGTTGAGCTGGGGGTGCTGTGTTGTGCTAGGAGGAATGTGGCAAGGCGGTACTCCCAATCCCCTTGCGTCATGCGGCGAAGGGTGTCCTTGGTGGTCCGCACCATGCGTTCTGCTTGGCCATTGGTGGCAGGGTGGAATGGCGCCGAACGGATGTGGCGGATGGCGTTCTGCGCTGTGAAGGTTTGGAATTCTCCTGACGTAAATGCAGTCCCGTTGTCTGAGACGAGAGTGTCAGGGAGCCCGTGGGTTGCAAACAGCCTGCGTAGTACCCGGATGGCTGCGGACGTAGAAGTGGACGGTACCAGTGCGACTTCCAGCCATTTGGTGTAGGAGTCCACCACTATGAAGAATGTTTTCCCCTGAAAGGGGCCAGCGAAGTCCACATGCAGGCGTGACCATGGTGCTCGGGCGGACTCCCAGGACTGGACTGGGGCCCTTGGGGGATCTGGGCGGGATTCTTGGCAGGCCTGGCAGTGTTTGACCCAGGCCTCTATCTCTCCGTCGATCCCCGGCCACCACACATAACTCCTGGCAAGGGCCTTCATTCTTACTACCCCTGGGTGTGTCTCGTGTAGGGCTGTGAGGACCCTTTTGCGGAGGGGCTGGGGAACAACGACCCTGCTTCCCCATAACAGGCACCCCTTGTGGGCCGACAGTTCATGTTTGCGGATTGTGTAGCCGGCGAATTCTGGCCCGGGGCTGCTGCTGGGCCATCCCCTCCACACCCAGTCCAGGACGCGGGAGATGACCCTATCTTTCTTGGAATGGTGTGCAACTTCTTGTGCCTGAATGGGGCGGTCGGGAAGCAGCTCCAGGCTCATAACCTCTTGTGCAGGTGCTGGGTCGGGGCCTGTTTCCGGTAGTGGTAGCCTGCTGAGGGCGTCCGCATGGCCCATCGCCTTCCCAGGGCGGTGAATCAGTGCATACTGGTAGCTGGCAAGGAAAATTGACCACCTGAGGACACGAGGAGACAGCACTTGGGGGGTCTGCTTTTCGGAGGCAAACAAGCCAAGCAAGGGCTTGTGGTCAGTCACCACGGTGAAGGGCCGCCCGTACAAGAAATCATGGAATTTTTTTACTCCCTTCACGATTGCCAGACCCTCCTTGTCGATTTGCGAGTAGTTCCGCTCGGTTGCGTTGAGTGTCTGGGAAAAGTATGCCACCGGTACCTCTCTTCCATCCGGGAGTTGGTGTCCCAGGACAGCGCCAATGCCATAGGGTGAGGCGTCGCATGCTAGCACCACCGGCAGCCTCTCGTCGAAGTGTGCCAAGACCGAGTTTGAGACAAGCAAGCCCTTGACTGCCTGGAATGCGGCCTCCTGGCGCTGGCCCCACACCCAAGGGGCCCGCTTGTCCAGGAGTCTGTGTAGGGGCTCCGCTACCGCCGCCTTGTGGGGAAGGAAGGAATGGTAAAAGTTCAATAGTCCCAAGAAGGCCTGAAGTTCAGTCTTGTTCTTGGGCGCTGGGGCATCACAAATGGCCCGTACCTTGTCCCCAGTCGGGTGGACCCCTTCTGCGTCCACCATAAATCCCAGAAAGTCCACCTGAGGCACTCCTAGTAGACATTTTTCCCGCTTCACCTTGAGACCCGCCGTCTGGAAACGGTGCAGAACGGTGCGGAGGCGGTCCTCAAACTCCTCTGGTGTGGGCCCGGCAATCAACACATCATCGAAGAAGGGGGTGACGCCAGGAATCCCTTTAAGGAGAGAGTCCATTAGATTCTGGAATATGCCTGGTGCCACGCTGACACCGAATTGCAGCCGCTTTACCCTGAAAGCTCCTCTGTGCGTCACAATCGTCTGTGCCTCTGCTGTGGCCTCATCTACTGGCAGTTGTTGATATGCTTGGGCCAAGTCCAGCTTGCCAAAAATTTTCGACCCAGCCAGGGTGGCAAGGACATGGCTGACCACTGGCACTGGGTATGCATGGGCCGTGAGGGCCTTGTTTATGGTACATTTGTAGTCTGCGCAGATGCGGACCGAACCATTCGGCTTGACGGGTGTGACGATTGGGGTTTCCCAGGGGGCATTAGGCACCGGCTCCAGCACGCCTTGCTCCACGAGTCGGTCCAATTCCTCGTCTATACGGGGTTTCAGGGCGAACGGGACCCGGCGGGCCTTGAGCCTGACTGGTCGTACTGCGGGGTCAAGCTGTAGAGCAATGGGGGGGCCCGTATACTGTCCCAATTTCCCATCAAAAACCCCCGGAAATTCCTTGCATATGGCGTCCACGTCCACTTGTAAGCTCGTGTGGTTCACCCCGGTGACGGCTAGCCCCAGTGGTCCAAACCATGCCAATCCCAGTAAGCTAATGTAGGGGCCCTTGACCACAAGCAAGTCCAGTTGCCGCGTCCGCCCTCGGTATTGCACCCTGAAGGTCCCCACCCCCATTGTGGGGACCTTACGTTTCTGGAAGTCCCAGAGGGTGAATGGGGCCGGCCTGAGTTTGGGACCCCCAGTAGGACACAGTTTCCTTAAGGTCCTTGCCGAGATTATGGATAGAGTTGAACCCGTGTCTAGCTCCATGCGGCATGGGGCCCCCTCTATCTGTACCTCTACATAAATTTTCTCTACGTTGGGGTGGGGCAACTGGTATACCTGGAAGTCCGTGAGCTCCGTCGAGTTGCCTTGGTGTGTTGGGCCCCGGGACCTGGGGCTCTTGGATTGGTCATCTGATGCCTGGCGTCGGGTGGGCCGAGCTCGACACACCCGGGCGATGTGTCCCAATTTTCTGCACTGCCTGCACTCTGCGTTGCGGAAACGGCAGGTCCTCCTCTCGTGACTGTCTCCACAGCTTGCGCAGTTCCCTGCTTCTCGTCGAGGCAGCTGTGGTATGTGGGCTGCTTGAGTGCGCTGCTGTACTCGGTGCACCTCCTCCCTGTTGGATCCTGAGTCGTCGGTGAGGTCTTCGTGGTGGACCCTCGGTTGGGACGGCTGGCTCGGCCGTGCCTCTTGCGTCGACCTCTCGGCAGCTTCCGTTGCCAGGGCCTCCTCCAGAGCGACCTGGAACGTTAGGTCCTTCTTAGCGTAGAGGCGTCGTTGCAGCTTCTCATCCTTCAGGCCACCGACGAGGCGGTCACGAAGCATGTTCTCCAGCTCTGAGAAGTTGCAGAACCGGGCAGCTTGGCGGAGAGAGGTCACAAACCCAGTTATGGTTTCCCCAGGGGCTTGCCGCTTTGCATAGAAGGCATTTCGACGAGCCACCACAGAGGGCTGTGGCGAAAAGTGCCCCTTCAGCTGTTCCATTATTGTTTTGTATGGAACAGTAGCGACGTCTTCGGGTGCAAGGAGAGCCCGGGCAATTTCAAACGTCTCCTCTCCGCAGACGCTGAAGAATATCGCCCTCTTCTTGGCGTCTTCTTCATCGGTGACCCCTTTGGCTTCTAGGAGGAAGGTGAAACGGGAGGCATACGCTTCCCAGTCTCCAGATGCTGGGTTGAACGGCGAGAAGCTGCTGTCGGTTGCCATTCTGAGTTCCTTGTGTCCCGGAGCTGAAGCCTGGATACACGGTGCGAGGCAGCGGTGCGGCAGGTGGCGGTGCTGCGGTGCTGTGTGTGGCAGTCAGCTCAGCGGGATCCCACCTTCGTCGCCAGTGAAATATACTCAGAGTCGCAAAGTGATTTCATGCTCTTTATTCAGCTCATAGTGGTGAGGAGGAATGAATGAAAGTCCCCTCAAGGTATCTGCTTTATATACATTATTTACACAATGGGCTGCACATGATTGGCTAATTCCGGAATTCTACTGTAAGCCAATCAGGTTGTGGATTCACTTCTATCTGGAGCATGATTGGGTGGTTCCTGCCAACCAATCATATTGCTGCATTGTTCTAGGACCAATCTGACTGCTGCATTCTGAATCCTATTGTTCTAGGACCAATCAGACTGCTGCAGTTTGGATCCTATTCAACTCAGTACATAACAGCCACCAAGTAAGATTTGTGGGCCTGTTGCAACCTAAACTCAGCCACTGTCACAACAGGCTGCTACACTGTAGTTTAAAAAATGGAATGGTCCTGAATCTGCATGGTGGGTCAGCATCCTGACCTAAGATGGGTTGCAACAAGAGCACTACCACTACACAAAGATGTGGTTTAAAAGGTTAAGAAATGGGCTCCCAAATGCATGTTTGGATTAAAAGTGCATCCCAGGTCAGAAAACCATTGAAGGCTACTGCTCTAGATCAGCCTTTCCTAATCTGGCGCCCTCAATGTGTTTTGGATCACAAATGCTATCATCTCTGACCAATTACCAGGAGATGGGAAACTTCTGGAGGGCACCAGGTTGGAGACATCTCCTGGTCCACACAGAGCTGAAGAACTGCAGTGGTGACAAGGACAGTGAGCAAGATCCTGCTCCCCCTTTGCACATTTGACTTACAGAGCTTCCAACTGGGTGAAAGTGATGAGGCTGAAGCTGATTACTATCTCTCAACACCGTATTCCTGGCTCGCAGTTCCTTACTCAAGAGTTGCATGAGCATCCTGAATAAGGAACTGATGTCCATGTGCTTCTGCGTCCCAAAATAAGTTGTGGGCTACGCCATATCATACATCTCCATGACTGGCTGGGAAAAAGGAAAATGAACTGAGAGCTAGTCACCTGTTTCAACCTTGGATGAAAGGGGCTCACTGAATTCTTTTGGCTTAAATCCCCTGTATTCGGTAGTTACAACAGTTTATGGTGTCAAATTATTTTCACGGACTAATATTTTAACAGAAAGGGGTGATGGGAGGTATGTGTGCACTTTGCTCTGTTGAAGGCGTGAAAACAGTCAAATGTCTTCAAAGATAGCTTCTTGAATAATGAAAAGGATTTGACATGCTTAAATGAAGCCACAGGGATGAAAACCACTTATCCTGAACACTCAGAGCCAATTAAGTTGACACGATACAAGGGAGGAGACTCTAATAAGCTTCTCCACAATGTTCTTCTTAGTACACAGGTATAAAAAATGGCACCATTGGGACTATCTGGAAGGATTAAAAATGGTAGCCTGTTTTTGACCCCTAGTAAATTAGCAGTCGTCATTGCTATCCATAATGAGTAGTTTTATCTGGGAAAAACACATTCACTGTGTGTGTGGTAAAAGAAAGTAAAAAATAGTCAATGGGGAGCTATACACTTGACATTTTTTGCCCAATCAGAGCCCAGCTCGACTAGAAAAGAACCACAATATACTGAAAAGTGCCTATCCTTTTAAAGAGTGGGCTTAGACTACTAAACTATTATAATCTCGGGGTCTCTGTATTTAACCTTTTATTTGTACTTGGTTAACAAAACAATAGACACAACAAGTAACTTTCAATATTATAACATTTAAACCAAATGACTGCACTATAGGACCAAGTGAACACTTACACTAGCACAACAACTTTTTCTTGCACAATGTAACTTCCTCACCCATCCCTCTCCTGTGCGCCCCTTAAACCTGCTACACAGGGGTTCCCCATACCATCTGCAGCAGACTTAAGGTGTGTGGGGCTCACACAGGGAGAGGAGAGGGCAAGGAAGTTACACTGTGCAGGTAAACATCATTGTGCTTGTGTAAATGTTTAGCTGGATACCACTCAGTGTGTATGTGCGTGTGTCAATCACTCACAAAACACAACATTATTACAGCAACTCCACAATGCTTCCAATTTGTTTACCTTTTGGCATGTATTCGTAATGCAAAGGACCATGAGCATCACCAGTTTTTCTGTGAAATGGGTAGCACTCATGACAGCTTCTTCCAAATGTGACTCTGGGCTTGGAAAGGTTGGAAAGCCCTGCTTTAAATCTATACTAAGCCAAGTTAACAGCCTTTGTTCCACTATAGTGCTATGAAGAAGGCTGAATACTTGCTAGAAGTTCAAAGGCCCATTTAAAAGTCAGGATTCACACTACAAAGGGACCTTGACAAGACGACAATTTTACTTATTTTTTTATTGCTCATTTTGTCCGTTGTTTTATCGCTTGGGTTTTGTTTGTTTTTTAATCTTTGATTCTGGCTTTTATCTACTATATGTTTTATATACATAATATTTTCAGTGTTTATATTTGCAAACGTGACACGTTGCATAATCTGTCTTTGACCTGGCCATTATAGAAGATAGGCTAGAGCAGAGCTTTCTACACTTTTCATGTTGGTGACACACTTTTTAGACATGCAGCATTTTGCGACACAGTAATTCAGTTTTACGAGCAAACAGCAGTGGACACACTAACCTGTTTAACACACAGTTTGTAAAGCTCTGGGCTAGAGTATGTGTAAAGTCAGTATATGTAGAAATCGAAAGTACAAAGCATGATTTACATAGGCCCATCAAGTCTGAATTGTGTATGTTTATCTAAAGTTCTGCCATAGATAGGCAAGGATATAAAAAAAAGAATGATCTTGCTCAAGTCTGATGAAAGCCAAAGGAAGTAGCTCCAGGATGCAGAGTTTCTGAGAAGCCACCATTGGCACCTCTTCACAGCAAAGGCTTCCATGTCCCATGCAAATGAGGATTTTCCAAATTCTTCAAAAGTGGCATTCCAGGGGATCAATAATCTACACAGTACTTTGTAAATTAGGAAAGCCACTGGACACCTTGCTGAAATGTCTTGCACAGAATGCTGACAATAAGGAGTGTTTAAAAGGGTGGATGGCTTTAGCAATCAGCAGACTGCCTGCCAGTCTAAATTGCCTACATGAAATTCACCCTAGTCAAAAAGGTAGCAATTAATAACTGAACAAGTTTCATTTCCATAACTATCTTTAATACAGCAAATTTACAATCCCATCTGTCACAATTATAAACTGGTAAAAGAGCACAGTTTATAAACAGATGCTTCTCTGAATGAATAAAAAGTTATTTAGCAGGGGAAACAAGGTGGGGTTTACTCCCTGCAGACACATTAACAACCTAATCAGCACCACAGTATAAAATAGAGAATTTATGGCCTAGCCTCTGTTTCCATATTAACCACAGGGACATGTTAGAAACCCTCCATCACTTTCTGAACTCAGCTTTTGGAAAGCCATCACTAGAACTAAAGTGAGATGGGCCAGTCCTAATATTAGGCAGAATGAGTGGCTGCCTCAGGTGGTAGATGCCGGGGAGCAGGGAAGAGGCGGGCAAGAATGAGTACTGCCCTTGTTGCACACAAGGAGCAGATTGGAACACCCAACCACTGCCCATGACCACACATCCAATGAGCCAATGAGATTCTGTATCACACTGAGGCATCTCTCCTCTTGTAGATCAGGCAGAGCTATCACTAGCCGACCCAGGAGTTCTGGAAACTGTGGTGTAAACTGGAGGCTTACAATCAAAGGTCTGGCTTGCCTTCTTTCCTTCGGGGTTCTGTAGCTTCCTAATCTTAAAATGGCATATTAACAGTAAGCAGGGGTCATACAAAAAGGTGGGAGAGAAAGGATAATCCAAACTGACCCTCAACATGGCTGGATGACAATAAAACCAGAGCGATCCTAGTTCACATGGAAGGGTGATGGGTGCAGTGTAGGGAAGAAGAGCTGTTTCCTGCTACTTCAGCAGTGCTTCGGGTGAAATATAGGAACCAGAGCTCCTTGCCTTTCTGTGAAAACTATGCAGCTGCATCTCTCTACTAATGTGAAAAACAGCCACTGCAAAAACATGTTTCTCTCTCACCTCCACCCCACCTCCTGACCACTCAACAAAATAGAAAAGACTAGTGTGTTTTCCAACATTAACAGCCTAGGGATAGGAAAGGAGGTGATTGAAAGAAATTGCATTACAGAGGCAGGTAAATTATATTAGTCGGAGCAGGCTACCCAGCAAGAAACACTTTAGGCAGTGATAAACATCAAGGCATATTAAATTGTCCTTTAAAAAACCAGGTCATTTGTAATTGTTAAAACAAACAAAGAAAAGGAGTGCAGAGCTTTTAATTGCTTTTGCCACAGATGCCAAGCAAACCCATCTTATCAGGCTTATCTTTAAGAGAGGTAATTAGTTTCCAGCACATGTACCTGTGTAAGCAACATCGTGACACTGTCTCCTCCCCACCCCCCACCCCCCAAAAAATTTAATATGCCCTTGTTTTAATAAAGACCATCTGCACAATGGTAGATGCATCAAAAATTACAGATCCCCAGACAAGCCCTGCTCAGGCAGAATGCTAAATTTAATTAAACTTTCCGTATCAGTTGAGATTTATTTTTGTAAGGCAGGGTGGCTCGCTGTTGCTACGTATCCCACACAGTTACACATCGCTAGTTGTTCCTTTTTCTCCCTTTTCTTTAATAAAAGTTCTCTATCTGGAAACATTTTCATTTCCTCTTCCTCACATGGTTTGGGCATAAAATATTAAAGGAAACAGATGAACAGATTCCTGTTTTCCAAAGTGAAAGGGATCAAATTAAGTAGGCATTTGCATGGTGAGAAGCTGCATAAAATATTCACAAGTTTCTAGTACGTTTGGAGGGTGGGTTCACATGACCCCATTTTTTATTTACTTACTTATTTATTACATTTATATCCCATCTTTCCTCCAAGGAGCTCAAGGTGGCCACATGGTGCTCTCCCTCCCTGTTTAATCCTCACAACAATGCTGTCAGGTTGTGAGAGACTGCAACCTGCCAAGGGTCACCCAACAAGTTTTCCCATGCAACAACAGCTTCACCGTGTGCCTGGTTATTTGCATATTTTCAGGTCCTGTCAGCTGTGGCATCCTTCAAAACAAAGCCTGATCAGGTACTTGCTTTCAGTGCAAAAACTACTGCAGAGCTGTCATGACTGTGGAAGCCCAGCAGTGAACAATAAATGGAGGCTGCAATGCCACCAGCTGAACAACCAGATCAGGTTCCTGGCTGTGAGCCTAATGTTGCTGACCAGGGACCCACTGAAGGTAGGAAGCTGCTGGGACTGATCCTAGAATTCCATGGTCCATAGAGCCAGACCAGAGACTCCTACAGGATCCTTCCTGTGGGCCTTAACTAGCTCACCAGTCTAAATGTCACAGACTAGGTGGAAGGCCACTGACAACAGCAGAAGTGTGAATCTTCAGGCCAGGCAACTGGCCCTTAAAGAATCTGTAGCTCTCCAACAAAGGGGGCGGATGCAGTGCCCTCCAAAAGTTGCTAGACTATAACTCCCAGCAACTCCAGTGGTGAGGGAGAATGGGAGCTGAACTCTGACAACACACTGGAGGGCACCATGTTGGCTACCCCTGGGGTAGAGCACAGGAGCGGTGGACTGAAGAAAAACGTAGTTCACTTTCAACCCATGTTGGAGCAAGTTGCTCAACAGGAGCTCTCTGTGATGCTGTGACAACCAAACTGCCTCATCCTGCAGGCACAGAACCAGAACACGATAGCTACAAGGCAGGGGACCAGAACAGCAGCAACAAAGGCACACCACACACCCTTTGCACTGGTTGTTGTTTAGTCGTTTAGTCGTGTCCGACTCTTCGTGACCCCATGGACCAGAGCACGCCAGGCACTTCTGTCCTCCACTGCCTCCCGCAGTTTGATCAAACTCATGCTGCTAGCTTCAAGAACACCATCCAACCATCTCATCCTCTGTCGTCCCCTTCTCCTTGTGCCCTCCATCTTTCCCAACATCAGGGTCTTTTCCAGGGAGTCTTCTCTTCTCATGAGGTGGAGTCGCTGCCAATACAGAACCTGAGCAATTGTGTACCAATATTGCAACCGTAAAGGCTGAGAAATGTTATGCCTTGCAGTGGGACCTGTTTAAGCTCTCTCTGTTCTGACTTTACAGTCACCTGCACAAACAAGCTCTCTAGTAGGATAATCCAGCAAGAGGGTTGCACTCAACCACCATGGAGCATCATAAGAGAAAAAAATACAAGCAGAAAAGATCAACAAGGCAATACAAAGGTTGATTTAGTGTGGAAAATAACTCTAATAAGTCCAGTGCATTTCAACTTCTTGTTGCAAATGTCTGAATGAATCCCTATACAGGGCCATCTTAAACATATCCGGCACCGTGGTGCAAAGATCCCTCTGCCACCCCCCCCACCGGCAACTCCAAAACAAGGGATGGGGTGGTGGAAAATGTCCTGTGCCTCCCCCACCGCCCCGATCCTCGGCGTGGTGGCGGCAATCAAGCAGGAAAACGTGCTTGCGGACATGCTCTCCGGCGCTGGGGTGCCCGAGAAGGCAGCCCAGGAAGGCTTTCACCAGGAAGCAGGAAGAGGACAACGACCCCATTTTTAGCAGATGCAGAGGCACGCAGCTTCCATCCTAAGCCTCTGCGGGGATTGGTCTCCTCCTACAGAGACTTGGGAAGGAATCTGCCCGCCCGCCAGCCATATAGTTGGCAGGGCGCAGCTGGCAGGTGTGCAGGGAAAGGGGAGGCTGCTGGCAAAGCTGCTCAGCTCCCCCTCTCGGTAGGGAGCCCCTGAGAGGCCAGCACCCTGGCGCCCTGAACCACTAAGACCAATGGGAAAGACGGCTCTGTCCCTATAGCATCTGCAGCTCACTCAAATTCCCCCAAACACCCTCTCCCTCCTCCTAGAGAGGAGCAAAACCTTTGGGCAGAAAAGCAACAGGAGCTGTTCTAAGTATTTCCTAATATATTGCAGTCTAGCAAATGAAGACTCTGTGTAAAGAAGATTGTAATATAAGATGTCCAAACTCAAAATGCAAAAGCAAAGAGCTAGGAAGAAGATTAGCAACACCAGCCTCTGTTACCCTGGTGCCCTCCAGGTGTTTTGGATTACAAATCCCATCAGATTCCCACTCACCCAACATAACCATGCTCCCATTAGCCCCATTATCAGACAGTTGTACTGGCTGAAGCTGATGGGAATTGTAATCCAAAACATCCAATGGGCACCAGACTGGCAAAGGCTAAACTACATGTAGCTCAAAGTTCCCTCCACATAAAGGACTGGTAATGATTAAGAGCTCCAAGCACAGACAAATCCACAATTTAATGATATAGCATGAAAACTGAGAAGGAAAACATGCCCTTCAGAACCAGATTTGAAAAGACTGAAATCATGGACACGAGGAATCCAAGGAGACGTGACAGTACATGTTAGCCAGTGGGTGAAGAACACTAATTGCCAAATCCTTCTCAACTTGCCAACCCAGCAAGGAAGAGAAGCAGACCTTTCGCAGCTCCGTTTTTGGGAAGGTACAAAATCTAAGAGCTT
The DNA here is from genome assembly GCF_964270895.1 of Podarcis filfolensis. Taxonomy (NCBI): domain Eukaryota; kingdom Metazoa; phylum Chordata; class Lepidosauria; order Squamata; family Lacertidae; genus Podarcis; species Podarcis filfolensis. Next base: position 10,828,683 of record NC_139606.1, on the reverse strand, counting down.
GAAATGTTCCCTTGAGGAACAGAGATCGGAGCAGCATTTCAAAATATACACCCAGAAAATGATTCCTTGCTTGAGAAGGCAACAGTCAGGCAAAACAAAAGGGAAAATGAAGTAAGCAAGGCACAGATTGTTCTGCTCTTGACCCCACTGCATTTTTAAGCTCCAGGTACACAACTCCAAGCAGGGGAAATCAGAGTTCTGTTCGGTTAGAAATGTATGCAGAATTGCAGACTATTTTACGGCCCTCAGATAATCTGCACTTCATTTATTTAAGAGCATCAACAGTTTCTCACCTCCCAGATGGGTGATCTTAAGAACTAACTCAGAAGCCAGAGAATTATTTCCATCTAGAAGATGAACTAAGGCAGGAGGGACATATGTCTGTTTCTTGCATCTTCAAAACACTCACACTGTGTTTGTAGCTGGGAAATGAATGTGAAACACCTCTGACAGCCAGACTCCTGGGAGCTCTGTGCCTGCTGAATATATTTTGAGTGTCAGCTACCTTTGTGTGTAAACCCTGTGGTGGGATCCAGAGTCCTTCTCTATTTCCACTGCCATCTAGGACTTAGGAAGCCACCCACCAGATACCACACTTGGACCACACTGTTGGAGCTAGGCTTGTGTGGCCTGTGGCTGTGTCGGATTGGTCTTGGGAAAACAGCACTCCCTTCACATTTTAAATATCTTCCCCATACATGAGGAAACTGTAGACCAGGATAGCCAACATGGTGCCCTCCAGTTGTTGTTGGAGTGTGTCAAGGGTGCTCACCAGCCAAAGGAGCACACATGACAGATAGAGAATTCTTCCTTGTCAAAGTGGACACTTACAGTCATTTCTATAGCTCCAAATATTCACCAACACCAGTCTAGTATCTATTCCCAGGTCTGCACTCTATGAAGCAGTTGCAAGAACAAGGGGTCACACACCCCTTCACCAGTTTCTGTACCTTCTCCCGATGAGCTGTGCACACACAGTCAGAGACTACACCTGCATGGAAGCTTCCTCTCCTCTTTCCTCTTCAACTCCCTTTGATTCTGCGAGACAGTGGTGAAGGGGGAGCCCTTCTGTTGCTCGACCTGCTTCCTCTTCCTCTTCCACACCCGTGCTGTGTTCCACCCTCCAGCTCAGAAGCTTTCCCTGCCTTCAGCTCTTGCCTCCTTGCTGGTAGAGTTCTCCACAAATCACTGGCCCCCTCTCCTGAGTCCAACTCCAGCCCCGCTTCACCCTGTGCACACTTGTCCCTGACAGACTGTAACCACCTTCAGCAACCACAGCCAGGGATGATGGGATTTGTTGGTCTAGAGCAGCCTTTCTCGACCTTGGGTTCCCATATGTTGTTGGACTCCCACTCCCATCATCCCTGACTGCTGCACCTGCTGGCTATGGATGATGGAAGTTGTAGTTCAACAACATTTAGGGACCCAAGGTTGAGACAGGCTGATTGATCTAGAGTAAGGCCCTGTGTTGACTACTCTTACTCAACTTTCATCATGCCTGAACACTGGTCATACTTGCTGGGGTTGAGAGGAGCTACAGTGCATCATCTGGTGGGTCCCCCTGTTAACTATCTCTCTAGATTGCATACACAGGACATGCAGGAGGGTCTTAGGACCTGTAGAGAGTCGACACAATGCATATTCTGCACCATCACATCCCCACTCTATTGCTATCACATTATAATGATTAAAGGGTGCCTACTAGGCTGTTTATGCACTTCTGCGCGGTCCTCATACTAATTCAACCACAGCACGAGCTCTAGAGTAATACAGCCTTACAGCTACTGTACAGCAACTGTTCTACTGGGGTTTTAACTCGCTGAAACCTGAAACAGCAAATCATCATGCAGCGGAGCTGCTCGTTTTTCATGAAGCCTACAAGACAATCAATCTGCGACAGGCTATATGCATCACAGGCACAGCATCTTTATTCAGAAAATAAATCTGGCATCTTTGTGTGAGCTGACAACTGAATCCAATGCCAAAATCAAGCAGCATCAACAAAGCTTCATGAGTATCAACTCTGCTGTGAAGCACCTGAGAAGCGTTTTCACCAGAAGCGGTATACAAATTTAATAAATAAAACAATAAATAATGTATTAATTTAGAGTCAATGAGCAGCATGCTGGTGCAGACTGGTCAATTGCACCTGCCTCCCTGAACTAGCAAGTCCCCACACACCATCACTGTCAAACATCTGGATGAACCCAGCACTAACTCAGATCTTGACCTCTCTCTAACATGCAAGCACAGCAACCACCTGCCTGTCCACAGGGAATCTGATCAAAACAATCCGATCAAAATGAGGCCCATCTTTAATTAACAGAAGTAGTACACACATAAGCTGCCTGTTACTGAATTCGCAGATTCCTTATAACGAGAAAGGTTCTTAGGATGCCCAAAGCCCCATGTTTAAAACGAAAGACTCTACTGACTCCTGTTTTGGCAATAAGTATATCAGAACAGGATGGAGAATTTCAGAATAGTGTCAAGAGAATCGGTGACGAAAGGTATTGAGAGCTATGTTCACTAGATGCATCAGAAGGTGCAAGGAGGTCTTAAACCAGGAGTTCTGCCAGCCTGGCTCCAGCAGCTAACTTCCTGTGCCACTAGGTAGAATCTCTGCTGAAAGAACAGCAGACTGAACTCTACTATCCAGAAATGCCACCTGGGTGGTTATAATAAATGCTGCCACCTGACATAGCACCCGGTCATATGAATCAAGAGAACCCAGTCCTATAAAGCCACACCTGCAAGACCTGCTCTTCAGTCTGAGCAACTTACATCCCAGGAAGAGAGCCCTTCCAGACCACTTTCTCTCTACCCTGCCACGTGCTCTGCTTCTAGACAAGTGAATTAAGCCACCCACTTGCCTCTTGGCTCATGACTGGCTCCCAGGGATGGGAGTGAGCACTGAGCCGAACATCATTTCTTAACCTATTGTGGGAAAGCAACCTCCAGCAGCGCTGACAAATATCTATTGATGCCACAAGCATGCTTCTAAATTTATTTTTGAAGGGCCAGAAAACTTACTTTTTCAGCCAAGAGTCAGAGGAATTCAAATTCCTAGTGATGTTCATTAACGAGACAAACAAACGCTACATATTTGAGAAATGTGTTGTTGCAAATGCAAGTCTACTGAGACTTGTGTGTGTGCTTCTACATGAACCACTTTGAGGTTGTTGGGTGGTTGTTGTTTTTACAATCAGGCGGTTTATAAATTTGACGAAAGAAGTAAGTGTGGCGAACCTGTGACTCTCCCAGATACCGTTGGACTCCAACTCCCATCATCCTCTGCTAGAATGGCCAAAGGTCAGGGATGATGAAAGGTGTAGCCAGCAACATTTGGAGGACCACAGAGTCTCCACCCATGTCTATGCAATAGTTGAAAAGAGTGTGAGAGTGTGTGCCCTATTTCATTGTGCAATTTCATTTATGGTATTTTGTTTACTGTGACACTTGTTAATTAGGGGGTTTGGGGAGGGGCTAGACCTACTTCATTAGATGTATGTGCACCTATCCTTTTTTTAAAAGATGCATTTCAATCAAAGTATCTGGGTTTTAGCTACCCTATAAAGTTACCAACAGTAAATGAGAGGATTCATTTACCTCTAGTTAGACTGAAAAACACAAATATTGTATATCATCTCTCAATCCTCAGAAAAAGGCCAACATATCATTAGCAGGGGGCAAAAGATAGCAAGAGCATGACATCCATGCACGTCCCTTGCAACCCATACTACCTGCTTGGCTTTGGATTTATTTTGCTTTGGAAATGTTACAATAAAGCATACAGCTTCCACTGCAACAGAATGACATTTGACATGGGCTTAGCTTTACAGATTAGAATTTAATTTCCTGTTTTGCTTCTCTGCTCTCTGTATTTCCACTCTTGCCCACAGCAATATATAAAGTTCAGTCCTCCTGAAGGATAAGATACTGCGCTTGGGAAAGGAACCAACACAGGTATCGGTGAGATTTCCTCCCCCGCAAGAACATCCTGTGTTCATCTTCAGATTCTAATCTTGTGAACTAAACTATGGTGCTCCTTTTAAATTCCAGCTCAAATTAGATCCCAAGGGTGGCAGTGGGGTGGGGGTATGTAGAGAGAGCAACCTAGAATGTCTACGGCTTAAGAAAGACGTTTTCTAACCGTCTCAAAAGCACTCTCGAGAAAATGAAACCTAAGCTGCCTAACTGTAATTAAGTTTGAAAGTGAATATGGGAAAGGCAAGCAATTTATCTGCTAGCTCTGGTTCTTGTCCTGGGCACAGAGTCAAGGGAGTCCAAGGTAAGTGTTTGAAGGTAAGTCAAATCCTCTGTCCATCTGGCTAAATATTGTCTACTCTGGCCAGGCTGGTTTATGAATAAGTTTTGCAGCAGTGATGGGTCACAAAACCCACCGAACAAGGCAGCCCCACTCAGGAGCGGCATGTCCTGTTTTGCCACCTGAAGTGCTCTCTACTCTGTAAGTACCACAGGAGTCCATGGCCATTTTACATTAAACGATTACAACCCAAAACACCAAGACTTTTCCATTTAAAGCCTTTTCCAATATAACCTAACTGCTAATGCATGGTTTTGTCTTCCAGAAGCAAATATGCTTTCGGGACTGTGGGTTGAAATTAAACAGAAAAAATAAAAATAAAAACTTATGAAGCTGAACCACAATGGGAACATCTTGCTGCACAAATGGATAAAAGCAAACATTTGGTGGTGAGGAATTCTTTCCCTTACCAATCATGCACACATTCCCTTATTTAAGGAACATTTGAATCCCTGACCTTTAAATATATGTCTCAAGGATTGAGGTTTTAGTTCCAGCTTATGCTATTCAGCTAGAAACAGCTCCTTTTAGAAGCTGTAGCACTGCAGCTGCCCACCATGTGGCTCTCATTCTACTCAGCCATGGTAAGATTCTAGTCCTCACTATTGTGGGGTTGACTCTAAACTTTGAGAAATAATGGCGTATAAAGGAGTAAAAGGAAGAAGCACCTCATGACATATGAGAGGAAGTTTTAAGACTGTGTGATTGGGGAAAGGGCAATGGAGCTGCTGGAGATGTCAGAGAGGCAGCCACACTGAATGATCCTGAAGGAGGCTTACGAGACTTGCCTGCCCTTTCCCCACTATTATGATGAACAAGGCTTCCACTTTTTCAAAGACACATCAAGAACTCAAAAGCTGTGGTGGTATTAATCTCCATTAATTTTTTTAATAAGCCCAATTCACATGTGCATTTTCAAGTGAGAACAGTTTCTCACTTCAAATGTCAACATTGGCTGCTCATTATGAGCACTTATGTACTTATGTCTCTATGACCTTGGGAGTGAAGGGGGGGAGTCTACCCCCTGCCCTGAATGAACTATAATACCCAGATTTCCATTTTAAAAACTAAGTATTTTTGTAGAAGGGACGCGGGTGGCACTGTGAGTTAAACCACAGAGCCTAGGACTTGCCGATCAGAAGGTTGGTGGTTCAAATCCCCATGATGGAGTGAGCTCCCGTTGTTCGGCCCCAGCTCCTGCCAACCTAGCAGTTCGAAAGCACGTCAAAGTGCAAGTAGATAAATAGGTACCGCTCCAGCGGGAAGGTAAACGGCGTTTCTGTGTACTGCTCTGATTTCGCCAGAAGCAGCTTAGTCATGCTGGCCACATGACCCGGAAGCTGTACGCCGGCTCCCTTGGCCAATAAAGCAAGATAAGCGCCGCAACCCCAGAGTCGGTCCCCACTGGACCTAATGGTCAGGGGTCCCTTTACCTTTACTGTTTTTGTAGAACCTGAGATATATGAGGTAGCATGTGTAGGCACTCATTTTCGTGTGGGGGAAACTTGACTACTGTCCACCTCTAGCATTTTACTTTACCTCCCACCCTTGGAAAATTCCTATGGACACTCATATCTGTGACTTGAGTTGGAAGCAATGCACAATTCAACAAAGGCTATCTACACATTACCAGCTTAAAATGCAGCTAGGACATATTTTTTTTCTTCATTTGGATTGAAGCAACCCTGCTAAAATATCTTTCAGAGTTTGACAGCCAAAAATGGACATCAGAAATTCTATCAACACCAACATTTTGCTATTCCTACTCAAGAGGAGACCCATTGAATTTAATGAACTAAGTCATGTTCATTAACTTCAGTGAGTTTACTCATAGAAGGAATAGCATTGAGTACCACCCTATAAAAGATAGCAGCTGATTGTCAGGAGTTGCTTAGCACCATGCGTGATACTTTCCAAACCTCAACTCTCTGCGGAACATCTGCATCAGCAAAAATAGGTCACCAGGTAACACCAGGTGATTGAAGTTAGCAGCCCCTACCCACCTGTCAAAGTTGTCCCACAGAGGATGGAGGATAAGAATTTGGCTAATTCCAGTTTTCTATCCCCCATCAGTATTTTTTAAATATAAAGCAAGGGTAGTGTTGCATCTGGAAACCAACAGTTTAGGAAGCATGAGATGCAGAGCAGTACCTTATGATAAGGTGTATAAATTGGGTCTTCCCACACCAAAGTCTGAAATAAATCAGGTTATTGCAAAAACCCTACTTTGACAGCCCTCTAGTGGAAATGGAAGCAGTGACCAGCTAGCATGGCTTGTTTTTGCTTTACATTTGAAATCAGAAAACTAAATATTACAGAATATTATTTAGGGGGGAAAGTGGCACCTAATTTTTAGGGTACTCAGACTGCACTCTTAAACACATTTACTGGGGAGTTGTCCCCCTGAAGACAGTAGGAGTTACTTTCAAGTAAACCATTAGGCCACAATCCTAGGTACTCTTACTTGGGAATTTGCTTCAGCAGGACTTACTTCTGCATAATCAGGCATAGAATTGGGATGTCAGTTTAGCAAAGAAGACAGTTTAGCAAAGAACACACAGCAAAACTATGTATTGTTTTAAAATGCACACCACCAATAAAGCTGAAATCATCAGAAATTAAGTTGAACATAAAATCTGTGATAAGTTCCTCTCTTTCCTGAATCACCCAAATGGAAAACAGTACAAAAACCTCACAACAGAGGTTAACTAATCTGACAATTTAATATCACCTCTTCAAGAAAGGGGGAAATAGCCAATACTTTGTTTATTTGCCCTCTATAGGTTTCTACTGGCTAGTAGTCCTAAAACTATGAGGCAGTTTTATTACAATTCTGGCAGGGTAGAGCAAAAATCTGACCCATCCTATTATCTCTAGCTGATCGCAATAGCTGGATATTTAAATTACCCTATAGCAAATACCACCTATCCACTCTCAAGGGTCAAACGACACATGATATTTTGTTTTTTAAGTTTTACTTGAACAGTAGGAGCTTGCAGGGAGTGGAAATCTAAATTGGATTAGAGCAGCAAGTGGTGGCAGATACGGGGTTCAACCTTCTCCCTGCCACTAGTTTCCCCATCTAAATTAGTATGCGGATGGCGCCAGAAACCAGGAGTTGACATGACGTCTATGATACGCAAGCGCAAAAGGAATTTAACTTCTGACAGACAAGGATAGCTTATCCTGGTCTAATCTAAGATAATAAACAGAACACACACACTCTCACACACCCTTATGACTCTAAGAGGGCAATTATGCCATTTTAACCGCCTGTGTAAATATGTAAGAGAGGAAGTACAAATGGCGGATCACAACGTGATCTCAGACAGCATCACATGATGCAACATAGTGAGATGCCAAAGTCTATCTCTGCCCCTGCACTGTAGAATAAAGAGAAAACAGAAAACAGAAAGCAGACAGCAATATACTCAAACTACTCCAAGACCAAATACACCAAATATGCAGCACTGTAGCAGGTGTATCTGTCTGTCAAACTGGAGCAGAATACGTTTTAGACCAGTTTAAAAGAAAACACACACAGAGTATTCCAGAAATGGGCATGGCTTGTGAGAGTAATGCTGGCATGACTACAAGGAAGGTGTCATAATCCCATATGCATAGGATGCCAGATCCCAACATGACCTTTCTAGTTACGGGATGTGAAGTAACAGAGCTGGGGCATCTACTGCCCACAACACAAGAGAGCTGAGTTTGAGGATTTCTGCTTGACAGTATTTTGGTGGGCAAAAATAACATTCACTTCAAGGGAAGTAGGGCAGTCTGTCCCCACTATACTTGTGTTTCCGACCATGTGACTGGATTCCACCTGCACTGAGAAATTTCAGAAGGATTTCAGACTTGCCTAGTTGCTTTCTTGTAACTACAACAACGGCCACATGACAACCCTATTTTGAGATGCTATGTTTCCCTATTAGGAGCTACTAGAAAACCCTTTCCAAGCCCCCAAGCAGGTTCCCCTACCCCACCCTCCCACCATGTATCCTTGGTAGGTGTTTGTGACGTGGGGTGTGCTACTACAAATAGAAAGGCCAATTGTTGGTTTACTCCAGAGGGAAGTGGACAACTCCCTATTGGGTGCTCTTCTACTTATACACAGACTGAATGGCTTCAGTCAGGAAGCAGGAAGAGAGTTTCCTTTTAAAAAACCAAAAAAAACCCCTGAGTTTTGTGCCATGGTTTGTACTTCTATTTCCAACCAAAATTTTTCATCTTAAAGCTTATTTTGAAACTGCAGACATGATCTCATTGATTCATATTAAACTCAGTCCTCTGTCCACCAAAATAGTCCTCTGCCCAGGAAGAGAGAACAATTGAATGAGATAGCACAAGAGATTGCAGTAAGTCACCTTTGCCAGACACGAAGCAGGGAATGAATGACTCAGCAAGGCAAGTCGCCAAATCAACTTGACCCAGAACTTTGTGGCACAAATATAACTTTAAGCCAGCACTGCCGCGTGACAATTACCCCTATGGGGAAGAATCACAGCTCAGTGGCATGGCTGGGAATGCCCCCGTCTCCAACCCTGGAGCGAACACTGCAAGTCACTGTCAGGGAACTGCCATCGGCTCAGGGGCGAGAGGGGGAAAGGCGGATGGATTACAGAGAGCCCCCAAAGATCGTGGGAAGCAGCACTTCCTCAGTGGAGGAAGGAAGCCACGCCTCTAGTGGGGAGGAGATGCAGGGCTTGGAGGATGCAAGGCGGTGCCAGAACACCTTGCCTGAGCAAAGCGGGGAGGAGGGAGGTCCCCCTTTACCCAAGCCGTCCTTGCGCAGTAGGCTTTCAGCGCAGAGAGGGGAGGCGCAGACTGGGGGTCAAGAAACTACTCTGCTGGGGAAGATTTAAGGACCGCCCACTCTCAGATTCTGCCAGTGAATGAGCAAGACATGGAATAGAGGCGCTCTGCATTATAAAGGTTTTTTTAGCACCAATAAGAAAGCTTTTGAAAAGACCAGTGAGGTATCTTGCCTGATTGCTCTCGAGCAACCACCCGATACCCTTAACAGTCACTGAAGAAAATGCTAAGATGGACTGATGGTCCAGTTTGGTATAAGGCAGCTTCCTATGTTCTTAATTCTAAACTTGAATGAAAAGGTGTCATGATCCCAACTCTTTGAAACGCAAACAAATCATTCATATTCAAGCAAACAGCTGCCTAGTATCAGAAAAATGTGCCTAGTGTGTCTTTTTCTCTACCTGGCTATTCTGGGCAGGGGAAGGGGAACATAAGTGCCAATGAGCAAAATATCAGTGATGGTCCTGTACCTGTGTCAACTTCTGTGGATGCCGGAGGAACAAATGTGCCAGCAGGACTGAGAATCTCATCACTTCTCACAGTTCTGGGATTCAGCAGAAAACTTTCTGCACTTATGGCGCATGGTATGTCCAGCAAGCTGCTTTCTCCAGACTGACAGCTTGACGCCGCTTCGCTTCCTTCCATGGCAAGACCACTGAAACAAAGGCAAGAATTGATTTTGCTCTTTAGATTTATTTTGACAATTCACAGCTCACTTTTTCATTTCAGGATGTTGTGTAGTATCCCACTCCACCCATTAGAAAATAGAAAGGGGGAAATACTCCAAAGCAAGCCTGTTTCAATGAAGTGACCTGGACATATGGTACATACCTGGGTGCAAGCCCCACTGAACTCAGCCGGTCTTCCAATTTTGAGTAAATGTAGAATGAACTGAAAAGCAGCACCCCACTTGCAAACTGGGAGATTTATTATGCTGACTATGGGCTTCTTCGCATGGGAACACCACCTTGACATATCTTAGCTTGGAATTGTCTTAAGATACAAAGCTGGTGGTTTTCTCTGTTGGGGGAATACTGTGTACGGTACATTCTGGAAACATGCTATAAAGCACTCCCAGTGGTAAGAGGTCCATAGGCAGCACTGAAGTATTTTGTTTCCTTTGTGGGAGGGAGAAGAGTACACTGGAAATGCATATTGCCTTTCTGATATTCAGAGGCTCAGCCATGCAGCATATAAAGCCATCCACAGGCTCAGAAGCAGTGCTGACATCATAATTAAAGTAGCCAACAAAGGAGGAGCTGACATCATGATGAGCAAGTTGTGCTACACAGGAGAGGCTGAGAGGCAACTCTCCAGTCCTGCATTTTAGAGGATCCTCTAAGCCAGACATGGCCAAACTTGACCCTCCAGGTGTTTTGGGACTACAATTCCCATCATCCCTGACCACTGGTCCTGTTAGCTGGGGATGATGGGAGTTGTAGTCCCAAAACATCTGGAGGGCCAAGTTTGGCCATGCCTGCTCTAAGCAGACTCAACTGAGGAACACCAGAAGGGACTACATAACTTGATAAAATAATTCCAAACAGATGTGCAGGACCAAATCTTTAAAGACACAATCCAGCAGCTTCTATTGGATAACTTTTATCCTTAGGGAGCATCTCTTCCTGTATGAACCTGCCCAGGCCATTAGGTCACCACTGGAGGCCCTTCTCTGAGTGCCTCTTCTGGTAGAAAAATGGAGGGTGACCAGACCGAGAGTCTTTTCAGTAGAGGTCCACCTAATACTTACACAACTATCTTTTTGCATCCAGGTCAAGAATCTACTCTCAGGTATTGTGATTGTCAACTGGTGTTTGGGCTTTAAAGCACTATGCACCATTTGTTAGAATGCATGATTACCCATCAAGTTTATCAGGCACAACCACGATTTGCACAAACTGAGAGCCAAGATCAGAATACACATGGCAGCTACTCAAAATAATTTCTTTACCTAACTCCAAAAAGAAAATAAGGATTAATTATCTGTTCCAAGGGATATTTTAATGGAGTATGAGCGATTGGAGTAACATCTGGAGGACCACAACTTTTCCAGCCCTGTTCTACATAAAGAGCAATCTCAAAGTAGGAAAAGCCTGTACACGGAAGTATTATGTGCAGCCCTAGTGCAGGCGCAAAAATCATGCATGGGAATCATACTGCTGACAGTAGGGAGAATGTATCACAAAAAGTGTGAGAGCACTGCCTCAGTCTGAATGCTGGGACGGATAGATGGGTACAAACCGTATTTTTCGCCCCATAGGACGCACCGGCCCATAGGACGCATCAAGTTTTTTTGGGGGGAAATAAAGGGGGAAAAAATTATTTTCCCCCCAGGTGCTTGTGGTGCCGGCAGCGGGGAGAAGCGCTCTTCTCCCCGCAGCCTGCCTTCAGACCAGGTCCGGGGACAGCAGGAAGACGCGCTGCGCCTCCCAGCTGTCCCCGGAGCTTGCGGGGCAGGCAGCGGGGAGAAGCGCTCTTCTCCCTGCCGCCCGCCCTCAGACCAGGTCCGGGGACAGCGGGGAGACACGCTGCGCCTCCCCGCTGTCCCCGGAGCTTGCGGGGCAGGCAGCGGGGAGAAGCGCTCTTCTCCCTGCCGCCCGCCCTCAGACCAGGTCCGGGGACAGCGGGGAGACACGCTGCGCCTCCCCGCTGTCCCCGGAGCTTGCGGGGCAGGCAGCGGGGAGAAGCGCTCTTCTCCCTGCCGCCCACCCTCAGACCAGGTCCGGGGACAGCGGGGAGACGCGCTGCGGCTCCCCGCTGTCCCTGGAGCTTGCGGGGCAGGCAGCGGGGAGAAGTGCTCTTCTCCCCGCCGCCCGCCTTCAGATCAGGTCCGGGGACAGCGGGGAGATGCGCTGCGCCTCCCCACTGTCCCCCGACCTTGTGGGGCTGGCGCTGGGGCTCTCCCCTCTCACTCTGCAGGCTTCAGCGAAAGCCTGCATTCGCCCTATAGGACGCACACACATTTCCCCTTCATTTTTGGAGGGGAAAAAGTGCGTCCTATAGAGCGAAAAATACGGTATGCTGCCCTAGCAGAGCCCCTTAGAAGTGTGGGAATCAGTGGCCAGAATTTGTGGAATAAACTTACACATCAGAAGTAAATCTTTCATAACTGTATTATGTCACCCCTGTGTTTGAGAATATACAGATATGGGGTGCTACAATGCCAATGACATTCAACCAAGTCGGAGAAGACGACACCAGAGAGCCCTTTTCCAGCACGTTGCTATTGTCAAGCAAGTGAGAACAATTTACACAATTAGCTTAGAGAAAGCATTACGCCTGCGTGTGTTTTTGTATTTTCAACTGTCTGGTATGGTGAAAAGGGGTTCCAATATTCTCTGTTAGACCCACTCCACCCCTACAAACAAAAATGATTTTAAATAAATACACAGAGATCTTTTCTATTGGCTCTAGATTGTGTGTGTGTCTGCTTCTACAGAATGCTGTTGAACTTGCCCTTTGCATCACACTTGCTAGTTAACTCCACAGTATCAGTTTTCTGATCAGAACATGATCGGTTTACTTGACCTAGAGAACGGAGGCAAGGTTAATGCTAATAAGAACAGTTTCTGTGTTAGAGAACAGCGACAGGGGTGAGGCAGGAAAAGCAAGTTATTGTCAAATGAAACTTTGGGTGAATACATGGATGCATGAGGTCCCAAGTTAAGTTACCAGATTCTTCACTCAAAAGGCTTGACAGCAAAGCCTGAGACCCTCTGAAGAGGTGCTGCCATTCAGATCAGACAATACCAGGCTAGATGTAGCAATGGTCACAGTCAGCATAAGGCAGCATGTGCTCATATGATTTCTCAGGTCTGGGAATTATATTAACAGGTGGTCAGTTTTTTGAGAACATAAACTACAGCCATTTCTCAATGAATATTTTGCCCAGTTCTTGTGTTTCATTGAACTAAACTAAATCAGCACAAAAGCATTGTTTAACTGAGCAATGTTTTTGTGCCAATTCAAAAAAAAGCCTACTGTGAACAGCAGTAACCAAATCATCATGGTTTAATCTCATTCACTTGCCTTTTCTACTTCTCTAAAAGGAGAGAGGTAGAAAAGTTAAGTGACATATGGATCAGAAGAAGCAGGGGCAGAAAATGGTCACAAAGCTGATCGGGGATTAGCTGGAAAGCAGCTGATTTCGTGGAAATCTAAGCTGGAGCTAATGTTTTTGAAGAGCTCCTTGTTTCACTCACACCGAAGTGGCGAAGATTGCTCCGACATTTCGACTGTTCTTCCGGGAAACCTGCCAAAGACAAACAAGCTAGCTGCGTGCTCTGACAACACCTGTCATGCAAACAGCCGCCTTCCAAGAAATCCAGTCATGCTCTTTGAAATGAAATAAACAGACGGAGTAAAACTTGACCATCACGGCGCCAGGCACAGTGTGACCTTTCCAAAGCATCTGTGTGCTTCAAGTCCACATATGCCCTAGTGCTTATCAAATCCAGGACAAAGAAGACCATCACCTTCAGGAATAAATCAGTGATATATTGCTTCGTGAAGCGGGTGTTTCCACAGTTCTAATCTGCTGATCAGGCCCTGCGGACTCATAGCATTCCCAAGAGTGGAGGAGCAAGGTCAGCTGTTTGTGCTTCATGCTTAAAGCATGGACATCTTGTCCTCCATAACAGAAATGGCTAACACATCTGATCAACCAGCATTCAACCCTACAAAAAAAACATAACTGCTCTCCGTCTACAAATGCATATATAGTTGAATGGGGCTGGGTCCTCCTCATAGCTGTTGCTGCCCCCCCCCCATCTAAATTAGTGAGAAGTACAACAAAGTAAGGGATGCGGGTGGCGCTGTGGGTTAAACCACAAGAGCCTAGGACTTGCTGATCGAATGGTCGGCGGTTCGAATCCCCGCGGCGGGGTGAGCTTCCGTCGTTCGGTCCCAGCTCCTGCCCACCTAGCAGTTCGAAAGCACCCCTAAGTGCAAGTAGATAAATAGGGACCGCTTTCTAGTGGGAAGGTAAATGACGTTTCCGTGTGCGGCGCTGGTGCTGGCTCGCCAGATGCAGCTTCGTCACGCTGGCCACGTGACCCGGAAGTGTCTTCGGACAGCGCCAGCTCCCGGCCTCTTGAGCGAGATGAGTGCGCAACCCTAGAGTCGGTCACGACTGGCCCTGACGGGCAGGGGTACCTTTACCTTTACCTTTACAACAAAGTAAGGACATGTATGAACTAATTAAAATTTGAAGGCTCTGTCTAGACTCACTCGTGCCAGGATCACGGGGGGGTGGGGGTGGTCCTTAGTGTCACAATGCCATGCTATTCTTGTCAGAAAGGAAAGTTCTCTTTTATGGACACCCTTCAATCATGGACAGCTGAACCTGGAAGACAGCAAACACTTACTGATTGTGTACCCTAAACATCTCAGCTGACAGTAATCAAGACACGCAAACGTTATATGTGCACATGTATAGCCTCTTCTTGGCACCCATTATATGATTTGTCATAGTCTGAAGACCAAGCACAGAAAAGGACTACTAAAACAGGAAATTAATATTTCATTGTCATTAGAAGAGCATAATTATGTTCTGCACGCTTGGCTGGAGCAAGGAAATTAAAGGGGGTGCATTTTTCCAAACCCTTTAAATGCTCTGTGACATGGCAGGTTACACCTGTGGAGATTCCCCCTACCACAAATCTGTTACTTTCTTCACCGCCTCTATTGCATCTGCAGAAAACAGCAGCAGGAGACTTTTTCAGGTGGTCCGCAATTTAGCAGAACCACCTGCTACATCGGGGCCCAGTACGGGCCACATGATCTCCTGCAATGATTTTGCAAAGTTTTTTGCAGATAAAGTCGCTCAGATTCGGGAAGAGGTAGACGCCACCGTGGGAGCAGGGCCGGGGCGGGAGAGTGCTAGAGTCCTGTCTAGTCAAATTGCGTGGGATCAATTCCAATCTGTTACCTCCGAGGATGTGGACAGGCTGCTTGGACGAGTGAAACCAACCACCTGTCTCCTTGATCCTTGCCCATCCTGGCTTATAAAAGCTAGCAGGGAAGGGCTGGGCGATAGGCTTCGTGGGGTGGTGAATGCTTCCCTCCATGAGGGAGCCTTCCCAGACCCGCTGAAAGAGGCGGTTATTAAACCGCTTCTTAAAAAAACATCTTTAGATGCGGCCACGATGGCCAACTATCGCCCAGTCTCAAATCTTCCATTCTTGGGCAAGGTGATTGAGCGAGCGGTTGCTGAACAGCTCCAGGCACGCCTGGAAGAAGCGGACCATTTGGATCCCTTCCAGTCAGGATTCAGGCCTCATCATGGGACTGAAACTGCCTTGGTCACACTGGTTGATGATCTCTGGTGGGCTAGAGGTGAGAACTGTTTCCTAGTTCTGCTGGATCTCTCTGCGGCGTTTGATACCATCGACCATAACATCCTTCTGGACCGTCTTGAGGGGCTGGGAGCTGGGGGCACTGTCATACAGTGGTTCCGCTCCTTCCTCCTGGGCCGTGTTCAGAAAGTGGTGGTGGGGGATGAGTGTTCAGACCCCTGGGCTCTCACTTGTGTGGTGCCTCACGGTTCTGTCCTCTCCCCCATGCTTTTCAACATCTACATGCAGCCGCTGGGAGAGATCATCAGGGGGTTTGGGCTGGGTGTTCATCAGTATGCGGATGATACCCAGCTCTACCTCTCTTTCAAATCAGAACCAGTGAAGGCGGTGACGGTCCTGTGTGAGTGTCTGGAGGCGGTTGGAGGATGGATGGCGGCTAACAGATTGAGGTTGAATCCTGACAAGACAGAAGTACTGTTTTGGGGGGACAGGAGGCGGGCAGGTGTGGAGGATTCCCTGGTCCTGAATGGGGTAACTGTGCCCCTGAAGGACCAGGTGCGCAGCCTGGGAGTCATTTTGGACTCACAGCTGTCCATGGAGGCACAGGTTAAATCCGTGTCCAGGGCAGCTGTGTACCAGCTCCATCAGGAGCTGGTTGAGACCCTATCTGCCTGCGGACTGCCTCACCAGAGTGGTGCATGCTCTGGTTATCTCCCGCTTGGACTACTGCAATGCGCTCTATGTGGGGCTACCTTTGAAGCTGACCCGGAAACTACAACTAATCCAGAACGCAGCAGCCAGACTGGTGACCGGGAGCGGCCGCCGAGACCAGACTGGTGACCGGGAGCGGCCGCCGAGACCTACATTGGCTCCCAGTACGTTTCCGAGCACAATTCAAAGTGTTGGTGCTGACCTTTAAAGCCCTAAACGGCCTCGGTCCAGTATACCTGAAGGAGCGTCTCCACCCCCATCGTTCTACCCGGACGCTGAGGTCCAGCACTAAGGGCCTTCTGGCGGTTCCCTCACTGTGAGAAGCCAAGTTACAGGGAACCAGGCAGAGGGCCTTCTCGGTAGTGGCGCCCGCCCTGTGGAACGCCCTCCCACCAGATGTCAAAGAGAAAAATAACTACCAAACTTTTAGAAGACATCTGAAGGCAGCCCTGTTTAGGGAAGCTAAATAGGTTATTGTATTTTAGTGTTCTGTTGGAAGCCGCCCAGAGTGGCTAGAGAAGCCCAGCCAGATGGGCGGGGTATAAATATATTATTATTATTATTACTGTCAGATGTTCTCCTAGCCCTTAGAAATAAAATTGTACCACTGAAGTTGCTTTGTTTCTAGCTTTCTCACACACACAAACACGTGTGTTTCAGCCCATGTGATCATAGTCCAACCAGGCTGAGAAATTCCAGAGGGATTTCAGACCAGCCCAGTTAATCTCCTGCAGCAAAAACAACATGCAGCTGACTACCCCGTACTGAGGTGTCATTACATTTGACTAGGAGGATCTGCTGGAATCCCGACGGCTTCCCCTTTCCAAGCCCTCCAAGCGCGCTCCCTCCCCCTGACACGTGTCTCCTTGGTAGATGTGCTTGTCTCACAAGAAACGTGGAGTTCCAGGAGCAAAAAGGCGAGTCTCCGCCGGACCCACTTCTACTTAACTTACAACGCAGGCTCAGCACCTCCAGCAAGCCAGTTCCTGGAAGCAGCAGAGGCACGAGAAAACACAAGCAAAAAAAGCAATCGATGTTGGCTGCAGAGCAGCTCATTAGCCTGCAATACCGGATTTCCTGGTCTTTGCTGATGTTTTGTTTTCTCTCTCGTTGGAGTGGCAGCAGCGCATGGTGTTTATACAGATTACAGATGGGGTGGTTTTTTTAAATGTTTTTATTGTTAGTCGCCTCGGGACCTATCATTGGAAACAATGCATAAATTGGGGGACGGGGACGGGCGGACACACACGTGTCCAAAATAGAAGCAAAAGACATAAATGTTTTTCCCCTCAGCCTCAGAGCTCCATGTGGTGGTGATTAAGATTGCAAAATAAAAATGAAACTTGCGCAGATGCTTCCTCGGCTAGGGAGTTAACAGCCCGATATTCTAATCTCTCCTTCCTGCTTCTAAACGAGAGAATAAGGCAACGCTGCCATCTTTGTTGAGGGCGCGACGAAAAGGATGTGGAGCGAGGGACGAGGATGAAATTTGTGGTGTCAGCCGGTATTATTATTATAGGAAAACTTGAAGCATAATTTTGCGGGGGAACTGTTCGGGCATGGAGTGGAATTCGAGAAGGAAATCCTTAGAGTTTATACAGTTAGAAAGCGCTTGGTGGTGGGCTGTTTTTTTTGGGGGGGGGTTTGCAAAAAAATAGAAGCAGAAGCACCGACAACTTGCATTTCGAAGCATGGCATGTACACGGCGAAATTTAGCCTGTTCAGCGGGGCTTTGCACCCCGGAAAAATGTGCATCGGATTGCAGAAGCACGCATTGTCTGCCAGTGCAAACAAGCTTTCCGTTCTTTATTATTATTGTGTGTATATTGTAATTTATTAAGACTGAAATCCAATATTATTATTTTTGTTAAATAATAATAATAATAATAATAATAATAATAATAATAATAATAAATTATTTATATCCCGCCCTCCCCAGCCAAAGCCCGGCTCAGAGCGGCTAACAACAGTAAAATAATACAGCATTCTAAAATCAATTCATTATAAAATGTAGCCCAGCTTTTTCCTCCAAGGAGCTCAAGATGACATACTATAGGAGGGTTATTGTTTTGTTTTATTATGTATTTTGTTTTATTATTTTGTATTTTTATGTTGTGAACTACCCAGTGACCTTCAGAGGAAGGGAGGCATACAAATGTAATAAAAAACAATAAACAAATAAATGCATGGTTCTCCTGCTATGCATTATTCCTCACAACAACCCTGTGAGGTGGGTAGGCTGAGATGCCATGACTAGCCCAAGGTCACCCAGTTGTTTCATGGCCAAGTGGGGATCTCCCAGGTCCAAGTCCAACATTCCGACCACTACACCCCACTGGCTCTACACATGCTAACCTGCGAAAAAGCACCACTGAACTGGATGGAACTTACTTCTGAGTCAATGTGCACCGGATTGTGTTAAGCTCTCAATCCTATGTGTGTCTACACTCAGGAAATCCTATTATAAGCTACCATGAGTGTCTTTAGACAGGCAGGATAGAAATATTTTAAATATATAAAAATATTTTAAATATATAAAAATATTTTAAATATATAAAAATATTTTAAATATATTAAATATATAAAAATATTTAATATATTTAAGTACAGAAACAGAAGGAGGAAACGGTGTGGAACAGAGTCACAGGAAAATGACAATCAAGTTCCAATAATAATAGCTACAGACAAGCTTGGATAAATAGACCTGGTTGCTAGGTTTCAGCAGCATAGCAGATATACAAGACCATTTCAGTAGAACTAAAGTTTTTGGGACCACCTAGGACATTTCAAACCAGCAACAACGGAGGAAAATGAAAAAGTTTATTTTTATTTTATTAAATTTGTACAGTGGTACCTCGGGTTACATACGCTTCAGGTTACAGACTCCGCTTACCCAGAAATAGTACCTCGGGTTAAGAACTTTGCTTCAGGATGAGAAGATAAATCGTGCTCCGGCGGCGTGGCGGCAGAAGGAAGCCCCATTAGCTAAAGTGGTGCTTCAGGTTAAGAACAGTTTCAGGTTAAGAACGGACCTCTGGAACAAATTAAGTACTTAACCCGAGGTACCACTGTATACTGCCCTCCATCCCAAGATCACTGGGTGGTTCACAACATAAAAATACAGTATGAGAACACAAAATACATAATAAAAACAAAAACAAACCAATAACCCCACTCCCACTATACATTTAAAAGGACATAGAATGTTAATCAGCCAAAGGCCTGGTTAAAGAGAAACATTTTCACCTGGTGCCTAAATGAAGCCTTTCTTAAGATCTGGTTGTCTACTGTGAGATCTGGATGCTGAACAAGGTGGACCATTGGCCCAATCTGGCAGGCTTGTTTTATGTTCCTAACTGTGGTTACTGGGGATAAGGCAACTTAAAACCATCGTTTACGGAGCTGTCTTATTTTCACTGGCTGTAGTTTAGCCACAGCTTGTTTGTGTTTGGACAATGCACTAAAAGGATTAAAATTGGAGCGAATTTTTTTGATCTTTTCCTCATGCCATGCCAAAGGAGGCGGGTGGAGCATGCAGGCTCAGGAGGCTAGTAACATTAAACCACAGCTTAGCATTACATTCAAATGCAGCCACTGATATGGCGGAACTGGTTTGAACACACATTCTCTGAAATGTTGTGAATGCGTATCTAAGCTACCTCGACCATACTTTGGAATGTTATTCTGTCTTCTAAAGATTCCTAGTATAGTGAATTCTGCACCAGATACAAGGCAATTCCAAGTTCACACAGTGACTGTGCTCATTGCTTGTGAAACATTTTAAACAGAACGCTTAAGCACTTACCTAAATTGAGCAATCAGCCTGTCAAAAGATTACAGCTTCACAGTATGTTGACTTTCGGCCTGTCATTTTTAACATCTTTTTTTTTTTACGATGTGCAGTTTTTTTTAATTAAAAAATGCCTACTCTAATCTGAACTCAATATTTATCCTTGAGCTGATTAGTCACGTATTGTCAATAACTTGCTGATAAAAACCAGTCAAACCAGTGTAAGTCCCAAAGATTCAAGCTAGAGTTATCCAGGCAAAAAAAGGATATTACATGCAACAAATACTATGGGTGTCCAAAGTTTTCTTGTTTTTTAAATTGGTACTTTAAAGCGGAATGTGTCTAAGCACATGCAGAGTTTAGGACCAGCAGCATTTGTTTGCTTCCAGCTGTGTTTGTTTCATAGGGAGCAGCACAAGTGATGCAGCTCCTGATATAGTGTTGAGCTCAGTGGAGAAAGTATAATCAAAAAATAGAGTGAAGGGAGCCTTTATGTCTGCAATAGCTATTGTGGTGCTGTCCAGATGTTTTGGATCACAAATCCCATTATATCTGATCATTGGCCACACTGGCTGGAGCTGATGGGAGACCACATCGTCTACCCTTACTTCATGCAATCAGTGGTCAAAACTGAATAGTGTGAAGGTTGCCCCTTGATCTTTTATGATTAAACATTTCCGCAAGTGTAAGTATGTGTTATTCATACCTATTAGATAGCTGATTAGGAAAATCATTACTATTTTACAGATCCAGCAAATGGCCACTGCACTGCAGTGCCATAAAGTGAATTTGTATTGCAGTGTTATAATCATAAAGTGTCTTTAAAAGATTCTTGTTGTGGTTCTTCTGACCTTTCTCTTCGCTTATGCATTAAGCAAACAGCAGAAAAGAACTGGCATCTCTCACCAAGAATTAAAACTGGGTGGAACAGTCAATCGATGAATCAGAAACTTGGCTTGTCCTCTTGGGTCAACAGTCAGCAATATTATCAGTTTGTCTCAGAGTCTATTTCAGCAGGCAGCCTTTAAGAAAACCCAACACCTTAAATGTTGACAGTAATTTGCTGAAGTGGTTCCTGTTTCAAATATGCATTGTGAAATTGGGCTGAGGAAGGAACTGTGAAAGCCACCTGCTTTAAATAGAGCAGATTTCCTGGTTGCAAAATGCATATACTGCACCAGTTGTTAATGTCACAGGATATGGGAAGCCTGTTTTCATTCTAAGTATCTGGATAAACAAGCGGCAGACACACAAAATTGTAAAAGTGGGGAGGAGGGAGGGCAGGACAAAGAGGAGGAATGCTGTAGCAGGGGAATGGTAGCAGGTCTATACTGGGAGTGGGAGCTGAAGGATGTGCCTTAGAGGCAGTGGGTAAGGCACCTATTCCTCCTCACCTCCACTTTCTAACCTACTATATCTGTATGCTTGCTACCCACTTAAATAGCAGATGGGATACTAATGGAGTGGTTTAAGGAATGTAGTTAGGGGACTTGTTTATTTATTTATTTGTTTATTATTTCATAACATTTATATACAGATTGATTGTTTAAAAACCCCCACCTCAAAATGGTTTTATTCTCAGTGCAAACAAATTGCGCTATGTCCTTGTTTAAAAGATTTTGGGGCATGAATTTTACAATCCTGCACCTTGTTAATCCAAATTCTTCCCCAAAAAGAATTCTTCAATCAAATAATGTAAATTAAGGGAACTTGAGCAACTTTTCTCATTTTACATATTTATTCTTCTATTTTTACATGATCTATTTTGGCTTCGCTCAGCATTGGAAGGGCAATGGTTCTTCATAGGAACCTTCATAGGAAAAAGATTCCCAAGCCCCATGGACACACAAAAAAGTTGGCCGCAAAATAACAAAAATGTACGGAAATCTCCCATCCCAGGATACCAGCAATGTTTAGTGAAGTGTTCAACGTTCTTTGTTTACTTTTCAAAAATGGTTTGCACTTCGGCCTTGTTCAAACAGGGAGTTAAACCATAAGTTAGCTTTATTATCGTTGATGCAACCTGGCCAAGCATCCTCTTCTGGTCACAAGGAGGAGCCCAGAGGACACAGTAAGGTAGCAACCACAGAGAGCTCTGAGCTAGCAACTTGCACCAAGGAGGGTTTTTGAGCTTCCATCTGTTGTCCACCTCTCCTGTATACTACCATTTTGGTTGGACAATTGCAGACGCTTAAAGGGCCAATAGTCTGGCTTGAAAGTGGGCTCTGCTCCTTTGCTCAATGGCGTACCACCTGCACCACTGGACTGGTGAGGTAGTGTAAGAAGCAGTTAGTTCTTACTGAGATGCTTCCCACCTTCTGGTTCCATGGACCCTGCTGCTGTTGGACCTGTTCAGAATGCTGTTGGTGTGCCATGCCAGAGGACTCCATCCCAGCTGTCATGCAAGGGGCATGACTCTTTCATTTTGGTATAGCCTTGCACTAAAAGGCAAAAGAATTTCTTAACACCAACACTGAACATTCCTCAGCATGCAAGCGTTCTCCAAATTGGCCCTCAGGTTGAGGCTCCTCTGAGCTCAGACCCAAATAAAGTCTTAGTTGTTTGGTTTGTTGTCTTTTGACGCAGCTTCCATCATTTGCAAGTTTAGGCTATCAACCACGTTTGTAAGAACAGGCATAAATTTTGCATAAATTTCAGCAAAGCTGTTGCAACATTACTCAGACATTTTAAAAAAAACCTTCTGTTGTGTAAATCATATGATATAAGTGAAGACTTAGCCTATGATAGAGCTAGCAGAACTCTACAGTGTAGGCAGTGTTTCAATACAGAAGTCAGGAGAGTAACTCTGAAGTTTCTGGCTGTGGGTAAATCTTGGGCTGGAACATTGTTTAGCAGGGTTTGTTGTGGAGGGTTGTTGCTGGGGTTTTTTGTATCTTTGATTGTTACGATTTATGTGGAAATTGTTCAGTTTGGTTGTGAACTTTTTGATGTTTTGTTTATTGATTATGACTACTTTTCTTATGTTTGTAGTTACATAATTTTTATACATTGCAAGCTGACTTCAGCAGGGTTTTAACTTTGGAGAGGCAGCATGTAAATAAAATGACTGATTGACCTTGGGACTGATTTGCACATGGGAAGTAACAAGGGTCCTTTCCCTCACTGAAAAGCTTTCGCTTTAAGTGATTCCTTGACCATTTCAGATGGCTTGGCCCATCTAGCCCAGCATCCTTTTCTCACAGTGGCCAACCAGATGCCTGCATGAGGCTCAGTTGTGCAATGATCCTTGGCAGAATAATGCACACTTATCAAAAACCTCAGTTTAGTTAGATGAAATGGGAAAGATGCATAACAGAGCTCCAACAGTGCACTTATTAGCATCTTCAAATTAAAATGACTGCTAAGATGAATTCACTGAACACCTGCAGCTACACAAAGGGAAATGATTTCCCCCCAAGAAATGCCAGATGTGAAAACTGAACTTACCAGCACTGGTATACAACTGAGCTTTCTCTCTCCACTATGGGATCTTTATACTTGCTTGAAAGAATACTGTGGTATGGAGTTTGATGTAAAGAGTCCAAGGCTTATTCCTTTAAAAGGGTTGGAGTAAATGCTGAGAGCTCTCCAACATTCAGGGCTGTGTGTTGCTCTGAACATCTCTCCAATGCTGTGCAAAGAATCTGGCACATAATTTGGATGCCCTGAGCTTTGCCTTGCCTTTCATTTCTAATATTTCTAGTCTGTGTGGCAGTGAAAAAAGTATGAAAGTGTTGTGCTGGCGCTCTGAGCACCAGCACAATATCCTCTGTTGCCAGGGATAATATATAGAAGCATGATGGGCAGCAAATATATAAAATCATCATCATCATCATCTGCAGTTATTTGGCTGACATTGAGGAAAATGGGTGTTCAAACCCACTCTCACACACTATTTTTCTCCTACACAACCATTTAGGGCCCCTCTTGTGCACACCCAGGACACTGTCATTTTTGGAAAGATGGACAGACAGAATGATAATAGGCTGGTCCTGAAAATCTTCAACCATCTGCATCAAAGTAATCCCATTGGCCTCAGAAGAGATTGCTTTGGAGTATGCGATTTATTCACTATTGTTTAAAAATCAATACTCCTAAACCTACAGTCCAATCCTAGAGAAGACAGTATAATTGCTTAAAGGAGCCGTGTTCATGGCAACAGACCTACTCACATCTACTCAGAAGTGAGTCCTGTTGAATTCAGTGTGACTTACTCCCAGTGAGGTGAGGATTGCAGCCTTAATGAGAAAGACTGTTCATTTGATGGCTACACTGTATTCTGTGCATATCACTTCCACCTTTTGACCCACATCTAACGAGAACCGAAGTTGTGTTCCATAGTAGAACAAGCAGATGAAAGTGCTGAATCAGAACAGGCAATGTTCCCATCTGTCAGCCACACCTCCACAGCCGGCTATAACCATTGGATCTGGGGAAACAAATGGTGTGGTTTACACACAAGTCTTATCAAGCTGATCAGTAGTCTCAGGGTTATTTGAGGCTCTTCCAAAATCCTCCTGGTGATCTGTTTACTGTAGTCTCTTGGAGCCTCCTACCCTAGCGTTATGCTAGAAGCCATTAGTCATACTGATACAGGACCCACATGTAATTAAGAAGGCCTGTAGGCACTATCAAAAGACTGGATTTGTGCCAGGTCTTCTTCGTTTTTGAAGTGTCAAGATGACACAGATATCCACTTATAAAAACTAGTAAACTGATTAAAGGAGACCTGTTGGGCATCTGTCTGACGAAGGAGACAAGAGGAATGATAGTCTCTGGTTGGGGAAATCTCTGCATGGGCTTGGATTCCAGCTACTGCAGACAGAGCTCCATTAAAAAGGCAGTGCTTTCCTGTCTCCTGTTTAATTTCTGGTGGTCAAAGTACAAAGAAATCAAATGATGTAGGAACCAACTTTCAGCAGAACAGCATACGGACTGAAGTGTGTAATAGGAGCATAGGAAGTTGGCTTAATCCATGGCAGACCATGGGTCCTTCTAGCTCTGTACTGTCTACACTAACTAGCAGCATCTCTCCAGGACTTCAGACATGATTCTCTCCCAGTCCTACCTGAAGATGCCAAGGATTGAAGCCAGGGCCTTCTGCAATCAAAACAGATGCTTTTCCCCATATAAAGGGTTTGTTAAACATGAAACAACTGCCCCTTTGAATTTGGTTACCATATTCTTGCTTTGCTTAGGTCTTTATAATCACCTGTCTTCACTGCAAGTTTTTTCTTGTGCGTTTTTGTATTCTGTGGTTGCAATTTGTCCACTTCCTCCATCTCTTGTTTGGTGGACACAAGAAAAAAAATCAATAGAGCTAAGGTAAACAGTATCCTTGCTTTGCTTTTTACGTCAGCTCTGCACAACCTTTGGTGTTAACTGTTGGGGGGGGGCGTGTCCACTGGGCAGAGATGGTGGGACAGGACAAATTATTACAACCACAGAATAAGACAAAAACAGCAATTAAGACAGAAGATTGTATGGTATAAAGCAAAGCAGGACTATTGAGACTTTCTACTGCTCACTCGCTCTCACCTAAAGAAGAAAACAGTGCAATTTTTGCTATAACTCCCCAATCGCACAGACACACCATCTAGTGTGTGCAAACCAAAACTGAGCACCAGATGAAACAAAGGACAGATTTGTATAGCTGATATGGACACCATCAAAATAAAAGGGAAATGTTAATCAGCAACTGCAGACTTCATCTTTGTTGTTTTTCCTCTACTACATTTCATGCAAAGGTCACATAATAAGTTGTTTGGGCAGCAAGCACTCCCTGGATTTGTTATGCAATAGTCTCTCAGCAAAAAGAAGAAAAACAACCCGTTTGCCTTGTAAGGTTTCAGTGATCCAGTCCAAATGACTGCAGAGACAGCTGGATTGTATTCTAAATTCTCCCTTGCAAACTATACATCAAAGTATTTGGGCCAGAACAGCTATCAGTGCTCATCTTCCCTGTAGTTCTAAAGGGCTGTGTCCATGGGGCAACTCCTGGATACAGCTCTGGATACTGTTGCCTCTGTAACTAGGAGTAACTTTCATCAATTTAGGCTGGTGCAACAGCTGCAGTTTCTCTTGGCCACATCTAGATGGGACTTCGGAACCTGGAGGTAGTATATATAGCCATCATGACCAGTAACCATTGATAGCTGTGTTCTCCATGAATTTAATCTCTTTTAAAGTCATCCAAGCAAAGTCATGCACTAAGTAAGGGCACAACCAGTGTTCAGTATGTCATCGTGACCCTTATGCAACCACTCACACACCATTTCCATCTCTCAGGGGAGAATTTATGACATGATAATGCTGTTGGTACATTTTCCCAACAACAAAATATTTTGCTTTGAGTTTTAGGGGAAACAGTATTTCCCCCGATAAAGACCTGATGATGATGAGAGTTCTGGATTTCTTGAATCAGCTTCCTAATTTCTGAGCATATTTATTTTTTAAAATGAAAAACCTTCAAAGGCCTGGATTTCCCCCAGCAACAAAATATTGTGCTGGCAGACTGTGGTATCTATCCCATGGTCTGGATCACTGAAAAACATGAGTTGCAATTGTCCTCCTGTTCCTATCAATCCACTTCAAAACATGATAATCTCGGGGAGGATGTTTAATAGGGAACCAGTTCATAACTAAAATAAATAAATAAATAAATCTGTGCCATTTGCTTGCCGGTCTCATTTTATGAGCTGCTGTAATAGTCCATGACATAGACCTGACAAACCACAACACCGCAGGAAGTTGGTATACTACGCAGCTATTTTGCAAGGCTACTTGTTACCCTAGCAATACTACACTGTAAACAAATATCTCAGGAATTTAGAGTGAAGCAATCAGAGCTAAAACAAGTAGGACTTTCCAGTATGTGACCATACTAGAAAGCTGCAGACCTTTTTGAATACTTGAATACTTCCAGAATTTTTCTGTTATTCACCCATATTGATTTTGCTTTGGATTCTTGGTTACGCATAACATTTAAAACTTATTTGTTTTCACTGCTTAACAACCAGAGCTACAGAAATCCATACAAATGTGGGATGAATGGCCCAACATCTGAAACGCTTGCCACTATTGATCTGATTGTCATTTTCTAACTCCATTTTTCTTCTTTTCAAGAAAGAATATGTCAATACAGGAAGGCTTTATAAACCACTGCTACCCTTTTTGGTCAAAAACTAAACAAGCCCAATTAGAAAATCCTACACTAGATATTAGGGACGCGGGTGGCGCTGTGGGTTAAACCACAGAGCCTAGGACTTGCCGATCAGAAGGTCGGCGGTTTGAATCCCCACGACGGGGTGAGCTCCCGTTGCTCGGTCCCTGCTCCTGCCAACCTAGCAGTTCAAAAGCATATCAAAGTGCAAGTAGATGAATAGGTACCGCTCCGGCGGGAAGGTAAACGGCGTTTCCGTGCACTGCTCTGGTTTGCCAGAAGCGGCTTAGTCATGCTGACCACATGACCCGGAAGCTGTACGTCGGCTACATCGGCCAATAAAGCGAGAAGAGCACCGCAACCCCAGAGTCGGTCACCACTGGACCTAATGGTCAGGGGTCCCTTTACCTTTACACTAGATATTAAAAGCCTTTCCCCCAACCTCTTGCACAGAAACCCATAACTTAATTTATTAGTCAATAACTATGCAAAGGCCAAAGCATGTGACTGTTCTGTTCATGGAAGACAATTTTTTATGTTCATGAATGGCTTGGTGCAAGAGGTAGTTCAATGTGAGCAAAGCTTGACTGGGTTGGAACTGCCAAAATGCATGTATAAATTTATTTAAAATGGATCCCTTCTGGCATCCTTATGTGGGATTCAATTCTGTTTTGTCAAAAGCAGCTTGTTGAAGCACTTTGCAATACAGAGAAAGGCAGCATATTATTCTTGTTTTTCAAGGACTGATAATTGGGTGAGGCCAACATCCATCATTTCAGATTTAAAATCCCTTTTAAAGTGAGATGCATTTTAATTAATTTTCCACAGCACTCGTTATTATATCCTGTGTCTCATTTTATGTTTAATTAACATCACTGCTAGGGTGACCTGTCAAACCTGCAGATCGGATTCCAGGGCCTCATATAAGCTTCTAAAACAGATTGGGTAGGAGGAGAAGATCAACTGACGAACAAGCAGGGCTAGGGAAGAAATTCATTTGGTTCGCATTTTAATGCAAACCGAATTCATACTTTCTGAAGCAGTGTACAAACACAGCTATCCTTCAAAATCACACTTCTCCAACTTTTCCTTTTTTAAAAATCACAAATTCATGTGAACTGAACTTAAGAATGGGAAACTGAAGAACTGAGAGAAACCAAAATTGACAGATTTGTCCATTCCTAGTAGTGCTCTGACTCCATATTTTGTCAAAGTGGAAGCAGAAAACCAGAGTTTTTCATTCATTCAATAGCACATTGAAATAAACATTTGCATGCAATTTGTAAACGGCATACAGCATACCAATGCCAACAGTATGAGTTATATTCTGTATTGAGATGCTTAGGGTGTGATGCATAAGTAGTTTAATCATTTTGGTTTACGGTAAGAATGTTGATACTGGTTTGGATCTCTAGTCCAACTAATGCATTGCCTCTTAAAACAGGTAGCACCAGATGCTTATGAGGAAAGATTGAGGAAACCTCAAAGCATTTATAATTTGATCAGGAAGTTAGGACAGATATCCATGATAGTTATAGCAGGAGGATCCAGCTCTTTGGTTCCTACGTCATTCAAGACTTGGTTCTGTTTCGGAATCTTCACTTAGTAGTGCAAAGACTCCCTAGTCCTGTAGTTTATGACAAAACACAAATTATATACAGAAACTATTTATTTTTAAAAAGATAGATTTATACTCATTGATTAAGGGATTGTCTAATGATATCTCAAGGGACCCTTGGTTCTATACAAGACACCATAGGTATGAATAAACTTACATATTATAACCAAATGAGAGAAAATAGAAGGTATGAAAATACATTTATTGAAAAATGGGTGATTTTTATTGCCTTTTGGAATGAAAAATATATTAGGCCATTTTCATGATTTTTCGTTAGTTGAAAGCAATAGCTTTTTAGTTTATTACTTGTTTGAATGGTTCTCTTTGCTGGCAGATGATATAAACTTCTTTCTGTACTTAGGATATATTTTGCTTATGCATATTTTCTTAATTATTAAATCTTGTTATTCAATTAAATATATTTTAAAAGAAAGATTGCTTATTTTGATGCATCCTCAATAGATTTTCTCCATCTGCCTTCTTTCTCAATTTGAAACTACTTTTTTATTTTAATACAAGTAGGTATAATCAGCAATGAACTGAGATAATTCTTGACAGATTTTTGCATTGCAGGGGATTGGACTAAATGACCCTCAGGATCCCTTCCAACTCTACAATTATAAGATTCTAGGGCCATGGGTTTAATTGCAGGACAGGAAAGCTCTCTATTGGCTCTAGATCAACAGCACAGAACATGGTCTTGGCAAGTATATTGCTGGGGAAGGGGCAAATACAGTGGTACCTTGGGTTACATACGCTTCAGGTTACATACACTTCAGGTTACAGACTCCGCTAACCCAGAAATAGTGCTTCAGGTTAAGAACTTTGCTTCAGGATGAGAACATAAATTGTGGTCCGGCGGCGCGGCAGCAGCAGGAGGCCCCATTAGCTTAAGTGGTGCTTCAGGTTTAGAACAGTTTCAGGTTAAGTACGGACCTCCGGAACGAATTAAGTACTTAACCCGAGGTACCACTGTAATTCGTTCCGGAGGTCCGTTCTTAACCTGAAACTGCTCTTAACCTGAAGCACCACTTTAGCTAATGGGGCCTCCCACTGCTGCCGCGCCGCCGGAGCATGATCTCTGTTCTTAACCTGAAGGAAAGTTCCTAACCCGAGGTAATATTTCTGGGTTAGCAGAGTCTGTAATCTGAAGCGTATGTAACCCAAGGTACCACTGTATATGTATTATAGTGTGCATGGGCGAGGTGCCATGTCATGCTTTGGACATGATCTATTGAACACTTCCCTTACAGGGTTGGCTGCAACCAATTTACTGGATGATAATAACCACAGATATAGGGTATTGGCCGATACGGAATATATCAAGCACTGTGCAATCAGAGGTATGGGGGAGAATAACATCTACCAGAGATGGGAGAAGAGTTTATTGAGCCATAGCTCAGTGATAGAGCATCTGTCTTGCAAAGGGGAAAGTCCCAGGTTCAATCCCCAACATCTCCAGATTGGGAGAGACCCCTGCCTGAAATCCTGGAGAGCCGGAGCCAGGAGGTGTGGACAATACAAGCTAGGTAGCATGGGGGGCCCGTGGCCCTGGGCACAATTTTGTGAGGGGGCGCCCCCACAGGAGACTCCTTCATCGGATCCTGGCTCTGAGCGAGGAGCTGAGCCTTGGCTGGGTGCTTGTGCCTGGTCGCAGCTCCGCTAGTATGACCCAGGAGAGGAGAGTATGTGAGTGGGCAGCAACGATGCCACCCACCTTCCTCAGCCGTGGAACGCCTTGCACCCAGCCACAGCAGCTCTGCTGCCTGATCAGGCTTGATCGGGCAGCAGAGAGCAGGAAGAGAGTGGGTGGCAGCTTCTCCACCCCTCTCATCCCCTGTGACGTCCAGGAGGGAGCCTTCTCCCCCCCCCCCTTTGGGGGTGCACTCTGTGCACCCGCCCCGGGCAGCGTGGGCATATGCTCCGCCGCTTGGTGACCAAAGAATAGAATATCATTTATTACGGCCATAGGCCCATACAGGTAAAAACAACACATAAATAACAGCTTGTGCCGTAAGGAGAAAAAAAAAGCAATCGCTAAAACACCACTATAACAATAAAATACTATAAAATGGAAAGGCATACTACGCCTTAATTAGCTTGTAGAGCTCCTTGGCGTCGCTTTTGGGAAAGGACAGCAACTAGGAACCTAGCCACCTTCAGGGTCGTGTGGGTATCCTTGTCCTGCAAGATTTGGGCAAGGTGGAATTTTGGTGGGGTACCCTCTAGTTTCTGTATGATTGGTCCCAACAAATTTGCCCGTGGCACATTAAACAAGGGGCAAGTGAACATAATGTGCTGGAGCGACTCCGGCGTCACCTTATCACATTCGCACACGGCGGGGGCTTGGCCCTTTGAGAACCTATGTCTCAGGACATTGGAGGGAAAAACGTTAAACCTCGCTTTGGTGAAGGCCAATCTATGTGCAACAGTCGAAAGGGAGGAGAGGTATGATGGAACGCAGTAAGTTAAAGTGATACCAATGTTCTGGGGCGAACAAACACCTCCCCCCAGCGTATAATTTCGCTGTAAATCTATGTCATCCAGTCTTTGGCGGATCAGTCTCTGAGCAGTGATTTGGTCTAGTTTTAGGGAATCTGAGGGAGAGATTCCATAACTCAGGAGTTTGGCATGAATTCTACTAGTCCAAAGGCTAGAGAATTCATCTCGCCATAAGCATTGGACAAGGTAATGGTTTGGTAATCTATGCCACAATGATAACCAGTAATTGAAGACTTGCTTCCACAGGCAAGTTTCTAAGGATGCGACCTTCAATTCTAGTCGCATGGCTGCGTTGCTTACGCACAGGGGGAGCATTAGGAGCCGACGTAGGAATTGGCTTTGCAGAGTCTCAAGGGGAGCAAGATCTGTCATCACGGCCCAGAGCGGGGCAGCATAAGCAAGCACGGCAACCACTTTTGCCTTGAACACCTTTAGGGCCGAGGGAACATGCAAAGCTCCGTCCGAAAAGAAGAATCGGAGGAGCGCATATGACAAGGTTTTGGCCTTATTAAGTAGGTGTTGAATGTGAGCTTTCCACCCCAAATTGTATTGAAAAATAACTCCTAGGTATTACTTGGTGACCAAATGATCTGACAAGGGCTGGCCTGTCCATGAGGATGACCAAGACGGTTGCCTCAGGGGGCAGAATCTAAGGGGCACCTCTTTCCACTGGAGAAGCAAGGAGCAGCAGTTGTGGCTTCTAGCAAGGTCTTGTAAGAGCCCTGGAACCTGCTTCCCCGCTTTGCCTAAGGCAGCAAAATGGGACACCCCTGGATCCGACTCAGTGCGTATAAGGCAGCTTCCTGCATTCCCATAAGCATTCATTTGAATTTGTTGTGGGGATGTCAGACGTCGCCACTTCAAAGCAAGTGCCACCCCACGCTATTTTCTGGTGTCATTGCTTTGCTTCATTTCTTGATTTGGGGGGGCAGCTGCCCCCCTCTTTGCTATGCCCGTTTTGGGAGAGAATCCTGTCTGAAATCCTGAAAAGGCAATATACAAATTCAATTAACAGTAACATTCAATGTTTAATGTTTTATTATATTTTAAATAGGTTTGGAAGCCGCACAGAGTGGCTGGGGCCACCCAGTCAGATGGGCAAGGTATAAATAATAAAATTATTGTTATGATTATGGAA
Organism: Podarcis filfolensis; assembly: GCF_964270895.1. NCBI lineage: Eukaryota > Metazoa > Chordata > Lepidosauria > Squamata > Lacertidae > Podarcis > Podarcis filfolensis. The sequence continues at coordinate 10,796,321 of NC_139606.1, read as the reverse complement.
TAGGACATCCCTGTTTTCATTGCAGAAATGTTGTTTGTTTGTGTAATATTATCTGTAAGCCCCTTTCAGTCACAACCTTCTGACAGGGACTGAAAGGGGCTTACAGATAATTTTATATATATATATATATATATATATATATATATATATATATTACATACACACACTCCTGAGCTTCCCATACATGAGCAGGCAAGTGTGTGTGTGTGCGCGCGCGCGCTATATACATATATCTGTAAGCCTGGATGATATTATTATTATTATTATTATTATTATTATTATTATTATATTGATATTATTATTATCATCATTATCATCAGTGCTTTTTCTGGGGGGACGCACACCCCTAACCATTTTGTGATTCTTTGTACTTCTGTCCATTTACTGTATTTATTTTTCCCCATTTGAACTATAAAACGGTGATATTCTTGAGTCAAACCGAGAGTACCCCTAAACATTTTTTTTTCTGGGCATGGTCGGCCAATTGGTGTCAAAGAAGGACAGAACATTTTTTATGTATGCTGCATTTTTTAAGGGGGAAAAGAGCACGGGTTGTTATTATTATTACATACCCTCCCAATATATTACTGTATATATTAGTAGCCATAATATTCCTCGCTCTTCTCACGGGGGGGGGGGGCAGGGGCGGGAAATAAGCGGGTTAGTCGGCGCGAAACCCGACCGCGTCTGAGGAGACCATGAACGTGCGACGAATCTCACCCGAAACCGGCGGCGGCGGCAAACCGGCTTGGCCTTTCCTTCCTTCCTTCCCTTCCTCCGCCGGTCACTCCGCCTCCGCCCGCCCGGCCTGCCCGCCTCTCTCCCCTCAGCTTTTGCCAAGGCCGCGCTTTCTAGGAAAAACCGCCGCTTGCCCCCTCGCGGGCGGCTGAGGCGGCTTCTGTCTCTCTCTTCCCCCTCCCCCAACCCCTTCTCTCCCACTCCCTGATTGGCCGCGGCCGTCACGTGCTCCCGGGCGCCGGCTCCGCTCCCCTCCCCCCTCCGCCCGTGGCGGCTGCGCCGGTGGCGGCTCCGGCCGGGGCGGCTGTAACCGGTTTGAGGCAGGGAGGGGAAGAGGCTCGACAGTCGTCAGCGCCGCCGGCTTTATCCTCGCCGAACCCGGAGAGGAAGTCTCGCCGTCGCCTCTTCTCCGTGGGCAGGTCAGTCACAGAAGATGGGGTCGCGCGTGGCTGTGGGGGCTGCTTGTGGGGAGGCGCCTACGCCTTTTTTGCGCGTTTTGCTGTGAGGAAACCTGTCTTCTTCCTCCTCCCACAGCCGCCCCCCCCCTTTCCTGCCCCGTGTTGGTTTAATCCACTCCCCCCCCCAACAAAAACGCCGAGCTAACGGTAGGATTCGAACTCCGCACTCGGCCGTCATGGTGTGCGTGGGGGGCGGGACATGGGCCGCTGGGACTGTGTGTGTGTGTGTGTGTGTGTGTGTGTGTGTGTGTGTGTGTGTAGAAACCTCACCCTTTAACAGCAACCCCGTTTGGGAGGACTGGTCCTGCGTGGGAAAAGCGATCCTGTGCCTGGAGGGTTTTTCTACGATCCTCTGCGGAGATCCCCGCGTCGCAGTGGGGTTAGATACCAGATGGCCCCACGGAGGCACCTTTCCTGTTGTGAACCGCCCTGGGATCTTTGGATGAAGGGGGGTGTGCAAATTTAATAAGTAGTAGTAATAGTAAAATCTTCCATCTAACTGCGATTCTGTGATCTAATAGTAGTAATAGTAATCATCATCATCATCATCATCATCACATCTTCCAAGAGTGATTCTGTGATCTCCTTCTTTGACAGCTGGAACTGCCCCTGCTAATAGGGAAAATAGGCAACTTCCTCCTGCTGAGCCTGAAACAACCATCTTAACTCAGGGCTTATCCATAATTCCCAGCTTTGCCATGGAGAGGATGGAAACTGAGCGCGGAACTTTCTGTATGTGCTGCTGTTGCTGAGATATTTGCCCCCAACACAAGCTCGGCAAAATGGTTGTTTTTATAATGTTACATTTTTCTCTTCCTTCCTTGATTCGTCAAGGAGGTCAAGGTGCTGACTCCCTCACCTTTCATCTTTACAACGGCCTTGGGAGTTGAGTCAGGTTGAGAGATGGTGGCCGGGTGCAAGGTGACTTGCGCAGTGAGCATTGTGGTGGATTTGAACCCGTTTCCTCCATGCCAGCCACTGTTCATCTTCATTGGGCCCAAGGAGCTTCCATAATTCCAGTTATGCAAGATGGGACATGGCTTAAGTTGTTTACTGAATGTGCCCATCTTCCCTTTTCTCTCTGTAGGATGACCAAGATGCAAAGGAAGACAGCAGTACCTCTGCAGTTGTAACAGCTTTGTAGATGAGGGAACTTCAGCAGGTGCAACTTCCTGTGCAGAGAGAGGAAATGTGCACCTGTTGAAAGCATAATCTCTACTACATGACAATCGGAGGTGCAAAGTTCTTTCCTTCTTACTATCTGGCAATTCTTACTTTAAAAAAAGAGGATAAACAGGAAAATGATGCCATTGGTGTGACTAACCAAAGAGAGCCAGTGTTGTGTAGTAGACTAGACTTCAGCAGAAGCAGGAGAGTGCAGTTCTACTTGTTAAAAGTTCAACAAGAGAAGCATATTCTGTATTGGGCAGGGAAAAGTGAACCCCTCTTACAGTTTTGCTTTATTTAATTATAAAAGTATTTCTGTTCCGCCATATCAGAAAATATCAGAACATAAAATAGAGACAAAGAACAACATGGCCCTTCTTTCCCACTTATAATCCCTGCAGATTTATAAAGATCTTATTTCTCTCTGTGGTTTGCAGAGGTGGGAGAGGAATCTAACCTGTGTTTGAGCTGTACTTCTTCAGACTGCAGGTGGGAATTCACATGACTGAATACTTTTCCGTGTCTAAATAATTTACTGCATATATATTTATATTACAGGCTTCAGGTTACAGACTCCGCTAACCCAGAAATAGCACCTCGGGTTAAGAACTTTGCTTTAGGATGAGAACAGAAATCGTGCTCCGGCAGCGCGGCAGCAGCAGGAGGCCCCATTAGCTAAAGTGGTGCTTCAGGTTAAGAACAGTTTCAGGTTAAGAACAGACCTCCGGAATGAATTAAGTACTTAACCCGAGGTACCACTGTATTTATATTTATTCTGGCCTGTGAGGTAGAAGGCTAGGTTAGCAACCTTCTCCCTGACATTACAACTTTGTGTGGAAAGAGTTGTTTTGGTATGTGAGTTCACGTGAGTTCTCACCAGCAATGTGAAATTGTACAGCCTAGGCACAGATTGGCCACTGCAGTGAAACCGCTAGTCTCTCCCTCTTCTTCCTCCTCAGTGGTTTTGGCGGTGTTACGCAATAGTCCCTTTTTATTCCACCTCTCTAAGAGTTATATGGGACAGGTAGTTTCATAATGCTCCTGGTTAATCCAGACAGTGGTCTGTCTTGCAGAGGAGGGAAAGAAGAGAGGTCTAGGTACTGGTTTGGCTTCTGTGTCCTTGTCTGCCTCTTTGGTGCAGAGTATGTGGGAAAGATGCCAGATCCTCCTAAGAAGCTGTCATGGAGCTGGGGAGAAGCCAGCCAGAGAGAAGGGCGTTAGTGAAAGGTTTTTAATTATTGTCTTTGCTATTGGTCATAGCCACACAGACTGGGGTGGCAGGAGGCAAAGAAATGTGTTAAAGGTCTTTCTACGTTATGTAATGTATGTTACGATAAAAAAGCTGGTGCCAGCTGATATGGAGCAGCTGTCTAGGGAGGAATGTGACTGTATTAAATAACATTAAGCTAGCTGCAGCATGGATGACGGACTCTTTTGAGCCTTATATATCCTTAAGAAACAAACAAGCTCTTCAGACGTGAAGGTTTTGAAGAATAGCAGTCCTTTAAGTGGGATGTTATAGATGCCTTCTGTGTACAGTAGGGAAAACTATACTACTTTGTATAGGTATGTAAGCCATTTTTTTAAAGATTGATGATAATGTGCACATACATTTGCATTTGATACTCTTGTAAACTTGGCGTTAAAACAGTAGACAGTCATTGGGATTTGTTGGCTTACCTGTGATTCTGTTTACCTTTTTGTATATCTCAGTCTTAATTGTTTTAAGCAAAATTAATCACATTGGCTCAGGATTGTGGAATTTGAACATAAGCTTCAGTATATAGACCATGTATTTCTTGTATAAAAAGTACCAGATAGACTTGAGTAACATAGCATAGGGTGACTTAAAGCTTCCAGTATGTGTCCGTTGACCTCATCTTGTAATTCTCTGACAAATTTGTTATCAACCAGTTTATCTCTTCTCCAAAGCAAATGAAATACTTGCAGTGCAATAATAAACAAGCATGCTAGGCAGTAATTGTGTTGAAGTACATTGTGATGCAAGTTATTTATGTTCATTTATGGTAGCGATTAAAGAATTGTACTCTTCCAACTGTACTATTGTGTAGCATAGGCAAAGGGGCTCTCTGGACCCCTCTCCTGTGATGTGAGGAGAAATTTTGCCAGGACCCTCCCCTTCTTAAACATCTCAACCATTCTGCTCTGTAAGTATGTTGGCATGGCAAATAATAGAGAGGTGCTGAGGTACCTAAAGGAAAGTCTTTGTACCTACCTAAAGCATCAACAACTCACACTGGGGAAAGAGAAGTGTCAGTATGGAGTCTATATTGCACATTTCAAAATATGGTTTCTCTTAAAAACAGTTGCTGACCAGGGTGTTAAAGCAGTAAGGTGGTTTAATCCTAAATACACTTAGGGCTTTCTGACCTGAGGACTAATATCTGAAGCAGATTTGGGTTATTTGGGGTGGTAGTGGTGGAGAGGAAGGTGAAGTCTCATTGGTGAGTAGAGGTCTGTCCTGCTCATATGCCACTGGATTTCACCCTTAGTTAATAGTTTTCCGGCTTAAGATCTCATACTAAGTATGTATTCCTCAAAGCATATCACTTTTGTTGTTGTTGTAGAATACAATTCAGCACCTCAATTTTATAGGGCTATATCTGAAAGAAACAGAAATACTTCATTTCAGTTTATCAGTAGCATTCTGCATTGATACCATGCAATTCTCCCTCCTGAACTTGAGTAGGCTGTGATGCTGCAATGCAGCATCAGAACCGTATATACTCTGGTTGATTTATTTCTCTGTGTGAAGAAGTTGTCTTGTCAACACTTTGGGCTATCAGCTGAGAAATAACTTGGATGCTGCTGTTACAAATCCTGCAGAGTACACAGATCCTTTGACCGACGTCATGGAAATTATGCAGTTCCACCGATGGATATTAGTTCTACTTTAAGGAAAATGGGTAGTAGTCAGTGCAGTCCTACTCCGAGTAGATCCATTGAAATCAGTGGTCATGGATAACTTGGGTTCATTAATTTCATTGGGTTTATTCTTACTAGGTCTACAACCTAATGTTAAGACACAACTGCATTTTTTAAATTTAAAAAAAACATCATTTTAATCGATTTCATCCCCCCTCCTTATTGCACAAAGCCAGTTCTGCATTTTGGTATGTTTCTGCCCAAAACGGAACTGCTGAGCACAGTAGCTTGTAATTGTATGGGCATTTTAGAACCGTGGGGTGTGGGTGTGTGCGCTGCCATTCTTTCACTTTTTGTTTTTAAGCTTCACATTTTGTTTTTAAGAAAATGTCAGCCACTCAGACGTTTTCTCCTCGAGATCAAGTTATAAAACATTTTAATAAGAATGGAAAGCGATGTTTTGAAGTCTCCCCAGGCCCAGCTGCTTCTTCCTCTCTCTTCATCAGAAAAAGCAGCTGTGGCTTCTCCTTTCCTTAATAACTCTCCCTAAAGACTCCTGCCACTGTTCCCTGCTACACAAAGTTTGTGTGGATAGCTGTAGTGCGGCTTTTTTGATGTCCACAGAGAGCACATGATCTGAAAGAATATCACTTCTTCAGAACGATGCCAAAGACAGTGTGACTGCAGAATGAATCTCCATGCATCTCCACAGATCATGCAAAGCCAGGAAAGCTCCCTGCAGGGTTTCATAGTCCTGATATTTACAGCAAAGTACCAAAACAAACAAACAAAAAATTTGCTGACCCCGATAAATAGCAACCCGCAGAAATATTGTAAACATATGTAAATGTGTAGTTTGACTGCTTCGGTGCGTGAACTACAAACTCAACCTAGCTTATCTCACACAGCTGTTGTGGTGATAAAAGTAGGAAGGGGAAGGCAATCAACACAGTCTGGAGCTCCTCCTGAGAGGGAAATTGAGATACAAATATACAAAACATATATGCACTCAAAACATATTGGCTGCCTTGATTTTAAAGAATATTTGCATTAAAATACACAGGAAATTTAACTGCAAGGTAAATTGTTTTGTGGATGTAGTTGCTGATTCTTTTTGCATTGTATATATTTGTTTTATGGTGACTGTATAAATAACAGCTCAGTGATGACAAGCAGGTCAGTAGTGGTTGCCTGGATGACATGGAAAATCGGCAGGGTGCTATAATATATATATTTTCTCATTAGAAGGAAACATCTTTTATTTCAAGGGAGGTAAAGGTAAAAGGACCCCTGATCATTAGGTCCAGTCGTGGCCAACTCTGGGGTTGCGGCACTTATCTTGCTTTATTGGCCGAGGGAGCTGGCGTACAGCTTCCGGGTCATGTGGCCAGCATGACTAAGCTGCTTCTGGCGAACCAGAGCAGCGCACGGAAACGCCGTTTATCTTCCCGCCGGAGCGGCACCTATTTATCTACTTGCGCTTTGACGTGCTTTCGAACTGCTAGGTTGGCAGGTGCTGGGACTGAGCAACGGGAGCTCACCCCGTCACGGGGATTCAAACCACCAACCTTCTGATCAGCAAGTCCTAGGCTCTGTGGTTTAACCCACAGCACCACCCGCGTCCCATTTCAAGGGAGGTACTTCTGAGTAAAACATACCAAAACCAGCCAGTTGTGTTTTATACACTCCTAAGAGTAAATAAAGTAATGTTTGCTCCAGGAAAGTGTTTTAACAAACATACCCCAGTACCTTCCTGCATCCAGCTTCTCCTGCTTTTTCTGTTGCTCTTTGGTGGGGATGGTCCACATTCCTTCCTCTGATGGCTTAGCAACAGTGATTAAGTGTCCTTAGCAACTGTGCTGCCTGTTGAGTTGCAGAAGCATTAGAGCTGCCTTCGTGTTTTGCTCTCTAACTTCCTTCAGAAATGTCCAACTGAGTGACTTTGGGGGGGGGGAGAGAAAATTAAGAATCTGGGGCCTCTTCTGGTCCTGTCCCCCCCAAATCTGACCTTTTCTACCCATCTGTCAGCAGGCCCTGCTCAGTACTGCTTCATTTCCAGCTCCTAATCTCTGGAAATTCTGATTCAGTGTCAGAATTGTCCCCAGACATGGGTGGGAATGAACAAACTGAAATTTAATCCACACATGGCAGAGTTTCTGTTGATTGTAAGCAACCTTACAAATATTTTTATTCTTTAAAGTTGGGATATAAATCAGGTGGGGAAACTGAGGCCTGGGGACCAAATGTGGCCCTTTAAGCCTCTCTGCCTGGCTCTCATAATTTTCCTCAGGCCATACCCCTCACTGGCCTTTCTTCACACCTTGGATGTTTTTGCCTGGCTTGAATGTGTCCCTGAACTCTGATAATTCCTCTTGGTTGTCTGCATGGAAGATAGAGAAGGATGTGTGAGTGTGTGGAAACTAGCCTACTGTGCAAAGGTAAAATTTGTGTTCTTTGCTCACATTTGCCTCTGGCCCTACCCTCTCCTGACATGTGGCCCTTGGAAGATTCTCCAGAAGGGAATTCGGTATAACTGGATTTTTTTAAACAAAGGTATAATATTGAGAGAAGACAGGAGTGCCTGTCGTGCTCTGGTCCATGGGGTCACAAAGAGTCGGACACGACTAAACGACTAAACAACAACAAATAATATTGAGATGTATACAGAAATGACCTGCTCCTAAACTAGTGCTTTTTTTGCCCCCTTTCTCAATAGGGTACAGCAGCCGTTGAACGTCATTCACAAGCATGTCACCTTGCCACATTACCTTTGAAGTAAGAGGAATACCACCACCAGGTACAAAACACTTGTAATAAGCTTTGGCTTTCTGACATGCAAGCATATGCATGCATACTCACGTCCCTTGTAAACTTTGGCACCATTGTTTTTTCCAACCCACTTGTATTCTCTTCCTCTTTAGATATAATTTTTTATATATATAAAATTGAGTACCCTACAAACTTGGTCCTCTTCACACAGCTTCCTAGGTCTGTGTCTGCCCTCTTTCGACCTCTCTTTATATCTCCACCCTCCACTGCTGAGCTCTGCCAACAAAGCTGCATTGATCTCATAACAACTGTACTGTCCAAGTCACCTACTTGATCCTTTTCCCTTGCCAGGTGACATGTTCAGAAATATTACATAATGGCCCAAGCTCACCAGGCAGCAGACAAGTTATTGGTGTCTCAGATAACAGTCAGTTGACTGTTTTTAGCTTAGAACACATGACCTGTATAAATGCTTACAAGACTTATTGAATGTAAGAATGTGTTGCACAAATGTTCCTACAAGGCTGACCAGCAGCTTGTACACAGCTTTCGGATATCATTTCACCTCTCTCCACCCCCCTGCCCCTCCCCCCCGGTAGATCCATATAGTGTTATGTGTGTATCGAGTAGTGCTGGGAATGGTATTTCACTGCAGTGAATAAATACTTAGGTTGCCACTTTCCAGGCTCGCAGTAACGTACAGATTATCTGTTTCCTTTTCTTCAATCCTTGCTTTGTTACTGCAGAACAGCCTGCTTTAGTGAAGTAATTGTAACTAATTAGCAGCCCTCCCCACCATAAGCGTTTAAAGGTTATCTGCTAACAGACTGATACATGGGCAGGGGCTGTTCCCAGAGGGCTTTAGCACCCCATTGCTGGGCTTTTTGAGTGAGAGAAAGACTGAGAGTTGAATGCAAAAAACGTAATTGTGTGACTGGAACAACTTCCATTTATACAACAGAGCTGTCCCTCACTCTTCTGCTGCCCATGTCCCCTCAGATCTCTTCCAGGGGATTAGGAGAACCTCTGGAGCAGATGGTGGGGGGACATGGCAAGAGGAGAGTGAGCAGTAACTTCATGAGATGCAACTCTTAGAGATCCCCCCCCCTTAAGTCTGCCTTGCCTTATGTGTGATTGGACAGGCACATAAATTCCTCCTCCTGCTTGTTTAGTTCTATGATTTTCAGATAGCGTTTTGAATATTCTTAAAAGAAAAGCAGTTCAGAAGTTGAATAATTTTGAGTCTGCACCTGTTCTTAGTGTGGGCCTGATACGTTACACAATATTGGCAAAAGTGTATTGTGAAAACTCTTAAATGTTCAGAAGCTTTATTGTATGCTTTCTAGTATATATTTCTTTTTCTAGGAGAAGTTTTGGCAATATGTGGCAGTTGCAATTCTCTGGGAAGTTGGGATCCCCAATCCGCAGTAATCCTACAGCCAGAGGAGGAGGCTGGTGATGTGTAAGTTTCTTTCAATAGCACATTTTGAAATTCACAACCATGCATGCAGGCTGGCTTGACACCAATTATACAGTTCAAGTGCTACTTCTTGTTCTTTACCTCGACTTCTGAGCACCTCATTCTAGAAGACAAATGACACTTGAGGTGGATTATCCCTTCTGGCTTGGTATGTACTTCAACCCTGCTTAAGCACTTGAATTGCTCACATTTGTTTCAAGCGTGCCTGTAAAAAAGTACTTTCACCCACGTAACACATTCAACTACAGTGTCCATCACCCCAGTAGCATGGCCACTGGTCAAAGATAATGAGGGGTGTAGTCCAACAATATATGGAGTGCCCATTGGCTACCCCTGCATACCTTCATCAAATGTTACCTTTTCCCCAGCCCCTTCCAGTGTGATTCAGAAAGCTACACAGTGAGTTCTTTGCATGCAGTAGGCATCTTGTTCCTTTTCTTTACCCCAGCAGTTTCCTCTTGCCTCATGAGAAGAGACAAATCTGATGTAGCTCTAAGGCCCCTAAGTTCAGTTTTTTAATACTATCATAGCGGTGGTTGCACTTTGGCGGGGGGAAATCCCTGGTGTCTGCTTTTCTCAAATATAACTGAGAACTCAGCCCTTATTGGATCACTGTGCTATGAATGAGCGCCACTCATTTTCCACGTGCAGCTAATTGCATGGATGCTTTTAAAATACATAGTGTCACAGCAGAAATTGCCCTTTGAAACAACATGGAAGAAAAAGTCAGATACCTTGTATTCCGAGGGGTGTGCGCACACACAGGGATTTTTAAAGCAAGTGTCATTGTTGTACAGCCATCCTATATCTTTTCTAAAATGTTTTCAAAAACACTTTTCTGCAGTCTGCTATGGAGAACTACAGTTCCACTTCCTAGGGGAGATGATATTGAATATCGATACTTTCAGGGGACCTTTTTAGAACCCCAGGTACGTATGCCTAGATAAGCACCAATATAACTTGTTGACTAACTCTTAGGGATAAGTTCCCAGTGGTATGGCGTTTGGAAATAGCCCACAGTATAGTTGGCTGTTGGATTCATTTTGAATTCAATTCTCCTGTTTTTAACTTCAGTAAAAGCTTCCTATCCAGAAAGCAGTTGTGTATGAGACCTTGAATTCTGTGTGGAGAGTGTGCCTGCATGTAACCTTCTGCACAGTATTTGCAAACCACAAATCACTGCTTCCCAGCTTGCGTGCTGATCAAAATACTTATGTAAACTGATGCATGCCGTGATCTGCAAATCTCATGCTTTTCCTACCCAAGTGCTTTCTATGTAAGAAAGATGTAGAACATGAAGCATATCAAGTTAACTGGTGCATTCAAAAAAAAAAATCATGTTGCTTGTAACTTGTATTTAAAGAGTTTTAAACATAGCACAAGCATTTAACATACTAGCAACATAAGTCCAGCAGTAGAAAGTGGCTAGATTTTGCCTAAGTAGTTTTGCAGCACACACTAGAAATCGGTGAAGGCTTGTGGACTCATAAGCCAGAACCCTTGCCGAAGTTAGATTTTATCCCTTTCTGCCCACACCCTTTTAAATATTGTCAAATGTCTAAACGTAGTGGGTTTTATTTTAAAGAAAAACAATCTGAAGTAAATCAAGATCCCTTGTAATACATGCAAACTTCACAGAACGTATTTGGTGAGTTTGTTTCCTTTTAAGTAGGTGCTCTGTATTGTGCACTCTGTAAGTTCCGTGTGATGCAGAGTCTTCTGTGGTAAGTATGAATTTTATGGAATAGCAGAGTAGAGACAAATGGAAAGAGCCCATATTGATGGACACTGTGAGCCTCGATATTGGCAAAAGCGTGCATTTTTATTGCAGGGTGGTTATTCTAGCATAAAGAATGTATTGTTCCCATGTGAGGATATAATACAGTGAAGCTGAAAGCAGGAGCGATACTAAGAACACAAAGTAGAATGTGGCGACTGACTGTAACATAAGTAAACGTAACATTAAATGCTCCTGTGTATTGAATTAATAATCAGTGCTTTCATTAAATGGCTCTTCCTGTTGCATTTTTCCCATTTCTAGTCATTTCACTTAGCCCTGATTGGTTTTAATGACTGGAATGTATTGTAGTCCTTATTATTATTATTTGTTCAATTTATATACCGCCCTTTATCCAAAGATCCCTGGGTGGTGTTCAACATTAAAAATACATTGCAAAACATTCGCATTTTATTATAAGTTGAGAAACTGCCTACAATTAGACTAAGGCTGATATAAGAGCCAAATGAAGGGGTTTTAATACACAGAAATGTGTCAAGTGTCATGAACCAGGAAATAAAACAGACTTTCTAGTTGCAGTCTTAATGCTTATAGGGCAAGTTAACAGGTTCACTATTTTTTACATAAACTTTTAAACAAGGGTGATAAATCTGATTTTACCATGATGTTGTGACTAACACCTTAGAAGGTGAATCACAAATTTGCTGTTGATAGGAGTGCATTTAGAATACTAAATATATGTTAACGATTTCTTAGACCATGACAAAAATACCTGTCAAGATTGAATATGTAAACCTAAACTTGGTTCCTAATTTCAGTAGTCCAAGTGGCATTTTTCTGCTAACATGTGTAACGTATGACTCCATCTTACTTTCAAATATATGAGATAATTGACATGATGCTTCTTTAAATATTATTGCCAAGGAGACTGACTTGTTTTCTGTTACTGCTGTTAAACTCCTCATTAAGTTGTCTTGGACTAATTTGAATCGGGGCAGATGACAGCTATGTAGTCAGTTTTATTGACAGTTTTATTGATTATGTATTATTGGGAACAGTTACAGTTCCCTAACTTCCCAGGTGTAAAAATACTTCACATTGCTTAGATGCTTGCGGAAGTTTGGTTGGGCATAAAGCTATCAAGATGATTTCTTGAATCTAGAGCAGTATTCGTCAGCTTTGTTCCCCAGCTCCCTTAGTCCCTCCCTATTGGCTAAACCGACTGGATTATGGGAGGTTTAGTCCAACAACATCAGGGGACACAAGAGTGATCTATAGTAGCTTGAGTGACAGCAGTTCACTCTCATCAGCCCCCCTCCTTTGCTTTAGAAATAAAATAACACTAAGAGACCATGGGCAGAGTACAAATAGCTGGCACCTTGTTGGCTTTCTAGGAAGCCCTTTTCCTTTTTATATGACACTTTTCTTAGAAACATTAAGCAACTATTTTTCTATACCCCATCCCATACTTCTATTGTATTATCTTGATTTATTTGTGCTTGCGGGGAAGGGAGATCCTTACGCTTTCTTAGAAAATTACCTGACCCTGGTAACTCAAAAGTTACTGTTTCTGTTGTTAATCATCTGTTTCTAGAAGTGTCTTACAAAAACCCCACCCACCCACTCTGCTAGCAGCCATAGACACTGGCTAGAAAAGATAAGTCTATCCAGTATGAAACTGCTTGCACAACTTTTTTCAAATAAATTTCATTTGGGGTGCATATGCCATCCCTTCTGATTTAGCTACTGAATAGTACAGTGTCCACAAAAGATAATACTGCCTTATAAGTTAAAAGCATATTGCATTTTCAGATGATTTATTTTATTTAGTGCGTGTTGTATGACCATAGATCCAGTTGTACAAACATTTAATTTAATAAACTACATGGGCTTAATGGCTCAAAGACACAAACTAATCTCCCTGTGGAACGCCCTCCCATCAGATGTCAAGGAGATAAATAACTATACAACTTTTAGAAGACATCTGAAGCCAGCCCTGTATCAGGAAGTTTTTAAAGTCTGATGTTTTATTATGTTTTTATATGCGTTGGAAACCACCCGGAGTGGATGGGGTATAATAAAATAATAATTCTAATAATTGTTATATTTTGAACTTGTAAAACATCAGAAGATGTTGTATGGATGAATCTCTGTTGTTCCCAGTGTCTGAAGGGAGGACAAATGGTTTTGGGTCTTTGTGAATTATGCTGTGCTTTTGATTTTAAAATATATGATTCTTAAATAGATTTTTTAATCTAAAATGTAGGAGGGTCAGCTCTACAGCTGAATAATGGCAATAACTGTTGGTGGAAGCACAATCCTGTGCTTTGTACTTGGAAGGAAGGGCAGAATCCAGTGTTGTGTGAATGGATTTCCACTTGTGCAATGGGATTTCAGCTTCCTCTCCTCCCCCTGCAGTCCCCCTCACCCCCTCAGGATCGGCTCTGGAGGGCTTGGGAATTCTCTGGAGCAGATATTGGGGGTATTTGGGACTGCAGGAGGATGGAGATAAATTAAAAAGCGTATGTCTGCTTGCATGTGAACAGCATTAGATACAACCCTTTGTCTCACTATTTTTAGTGGGGCTTACTCCCTAGAAAATGTGTTTAGAGTTGCAGTCTTAGGTTCTTAAATAAATGTTTGCTAACTCAAGTAGATTCTTCAGGAGTACTGTATTCTGTGAATGCATACACTTGGGTTGGAAGAAGAAAGAGTTCTCAAAACTTAGTAATGTGTACAACTTGTTTACAGTCTATCTGGATTCTGGGCAGTTCCTGTTTTTAGGATGTGTTGAGACATAGACATCTCAAGAAGTTTCATTACTATTTTCAGGGGGACATGGGGCTCATTTTTGATGCCAGCTAAGAAATTGCATCATGTGAAAACAAGCACGCTGTGATTGGCTTCTGATGCCACACTTATCCATCCTGTGGGTTACTTTTTGTCAGTGGTGGGGAGCCCTCAGCCTGTGGGCCTAATCAGGCCCGCCAGTCCTACCCATTTGGCTCACAAGGCCATTTTGTCCAAACTGTGCCCACCTGTACTACATCATAGCTTGGGGGGGGGGTTGGTAAAGACATGGCTCAGCCCAAAGGGGGTTTGCAGACACCCCCAATCAGCTGCAAACCAGGCTTTATAAGACCCAAAGATCAGCTGAGAACCCTCAAAATGGCAAATTTTGAGCACCCAACTCCTAAATAGAAATTTCGGCTGATCGGGCTGAAAGATACACATTAATGATTCTTTTTTCCTACCTAGCCCTCTGCCGTGTTCATTTCTGAGTTATACACATTTTCTATCACCTTAACCAAAAATATACAAAAAAACACACAACAACCCAGGAATATGTGTGTGTGTTTAAGGAACTTTATTATTGGCATTCATTTTCACTGTTTTCACTGTGCTCAAAGCAATGGGTTGGATCTAAATAGCTGCTAATGCTCTTCCTCAGACAATTGCACAGGAGTTCATACAGGGCTGTACTACATGGGTTATGATGCAGTTCTTATACTTGTGAAAACTCTTATATACAAGCAGGAAATTTTCACATATTTGGCACAGTAGCACAAAGCAGCCCTTCTTTGAACCGAAGACTCCTTCCGCATGTGGAAAGGGAGCCTTAGATCCCCATTGTTTCCTATGCTGGTTCAGTGGTGGTGGGGTGTTGTATCTGCATATAAGTGCAGAAGATTTGGGGCTATGGTATGCTGTGCAGACTTTGTGCTCTGTGTCATACTTAACTTCTGTGTCTGACGCACTGTAGAAAGCAATAACAATTAGTTAAGCGCCCAAATTGGTTAGCATGCGTTTGCAATTTTTTGTGACTAGTTATACCCATACGACCGTTCCAAAATTGGCCTGTTAGCATGTATGACGATTGCAACTATACTGGAAAACCCTACACTTGTCAGAATTTGTCACCACTTAGGCTAGCTCACATAGCCATCTGGACCTGTGGAGTGGGGTCTGTACATGGGATTGCATCCACTGGCCTAGATCCTGACCCACATGTTCAGTCTAGCCTCCAAGCAGGACTGATTCATGCAGGCTCTGTTCAGAGATTAGGCTGAATGCATAGATGAAGGGGAAATGGGAGGATAGACTAAGGGGCTGCCATTGCAATCCCACCCCCACCCCCCTCCAATATAATATGGCAGTGTGATTTGAATGGGGTTTTTTGTCATAGGGTGATGAGATGCGTCTTAATGACATCAATGATTATGGTATACATGATGTGAATTAAACTTAAAGCTTTGCGCTTCAGAGGTGGTATAAGTAAACTACGCTCACAAAGGATTGTAAATGGCATCACTGGTTAAAAGATAAATAAATCGGGATTTAACGAAAATTATTGCAGACATTTAACTTTTAAATTACAGAAAACCGGTGGTCCATGCCAAGTCATAATTCACAAGTGGGAGACTCATCTACCACCACGATCAATAACCCCATTAGGTATGGGCATGAACTGCATCTCTTTTGAGGCATATGCATAAGATTACTAATATTTTGCAAAACGGTTTAGTGGAATTGGTAATATTTTGTAGGATTAAGATTAAGACCACTGCTACAAAGGCACCATTTTTAGCACAGCACGAGCATTTAAAGTGTTTGTGAACAAAATAGTGTGGATTTGAAACATAAATTCCATTTGTGCCTTCTTCTTTTTAGGGGTCCACAGATTTTGGCTGTCTGCTAGGGAGAATGAGCGGCCTCTTGATTCACATTGGGCTTTGGAGGCGTGACATGGATGAGCTCCATTCCTCCTCCCAAAGGCTCATAGCAGCTGATGTGCTGCTCTTTGAAGATCCTCTACATTGAGGCTTGCCATGCTCACTAGACAGAGGAGGAATTTGTGAACCCCCAGAGTCTTCATTAAAAGAAGGAGACAGGACATTTTAAAATGAGCGTTATTGACAATAGTCACTGCGCTTTGAGATTAAGCGCTCATGATTATGTTTTGTTTTGTTCTTTACAGACCATTTCTCTGTGGTGGAAACCATAAATTGACTGTGGCTAACATTAAGTCAGAGTGCCAGTTGTTTTCGTAAGAGAGATTATTTTTGCCTTGGAGGTTTTCTGAAACATTATCATAAGCATATTCATGAATACAATAGGACATAATATAAGTACAGCGGAACCTCGGTTTTCGAGTGTCTCGGAAGCCGGACGTTTCGGTTTTCGAACGCCGAAAACCTGGAAGTAAATGCTTCCGTTTTTGAACGCTTTACGGAGGTCAAATGGCTTCCACTGAGTTTTTTTCAATTTTCTTCATTGACTTTGCAGGCCGCCCTTTGTGCCTCCTCTGTCAAACATTTTGGAAGTCAAACAGTCTTCTGGAACGGATTATGTTCGACAACTGAGGTTCCACTGTACAGGATAAATAATGTAGATATTTTTTCTACTCATTTGAGATAAACTGTACAAAAGGCAACATGTGGTCTAAACTAATGTTCTTCCTCCTGAAGGTGGTTCAATAAGGTGATTGTTGTTATATACTGTCTTCTCTGGAGCAGGTGTACCTGAAAAGATTGCAGTTGGCTGATTTTGTTTCATTCATTTTTTTTTTTAAATTGAATGGAAATGTGCCCACCTAAATAGCATTATAGTCGTACCTTGGTTTTCGAACAGCTTAGTTCTTGAACTTTTTGGCTCCTGAACACCGCAACCCCAAAAGTGACTGTTCTGGTTTGCAAACAATTTTTGGAAGCTGAATGTCCAACGGGGCGTCCGCTGCTTCCGATTGGCTGCAGGAACTTCCTGCAGCCAATCAGAAGCCGCACTTTGGTTTCCGAACATTTTGGAAGTCAAATGGACTTCGAGAACGGATTCCGCTCAACTTCCAAGGTACGACTGTATTTGAAAGTGAAATCCATACTCTTAGTTTATGGGCTTCAAAGGAATGAACTTAGGTTTTCCTTCTAAGACTGCAATCCTTTGCATGGTTGCCTAGGAGCAAATCTAACTGAATTTAGGGTGACTTTATTCTGAACAGATGTGCACACCAAGCCTTACAGTGCAATCCTATTGGGAGTGCTGCCTTAGGCAACCTAAGACCCAATAACCTCATTAGAGAGAAATTACATTGCTTTGAAAACATTCTCCCGGTGGCTGTTCTCAATTTTTAACTTAGTAGTCCCCCTGACCTTGAAGGAGATTAGTCACACAAAAGTTTAAGGTCCTCACGGGATTATTCCAAACTGATATTTTTTTCTGTATGGCCAAAAAAAACCCCAACTCTTTTGCTACAGGTGAAAGGTCAGACCTAATATAAATAGCGCCTGAAAATGAAAATGGGTAAAACCGAGCTTTTGATATTAGAGGGTTACACTTCAGCTTTAAACTCTGAATAATTCTGTTTATTGATGAGTTTATTCCATGTCTAAAGCTTTTCATCTTTTACCTTTCTGTAGCATGGATTGAAGGTGAAACTTTGACTATTGTTTCTAGCAAAGGGAAAAAAATAAGCATTTTTAATTGTAAACGCAGAAGATTTATATCTGAACTATTGGTTGCTTAGCAGATAGTTTAATGTCTGTCACATTAGTAACATAGCATTATCTTTCTAGTATAACAGCAATTAGGATTATATTTTGTCAAGATAATGCAATATCCTTTTTCCAGTTTACATAGCTCATTTTGAAGTAAGTACTGTCCATCATGCTAAGTTTGCCTGGAGATGATGTTAGCAAGAAAACAAAGCTTAGAGGTATCTTGCAGGTTGAAGTAAACTTGCTGCTGCTTTGTCTTTCTTTTAAAATGTTTTGGTTTATAGCAGTTAACGGTGAAGTGCAAAAGTAGAACCATTACTGATAACGTGGTCCTCCACATGCCATCTTGGATCAAAGTCTCATAAAGTTCAGTACGACTTACTCCCAAATAAGTATGTGTAGGATTGAGGCTTAAAGTCGCAATAATTTGTAGCCTGTGAATGTGAACTTCTCTCACTGTTTGTTCCTTCATTTTTAGAGGATATTTCCGTTGATGACGGACACTTCGGAATCGTTGGTAAGAAGCACTGTTATCGTAGTTTTGTTTTTATGTAGGAGTTTTGTAAGCTGCCTTGTGTAGAAAGAGTGCCTTCAAATGTGAATTAAAAGCCATTTAAAATAAATGATAGTAAATTTCCTCTCCCTGGCCCACAACATGTTCAAGGTTGATTTTGGAAACTCAAATGCAATTTGGTGGATTTCCACACAGTAGGAGGGTTTGCCTGGAACACTAAAGCCAATCTGTTTTGAGCCCAAGCAAAGCCTCTGTTATAAGCACTCCTATTTCATTTTGCTAGCAGGAGTCATAAATCAGGTTTCAGTTTTTCTTTTGCTGATTCCTGGCTTCTTATGTACTAACCAGGAATAGTTCTTTAAAATAAACTTTGGCATATTGAACAAGCCTGTTTCATAACTCACAGTTTGAAGTTGACCTGGTTTGAGTTTACAGTATTTTAAGCCACTTTTCCTCTTACAGACATAGTGATTTGCCAGGATTTGATGAAAATCTAAACTGAATCCTAGTTTATTCCTCCTCCTGGTCTGTGGGGGGAGGAGTGGGGAATGCACAAGCCCTGGGCTTTTGCAGACTTACTTCTGCTCATGCAGAAAACTCATCCATAGTTTTAGAAGCATGTAAACATAGTGAAAATGGTCATGCCGGCAAACCGTTTATTGTTATTAGGGTCATTCCAGTATGTCTGCTTGGGTCTGTGTTGTGTATGCCTCAAATTTTTGTACCTGTACTAGTTTCAACAGCAGCAACTAGCTTGTGATGGCACTTCCCTTTCGGAAACTGGGATATTGGGACAGTAGTGCTTTGGTGACAACTTTAAGAAGTCTTTTTGGTGTCATTCTGGAATGTAGCAAAATCATTTTGTAATTATTACGTTTTTCCTTTGTCAGATGATGTGGAAAGTGTCGATTCCGGTTGGCTGACATGCCAGACAGAAATAAGGCTACGCCTGCATTTTTCTGAAAAGCCTCCTGTATCTATAACTAAGAGAAAATTCAAAAAATCCAGGTTTAGGTATGATCATGCTAATCAAAGTTCTCCATTTGCTATTGAAACTAAATCCCATCTTTAGCATATGAATACTACTGGATTATCCATCTATATTGACATAGTGAAAAAACTTGAGTTCCTTTCCCAGTCCATTTTGTAAATTCAGAAACTCCTTTCCCCCTACATAGCTTCTGGCTTAATTGTGGTTATTTCTCAGTCTTTTATAATCAGCATTGAGTTTCTTCACTGCCATTGCTTTTGGGAAACTAAAAATAAAAATCTGTACAGTTTGTAGTACATATGCAGCCTCCTTTTAGGAATTTCTTCCTTCATCCCATCCCCCAAGAGACTCAAATTATTGGTACACTGGAGTCCTTAAGTAGAAAAATAATGCTGCATTTTTAGTGCCTTGAGTTCATTGTGTTACCAAAAGCATAATACATTATTCTGTCACTATTGATGTCACTGAAGATTTGTTACATAATGTGACATCATTTGTTACATAATGTGACATTTTGCTTTCTCCTTACTGCTTAGGGTGAAGCTCACCCTTGAAGGCTTGGAGGAGGAGGGTGAAGATGAAGAGGATGATAGACTGTCACCTACAATTCAACAAAAAATGCCAAACACGCTGGAGATCTCACTAATAAGTGACACTGAGTTCAAATCTCGTCATTCTCAGCCAGAATGTGGTTATGGTCTGCAGCCTGATAGATGGACAGAATATACTATTCAGACCATGGAACCGGACAATTTGGAATTAATCTTTGACTTTTTTGAGGTGAGGGCTTAGCTATTTGCTTAATATTGGTGGCCAGAAAGCCTTTTTATACCTCTATCCTATTGGTACAATTTATAGATAGGAAAGTGGAAGGCGGGGAAGAACCTCACGGAACGAGGAATGTTTTAGACCTCTTGGCATCAAATGTTTTCGGCTTGTGCAGTTAATCCACTACTGTATTATTCTACTGATTATCTAAGGACTTATGAAACCGACCAGGTTGCATCCAGTGACCGCATGAGCAACCTTGCAGAGCTCACGTTCCAAGTATCCACTCGCTGTTTTCATTCACACAATTTAGCCTTCTCTCAGTTGTAATGTAACTGTAAAAGGGTACATCTGAATACATGAGTAAATTCACAAAACCTTCAGACTCATTTTGCAGAACAAATAACGGTGCTTGACTGTAGGCTGCAACCCACTGAATGTTCCAAGTTCTGCATCCTCACATTTCCAGGAATTTAAAAGAAGCGCCGAGATGAATTCACAGCAATACAGTGGTACCTCTAGTTACGGACCTGATCCATTCCGGGGTGCCATTCGCACCCCGAAAAGTCTGTAACTAGAGCGCCGCTTGTGCGCATGTGTGAAGCGCACAGAACACTTCTTGCACATGCAGCAAAACCCAGAAGTATACACTTCCGGGTTTGCCGCGTTCGCAAGCCGAAAAGACACAACGTGAACCTAACGCAACACGTGGTATGACTGTAAAATTAAATATGTAAACATTGTTGCGTTTTTAGGAAGACCTTAGTGAAGCAGTGATTCAAGGAGACGCACTTCCAGGGCACGTGGGCTCTGCGTGTCTGTTATCCTCCACTCTTGCAGAATCGGGAAAGAGCTGTGGCATTCTCACTCTTCCTATTATGAGCAGACTTTCACGAAAAACAATTGGAAAAGTTAGAGGTATGCTTAATATAGTGGTAACGCAAGCATGGGCCTTAAGCTAAATACATTTCCCTTTTTGCCTTCAGAAATTTTTAGTCCAGAAAAACTGGTGCTTTTCAACCAGAACTAGTAGATTATGTCAGGGGCCTAGTGAAACGGTAATAAGGAATATATTCAAAATGTACCTTTTGGTTCTCCATTAGGTACTTTAACATATCCCAGTAAATCTTAAGCAATATTTCTCTAAACCTAGTGATGAGAGAAAAGATTTCATTGGATAAAAGTAAAGAATTTGACCCCCAAGTGATATTCGCTTTCTCTTTTTAGTCGACTACATAATTATTAAACCCATTCAAGGGTACTCCTGTGATGTGAAAGCCTCATATGCCAAATACTGGCGTGACAGAACAGGGTTAGATGTTGGACACAGGGGCGCAGGAAACTCTACAACCACCACCAAGTAAGTTTGCGTAATTGAATTTGGAGTTTTAATTTTAGTAGCTCCCCTAGTGTGAATCCTGTGAACGTCTAGCAGACTTCAGCTCAGGGAAGGAGGTTTTCCTCTTCCTTGGGACAGCCCTGGTGGATCAAGGTTGCAAGGTGCTGCATGTACAATGAAAACTCAAATTAAGAAGCTCATTACCTATAAAATTGCTTGCCCATCATTTGTGAATTTTATTTTTTTTCCAACATCAGAAATAAGTAAAACTGTTTTCCTTTTTCCTCCTCCCAGGCTTGCTAAACTTCGAGAAAATACCATTGCTTCTTTGAAAAATGCTGCTAAACATGTATGTGTGTGATGATTTTACCTTGATTCTTTTTTTGCATGTTAACACCTATGGCTGTCTATTATCAATGAGCAAAGACTGAACCTTGTAGAAAATACATACTCTTTTATTCATTTATTCATTCAGTGATCATGTATGCTGCCTTTCAGGGCAAAGTCCTCCCAAGGGCACTTGCAGAAGATCACAAATTCCATAGAAAGACAGGAAAAAGTATCTCCATATACTAGCAGAGGCTTGCAGGTGGAGCTGTACCCAGGAGGGATGCCAGGGTGCTGCTTCCTGCCCCCCTGATGACCTCAGCAATGACAGCTGTTAGCATTTCCAGTTATTAGAAAAGGCGAGCCTAAAAACCAAGGAACAGAGAGCTGAATTGTGCTCAGTTTAATTCTAAGGAATCTTGTTGAAGGAGAGCTGCAGTACATAATCCACAAGGGACCATCATAATTCCAAGACTCACTCTTCCCAGTCACTTTTTTCCTTCTCCAAGCCATGGCTATATTCAGTGTCTGCTCACAGAACAGATCCTCATTTTTCCCCTTTAAAGTTATGAGCAAGTAACTCTGGGTAAAACATACCCTGATACACATTAGAGAACTTATACGTTTCACTATAAGAAGGCTTAATGTTAGAAGCTCTTTAGATGCTTGTTCCTCCCCGCCCCAAAAAAAGAATAAAAATAAAAGATCAGTCAATTTTCTATCCTATCACATTTATGCTGCACATATAAATAAAATCAGAATGAACACTATAAAATGAAATATAAATCGTTACATAAAACCATGCTTCTCATAAAACTCACATTTTATATAAAAATGATGTTGCTGTGCTTGGAATTAAAACATGTCACTCTCCTCAAATAGAGTTTTAGTTCATTTCCAGACTTCCTCTATAAATTGCTACAGAATGCCAGCCAACACTCTATTGTGTCTTTTCACAGTTGGTGGAAATGTGTGCAAATTTGTCTATCTATCTATCTATCTATATATATATATATATATATATATATATATATAAATAAAATTAGCCTTTCATATGCGAAAATCTATTTGCTGTCCTCTCCTCCAACCTTTCTTTTCACTTAGGGAGCAGCCTTTGTGGAATTTGATGTACACCTTTCCAAGGATCACGTCCCTATCATATATCATGACCTTACTTGCTGTATTGCTATGAAAAAGGTATTTTTAAATGTTTTGTTTGGCTAGCATTTTTGAAATGGGCAGTAAAATGGCTGTATCTCAAGAGACTTGGATTGGTGGTAATATAATGAAAGTAACTACTTATTGTGCTTTTGCAAGATTTCATCTTGACTTCCTTTAAAAGTTCATGAAATGAGGTTGAAAAATATGCTATCTTCTTATTCATGCTGTGATTCACAGACTTGTGTGTGCTGCTGACCACAAATCCTATATCTCTATACACATTGATTTAATGGACTAGAATTGCAGGATTGAATTAATTTAGTTATTTTTCCCCTCTCAGTGAGAGGATAAAGTGTAAGGTTGCTTTGAATTAAGAACAGTAGTTTTTTAAAAAAATTCCTTATAATAAAAAATATATATATCCCGCCCTCCCCAGCCAAAGCCAGGCTCAGAGCAGCTAACAACAGTAAAAATAACACAGTTTACATAAAATCACAATCAATTAATTGAAATACATTCTAAAATCAATTCATTCTAAAATCAATTCAGAGTCAGATTAATGCCAACCATTGGGCTAGAGTTCTATGAGGATTACAGAAGAAGGGGGTCAGACTCTGCCTTGGCCAAAGGCCTGGTGGAACAGCTCTGTCTTGCAGGCCCTGCGGAAAGATGTCAAGTTCTGCAGGGCCCTAGTCTCTTGTGACAGAGCGTTCCACCAGATCGGGGCCACGGTCGAAAAAGCCCTGGCTCTGGTTGAGGCCAGCCTAACCTCCCTGTGACCCAGGATCTCCAAGATGTTTTTATTTGAAGACCGTAAGGTCCTCCGTGGGACATACCAGGAGAGGCTGTCTTTTCTGTGACAACTACTAGTTTCAACCTTCATGCATTATTGCATTATGCTCTATTTTGTTTCATATTTAGTAGTAACTAAATATTTTCAGTAACTGCATACTCACCTTCAAGGAATAGTCCAAAAAACTAAGGGCAATTTATTTGCAGGAAACTGTTGTTTATCTGATGGGCAGAGATTCAAATAATGTTTTTAGACATTATTATTAAAGCAATGTTTCTGACCTGAAACAGGGAACCAGGGAAAAAATATATGTTCTGAAATAGGTTGAGCACTATCTTGCATATGACGTTTGCAATGTGAAGATGATGTCCACATTCAGATATCATTGTTTAGCATGGACATGAACAAGCTGGAATTTGCTGCGCCAAACCTCAGGCCCCCCTGTTTCCTCTTGCCTCTCGCATATGGCTATAAGGTCTTCAGAAATGTTCACTTTTCCTTAGCTGTGATTGTACTTTCATCTGAACTGCCCAATTATGTTTAATATGAATGGTTTATTTCAGACGAACATACAAAGGGGGGGAGTGCCTAAACCCAAAACTCACCTAGGCTCCTTTACATCATGCTAAGCTATGGTTTAGTCCAGGAGTCATCAAACTTTTTCAGCAGGGGGCCGGTCCACAGTCCCTCAGACCTTGTGGGGGGCTGGATTATATTGGGGGGGCAGAACAAATTCCTATGCTCCACAAATAACCCAGAGATGCATTTTAAATAAAAGCACACATTCTACTCATGTGAAAACACGCTGATTCCCAGACCATCCACAGGCCAGATTTAGAAGGGGATTGGGCTGGATCTGGCCCAAGTGGCTGCAGCCACTGTCCCAGTTTTCCCCTTGATGTTTATTCCAAGTATTTTAACATAACACAAAACAAAGGAAACCTGGGATCTTTTTATCAAAAAAGGTATTTGGGATTATTAGTTTTTAGACTTGTAGCTTGCTAGCTGAGTTAAACGTAATGGATCACAGAGCTTTAAAAGCAGTTGAGTACAGCCTTAGAAGAACTCACACTATCCAGTAGCTTTCTAACTTAATCTTTTTCTTCTTATTCCTTATTTGCTTAAAAGAAAGATGAATCTGAGCCGGTGGAACTGTTCGAGATTCCCGTAAAAGAGCTCACATACGCCCAACTGCAGTTATTAAAGGTATTGTACCAGGCTGGCCCATGAGGCCAGTAAATTGTTTTTACTTAACATTTCTGTCCTATCCAACATAGGCCATCAAGGCAGCTCGTAATTTTAATAAATGGATAAAACACACCAATTCCAGAACTGAGCCAATAACCACAGTTAATTGCAGTGATGTGAAATTACAGAAGTAGCTGCAGCTTTCCACTTATTGGATCGGCCTGATCCAAATACTGGAGAAACAGTAGTTTCAACTGCCTTCCTTAAAACTTAGATGGAATCTGGCGTGCAGCTGACATGCCTCCTTTTGGAAAGGGGCTCAACAAAGTGGAAATGACCCTGCTCCTCATGGCAACCACTTTTTAAAATATGTATGTGTGTGTGTATATATATATAGGCATAGAAAGCAGTGCCTGTCCAAATGATAGCAATATGCAAGGGGAGCTAAGGCTCTAGCCAAGGACCAACACCTTGAACAGAGCCCAGAAAACCACCGGTAATGAGTGAAGCCCGTTCAAGGTAGATGTTATAACTTCCTTTTGGCTGCTTGCTGCTGGAAGTTAAGCACTGATGCTTTCAGCCAGCTGCAGTTTTCAAACCACGATTCAGAACAGGCCTCTGAAAGCATATCACGGATTAAACCAGGAAGTAACAAATGTGTGTGTGACTGCAGACAGCTCTCTGTTAGCAAGGACAGGACATAGTTCTAGGAAGAAGCATTGAAAACATTTTAAAATGTTGTTGTTACTTCCCACACAAGGGTTACAGAAGGCTCAAACTCGTGTTCGACGTCAGTGATTTGAAGCATTGTCTATATTCTCTTTGTTCCAGAGAATGGTCTTTGCCATGGAATACTGCCTTTGGAATAGGCTCTTCTATTTATGCTAAGCATTAAGGCCTCATATGAAGAGCCCTCCTGGATCAGAGCAAAGATCCATCTAGCCCAGCCTCCCATGGAATGGGAATCTTAAGGAAAGATCAAAATGGTTGCCGATGTAGACTTGTTTTATCCAGAATAATATAGATGCGTACCAAGTGCTTCTCACAATAGCCTTAACATGACTTCATACTCCTCTTTGGCTACTAACCTTCATTATCCGCTGCAAAAATGCTCTAATACATTTCGTATTAAAACGGCAGTATCAAAAGGTGTGTGGCATTTGCGAAACGATTCAAAACATCCCGTGCAGTTCTGCTTCTTCCACAGAGGGAATGAAACAGCATCAGTTCTGCCATGGTCTGGCTGCACTCAGCTCACCTGTCCCCCTCTACTGCCAGTTCTAAAAAAGTGCTAGAGTCCTATTTGATAGGCCCAAAAGGGGGAAACATTTGGAACTGCAAATTCCTCTTGACAGGGGCTCAAAAGCTCCAGAAACTCATGATACTGTATAATACATCCCTCAGCAAAAACCTCAGCATCATAAACTACTGCTTTGGGGTGGGGTGGCAGGTTGCTGGGTAAGATTTTGCTAGACCTTGGAGGCAAAAAAAGTTATGTTGCTTAGTTTTTTCTTAAGAAACAGTTGCTCCTAGAGACCCAGCAACAGAATCCTGTTTCTCTGTGTTTATTAAGCCCTGGGTTGCTGGAGCCTCACACAACTGCCAGCAGCTGAATGTGACCTGGTGCAACTTAAATAAAATAAAATAAAGTATTCCCAGGCATCATGAATTGTCTATCAAACTATCTGAATTCCCAAGACGACCAAATAGGAACAAGCCTTCCTTCTTGCTGTAGATTGCACTCAGCATTATTTTGAGGCCATTGCAGAGACACTGTTCAGGAAATGTGTGGGCAGTACTTGAAAGGTAGCTTTCAAAAGCGTTTCGTGTTTTCCTCCTTGTAGCTGTTACACGTGACTGCATTGAAATCCAAAGATAGCGAAGGTACGTAGAAGCGCCGAAAAATTTGGTAATTCTCAGCTGTTCTTCCATTCATAACCAACATATTGGCTGGTTAATATTTCAACAGTTGTATGTGGAGTTTTTGTAGAATGAAGTATCTCCTCCCAGTACTTTGGAAGAGTTTGTGCAGACATTTATTGATCTGTTGAATGAGAACAATAGCTCACACTACTTATGTCTGAGATGCGGCAGTTATATTCTATTGGCCTGGTAGAGCTTCACTCAAGTCTGCTTTACTGCTAAGCTGACTGCATTGCCGCAACCTTTTATCTTGGCAACAAGTTAGTTAATATTGGGCCAGCGAAGTAGCACAAGTGCTTTTAGTGAAGTGTAGAATTTAGATAATGTGTCTCCTGGGTTGGCAAGGCCATTTAGAACAGTGTTATGATACGGAGGGAGGGGGGGGATGCTTGGTTCTTTGCATAAGCACCCAGGGCTTGTTGGCATATCTTAACTGCTTCCTGCTCTTCAGAACGGACAGAAGAAAGATAGAGCAAATAGGAGAAGGGCAGAGTGAGGGCATCTCTCTCTTGGTAGCAGGAAGCTGTTTGAAGTGTCACAGCAGGTTTTCCTTTTGCCTTCTCCTTTGGCATTCATGCCTTTGTAAGGACGAGCTAGGCTTGCCAGTAGACTGCAGTGCAGCTTTGAGCAGGGTCAGTGGCATCCCTGGAGGTGCAGCACGACCAGCCTGCAAGTTGTCAGTTGCGAATTAACTCGCTCTAGCTAGTAATCACAATTTTTCTGGCACTATATGGGCAGCATCCAGCGATGCTGCCCCATTTGCGCAACAGACTTCGGCTCATGCAACAGGATGTCCTCTTCCTCTACTACCCCTGCACCCTCTCCCTGTGTCCCCCCAAATCTCTTCTTGATGGTCTCCAACCCTCTAGGGGACCGTAGGGGGAGGAAAAGATGGGAAAGCCTCATTTTTACTTAAGACTTTTGCTTAAGACTTCTCTTCAAGGCTTCTTTTATACAATTTTCCTGCAGAATCATTTAAAGAAGACAAAAATGCTCCTTCTGACACGCAGCCATTCCCCTCCTTACAAAGTGTAAGTACAGCAATCATTTGTTCCCCCTAGGTTTATTGTAAGCTAAAATTTAGAATGGAAGGGATAATTGAAGCAGAATCTAATCCAGTGGAGGCTTGCATTGACAGAATGGAAAGGGGGGTGGTTTTTTAATGCCAATTCCCGCCCCCCCTTTCTGGTTAAGCTCTGTTCCTCCCCAACCACAAGCCATAACCAAGGTTGATTCTTCGTTTACCACTCATGGTTTGTTTGGAGAGACAAACCAGGAGCCCAGGTTTGCTTGTTACAGTAACTGGCAGGTAGTGCATCAGCAGTGGGAGGAGGAAAGCAGCTGCAGTTTTCACTCTCGGTGCCCACACACTTCTTCCAACAAGGCATGGTTTGATTTAGCGTTATGTGCAAATGAGGTCCTTGTCATGGATGCCATTGATAAGCTAAACTGATATCTGCATGTCTTTGCTTCAGGATCTGTTTCTTGGTCAGGGTTTAGTGTCACAGAAACGAAATCCAGGAAGTGTCTGTGTTGATGCAGATTATTAGAATAGCATGTTCTAGACTGCTAATGTGGTTACCATTTGCAAGGGAAATCCTATACAGTGGTACCTCAGGTTAAGTACTTAATTCATTCCGGAGGTCCGTTCTTAACCTGAAACTGTTCTTAACCTGAAGCACCACTTTAGCTAATGGGGCCTCCTGCTGCTGCCGCACCGCCGGAGCATGATTTCTGTTCTCATCCTGAAGCAAAGTTCTTAACCCGAGGTACTATTTCTGGGTTAGTGGAGTCTGTAACCTGAAGCGTATGTAACCTGAAGCGTATGTAACCCGAGGTACCACTGTAGTCTGCTGGAATTCAATTTCTATAGGCTCTACAGAGCCATTTTGATTTCAGACATAAAAGGTGAGGGAAATCACTCTTAAATTTAACATTTTAGCACAATTTTTCCTGACCTTTATCGCTTTTCCACCCAGGTACTAGAAACCATTCCTGAAGAAGTGGGCTTTAATATAGAAATCAAATGGATCTGCCAGCAAAGGGTAAGAAAGTCTACTAACAATACATCTTAAACATAGTAGCTTGCTGTTTCATTGTAGTGTTTAAATTATAGAAACTGATTTGGTTAAATAGTACATTTCTACTTCTTTTTTCCTTTGATTCCTCAATGGTTAAAGTGAGTGAACGCCGTTTCTAAATTTAGCATTGTTTTCTAGCTCTGGAATCTGTGGTTCACATGTCTAATTCTAAGGAACAGTTACTGAAAATAGAGGCACTCCGTTGGTTCCATCTAACCCAGCCTGTTGTTGGAAGTAGGAACCACCCACCAGTCCCCACAGATCGGTAGAGACAAATCTAATGATGGCCGAGATCAGACGCACTGCAGAAGAATGCCAGGGAAACATGGTTCTGGGTGACTAAAGCAAAAGAGCAAAGTGAGCTTCCTGCAGGAGAAGTTAATTGAAACCAAATCCTACAGGGTGAAATAATGGTGCCTTTGTGCAAGCAGAACCGGCTTTCACTTGTGCTCCCCTTCTTCAGCCTCCCTCCACATGCCCCCCCAAGTCACATCCACAAGGTTGAGGATGCTCCAGATGAGGCTGGGGGTCATGCAGGAGGTTCCAGGACGGAGGAGAGGAAGGGGAGGAGACAATGGACAAATGGAAGTCCGCTCATAAAACGTTGCTGCTTTTACCCACAATCTTTAACCTGTTTGCTGGGTAGGAGGGGATTTCCTTCCTAACACCAAATATGATCATCAGTCCAATCATGACTGTGATCTAAGCTGATGCTCCGGTAAACTGAATATATTTATTGGATGTTTTAACTCCATGCCAGCATAGCATGAGCTTCCCAAAAGAATTATCAGCTACTTTCTACGTGGTTTAAAGGATGTTTGCTGCAACATTAATTTATTAGGTGGTTAAAAATTGTATTTTTATGTATGACCAACATAATACAGTTCAAGGCTGATTTTTTAGGCTATAAGATTTTAAGTGGAAGTCAGGAACAATAGATAACAATTCTTCTGTACTAAGCAGGCAGTCCTGTTTTGGAAAGCTTTTTAACTTTTGGTGTTTGGTGGGTTCCTTTATACTTTGTTGACTGGGGCAACCCAGTCAGATGGGCAGGATACAATGAAATTGTTATTGTTTTGTTATTAAGTGAGCCAGAATAGAGTAACTTGCCTTTTGTGTATCAAAGGTACAGCTTAATCTTCACCCATGTCAACGGATGTTCATGAACTTTCAAGTTTAATAACCAAAAGTGTCTGGCTTGTCTCCCCCATCCCCTCTCCATTTTCAGGATGGTTTATGGGATGGCAATCTTTCAACCTACTTTGACATGAACCTCTATCTAGACATACTTTTGAAAACTGTTCTGCTCAAGGCTGGACGTAGGAGGGTTATATTTTCTTCATTTGATGCCGATATATGTACAATGTGAGTTGATGGAAATACTTGATAACGTTTTAGAGAGATGTGTTTTTAACTTGGAGCGTCTTTATATCAATAGTGTTAAAATAATACTTACTCGTGGAAGAAGGTTCATGTTTAAGAAAATGTGAATTATTCTCTCTTATCAGTGGTGGGGAAGCTGTGGCTTCCTAGCTCCTAAGACAAAAGGCATAAACTTTTATGCTCGAACTGGGCTTGTAATTTAAAATGAAGGCACAGGCTATAAATTCTTCTTCCTGTCTATCAGGATCATGATGGTGCGATAAAGGACTTAAGGGGTATGGGTCTGAGGCTAAACCCCACCCTAAAAGGCCTGGTAATTATACTCCTTACGGATATAACAAAGCTGGGTGAAAATTACCATTCAGCTGAAGCAGTACTTCTGGGTAAATTTTAGGCAGGAGCCTTGAGGAACGATTCCTCAATTTAGCATGTGATATTCCAGAGAGGCAAAGGACATCACAGGATTAGGTTTTGGAGAAGAACAGACCTGCCTGAGCCCTGGCCTACCTCTGGGTAATGGCAGACAAGCCTTTAATATGTCTTTTATGACCAGAGTGGGGTCTCACTCTGCGGATAAAGGCTACCCGTGTCAAAAGTAATCGAAATTCATTTATTTTCGTAACAGCGGGAACATGGCACTTGCAGCCGGCACACAGCTGAATGTCATCGTTTTCAAAATTTTCAAAAAAGGCTCTGCCTACATACATCACATTAGAATGCGATCATTTGATGACAGTGGAAGCAAACAAACTAAGTGTCTAAACTAGTTGTATACAATCACTGAAGTCATTCGAATAATCAAATGGTTTTCATCCAGTCTACTGTAAAAAATTTTGTGTGAGCTTTTTTAAAAGTAGGGTTCGTGCTTTGTAAAGAAGAAAACGGAAGGGCAGGTGTTTTTGTAGCATGTCTTTGCTTTTCTAAGTATATATTATTTAAACTCTGTAACCATTTTCATATTGCATATTTAAAGTTCTACTTAAGAATGCACAGTTATTAAAAAACGTTGGCTTTATATTTTGCAAGTAAATTAGTTATAGTTTATGGGTGATTCCTGGTCTGATTCAGGGATTTTTCCTGTCCAACTTGTAACTTAGTTCAAACTTTTTTTTACAGGGTCAGACACAAACAAAATAAATATCCCATATTGTTTCTAACTCAAGGAAAATGTGACACTTACCCAGAACTTATGGATCTCAGGAGCCGCACAACGGCTATTGCCACAAGTTTTGCGCAGTTTGAAAATCTGCTGGTAGGTCATAAAGCATCTAGACAATTATATGTGGCAACTACTTTTGAAATGAGGATTGTGCTTTAGCTATAATTGTCTCTTCTACAAATACCAAGACCTCAATGTATTTTAACATAGTTGTATAGTACTCAACATGCCTAACGACATGAAAGATTAATCCTTGCACTGCTAACATCTCTGCTATATATGGGTAATATTTCGTTTTTTTCTTTTTCAGGGGATTAATGCACACACAGAGGAGTTGCTACTCAGTCCATCTTTTGTTGCCGAAGCCAGGTCTAAAGGCTTAGTTGTCTTCTGCTGGGGCGACAAAACAAATGAGCTAGAGAACAGAAAGAAGTTGAGGGAGTATGGAGTCCATGGTCTGGTATATGACAGGTATCACAGTATTTTAACTATTGAATATGATCAGTAACGAGTTTATAGCTGTGTTCAGATGGCTGCTAAGATAGCAGGTGAATCTTGGAATCAAGGGCTTTTAAAACCTTGTCTCAAATAGGCAAACATGTTTGCATACCTGACCCTCTTTGTACCATTTTAATGGTAGTAGTAGTTTCTATGTAATACACTCAAAGCTTGCCCTAGAACAAAATGCATGTTCGATGTACCTTGAATTCTTTTGAAAATAGAAAATAAGTATCAATATACAAAATACACCTTTTTCAATATTGATATCATTTTAGTGGTACACATCTTGAATGCAAAGTTTGTTAAGAGGAGTATACCACCTTTTCCTGTAATTTAAACAGCCTGTAATTTAAACACCTGTAATTTAAACAGCTTGTAGTAGTAGTAGTAGTAGTAATAATAATAATAATAATAATAATAATAATAATAATAATAATAATAATAATTTATTTATACCCCGCCCATCTGGCTGGGTTTCCCCAGCCACTCTGGGCGGCTTCCAACAGAACACTAAAATACAATAACCTATTAAACATTAAAAGCTTCCCTAAACAGGGCAGCCTTCAGATGTCTTCTAAAAGTTTGGTAGTTTTTTTTCCTCTTTGACATCTGGTGGGAGGGCGTTCCACAGGGCGGGCGCCACTACCGAGAAGACCCTCTGCCTGGTTCCCTGTAACTTGGCTTCTCGCAGTGAGGGAACCATCAGAAGGCCCTCAGAACTGGACCTCAGTGTCTGGGCGGAACAATGGAGGTGGAGACGCTCCTTCAGGTATGCTGGACCGAGGCCGTTTAGGGCTTTAAAGGTCAACACCAACACTTTGGATTGTGCTTGGAAACGTACTGGGAGCCAGTGTAGGTCTTTCAAGACAGGTGTTATATGGTCTCAGCTCTTAACTGCTTGATTTGCATTTTCCAATAACTCCTCATGTCCTCCTTTTCGATCAGTGTCTTTGGTTTTGTTATGGAATGCCTCATATAAATAACATGTACAAACACCTGTATGTTGATCAGCATTAAATTGCTCTGGTAGCTAGGCATTGTAAAATCTTTCATGAGGGGAGCACATCTGCTGCTTCTGTGGGCTCCCAGGTACTGTACTGATATAAAAAATGTAAAACCAGCGTGGGTGAGAAATTCCTTAGTCTTTACTATCCTTTAGTCATCAGCACAGGTCGAATAATATGCAGCATGTCCCAAAGAGCAGCAGGAACAGTTGTCAATATTCTGCAATCTGACACCTTTTAGCACAAAATCTTTTATTTTTACTCTAAATCAACCTTTCCCCTGCTAGATGGCATCCTTAGAGACTGCTATGCTGAAGCTCTTCAGCTGCTGTGTGGGTGGGGGGTGGATTCTAAGTTCTCCTGACCCCTCCTTTAAGCACAGCTGAGTGGTTGAGAACTTTAAATTAACTTCCCTAAAGCCCAGACGACACCAGAATCTTACAAGACTACATGAACTATCCTTGGAACTCAAGTGACGGTTTGTCCGTGCTGCCTTAAGAAAACAGGATATCAAATTATTGGCAGTGAATGCTTCCAGTTGAACCCTTTTTTCATTCTTCATGGCTTTCATATTTATCCCTTTCTATTTTGTATCGTGAAAATGTGACAGTGTGGTCTAGTGTATAAGATCAGTTTTGAAGCTTGGACCATAAACATTATTCTCACATCAAGGAATTTTTGTTTCTGGTTTCCCTAATTTAATTCCCTGGATATCTGAAAACCATTTTCGCAGAGCATTACTAATCATTCTGTTAACATGGCTGCACAACAGAGAAGTGTCTGGACATTCCTGTTTATCTTGTGAAGGGTGGTTTCAAAGAACTGTCTTTGAAAAGAGAGGGGTTTGGGTTATTCATTAAATAATGCCCCCAGATTTGGTGAGGGAAAGCAATAGCTACTAAAACTTTGGGATAGGTGGCTGCTCCAAACTATATTTTAGATGTAAAGCCAACTTTAAAATAAAAACTGAATACTGTTTTATGACTGCTCATTTAAATGGCTTCAGAAATTTAGTCACCTAGAGCATGCCTTATGGGTAGAGACTGAACAATATTTTTCAGGAAACCCTAGATACAGTAGCAAGGGACTTAATTCGTATTCAACCTAAGGCTATTTGGCACATTTCAAGATTTTATTTCTTGCTTCTTTATATGGTCATACAATCACGAGCTCATCAAGCTTGGAATCTGTAGGTGGAAGTGCCTGTTCTCAGAACCAGCACCAGAAGCAATGGAGGTGGGTGGGGAGGAGTCAATTCAGCTTCCTTTCTGCACCTGCCAATCATTGTCCACAGAGTTCTGGCCTTTGAGGCCTTTAATGGAAGGCTAGAGTTATCGGTCATGTTACAAATGTCTGATGGGACTCTGAATCAGACATTGGATCTACTACCTATGCAAATCCCCCAGGCACCTGTCTCCCAGAGACGAGCAAAAATTCTAGGTGTGCTGTATTCAAGAGTAGACCCCCTAAATAGGAGAGTAACAAGTCCCTGACACCTGGATTCCTTTTCCCCTAGACACTCACCAGATCCTCAACTTACAAATGATGTGACAGGTTTGTACTTGCTGACCAGAATTTTTTTTGTTTTGCTTTTAAGAAAAGTACATAACTCCACAATGCTTTCTCCTTACTTTAAAAACAAAAATTGGAATGCTCTGATTCGGTAGCAACGTATGCACTATGTTCTTTGCAGACTTTTCATTCATTTAAAGGTTGAAATTGTTGTATGGCATGGCATGCAAATAATAAGCAATGCCTGTATCTTGTGCCAATGCATGCATCAGAACTGTTGGATGGATTTATAACATGGTGATTTCTAACACCCAGGAAAGCCACTCCATAACTTTGCTAGCAGGGTTGCCTCGAAGCTTTCACTTGGTGACATGCTGGATGCTGAGCACCCTACTTCTAAAACTATCACTGGGTGAAATATTTGAGCACACAGGGATATAAAAGCAAATTTCATCAAAGTCTTAAAACATTGGTATAAAACTTTTTTGGGGTGAAGACTTCAGTTGTGCTGGGACATATCTGCTCTTGTGTATATAAGACCTTGAGTGTGCCTTTGGCTTTGCATTCATTCCTTTCTCGTATGTCTCCCTTAGGATTTATGACTGGATGCCTGAACAACCAAACATATTCCAGACCGAGCAGCTAGAGCGGTTGAAGCAGGAGGTACCAGAGCTCAAAAGTTGCCTCTGTCCCACTGTGAGCCACTTTAGTTCTCTAGGTCTATGTAAGTGTAGTAATAGCACCATACAAGCAAGGATGTCTGAAAGTTCAAGCAGTTTTTAGCAGACTCCGTGCACAGAGGAATGCCGTTTGGTATGTTCACCCAGTTCTTTCCACTGAGCAAAGCTAGCAATGCCTCACTGTTCTTGCATCCAAATGAAGCAATAACACATGGTCCACTGTAGAATATGAAAAGTCGTTGCTCGATTGTCAAAGCCATTGCTAGAATGCTTGGTCAGTGTAATTACTGGTTTACTCTACTCCTGTGTTTTGAACTGACCAGTTTAATGTGGAATCTGTGTACTGTAACATACGCACCTGGTTTCTGAGCAATCTGAAATGCAATAGTTGCCTAAGTTGCTAGGATCTCAATTGCCAAATATCATTGTTCAATTGATTTGACTCCAATACTAGTGGAGAAGACTGTACTGTATAAGATAATATTTGGCCTGGGGGGAAAGGTACCTCAGGTGCGTGCATTTGCACCGATGCACGCATCTATTCAGACAGGTGTGCCATCGCATTGTAAAACTGCAATTGTAGCTTCATTACCCGCTCCACCCCCACCCCCACCCCAGCCCCCGTTGCCTTCAGGTTGCTGCGGTCTTGTCTTTTTACTTTGCCTGATACAATGATGAATGGCATAGCCTCTGCCTAGCAACCTTCAGGTGAATGGTAACCCTCCTTCACTGTTTTTGTATCTAAATTTTTTGCTGACGCACAGAATGTTGTCAATCACTATAAGCCAAATTGCCAGTGTCTGACTATAGGTTTAATATATATATATATCATTGTACTTAAATGTTAAAGGCACAGATGCACAATACAAAAGCCAGTAAGTACTGCTCTAGATGTTTGCAGCAGTCCTTGCACTCTTGTGGTGCTATATGATGCAAGGGTAGTAAGGGCTGAATAAAATTGCTCAAATCTTTGCTCTTGCAAAACCACAATCCCTTTATATGTAGATAGCTAAATGAGGTTTGTATCATCTTTTTTTCCTGGCCACTAGCAGCTGTGTTAAAAAAGAAAAGAAAAGAAAGAATGTTAGATTTGATTTTCAGAATGTAATAGGGTTGTAGTCTTTAACCTCTGGCTAATGTACTGTGTATAACTTATTCAGAAATTATGATATAGAGTATTTCGTCAAGTATGTATGTTTGCATGTACTTAAAACCCATACCTCTCTACAATACCAGGTAATTGAAGCTCAAGTATCTGTAACTTTTTACTGAAGTGTTCAAGTGCATAATAAAAATGGGGGGGAAATTCCTTCTATGGCAAATCAACAATTGAAAACAATAGCTTGTATAATATGAATCTTGTCACTGCTGTACAAAGCTGACTATATAAAAGTTCAATAAATGCAAGTATATGTACGTGGTTTTTGGTCTGTACTACTGAGTTGTTTGGTGGACGTAGTTTGTCTTGATTGCTTTGTATTGAACTTGCTTTTGTTGAAGAGCAGCCTTCAGGTCTCTGGGAATGATCTTATTTTAAAAATAAAATGCATTTTATATCTAAATATGATCTAGCTCTGCATTTGATTTATTTGTAGTGGTTTGAGCCATGTGTGCAATACTTAACTATGACCTAACTATGAATTTGGTTCTTGATCATCCAACTTTTTAAAGTGGTCTAGACCCTATGCTCTCTATGTCTGCGGGGTGAATTTTAACATGAATTCTCAGACTGCTTATGGCATCCATATTTTTTCTGAGCCTTGACCCTTTTGCTTTGTAATAGTCATGCTTCCATTCTGTATGGTGAAATCGCTAGGATTATAATGTTCATGGAGTGACAAAATACCTGCATACACTTTGCCAGGTGGCTCTCTGCTCTGCTCCCAGTAGTATCATTGCTCCCATAGTCTTATCTAGATTCCTGCATGCCTCTGACCAACCAGAATGAAGAAAAGGCAGAACATGTGTGGTATCTGCTTCTGAGCAGTTGCAGAAAAAGAGCGAGTGGAGTCACAAAGCTGAGGGAAAAACGCATTGAAGTGAGCTGCTCCTGCACCTCTCTATTTTCCCTATCTTCATGCTGGTAGCATGAACCAACAAGATGTTTAAGAGAGGCTTTCCCTTGTTAGCCTTCCTGCTTCTCTTCCTCCAACACTTCCTCCAACACTGCCACCGTCCAGCAGTTCTTTCCTCAAACTCCAGTACAGTGGTACCTCAGGTTACATACGCTTCAGGTTACATACGCTTCAGGTTGCAGACTCCGCTAACCCAGAAATATTACCTCGGGTTAAGAACTTTGCTTCAGGATGAGAACAGAAATCAGGCTCCGGTGGCGTGGCAGCAGCAGGAGGCCCTATTAGCTAAAGTGGTGCTTCAGGTTAAGAACAGTTTCAGGTTAAGTACGGACCTCTGGAATGAATTAAGTACTTAACCTGAGGTACCACTGTATTTCTTTTACTCCTTGCTCTGGAAACTTTTCCTCAAGACCTACATTCCTAGAACTCTTCCTCAACCTCCACACAAGATATTCTGGAAGAAGGCGGTTTGCAGGCAACCTCGCCTCTCTTGCTCCAAACTTAACTTGCTAAAAGATCCGTTCCTTGAAAGACCAGTTGCCTGACATTTGGGTTTCCAGCACCGTGTATCTCCTTAATCCATCTGTTGAAGAATTTCACTTTCCAAACACTGAAGGCAAACTGACATTTTGCCTGCATACCAGAGAGTGACATTTTAAGCAGAACAAACACGTGGGGTGGGGGAGAACCACCTTTGCTTGAGAAATGGGGTGGTGGGATACGTTTAGAGTGTATTCATTTGCAGATTAAGCAGTTTAGGGTGAGCTATGAGACATTCTGTACTGACTGGCACCCTCCTCAAGAGTTTTGTTTTCATATGCTGGAGTCAGCACTGCGCTTGGCAGCACCCTTGAATACTCATGGTATAAGTTAGGGAACAGAACACAGAGTTCAAGGCAGTTTCACTCATAGAATTTCAAAAGCATCACAACAAACTTTGGCCAACTTTATTCAGGGGAGGTTAATGGACTTTTCTTAGTCCTGCTTCATGGATGTGAGTGAGAAGATGGTATTCTAAGAGTCTCAAAATGCATACACACCTACCTGCACCTTATGATTAGCTACTGGGCTAAGTTCAAGGAGCTAGTAGTGGGGTACAAAGGACTGTACAGCTTGGGATTGGGATATTTGAAAGATCATCTCATCCCCTATGTGCCCAACCGATCACTGCATCCGAAGATGGCATCTTTCAGGAGGTACGTTCTGCACAATTCCAGAACTGGACCTTGCTGGAATTCCCATTAGATATCTGACAAGCGCCATCTCTACCATCTTTGCAGTGCTTTTTGAATACAGTGGTGCCCCGCAAGACGAACGCCTCGCAAGACGAAAAACCCGCTAGACGAAAGGGTTTTCCGTTTTTCGATGCGCTTCGCAAGACGAATTTCCCTATGGGCTTCCTTCGCAAGACGAAAGCCCATAGGGAAATCTCCAGGACAGCGGGGAAGCGCAGCGCGTCTTCCCCACTATCCTCGGACCTCCTCCGAAGGCTGGCGGTGGGGCGGAGAGACCTCCTCCCGCCGCCAGCCTTCGGAAGGCTCCTCCGAAGGCTGGCGGTGGGGCGGAGAGACCTTCTCCCCGCGCCAGCCTTCGGAAGGCTCCTCCGAAGGCTGGCGGTGGGGCGGAGAGACCTTCTCCCCGCGCCAGCCTTCGGAAGGCTCCTCCGAAGGCTGGCGGTGGGGCGGAGAGACCTTCTCCCCGCGCCAGCCTTCGGATGGCTGTCCTGAAGACTTGCGGTGGGAGGAGGGTTTTCCTTCCCACCGCCAACATTCAGAATGCTGTTCTGAATGTTGGCGGTGGGGAGGAAAAACCCTCCTCCCACCGCAAGCCCCGGGAACAGAGGAGAAGCGCTGCGCGCCTTCCCCTCTGTTCCCGGACCTGTCCTGAAGGCTTGCGGTGGGGAGAAAAGCCCTTCTCCGCACCGCCAGCCTGGCAAGCGGTCTCCATAGGAACGCATTAATTGATTTTCAATGCATTCCTATGGGAAACCGTGCTTCGCAAGACGAAAAACTCGCAAGAAGAAAAAACTTGCGGAACGAATTAATTTCGTCTTGCGAGGCACCACTGTATATCTTTCAACAAGCTGTCCAAGTGGAGATACTTATCCTAGGTATCTGTGTGTGACAGCTGAAGGCTACACCTTAGTTCTCTTCTCACATTTACTAAATAAAGAGCTACCATTGCAGTTCTTTAAGTCAGGGTTAGGGTACCTGTATCTCTCCAGGTGTTCAATTCCCAACTCCCAGTAGCTCCCAACCATTATGGGCAATCATCAGGGATGATGGGACCTATTTTCTAGAAACAACTGATGGACCACAGAGTCCTTACCCCTGATTTTAGCAAGCACAGGAAGACTCAAAGTCTGCTCTTAAGACTGATGGATGAAAAGCAGCAGAGGTGTTAGAGTGACAAAGATGTTTCCAACCCAAGGCTGAGCTTTGTGGCAAGCATTCAAAGCTCCAGTTCACATCTGTCCCAGCCAACATAGACTGGTATTTATATGGCAGCTCCACCCTTCCACTGGAATCACACAGAATTTTAGGAGCTGAAATGCACTTTCAAAGCATCAACATTACAACAAATTTTGGATTCATAGCTACTTTACACAAACTTTACTGTATGTTAACAGGAAACCTGAATAATACCGTATTGGCCTGAATATAAGCTGCACCTTTAAAATTCAAGGGGGGGAGAGAAAAAGGCAATACCTGAATATAAGCTGCTCCCTTAAAATTCCACAGGCATTCACACCCGTTCCATATGTCTGTTTCAGCAGCGAAATCGTAAAAGCCAATCTTTGTAAGGTCGCAAATTTTTGCCATACTTTAACTTTTCACCATCGGAATTTGGAAAAAAAGTGAGGCTTATATTCAGGCCAATACAGTAATCCCTTTTGAAAGAGACCTTATCAAGCGGCAGAACTCTTGATCATTTTAGTTTTACTATCCTAACTTTCTGTAAACAAGCTTAGAGGTTGGGGCTTTTTTAATGATCAAGCAGAATATAAATGTAGTTAAATCAATAAATATTTGTTATCTGCCCCCCACCCCCAGTATTTATAGACCACGTTTTACCATAAACGGTCTCAAAGTTGTTTACAAAACAACTTATCCGTCAAGTAATATGGTGTGTAATAAAAACGAAAAATTGGCCTGATAAAACTTACCTAGGACGCACCAGACAATAAGACGCACCTAGTTTTGGGGGGAGGGAAACAAGAAAAAACATATTCTGAATCCCAGAAGCCAGAACAGCAAGAGGGATCTGGCTTCTGGGATAGCCTCTTGCTGTTCTGGCTTCTGGGATAGCCACGCGAAGCCTCTTCAGGGCAGCGGGATGAAGGCTACCCCTGCCCAGAAGAGTGAAAAGTGGTCTATAAATACTGGGGGGCGGGGTGGATAACAAATATTTATTGATTTATTGATTTAAACAACATTTATATTCTGTTTGATCATTAAAAAAACACCAGCGCGGGTAAGCTGCCCTCTGTCCCGTCCCCCATCTCCCGCAAGAGCCGCATGCTCTTTAAAGGGAGCACGGCTCTTGGGGGCTTTTCTGGGAGATGGGGGAAGGGACAGAGGCTTTGCGCAGCTAAGCCAGAAGCTAGAACAGCGAGAGGGAGTGCTGCGCTGCGCAGCGCTCCCTCTCCCTGTTCTGGCTTCTGGCTTAGCCGCACAGCCTGCATTCGTTCCATAAGACGCACACACATTTCCCCTTACTTTTTAGGAGGGAAAAAGTGTGTCTTATAGAGCGAAAAATACGGTACTTGAAATGCCTGTAGGAATAGAAAGGCTTTCATCAATTGCAGGTGAAGACTCTTCACTGAGAGTTGGAGTCAGCAAAATCTGGAGAGTCACCAGCAACTCAGCCCCCACTTCAAACAATGTGATCCAGTTGAAACATTCCTTTGCAAGCAGGAAGTCAGGGAGACCTGCTGGTGCCATGACACACAGAACCTTCACATTTAATATATTAATATATATATATTTGTTCCAGCCCAGATTAATGTGCTTAAAATGAGAACTCTGCCAATGTTGCTGGGGTGAGGTGGACTTGAACTTTTTGCCAGTAATAACGAAGAGGAAAACGATAGCACAGCAGTGTGCCGAAGAATAAACAAACAGCTTTCCTTTGGGTCACCACCTGATCCACTTGACCCTCAACCCCAGTAACTAGCTTGTTAAGGGAGCAGGAATTTCTGCTTTGTGGGGGATAAACTCTAGATCCCAGGATTACACCAGCTTCCATTTAGTAACCGCGTTTCCAGGCCAAGAAACGGCATGGAAAACCTTCATATGCAGCAACACTGGCATGTTTGGGGGAATCGCACCCCTAAAAGAGAGGAGGAATGCCCATTTGCCGTATTTTCATGATTTTTTCACACATGGCCACAGCACCCTTTCCATATTCCTGCTCTCTCCTGTCTCTCAGTTCAGCTTTCGTTTGAAGGCTGCCTGCAGAATCTATGCATCTTCTGCAATTGGGAGGATAATTATGAGTTAACCTGGCCCCGTGCAGGGAGACCCCTTGGCCAGCATTTCTGAAACAAGGACATCCATATGCTGACAAGTCTGTCGATGATCAAGGCACTTTTAATGGGCGACTGTTGATGCATCTTTCTGGGATGACTCAATCAGATTTATGTTGGGCACCTTCCTGGGATGGTGGTTGAGAAAATGAAAACAAAAGGCTGGTGTGCCACTCTTCCTATCTTCTTGATCTGAAAGAAACAAGGACACAGCAATCTATTCTCTGAAAAAAGGATAATTTGTGGGAACATAATAGCTAACAGCATCTTAAAAAGCAGAGACATCACCTTGCCAACAAAGGTCTGTATAGTTAAAGCTATGGTTTTCCCAATAGTGATGTATGGAAGTGAGAGCTGGACCATCAAGAAGGCTGATTGCCGAAGAATTGATGCTTTTGAATTATGGTGCTGGAGGAGACTCTTGAGAGTCCCATGGACTGCAAGAAGATCAAACCTATCCATTCTGAAGGAAATCAGCCCTGAGTGCTCACTGGAAGGACAGATCCTGAAGCTGAGGCTCCAATACTTTAGCCACCTCATGAGAAGAGAAGACTCCCTGGAAAAGACCCTGATGTTGGGAAAGATTGAGGGCACAAGGAGAAGGGGACGACAGAGGACGAGATGGTTGGACAGTGTTCTCGAAGCTACAAACATGAGTTTGACCAAACTGCAGGAGGCAGTGGAAGACAGGAGTGCCTGGTGTGCTCTGGTCCATGGGGTCACGAAGAGTCGGACACGACTAAACGACTAAACAACAAAATAGCTGCTAAAAAAAAAGGTTTTAGAAAAGCACTAGATTCTCCTAATTGAGATGCTCATTATTAGTCATGGCATGAGTACTATCCAATAGGCATCCTGTGCCATTATTATTATTATCATTATCATCATCATCATCACTATTACTACCTACCCCTTGTCCGGATGGGGGCTAGAGAGAGGTTTGGGAGGCTGTGTAATCCAGCCTACTGTACAAAGGCAAAACTGGCATTCGTTGCTCTACCATATGCCCACAACTTCAAAAGGTTGTCCACAAATGAATGCAGGCCTTGGGATGAAAATGTTTACCTCATAAAAGCAGGCTGTTGAGGAGTGCAGTTACACAGAACAACCTAGGTAAAGGTAAAGGGACCCCTGACCACTACGTCCAGTCATGGCCGACTCTGGGGTTGCGGCGCTCATTTCGCTTTATTGGCCGAGGGAGCCGGCGTACAGCTTCCGGGTCATGTGGCCAGCATGACTATGCTGCTTCTGGGGAACCAGAGCAGCGCACGGAAACACCATTTACCTTCCCACCAGAGAGGTACCTATTTATCTACTTGCACTTTGATGTGCTTTTGAACTGCTAGGTTGGTAGGAGCAGGGACCGAGCAACGGGCGCTCAGTCCGTCGCAAGGATTCGAACTGCCGACCTTCTGATCGGCAAGTCCTAGGCTCTGTGGTTTAACCCACAGCGCCACCCTTGTCCCTACAGAACAACCTACCTTCTCTCAAATGGGTGGTAAGGATGGTGATACAGGCAAATTTATTTTCCATGCTCTCTCGTTTGTAAGGAGAGCATCTCCTAGGCCAGAGGTGACTTGGGGGTCCACCATGAGCTGCCACTGGTGATTGCTGTGCCTCTCCCCGCCCCCAAGATATCTCTGCTCATCTTCCTACTGAAGTGATGCAACCAGAAGCCAAATCCTGCCTAGGCAGACAGATCAACTGGCCGGATGGCACATACCGTATTTTTCGCTCTATAGGACGCACTTTTTCCCCTCCAAAAATTAAGGGGAAATGTTTCTGCGTCCTATGGAGCGAGTGCAGGCTCCTTGGCTTCAGCGAAAGCAACGCGAAGCCTCTAAAGCGCAGAGGGAGCACTCCCTCTGTGCTCCGGAGGCTACGCGTTGCTTTCGCTGAAGCCTGGAGAGCGAGAGGCGTCGGTGTGGGATGAGGGGTCGGGACTCCTGGCTTCAGCGAAAGGAACCCGAAGCCTTTGGAGCACAGCACGAGGTCCCGCTGTGCTCCAAAGGCTTCAGGCGGCTATCCCTGAAGCCTTTGGAGCGCAGCGGGAACTTGCACTGCGCTCCAAAGGCTTTGGGGTTAGCTGCACAAAGCCTCTGCAGGAGGCTTCAAAGGCTGTCCCCAAAGCCAGAACAGCGCGATGGAGAGCTGCGCAGCGCTTCATCTCGCTGTTCTAGCTTGGGGATGACTGCGCAAAGCCTACCCAGGGCAGCGGGGTGCCTTCATCCCGCTGCCCTCCGGAGGCTTCGCGGGCTGTCCCAGAAGCCTCCGCAGGGCACAGGGATGAAGGCTCCCCGTGCGGAGCCTTCGCACAAAGCTAGAACAGCTATCCCAGTGGCTATCCCAGAAGCCAGATCCCTCTTGCTGTTCTGGCTTCTGGGATTCAGAACTTTTTTCTTCTTGTTTCCTCCCCCCCCCTAACTAGGTGCATCCTATCGTCTGGTGCGTCCTATA
The DNA here is from genome assembly GCF_964270895.1 of Podarcis filfolensis. Lineage (NCBI taxonomy): Eukaryota > Metazoa > Chordata > Lepidosauria > Squamata > Lacertidae > Podarcis > Podarcis filfolensis. The sequence goes on along the minus strand of NC_139606.1, from coordinate 10,752,210 downwards.
GAGCGAAAAATACGGTACATTGTGACAAGCCATATATTTCAATTCTCCTACTCCCCGCTGACCTTTCAGTATCCTAGAAGCTATCATTTCCCCCATTAGGCCATTTCTGTGGGTCTGCTGTGTGCCGGCGTCCTTCTGTCTCCTGTCATCAGATCTCTCAAGGTGCTCTCCATCTTTTCCCCCTTTGCATGGGACGTCAGAGAGGTTCTCCATCACGGTCTGCTCCTCTCTCTGCCGCTGCTTAACATCCTGCAGAAGATCTCCATCGTCCTTGGTGATGTGCACCATTGCTACAATGGTGAAGGTGTTGCAGTGGCCAACGATGCTCTGCTTGTCTGATAAGAAATGGGAGAGATTATCCATCTTCAGTCTCTCCATGTTCTGAGGTTCCTCATCAGAAATTGCCAGCTCAAGGATGTCTCTCCTGGAAATGCAAAGAGGTCAAAGTTCGGAGGCATACTAAGTCATTTGAGTTAAGCTACTCCTCTTGAGAGGTTCTATTGCCAATGAGGGGAGAAAAAGAAAGGATGAGTGGGGGAGGATCATGATTCTTGGTCTCTGTGTTTAGCTCTGTATATGTATGGATATTAATTAATTAATTAATTAATAATAATAAATTTTATTTATATCCCGCCCTCCCCAGCCGATGCCGGGCTCAGGGTGGCTAACAACAATAAAATAATACAACATTCTAAAATCATTTCATTATAAAATTAATTCAAATCAAATTGATGGCAACCATTGGGCTAGAGTTCTGTGAAGATTGCCAAAGGAGGGAGTCAGGCTGTGCCTTGGCCAAAGGCCTGGTGGAACAGCTCTGTCTTACAGGCCCCGCGGAAAGATGTCAAGTCCTGCAATTAACATAAATCCCTACCCACCAGCAGCAACAGTAACAGTGGAACGGTCTCCCTCAGGAGGTTGTGGACTCTCCTTCCTTGGAGGTTTTTAAACAGAGGTTGGATGGCCACCTGTCATGGATGCTTTAGCTGAGATTCCAGCATTGCCGGGGGTTGGACTAGATGACCCTTGGTGTCCCTTCCAGCTATACAATTCTGTGATTGATTCTATGATTCCTGCCTTCTGAAGCACAGGTGGGCAACCTGCAGCCCAAATCCTGATTTTTTTGCACCCCCTGATACCTTTGAAATTGCCCTGCTCTTCCATGCCATCAAAGACTGCTTCCAGATTCTCATTGTTTTGGAGTGGGGTTCTATCATGTGCAAGAAATTCAGATCGTGCAACTATAGTAGAACAGGAAGTCTTGCAAAACAAAACCACTCCCCCCCCCCAAAAAAGTGAAAAGGAAAGTAGTAGGACAACCTAACCTACCGCCAAAAAAAGAATGCTCAATAATCAGGTAATCTGGAAGTACCCAAAATGCCTTCCTCACTGGTCATTTTCTCCTTAATTTTCCTGGCTTTTAAAAGTCCCCCCCCCCACACTTTCTATGTCATTTCACAACAACTGAAAATGGGGAGTATTGCATTTGATGCAAACGCATTGTGTTTTAAAAAATAAAGCCACAGAGTGTTTTCCCCGGTTGTATGGCTGAGGGGAAAATACGGTATTCCCTGCCTCACACAAACTGGCTGAGAACAAATTGGTAGTCCATGAGCACCTCCAGACTGTCAGAAATATGAAGGAGCAATTCAGGCATATACCAGGAAATTTAAAAAGGTAAAAGGACCCCTGACCATTATGTCCAGTCGTGGCTGACTCTGGGGTTGCGGCGCTCATCTCGCTTTACTGGCCAAGGGAGCCGGCGTACAGCTTCCGGGTCATGTGGCCAGCATGACTAAGCCACATCTGGCGAACCAGAGCAGCGCACGAAAACACCATTTACCTTCCCGCTGGAGTGGTCCCTATTTATCTACTTGCACTTTGACGGGCTTTCGAACTGCTAGGTTGGCAGGAGCAGGGACCGAGCAACGGGAGCTCACCCCGTCGCGGGGACTCGAACCACTAACCTTCTGATCAGGAAGCCCTAGGCTCTGTGGTATAACCCACAGCACCACCCGTGTCCCTTGTACCAGGAAATTTAGGTTTTCACAATTATAGTGGATTAAAGCACTCTGTTGCCCTGTTGAAGACAGCAACAGCAGCTTTATTTCCAACAGCCCAATCCACCCATGATTTATTAGAAGGCTTCTGTGATTTCCTAGCACACCCATGAGTTGGTCAAATGATTCTTTAATGAAACCCAGTAATGGATGGATAGGCAACACATCTCACCTAGGTATCATATATTTAAAGTATATTTAAAACACCTGACTCCCCCCTCCGAATCCTGGGAATTTTAGTTTGTTAAGGGTGCTGGGAACTGTAGCTCTGTGAAAGGTAAACTGCCATTGTCAGGATTCTTTGGGGAAAGCCACGCCCTTTAAATGTAATTTGCATGCAGACATCCCTCCACCTATGATGCCAATTTTTTCCCTTTAGTGTGATGGCCTGGGATTCGGACTCAGAGGCTGAACCTGAGGAATCCCAGCCTGCACAGGAGTCCCCGCCTCCAGAACCAGCTAAGCCGGGGCTGGGGCCTGAGCCTGAAGGGTCCTCACCTGTGCTGGGTCCTCAGGTGCAGGCACCAGCTGAGTCTGCTCTGGTCCCTGAGGTGATGGAGGACCCATTGCCTGCAAGTGCTCCACTCTCAGCCCCGTCAGAGGAAGCTGAGGTTGCCTCTGGGTCCGGTAACCCTCCAGCCTCTCCTGAGCTGCAGAGGCTCAGGGCAGAGAGGCGGAGGGAACTAAGTTCCCACAGGAGGAGTGCTCGCCTCCAGGCCAGGAGAGGCGAGTCACCAGAGGATCAGGGCTGCCCTATGCCTCGGGGCAGATAAAAGCCAGTCAGCCCCAGTCCCAGGTTGTGGGAGCAATGTTGTTGCTAGCCTGTTCCTGCCTGCACCCTGTCCTGCTCTCCTGCCAGAGTTCCTGACCACGCCCAACTCCCTGCCTTGGACGCGCTTCAGCTTTGATGGACAGCTTCCATACCGCACCATTGACCTCGGACTGGACTCGGACCTCGCCTCTCGGTTAGCCCCCGGGACCAGGAGAGTTGGTTTGATCCTGAACATACCTTTTATTTCTGTCAAAGCACTTGAAGAAATTCCAGCATGTTAGATTCTGTTTTGCCATCCTGTTGTCCTGCTCCCTGAAGCCTGTTGAAATGGTGGTGCCCTCTGCTTAAAGTTAAAATCCGTCCGCAACCGGAAGAGACTAGATTACAGCTCACTCATAACCAAGAGGCTGGAGAGGAGATCATATCCCCCATTGAATCCTCTGTCACGAGTTGGTGATTTCAGGGCCAAAAAGCACCTCAGAGCCATTGTGATGCCATTGTGACGCAAGAGTCCTCTTGTCCAATCCTTGCCATGCGCTTCAAAAACTGTGTCCAGGAAATAACTTGGGCAGCGCCATCAGTGCTCTTGGGACCCATGAACACCCGCCTCACCGCAACTCTCTCTGGTCAATCTGGCCAGGGATGATAGAGCTATAGTCTAGCAGCATCTGAAGGACCACTGGTTCCCCACCTCTGATATATGACATCACTGGTGCTAAGTCACATACATAAACCAGAGCATTTCTGAAGACAGCCCTGCATAGGGAAGTTTTTAATGTTTGGTGCCAGACTGTGTCTTAATTTGTTGGAAGCCGCCCAGAGTAGCTAGGGTAACCCAGTCAGATGGGAGCAGCATATCCATAAATTAGTGTTATCATTATTATCATTATTCACCGATACAGTGAAGGATATGTAGCAATCAATATTTCCCTCGTCAGTAATGAGTTTTATGAGGAAGGCTTCAGTTGTCTTAAGAGTGCCAATAGCATCATTTAGAAGAATAGTTAAAGGTAAAGGTAAAGAGACCCCTGACCATTAGGCCCAGTCGCGGACGACTCTAGAGTTGCGGCGCTCATCTCGCTTTATTGGCCGAGGGAGCCGCCGTACAGCTTCCGGGTCATGTGGCCAGCATGACTAAGCCGCTTCTGGCGAACCAGAGCAGTGCATGGAAATGCCGTTTACCGTCCCGCCGGAGTGGTACCTATTTATCTACTTGCACTTTGATGTGTTTTCGAACTGCTAGGTTGGCAGGAGCAGGGACTGAGCAACAAGAGCTCACCCCGTCACGGGGATTTGAACCGCCAACCTTCTGATCGGCAAGCCATAGGCTCTGTGTTTTAGCCCAGAGCGCCACCCACATCCCTAGAAGAATATAAATCCCACAATAAATAAGCAGGCGAATAAGTATTTTAAGAAGGGTATGAAAAGTGGTGAGATATTCTTTCCCTTACCTTCCAGATGGCTTTCCAGATTATCCTACAATTTCCTTTGCCCAGCTAACTTTGAGCCTGGCATTGACAAATGGGCAGGAGGCAGCCATTTTGTGTTAAGCCATGCGCTGGTGTCCAGGTCAAGGGAAGCCATAGTCCCATTCTATTCTGCCTTGGTCAGACCCCGCCTGGAGTCCCGTGTCCAGTTCTGGGTGCCACAACAGAAGGAAACCAAGCCTTATGAGGAATGGTTGAAGGAGCTGGGTATGTTTAGCCTGGGGGTGGGGAGGAGACTGAGAGGAGATAGACTAGCCATTTTCCAATATCTCAAGGGCTGTCACGTGGAGCATGGATATAGTTTGTTTTTCCCCTGCTCTGGAGTATAGGACCTACCGGTAAATCAGTGGCAAAAAAGGAGATTCCAAATCAACATAAAGAAGAAATTTCTGTTCGACCCTGAAAGTTTTGGTGGTGGAAACAGAAGGGGTTTTATCATAGGCCCAAAAATCAGCCCTCGGCGCCTTAACCTGCGGAAAAACATTTTTTTGAAAAAATCCCTAAATTCTCTCGTGCAAGGTTTTGCGGTGCAAAAAGCATGTTTTATCATAGACCAAAAAAATCAGCCCTCAGTGGCTTAACTCGTGGAAAATTTTCGCCAAAAATCTTACATTATCCAATTCACTCAAAAATGGTGCCAAACTGTTGCAAATTCTCCTCTTCAAAGTTTGGCGCTGGAAACAGAAACACATACAGTGGTACCTCGGGTAACATACGCTTCAGGTTACATACGCTTCAGGTTACAGACTCCGCTAACCCAGAAATAGTGCTTCAGGTTAAGAACTTTGCTTCAGGATGAGAACAGAAATCGTGCTCCGGCGGTGCAGCGGCAGCAGGAGGCCCCATTAGCTAAAGTGGTGCTTCAGGTTAAGAACAGTTTCAGGTTAAGAATTAAGTACTTAAGCTGAGGTACCACTGTATTGGCAGCGAAGCCAGATCAGATCCATCCCTGCCCACTTTGCGCAACCTGAGGAAACCCGGTGTGGGGGGATTGGACTAGATGACGCTTGGGGTCAGGGCCGGATTTAGGTTTGATGAGGCCCTAAGCTACTGAAGGTAAAGGGGCCCTTTATATGTCCAGCTGTCCTTTTGGTTTTTTATCTTATACTTTGGAAATGTACATCCAGTGGCGTAGCGTGGGGGGTGCAGAGGGGGCCGACCGCACCGGGCGCAACATCTGGGGGTTAGGGTTAGGGGGCGCAAATCCACGGGTTAGGGGTGCAAATTACTTGCCTTGCCCCGGGTTCTGACAACCCACGCTACGCCACTGTGTACATCCAGTGTTTATCCCCTTTAATTTTTTGGGGGGCCCCCCACTGGAGTGGGGCCCTAAGCTATAGCTTGTTTAGCTTATGCGTAAATCCGGCACTGCTTGTAGGCATCTCCGTGTCACAGCTCCTGCCATTCCATGGCCTTTGGAGTGCCAGGATGATGCCCATTAAAAAGTATTATGATTATTATTACTACTGATCTCTGTGTAGAGACTGGCAGGTGGGCAGAAACACATCCCGGCGGCAGAAACACATCCCTGCCCACTTGGCGCCACCCGAGGGAGAAAAGCGGGATCGATCAACCCGGCGCGCGCGCGGGGTTGGACTAGATGACCCTCGGGGATCCCTTCGAACGGCGCGATCCCAGCCCACGCGAAAAGCACCGGGCCGAGCGAGACCCTGCGCGGCCGCGGAGACACGCCGAGTAGATTCCCAGGCCCGGGGGGTTTGAAGCAGCCGCCGCAGCCGCAGGAGGCGGAGCTGGATCCGGAGGGGCCTGGTCGCCGGCCGCCCTCCGCCTCCTCCTCCGCCGCCGCCGCCGCGCCACACGCAGAAGGCAAGGGAGCCGCGATGGACGCCGCCACCGCCGGCAGCAAGGAGCGGGAGGCCGCGCATCTCCTGGCCGAGGCCGAGAAGAGGGTGAAGTCCTCGCACTCCTTCCTCAGGGGCCTCTTCGGGTGAGAGCGGGCCGGGGGATCGGGCAGAGGGGATCGCCTCTCTGGGGGCCTGGAAGGAAGGGATCCTCCCTCGCCGGGACCCGCCGCTCGGTTTTAGGCCCCGCTGGGTGCGGGAGGTGGCTCGATCCGCGTCCGTGGGCGATGGATCTAGAGGATCTAGACAGTACGGGAGAGCCGAGGGGCAACGGATCTCCCTCCCCGTTGCGACCGAGTGACCGTCGAGCAGATCCCGCTTTTCTCCCTCGGGTTGCGCGAAATGGGCAGGGGTGGATCCTGACCCGTCACCAAGGATGGATTTCTGCCATAGCTGTCAACTTTTCCCTTTTCTTGCGAGGAATCCTATTCGGAATAAGGGAATTTCCCTTAAAAAAAGGGAAACGTTGACAGCTATGATTTCTGCCCACCTGCCTTTCTCTAGACAGACAGATGAGGAGGAGGAGTAATCAGATCATCATCATCATAATGAATAATACTTTTTTGTGGGCATCATCCTGGCTCTCCGAAGGCCATGGAATGGCAGAGGCTGTGACATGGCAATGTCAATAAGGCAAGGACAGATTGCAGAGGAGCATCGCACGCTTAGCTGGGAACAATTCCTGTTTAATTCAGCAGGACTTAAGGTAGTTTGGGGCTGCCTTAATGACTTAGCAGAGTTGTGGTGGCATCATTGCCACCCGTGTTTCAATATGAATCCACGCATGGGATTATGTCCTCGTCTCAGTTGGCAGGTTGTGGGTACAGTAGGTAGGAAATAAACTGCAAAACCCCAAAAAAGCCACCCTGGGATCTGCGAGGGAAGGGTGGTATACAAATTTAATGAATCATCATCATCGGCTCAAATGGAATCATAGCATTGTAGAGTTGGAAGGGATTGGGGGGGGGGGTGTCATCTAATCTAGTGTTTACCAATCTTTTTTCGACCGTGGCCCCCTTCTGAGCTTGTTTCCTTCCTGTGCCCCCCCCATGGGCGTAGCCAAGGGGGGCAGCTGCTCCCCCATTAATTAAAAATCAATACATATTGAAATATACTCAGAGTCGAGTGTGAATTTCATGCTCTTTATTCAGCTCATAGTAGCAATAAATGAAATTTCCCCCAAAACGTCTAGGTATATATACATTATTAACACAATGGGCCCCGCGTGATTGGCTAATTCCAGGCTGCTCCTGTAGGCCAATCAGGTTGCGGATTCACCTCCTCCAGAAACCTGATTGGCTGCTCCTGCCGGCCAATCCAGTTGCTGATTCACTTCACCCAGGAGCTTGATTGGTTGCTCCTGCAGGCCAATCAGGTTGCTGATTCACTTCCACCTGGAGCTGGATTGGGTGGCTCCTGCGGACCAATCAGACTGCTGCATTCTGGATCCTTATTGTTCTAGGATTCAGCTCAGTACGTAAGGCATATCAATACAAATCTGAGGTTCTGCTGCCCCCTAACAGATGACCCCGCGTGGATTTCACCCCGTGCATTGCATAGCCTGGCCAATGGTGCTGATGGGCCCTGATCCCCCAGGCACTGGGGTGGATTACACCCTGCGCCTTGCAGAGTCAGGCCCAGGTTACCACCGGGCCCAACTCTGGCAGCAGCAACAAGCATCTCGGGCGCACCCAGCCCTACCCATTGCTACCCCATTAGTGCCCTTACCTGACTGGGGGGTTCTGAAACGCGGGCTCTACTGGTTAAAACAGGAGCTGATCGCCCTCTCCTGCCGGAAATAAACCTGGACTACTCCAAGAAAGGACGTGGGTGGCGCTGTGGGTTAAACCACAGAGCCTAGGGATTGCTGATCAGAAGGTCAGCTGTTCGAATCCCCGTGATGGGGTGAGCTCCCGTTGCTCGGTCCCTGCTCCTGCCAACCTAGCAGTTCGAAAGCATGTCAAAGTGCAAGTAGATAAATAGGTACCACTCCGGTGGGAAGGTAAATGGCGTTTCCAGGCACTGCTCTGGTTCACCAGAAGCAGCTTAGTCATGCTGGCCACATGACCCAGAAGCTGTACGCCAGCTCCCTTGGCCAATAAAGCGAGATGAGCGCTGCAACCCCAGAGTCGGCCACGACTGGACCTAATGGTCAGGAGTCCCTTTACCTTACTCCAAGAAAGTGCACATGGTGAAAAGGAGCGCTAGGCCATGGGTAGGCAAACTTAAGGCCTGGGGGCTGGATCCGGCCCAATCACCTCTCTTTTTTAATTTTTTTTTATTAATTTTATTAAATAATACAAGAATGTCAAAAAAGAGACAAATTTCAAACATATGCATATAAACATAATCATTCACACATTGTAGAACAATATTTAGAAAACAAGAAAAGAAAAAAAGAAAAATTAGAAAATAGATACTTTCCGTAAACAACAATCTCAAATTTGCACTTACACACAAACATGCATTTCCATGCTACAAAATACAAATCTTGATTAAAATATTTTAAAAGACTTCCACCGCCTACACCACACGTCTTTTATACCTAGTTCACCTTAACCTCTGTTCTTCAAATCCTTCCTATAGGTTTTTCCCTAATCTATTACTTTATATTCTTTATAGTCTTCACAAGGTTAGTCTAAACACAACCAAATTTTTGTAGTTGAGCCCTGGTTATGCAAATATTCATTTAAACAATCCCACTGTTTCTGTACCATAGTTTTGGGTTTTCGCCTTATTAAGTCCGTCAATTTGGCTAACTCCAGGTTGTTGTTGTTGTTTAGTCGTTTAGTTGTGTCCGACTCTTCGTGACCCCATGGACCAGAGCACGCCAGGCACTTCTGTCCTCCACTGCCTCCCGCAGTTTGGACAGACTCATGCTGGTAGCTTCGAGAATACCATCCAACCATCTCATCCTCTGTCGTCCCCCTCTCCTTGTGCCCTCCGTCTTTCCCAACATCAGGGTCTTTTCCAGGGAGTCTTCTCTTCTCATGAGGTGACCAAAGTATTGGAGCCTCAACTTCACGATCTGTCCTTCCAGTGAGCACTCAGGGCTGATTTCCTTAAGAATGGATAGGTTTGATCTTCTTGCAGTCCATGGGACTCTCAAGAGTCTCCTCCAGCACCATAATTCAAAAGCATCAATTCTTCGGCGATCAGCCTTCTTTATGGTCCAGCTCTCACTTCCATACATCACTACTGGGAAAACCATAGCTTTTACTATACGGACCTTTGTTGGCAAGGTGATGTCTCTACTTTTTAGGATGCTGTCTAGGTTTGTCATTGCTTTTCTCCCAAGAAGCAGGCGTGTTTTAATTTCGTGACTGCTGTCACCATCTGCAGTGATCATGGAGCCCAAGAAAGTAAAATCTCTTACTGCCTCCATTTCTTCCCCTTCTATTTGCCAGGAGGTGATGGGACCAGTGGCCATGATCTTCGTTTTTTTGATGTTGAGCTTCAGACCATATTTTGTGCTCTCCTCTTTCACCCTCAATAAAAGGTTCTTTAATTCCTCCTCACTTTCTGCCATCGAGGTTGTATCATCTGCATATCTGAGGTTGTTGATATTTCTTCCGGCTATCTTAATTCCGGCTTCGGATTCATCCAGCCCAGCCTTTCGCATGATGAATTCTGCATATAAGTTAAATAAGCAGGGAGACAATATACAGCCTTGTCGTACTCCAGGTACTCACATAATTTACCCAACCATCGCCTTCTCAATCCAACCTGTGGATGGTCTGGGAATCAGTGTGTTTTTACATAAGTAGAATGTGTGCTTTTATTTAAAATGCATCTCTGGGTTATTTGTGGGGCACAGGAATTTGTTCATTCCCCCCCCCCCATATAGTTTGGCCTCCCACAAGGTCTGAGGGACAGTGGACAGGCCCTCTGCTGAAAAAATTTGCTGACCCCCGTGCTAGGTCCTGGTGGGCAATCCCCGCTTGGGATTGGCCAAGTGGATAGCCAGCTAATCAGAATTTTAAAAAATTAGATTATAGTTTCCTTCACTTCTCACTTTCCTCCGTGGCCCCCCAGCCATGCTGTGGGGCCCCCCATTTACACATTTTTCACTCGTGGCCTCCTTGGAATATCCTGCACCCCCACACTGATCTAGTCCAACTGCCTGCAATGCAAGAGTCTGATGTTTGCTACTTCATCTGTTGCTTCTAAGGTTTTTACGAGGGCATAGTCCTGAAAATCATATAGCTGTTCTGTAACCTCTTTTTCTTACTGGGATATTTGGTGATGCACCTTGTAGCACCTGATTTCTACATTATATCAGGCAAACCTTGAAGAAGTTCTTCTCAGATTATTGGTTAATTAGCAATCATGCATCTGATTCCGCTAATCCGTTAATTCAAATGGATATCTCATTTTGTTCTTAAAGAGATTAGATCCTCAGTTTGTGCCAGGTTTGTTAAAGCAACTGGATTTACGAACGCCTGCTCTCTAGGAAAGGAGGTGAATTTTACAGAGAAAATATGTGCTCTGGTCTCGTCAAATCAGTTTGGGTCCTTACAGTTGACCTTGAGTTCTAAAAACAATTGGTGATCTTTCTTTTTTTTTAATCTTGCATGTTGTGGGTCCGAGGTTCCATGGCTAGAAAGCCACGGCTGTTTTTATGTTACATTTTGCTGTCGCGAGCATTTATGATGACATTATTTCAAGGGAACACCGTGTTCATAAGACTTCTTGATATCAGTCCATCATAATAATTCTCTTCCAATATTTCTTCAGCAGATGAGCTGTCAAGTGTAACCGGATTTTTGCCAATAGATAACTACAGAACTGATTTAACTTTTTCCTTTCTGTTTATATTTAGGAAGATAAATGTTTTATTGTCTTTTTTTTTAATAAGAAAGATAGTTGTAGAAACTCGCCCTTTTGATTCATTTCTGCATTTAAAAAGTCTGCACAGAGTTGCAATATCGGAACATAAGAACAAACAAAACTACCTTATACCAAATCAGATGAACAGTCATCTAGTTCAGTATTGTCAACACTCACATACAGCAGCTCTCTCAAGTTTCAGACTAGGGAATTTTACCAACCCTACCTGGAAATATAGGGATGCAGGTGGCGCTGTGGGTTAAACCACAGAGCCTAGGACTTGCCGATCAGAAGGTCGGTGGTTTGAATCCCCGTGACGGACTGAGCGCCCGTTGCTCAGTCCCTGCTCCTGCCAACCTAGCAGTTCAAAAGCACGTCAAAGTGCAAGTAGATAAATAGGTACCGCTCCGGCAGGAAGGTAAACGGCGTTTCCGTGAGCTGCTCTGGTTCACCAGAAGCGGCTTAGTCATGCTGGTCACATGACCCGGAAGCTGTACGCCGGCTCCCTCAGCCAATAAAGCGAGATGAGCGCCGCAACCCCAGAGTCATTTGTGACTGGACCTAATGGTCAGGGGTCCCTTTACCTTTACCTAGAAATATTGGGGTTTGAAGCTAGAGTCCTCTGCAGGCAAAGCAGATGCACTGTTGCTCAGTTTTGGGCCTTCCCCAACACATTGAAGATATGTGAATATGGTTATAGCCCTCTTTTTTGGCTTCTGGCAGATGATGACATAATTTAGTCTCCAAACTCTTCTCTCTAGATTGGACTTGGGGGCTGGCTGACAGTGCAGATGCTAACTAACAAACGCAGCTCTTCATTGATCTGTAGACTCTTATTACTCATTAATTTACAGCAGGCATCCCTAAACTCGGCCCTCCGGATGCTTTGGGACTACAACTCCCATCATCCCTTGCTAACAGAACCAGTGGTCAGGGATGATGGGAATTGTAGTCCCAAAACATCTGGAGGGCCGAGTTTGGGGATGCCTGATTTACAGTGTTGGCTACCTCTGGAATACAATGACTCAATTTTTGCATAAATTGATTATATTGTTTTCCTACCTCTATTACTTTTATCATAGCATTTTGCTATTAACAAGTTCAACCATGTAGGCCATATCCAATATTAATTTGTTTTGGCCATAACTAATGGTTGAGTGAACCACAGTTAGTAAATATATTACATTTCTATATTGTCTGCAAGTATCATATCCCACTAAGGTAACTAAAGGGTCCACTGGTTATTCAAAACCTGATTTTTTCCTATAAAAATAATTTATTATAGAAAGCCTGATTCATTTAGGGCAAGTCTGGAATGCATGAAGAATATTCAATCTATTCAAGCTGCATCTGCAACATTTATTTTCTACATTTGACTCATCTTATGTGGAGTCCGGTACCATTTAAATAGCCATTTCTAATAATTTTTTGTGCATACTGTAGGATGCCTTTCCACACCCAAACTCACATTTCTTGTGCCATAATTTGCGTAAGGTTTTTAGCCACTAATCTGTGCCTCATAATGCCTAGATCAGCTGTGATTTTATATACTTGGCTCAAGTTTTTTACAGCTGGCTTGCTAGAAATCATTATCCTGAAATTTGTAGAGTTGCGCAGTGAGCTTCGGAGAGTTACTAATGAATAAGTTACTAATTATATGTTGTACGTGAAAGTATTGACCTAAGGGAATACAATCACTACCTGTTTCTTCAACAGTTTCCCTATAACTCCTCATTGGTACAATTTTGATATAGTTTTCTAATTGCAGTTAACCCATTTCTGCATATTTCTCAAGATGCTTTCGTCTTCTAGCTCTTTGTTATATTGGATTGGTGAGAAAGCTGGCAGACCAGGATTTAATCTACTACTGTAGAAACACCAAATTTTAAACCAGCTACTAAAGCACATGTTTGCTAGAAAATTACCCATGTCCTTACTGTTCCAATGCCATAGGTTGTTGTTTAGTCGTTTAGTCATGTCTGACTCTTCGTGACCCTCTGGACCAGAGCACGCCAGGCACTCCTGCCTTCCACTGCCTCCCACAGTTTGGTCAACTCATGGTGGTAGCATGAGTTATTTCATTATGTGAAATAATGGTATAATGGAACCATAACTCATCAAAATACATTTTTGGCATTAACTCGTACACACACACACAGAGAGAGACTGGTATGTCCACAGCAAAAGAAACACCACGAGAGTCAAGGTGGAATAGCAGTTAAAGTGACAGAATAGGCCCTGGGAGACCAAGCTTCAAGGGCTAAATGTGGTCAGGACCACGGACAGCTCTCTGTGGTGGCTCAATGCAAGGTCAAAGCATCAGTGTCCTTAGAGCAGCGGTTCTCAACTTGTGGGTCCCCAGATGTTGTTGGACTACAACTCCCATCACCCCTAGGTAATAATAATAATAATAATAAATTTTATTTATATCCCGCCCTCCCCAGCCGAAGCCGGGTTCAGGGCGGCTAACAACAATCAAATAATCAAACAATCAAATAAACCCACATTCTAAAAATATTTCATTATAAAAATTAATTAAAATCAAGTTAATGGCAACCATTAAGCAAAACTCTGTGCAGGTTGCCAGAGGAGGGAGTCAGGCTGCGCCCTGACCAAAGGCCTGGTGGAACAACTCTGTCTTGCAGGCCCTGCGGAAAGATGTCAGGTCCCGCAGGGCCCTAGTCTCTTGTGACAGAGCGTTCCACCAGATTGGAGCCGCAGCCGAGAAGGCCCTGGCTCTAGTTGAGGCCAGCCTAACCTCTCTGAGGCCTGGGACCTTCAGGGTGTTGTTATTTGCAGACCGTAGGTTTCTTTGTGGGGCATACCAGGAGAGGCGGTCCCGTAGGTACGAGGGTCCTAGGCCGTATAGGTAGCAAGGGCAGAGCTCAGGGATGATGGAAGTTGTAGTCCAACAACATCTGGGGACCCACAGGTTGAGAACCGCTGAGATTCTATGCTGCCTAATGAAGTGTCCACTGGCTGCTCTGTCTCTCCCCTCCCCCCCGCTTCTCCTAACTCTGCATAACTTGGCCGTTCGCCTGTCTCTGACTTGTTATCTCCCTCATAGTTCGGCTGTAATTCAACATGGCCTCCCTTTTCCCTGTCAGCTACAGGAGAAGGGGCTGGCGACCTCCACCACTCCCCCCTCCTCTTCATTCCAGTCCCTGACACTTATTTGTAAGAGTGATTTTTGAGTTTGAACTCCAGCGGTTCTCAACCTGTGGGTCCCCAGATGTTGTTGGACTACAACTCCCATCATCCCTGAGCTCTGGCCTTGCTAGCTAGGGGTGATGGGAGTTGTAGTCCAACAACATCTGGGGACCCACAGGTTGAGAAAGGCTGCCTTGGAGGGTTTCTTCGGGACTGCTGCAGCTGTGTGCGTATCTCAAGTTCCATTTCCTCAGAGCAAAGTTACCTACGCTGAAAGGGCCCATATGCTGTTTTGAAGTCTGAAGCTCTGGTAGGACTGAGAAGCCTTTTGTTGCCCATGGAGGAGGTAGAGCAGCAGTGGAAAGGGACTCTTCCAAGCTGCAGGTAAAGGGACCCCTGACCATTAGGTCCAGTCATGACCGACTTGGGTTGCAGCGCTCATCTCGCTTTATTGGCCAAGGGAGCCAGCATAAAGCTTCCGGGTCATGTGGCCAGCATGACTAAGCCGCTTCTGGCGAACCAGAGCAGCGCACGGAAACGCCGTTTACCTTCCCGCCGGAGCAGTACCTATTTATCTACTTGCACTTGGACGTGCTTTCAAACTGCTAGGTTGGCAGGAGCAGGGACTGAGCAGTGGGAGCTCACCCCATCGCGGGGATTCGAACCACCAACCTTCTGATTGGCAAGTCCTAGGCTCTGTGGTTTAACCCACAGCGCCACCCACGTTCCTAAGCTGCAGGTAGTTCTGGGATAAGTCCTCTGGGCCTGAGAGCTGCCTCCTTTGTGGGAGAAGCTAGAGGTGTATCTGGATTCCAGAGCTATCCTTTGAAAGTTTTATTTGGCGGTGGGGTTAATTCATTTGGAGGCTGTTTCCTCGGATGATCTCTGAATCTTCATTGATTCCCAATTCTTCATTGAAAGACCCCTCTTCATTGGACCCCTCCTCTGATAGTGGTGTCTGGGTCACATTAGTAAAAATGCCCATATCTCTCTGTTGTCTTCAGGCTTTCATTGTGCAGACAACTACCAAGGACTCACAGTTGTGTAATGTAGACCATTTATGTCATGGAATCAGATTGAGGCTTCCCTTTCATACCTAGTTGTTTCCTAGCATTAGAAATATCTGCCTCCTTCCAATTCCTTTTCTCTTTCTGTCCCCCCCCCCCATAGAGGAAATTCAAAGGTAGAAGAAGCATGTGAAATGTATACCAGAGCTGCAAATATGTTCAAGATAGCCAAAAACTGGAATGGTATGTATGGAAATGTTTTCTTCCTTTGCAGAAGGAGAAGGCCAATGGATAGTTGTAGAGCTCCCATATAACTTTATGATGCCCCATAGATATATGGGGTAATTTATTCCAGCTGTTTGATCAGAATTAACATTCCTTAATTCCACATGCAAGCATGATGCAGCCATTCCCCTTTGGCTGATAGCCTAAGTCATGGTTTGCTTGCACTGAATTTTTAAAGCCACTCATCTCTGTGTATGCTAGATAATTGCTGTTTGTTGATGATTCATTCTCGTTTCCCAAGACGAAATGGAGGTGATTCAGAAGCCCTTACTTTCCCTTGCTTTCAGCTCAGCCCTTGATTGGTTCAGAACTCATTATTTCTGGATAAGTTAATTTCTCAGAAACTTGTGGAGGGATTGGCTGCACACTAGTACAATTCATTTAAGCTTATCAATGTGTCTTGTTTTCCCTTATTGCCTTTTGCATGTCATCTATAAACAGATGCCTTCTCTGCATTGGTCCTCCAGCCGTCATTTTTACCCTAGAGTTGTATATTCAATCAATCATCAATCTTTATTACGGTCCAGAGACCCAACAAATTGTTACAAAGCAATACACAATTCATACAGCCTAGCTCCAGGTTAAAAAAGCATTTTGTTCAGAATATAGGGATCATTGGTTCTTGCAACCACCGATAAAAACTTTGCCACTGCTAATGTTCTAGCATTTGTCCGGTCTTCCAATAGGAACCTGACATAGTGAGCCTCTGATTTTCCCCTGGAAAGGTACCAGCAAGGGTAATATCAGTTCAGCCCTGGCTTGCTCATATTTTGCACAGTGCAACAAAATATGTTTTATGGAATCGATGTCTTGAGCACACGAGCAAAGTCTGTCCTGGTAGGGAACTCCTCTCAACCTACTATCCAACACTGCAGAAGGAAAGACGTTTAGTCTGGCTTTGGTGAAAAGCCTTCGATAGTTCAGTGCTATCAGGTTTTTAATGTAAGATGTTAACTTAAAGACATGCCCATATTGTACGCTTCTCAGCCTTTTGGCTAAGATCAAGTGTAGTTGTATACTTAAAATATAGCATAATTTCAAATGTTTCCCTTTCTTCTACACCTTTCTCACGGTCTTTGTGAATGCATAGTATATTTCTAGCTGGAACAATTGCATTGTTACAGAGGATTTATTTGTGATAATTAAAACTCCTTTAAAAGTATGGCAGGGGTGGGGAGCCTGTGGCTCTCTAGATCATGAGTAGGCAAACTAAGGCTGGATCCGGCCCAATTGCCTTCTAAATCCAGCCCGCGGATGGTCCAGGAATCAGCATGTTTTTACATGAGTGCAATGTGTCCTTTTATTTAAAATGCATCTCTGGGTTATTTGTGGGTCCTGCCTGGTGTTTTTACATGAGTAGAATGTTTGCTTTTATTTAAAATGCATCTCTGGGTTATTTGTGGGGCATAGGAATTCATTCTTTTTTCAAAATATAGTCCGGCCCCCCACAAGGTCTGAGGGCCAGTGGACTGGCCCCCTGCTGAAAAAGTTTGCTGACCCCCTGGATGTTGTTGGACTTTAAGTCCCATCAGTCCCAGTCAGGAAAGGCCCATGGTCAGGGACGATGGAGCTTTCAGTCCAGCCACATCTGGAGGGCCAGAGGTTTCCCACCCCTGAAGAACATAAGAACATCTTGTGCTTTGTAATTAATTCAGAGACAGATCCAGAACAGAGAAAATTACAACAATCATTGCAAGCTGTCCTTCAGAAACATCTGCACTCTTCCAAGCTAGGGCAAATAATAGGCTATCTTTCAGTGTGAGCCTGAATTCTGTATTTCCAAAGGAAATTATTGGGGGGGGGGTATGTGGGAGAGATCATTGTCCTTTTTGTCATTCAAATGGCTTCTTATAACAGTGTCTAGATATCATGTGATTTGGGGACTGTTTCTTTTCCAGCTGCAGGAAATGCATTTTGCCAGGCAGCCAAACTCCACATGCAACTACAGAGTAAACATGATTCAGCAACCTGTTTTGTAGACGCAGGCAATGCTTTCAAAAAGGCAGATCCCCAAGGTAAGATGCATATTGTGCATAGTACAACTGTCTAGGTTGGTATTTACCTATGTTGAACAAGGCATTTAGGTAGGACGATGACTTATAAAGCACTACGGTTTGTAGCTTTGAGATTTTCCTAAGCCAAGGCAGCCAAATGAAACTGTACTCTCCTGAGAAGAATGTATTATCGTGAGCGGTCCTGAAAGGTCCTATGGGAAACTCGGAATAAATATAGTGTTAGGTCCATTTCACACAATTGTTTTAGGTGCAGTGGGGTCAGTAATAATTGTGGGATATGAATGGGTTTGTTGAATGACATATAGCTGACTTTTAAGGATACTGAAAAGTGTGTAAGGCTCCAGCCCTATACATATTTACCTGGGAGTAAGCCCCATTGAACTTAGTGTGGTTTGCTTCTGAGTAGACATGCATAGGGTTTACTGTACATATATTGTGCTAGGATGCATAATAAAACATTAATCCTTCCAAACTGTTTCCTCCCTTAAAGAATACTGAAAAATAATACTATATCTTGATATCTGTTTTTTAAAAATAAATCTTAATGTTTTCCCCAAACAAAATATGCCTAAACATTTGCTAATCAATGACAGTTTTTTTCTGACTGTTCATGCCATTTTAAAGATTTTACTAACACCCAGGCTATGTGTATTCCAGCTAAGATGCTTATGTGGATATTTACATGCATAAATATCATTAAAGGCCCTATATGTGATGGGAAGAGAATGAATGAGTCTTAGGCTTGTTGCAATAGTACACACACACACACACACACACACACACACACACGTGTGTCACGTATACAAGGGCCTGTAAGAATTGACCATGCCTTAATTCAGTTTGAAAACGCAAATATTGCAGCCTACAATTGTTTTATTGTGTTTTTAATATTCTGTTGGGAGCCACCCAGAGTGGCTGGGTAGACCTGGATAGATGGGCGGGATATAAGTAATAAATTAGTAGTGGTAGTATTACAAATTAGGACTGGGACGGCTGGGAGAACAGCAGTAGATGGTGCCAGAGTCAATTACAGGCTGAGCCAGCTAATTCTAGTTTTGTCCCCTTCCTCCTCCCTGCTGCATTCTACAAGGGAAAAAGTGAGACTAAGAAGGAGAAAAATGACAGTCCATGTTGCTTCATCAACTGGCTATAAGAAGGCAGGCAGGTGGGGGCTGACTAAGGGCAAACTGATATTGGTGGGGCCATTTGCCTGTTTACCATAATGGCACAACCTCCATTGAACAGGAGTGCTGGGGCGCATATATTGAACATGTGTCCATGTTCTCTTCAGCGGAGGTGGCTGGTGTCTTTGTCAGCCAGTTCCCCCAGTGGAAGTATCTAGAGAAGCTCTTGAAGATGGGAGACTTCCAAAAATTATGTCAGGGCATCTGTGCTCAAAAGGGATCTATGGCAAGGGACATCAGTATCTTACGCATATGTCAGAGGGTGAATGGGTTGAGTCACTATTAGAATTTAAGAATGGCCGAGGTTCCGAATGCTGAATCTAATAATCTGAGCAAGCTAGTTCCTTGTACTTGTGAAATATACCATGTTTGAATGACTGAGCTGATTTTATTCATTATCTCCCCCTAAAATGCATACGGTACAGAGGCTATCAACTGCTTAAATGCCGCCATCGATATTTACACAGACATGGTAAGAAACCCTAGGTGCTAGAGTTGGGATTCCTGTTCGTGACCGTGCAGATTGGTGTTAACTCTTTGGTTCAGCTGTCTTTGTGGTCAGCATTGAAAAGAGAATAATTAGGTCAACTGCTTCTCTTCCTAGGGCCGATTTACTATTGCGGCCAAGCATCACATTACCATTGCGGAGATTTATGAGTCTGAGCTCGTGGACATTGAAAAGGTATGCCCATTAAGTTATCTGAGTCCCTTGGGTACATGTTAAGACACTGTCAGAATAGTCTGAAAATATTTAGATTGCAACCCTGTGCACACTTCCCTGAGCACAGACATAGTCCAGCAAGCCACACAGAATACTGTTGTTGTTGTTGTTTAGTCGTTTAGTCGTGTCCGACTCTTCGTGACCCCATGGACCAGAGCACACCAGGCACTCCTGTCTTCTACTGCCTCCCGCAGTTTGGTCAAACTCATGTTGGTAGCTTCAAGAACACCATCCAACCATCTCGTCCTCTGTTGCCTCCTTCTCCTTGTGCCCTCCATCTTTCCCAGCATCAGGGTCCTTTCCAGGGAGTCTTCTCTTCTCATGAGGTGGCCAAAGTATTGGAGCCTCAGCTTCAGGATCTGTCCTTCCAGTGAGCACTCAGGGCTGATTTCCTTAAGAATGCATAGGTTTGATCTTCTTGCAGTCCATGGGACTCTCAAGAGTCTCCTCCAGCACCACAGAATCCTCTTAGCTTACTCAAATGGTGGCAGCGGTAGTGGGAAGTATATAAGAATATATTTTCAGATGAAGAGGAATCCTTTTAGCAAAGGCAATAAAAGTACATTAGAAATACAGCCACTCCACCTATGACGCTGTTTTATTTTCTGTCCTTTTCCTAGTTTGAAATTTGGTTTTGTTTTCGTCAGTGTTGCATAAGTTATGGAAAGCCACTGTTTTGCTTTCTTTAGGCTATTGCCCATTATGAACAGGCTGCAGATTACTACAAAGGGGAAGAATCCAACAGGTAAGTTTTCATAAAATAGCTACTCTTAGTGTTCAGTGTATAAATCTAGATTACAGTTGTACTTTGGTTCTCGAACGCCTTGTTGTTTGTTTTGTTTTTAAACTTTTTAAATTCAAAATTAAAACAAAACATATTATCCAGAAACATATCATCCTTATTCCCCCCCATTTTTCCTCCTTCCCCCCACCCTCCCACACAAAACCCACCCACCCCACCCCCCGACTTCCCTCAGTTCCAGTCTTTGATTTCTTTAAAAATGCTGTTTTCTGCATGCTACACAGTTGTATAGATCCTCAAACTATTTAGCTAATTATTATCAATAAAAAGTTTGTGAATGTTTATTCAAAACCTGCCAAGGAGTCCAGTTCGCTTTGTTGCGTCTTCAAATACTTTGTAAAGGGTTCTCATTCATCTTTAAAGTCACAGTTATCCTTGTCCCATAGCTTGTATGTCAGTTTTGCCAGTTCTGCATAGTCCATCAATTTTTCTTGCCATGATTCTTTAGTTGGGTTTTCTTCAGTCTTCCATCCTTCTGCTATTAAAACTCTCGCAGCCATTGTTGTCGCATACATGAAGATGTTTTTCAGCTTTTTTGGCAGATCTTTCCCTACAATCCCTAACAAAAATGCTTCAGGTTTTTAAACAAATGTTAAATGGAACATTTTCTTCAATTCATTGTATATCATTTCCCAAATTTTTAAAATTACCTTACAATCCCACCACATATGATAAAATGTCCCCTCCTTTTCCTTACACTTCCAACATATATTTGAACTAGTTTCGTACATTTTCCCTAACTGCACTGGTGTTGAGTACCATCTGTACATCATCTTCATGTAATTCTCCTTCAATAGGGAAGGTTCTCAAACGTCTTGTGACTCGACGTTTTGGCTCCCGAATGCCACAAACCCGGAAGTGAGTGTTCCGGTTTGCAAGAACCAAGGCACGACTGTACTTCTGTTTTGGCTTTTCTTTTGACGCTATAAAATGGCATTCTCTCTTTCCCATGCTGTAAGGTGCAACATAACATCCAAATCCTAAAAATAGCCTTTTTGGATTGGCATTTTGCTTGCCCAGCTGCCAACTTCAGTATCAACACCCCAGATTCCTATTGATGTGATGACAGTTGGAAGTTGGCCAGGGATGGGGACTCTGTGCCCTTCCAAATGCAGTTGGACTACAACTCCCATCATCCCCAGACCATTGGTCAAGGATGATTGGATTTGTAGTCCAACTGCATCTGGAGGACCACAGGTTTCCCTTGATATAGATATATCATATGATGACTGAACACCAGTGTTCTTCCATCTGTATGCATGGGGTCAAATAATTTCCTAAGGAGTTGAAGCTTCTTCATCAGTCGTACGTTGCTCCATTTTGCATTTGTTTAGAAATCCTTACTTCTGTGCAATTCAGCTAATTCTACCTCTTGCTTCTAGTTCTGCTAACAAATGTCTGCTGAAGGTGGCTGGGTATGTTGCTCAGTTAGAGCAATATCAGAAGGCAATTGAACTCTTTGAACAGGTAGGTTCGCCACATTCAATGTCACAAAAGGGAGAGAATAATTCATAGGCATACAATCCAAAGGATTGTCCATTTATTCCTGCTCATTTCTTAACAAGTTACTGATCCCCAGGAGGACCTCTTCACTTATTCCATGATTATTAAGCTTACTCAGGAGTTGTCAGAAGTTTTATGAAAGTCTTACGTACAGAATGTCAACTGGATCACCTCTATTTATATGCTTATTGGCACTTTCAAAGAAATAGAAAGGGTTAAGTGAGGTGGGACTTACTCTTGCAGAAGCCATGCTGCTCATTCTGCTTCAGCAAGAACTGCTGTATTATATGCTTGGGAATTCAGTTTTTAACCAGTTTTCCTGTAATATTGGCCTGTTAAGGCTAATTGGCCTTAAAATGAAACAAAATGTAAGTGTTGATCCTCAAAAACCACATCAAATAAACCACCCCACCCGCAAAAGAATGAACAGCAAAAATAAATGACCCAAAGTTGAACCATTAGTGCTGCCCAAATGCCCAGAAGAGTACCAATGTCTTTGTTTGGTTCCAGAAGGATGACAAAGTCTGTGCCAGGCCACCTCAGTATTTATGAGTTCCCACGTACTTTCCCCAATGGGATCACTTCCAGGGGCTTTCATAGAATTGTAGAGTTGGAAGGGACTACGAGGATTATCTAGTCCAAACCCGTGCAGTGCAGGAATCTTTTGCCCAACATGGGGCTGAAACCCACAGCCCTGAGATTAAGGGTCTCATGCTCTGCTGACAAGCTCAGGACCCAAACAACGCTGGATCATCATTACTGATGCTATTGTGTTGCACAGTACTGTACTGATAATACGACTCTGCATATAAAATATAGTTCGCTATTGTGGTAGAGTGAAATGTGTTGTGAAACTGAAATAATATTTTAAAACTAATGTATTATTATTATTAAGGGACACGGGGGGCGCTGTGGGTTAAGCCACAGAGCCTAGGACTTGCCGATCAGAAGGTCGGTGGTTCGAATCCCCGCGATGGGGTGAGCTCCCGTTGCTCGGTCCCTGATCCTGCCAACCTAGCAGTTCGAAAGCACGTCAAAGTGCAAGCAGATAAATAGGTACCGCTCCGGTGGGAAGGTAAACGGTGTTTCCATGCGCTGCTCTGGTTCGCCAGAAGCGGCTTAGTCATGCTGGGCTCATGACCCGGAAGCTGTACGCTATCTCCCTCGGCCAATAAAGCGAGATGAGCGCCACAACCCCAGAGTCGGCCACGAATGGACCTAATGGTCAGGGGTCCCTTTACCTTTACCTATTATTATGATTATAAACAAAGTGAAGTTTGGAGTTATGGGACAACAAAATGCTGACATTTCAAATAGAATGAAAGGGAATCACAAGGAACTGGATGATATAATAGCGTTTTGGATTTTACTGCTCCCAATTGGGCTAAATGTCTGTTTGCTCTCTTTAGGTTGGAACAAGCACGATGGATAATCCATTACTCAAGCACAGTGCAAAAGATTACTTCTTTAAAGCTGCCCTGTGTCACTTTATAGTTGACGAGTTGAATGCTAAGGTTAGTGCAACTCACTAAGTACCATCGTTGTATAGGCCAAGATGCACCCTCGTTTGTACAAAGAATGTACAGAATCAGTTGACTAATGTTAAACCATCAATACCATCTGCTCATACTGCTGTTCTTTCTGCAATGACAAGTGATCACTGTACAAGCCCTACTTGAATGTCCTTTTTTTATTATTAAGTACAAATTAGAAAACATACATATTCACAACAAAAGAAAATACAAAAGAAAAAGAAAATACATCTAACCAAGGGAAAAAAATTAGAGAATATTTTGTCTCTTTTCATATTTACAGTTATTTATACCTCTATAACATGCTATTCACAATAAAGCAGTGAAATGAAAGATAAGATATCAGAAAAAAAAGAACAAAGAAAAAATAAAGAAGTAAAAGAAAAAGATCATAGGTGAAAAATTTTAAAAGTAGATAAGTACTCACAATACATAGCCGTTTCCCATCTATATTTATATTCAATTGTATAATTTCATCTTGTCCTTATCTACCTTAAATAAAGTGTTTTATATATATATATATATATATATATATATATATATATATATATATATAAGACTTCCACCGTTTACCTCACGCGTTTTTAATAATCTGTTCGTCAGAACCTCTGTTCTTCATATTTTCCCTTTGGATTTCCTTAATGTCTCACTTTGTATTTTTTATATTACACACAATATTATTCTAAACACAACCAGATTTAAAAAGAGAAGGGTTGGGGAAACTTTGCGAGTACCTGGAACTAGCAAAACTGACGGATATAATAAGGAGAAAATCCAAAACTATGGTTATGCAGCAATGGGAGTTCTTAAATGATTATTTACAAAACCAGGGCTCGACTACAAAAATCTGCCCTACTTGAATGTCCTTTTCTGTGCTTGCTTATGGTAATGTGAGACTATGAGGCAAGAAGAGTCATCACAATTGCCTTGTGTTTTCTTGCCTTAAACCTTTGATGGCAATCACATATGTCTAATGCCAGTCCTGTCTGTTTGAAGTATGGAGGTGTAGTTTCAGGTTTGAGATAAAACAGATGTAAGTTTGTAACACAGGACTGTCCTATTTATAAATAGCAAATACAAGTGCCTTTCACCATACCCTTTCAGATTCTAAATGCATTTCTCCAAATGTGCTAAGTAATTTTAATTTTTTTCAACCCTTGCATTGTGATCCATTTCTAAGAAATAGTGTCTGGTAGGTTTAAACTAGATGATATGCAGGGAATCTGCCTGGCTCGATGAAATAGGAAGCTTAAAATTTGCTGCTCTCTTTCAGCTTGCTCTGGAGAAGTATGAAGAAATGTTCCCGGCCTTCTCAGATTCAAGGGAGTGTAAACTATTGAAAGTAGGTGAAACTGCATGTGTTTGAACGGGTTAAAAATAGAAAAGCGTTGCTGGATTTCCTCTTGTAGCACTCTAATTGTCACATGGAGATTGCCAGATTCCCGGCGTGTGAATATACGAAGCCTGCAAACAGTAATAATAATAATAATAATAATAATAATAATAATAATAATAATAAAAAAAAATTATTTGTTCCCCAGCCACTCTGGGCAGCTTCCACAGAGACCAAAAATACACTAAAATGTCACACAGTAAAAACTTTCCTGAACAGGGCTGCCTTAAGATGTCTTTTGAATGTCAGGTAGTTGTTTATCTCTTTGACATCTGATGGGAGGGCGTTCCACAGGGCGGGCGCCACTACCGAAAAGGCCCTCTGCCTGGTTTCCTGTAGCTTTGCTTCTCGCAGCCAGGGAACCGCCAGAAGGCCCTCGGCGCTGGACCTCAGTGTCCGGGCAGAACGATGGGGGTGGAGACGCTCCTTCAGGTATACTGGACCGAGGCCGTTTAGGGTTTTAAAGGTCAACACCAACACTTTGAATTGTGCTCGGAAATGTACTGGGAGCCAATATAGGTCTTTCAAGACCGGTGTTATATGGTCTCGGCGGCCGCCCCCAGTCACCAGTCTAGCTGCCGCATTCTGGATTAGTTGTAGTTTCTGGGTCACCTTCAAAGGTAGCCCCACGTAGAGCGCATTGCAGTAGTCCAGGCAGAGGGAAAGAATGGCAGTTGCCATATACGTATAATCTCTTTTGGTGGGATTTGAAGATGTGCTGTACCAGTTGTTGTTAATAAGTGATAATCAGGGTGGGAGGGGGTGCAAATCTGTTGAACTACAACTCCCACCATTACTGACCATAGGCCAGGCTGGCTGGGGCTGATGGGAGTTGTAGTCCCATTTTGATCTGGCAGGCTAAATTCCCCACCCCAGCCCCAGAAAGAGGGAAAGGGGTCTGTGTTTCTCCTCCTCCTCACTTCTGTGCTTCCTTTGGCTCTGGAGAAGCTCCGGAGATCTTTCCTCCTCACTCCTTTTGAATAAACCTACCACATTTGCTAGCCTCAAAAATGGTTTTGCTAGCCTACTAGGGATTTCTTCCAGTGGCCTGCAACATTTCCATGCCTGCTTGTTTCCTATGGCTTCAAGGGCTTAAATACTAGGCCTTGTAAACAGATCTCCAAGCTACATTCATTTCCTCTTCCACTCTGATACTCACAAGTAGGCCTTTGTTTATCAGTGTGGCGTTCGTACAGAGCCCCTGGTCGTCTCACGGACTATTGACCCGTACACCATTAATCCGCTGCCTGGTAAAATCCCTTCAGCCTCAGTCAGGTTCTCAATTAATAAAGAAGAGTGTATTTTATTTCAGACACAAACAAACTTTAACGGCATTCCAAACGTTGCTGGTCTTTACTTTCTTAGTCTTATTTTCCTCTCTCTATCTCTTCTACCTCCCCTCACTCAAGAACCCACTGCCCTAACTGTCTCTCTATTACCAACTACCTACCAATTGCCTTTCCCAACCAGCCAACCCACTAAAACCAACCAACTACCCACCAACAACTCCCAACAACAAACAACTCACTCAAACCTCGGGCTAAGCCCTTTTATACCCAGGTAGGCTCCACCTCTGGCTTTCCTATTGGTCTAGATTTTTAACCCTATCTCTCCCCCCGTTCAAACATTTTCTAAATGAATGGGCAAACGCCACAATCAGTATGCCCTTTCCTCTCACACAAGCTTATTATAGGCTCTGCTCCTGACTGGGGTACCACTTCAGCCCACATTTTTGATAGTCTTGTGTTCATCCAACCCCTTCTTCACTTCATCCCTTGACTCTCCCCACTGAGCAGGACTAGAGATGTGAAGGTCTAGAAAGAAGAAATGATAGTTTTGGGAATTATAGGGACTACCCAAACTGCATAGAAATTTATTCATCTATGCGACTACGGCGGCAAGAATGTTATTTGCCCCAAAATGGAAAGAAGTCCCGACAAAAGAAGAATGGATACAAAAACTTATGGAATACGCAGAAATGGCGAAACTTAGTGGAAAAATAAGAAATCAAGCTAACAAACTTTTTATAAAAGAATGGAAATGGTTTATTGAATATTTACAAACAAACTGTAAACAGATAAATTGGCGGGATTATTGTAATAACCTGCAGCTTGATAAGAGTGTACATTAAAGGTAGATGAATAAATGATTAAGTTAAGTTAATTTGGAATATGCAGAAAAGAAAAATATAAATTTAAAGAACTGCAGAAAGAGGGGGGAAGGAAGTCGAGCATCGAAATGTTAAATTGATTGTGAAATTATTGAAATGTATAAAATTGAAAATCATACGTAAAAATTTATAAAAAAGAAAAACTGGGAAGGACACAATTCTCCCTCCCCACATATTTCCATCTTTCCCCTATTTGTTTCTGGAAAATTGAGATGGGGGGGCAATACTTGGATTTTTTTCCTTTCAAATTTTCTGGGGTTTCCCCAAGGCCTTTACATTTGTAGTTGGTACTGAGCTAGATCACCCAAAGTTCTGAGGCAGAACAAGACAGCTTTCTTTCCCTGACATAGATAGACCTAGTACCTAGGGATGGGGACCATAGTGCCATGTAAATATTTTCTGACACTTCAACTTCCCACATATCTCTGCCTGACTATGAGGTCACAATCGCTGTGATGATGGGTACTTATGCAGGCACCCCATCCAGCCCTTCAAATCCAGCATAGTCTTGGGATAAACAGCTGTGTATATACAGTGGTACCTCAGGTTACATACGCTTCAGGTTACAGACTCCGCTAACCCAGAAATAGTGCTTCAGGTTAAGAACTTCACTTCAGGATAAGAACAGAAATCGTGCTCTGGTGGCGCAGTGGCAGCAGGAGGCCCCATTAGCTAAAGTGGTGCTTTAGATTAAGAACAGTTTCAGGTTAAGTACGGACCTCCGGAACGAATTAAGTACTTAACCCGAGGTACCACTGTAACAGGTTATTGCTAAATTGAAGGGATACATTACCTGGTAGTTTTTAGAACGCCTTCAAGTTGCAAAAGGCCTCTTTCAGTTTTACAGAACCCAAACAGGATTACTTAACAAGTCTGTCTTCCTTGAGAGATGCAGTAACATTGTCACTTCTGCTGTTTAATCTGTTCATGTCATCCTTCTAGAAATTACTGGAAGCTCACGAGGAACAAAACTGTGAAGCTTACACTGAAGCGGTAAGTAGACTTCTGTTTTACTTGGACACGGGGCAGGTTTCACAGGGCCAACTTAAAAAAAAGTAAAATAGCCAGCACTGTTGTAACCACAGTACATTCGAAGCAACAGAGACACAGAGTTGGTTCCAGATTAACAGTACAATCTTAGGCAGTCGCTTCAGTTACCCGCACACCATACATTTAAAGCACTTGGCTTTTCACCAGAGTATCCTGGGAACTGTAGCTTGTTCAGGGTGCTGGAAATTATAGCTCTCTGAGGTGTAAACTACAGCTGTGGGGGAAGCAGTGCTCTTTTAAATGTATTGTGTGGATGTGCATTTTCAGGTAATTGTATAGCAGACATGTCCAACGCATTGATCGTGATCGACTGGTCAGTCGCTGGATTGATTTCTGTCGATCACAGGCCGATAAATAAATAAATAAATTTTATTTATACCCTGCCCTCCCCAGCCAAGGCCGGGCTCAGAGTTAGTTTCTTGTATCTATGATTTGTTAGTGAGCAAAAGACCAAAGTAACATTGATTTGTATAAAACAAAGTCACCTCAGTGGCCCAAGGAAGCACCCCCCCCCTCAAATTTGGTCCCCCAAATCTGATTTGGTGAGGCATGAGGGGAAAGGAAGTCCCGCTACACAGATGGAAGTTCTTGTGCCCCGCCCCCACCGCCTCACAGGATGGATTCACGGGGTACAAACCCTTATATTTTTCTTTTGGGTCATATTCTGAAAATACCGTATTTTTCGCACGAGACTATAAGACGCACCTTATATTGTTGAAAACAATATGTGCACTTTGTCTTTGTAAAGTGGTACCTTGGAAGTCGAATGGAATCCGTTCCGGAATCCGTTCGACTTCCAAAACGTTTGGCAAGCAAGGTGCGGCTTCCGATTGGCTGCAGGAAGCTCCTGCAGCCAATCGGAAGCCGCGTTGGACATTCGGGTTCCAAAGAACGTTTGCAAACCGGCACACTCACTTCTGGGTTTGCGGCGTTCGGGAGCCAAAACGTTCAACTCACAAGGCATTTGGGATCCAAGGTACCAGTGTCCTTGCTTTTCTAACCGGTTATGTTACCCTCTTCCAATTAGGTTAAGGAGTTTGATTCAATATCTCGCTTGGATCAGTGGCTGACGACCATGTTGCTTCGCATTAAGAAATCCATTCAGGAAGACACTGACGGGGACCTCAAGTGAATTGTCAGTACAATTTGTGGCACGTGACATGTCTGCTGAAGTATACTGTGTTGTGGCCAAGGACCATTATGGGATACTTGGATCAATGCTTCTAGCTTAACTGACTGGTGTCTTGTTTAGTACCCTGTCGTGGCTCGTTCGGTGTAACTATGGACATGAACTATATATATTTTCAAGCCCTCGTGTTTTTGTTTTCCTTCTAAATGCGGCCTGATCTATGCATATTTACTTGCAAGTAAGACCCTCTGAGATCAGCATTCCCCGCATCACTGTCCATAGGATTGCTGCCTTACAGTGCAAGGCATCTTTACTTAGAAGGAAGCCCCTGTGTTCAATTGGACTTTCTCTCTCGACTTATTCATTGTGTCTTATAAATCCAGTCTGTTGACGTGAAATGCTAGGCACACTTACTGTGAGTCTCCCTCCAAGAGTATGGTTATTTTTGGACAAATGAGTTCATCAACTAAAATTTATTTGGGCCCTTTCGAGATTTCTCTTGCATTAATAGGTACATATTATATCAAATTGTGTTGTTTTAAGTGTGATTTCCATTCCTGCTTAGGAAATGTGGCTGAGTCACAAACGCTGAGATGACAAAATCTGTGATCCTTGCCTAATGCAATCCTATTCCTGTTGAGTCAAGTCCCACTGGCTTCAATGGGGTTTACTGCTTTGTAAGTACATGCAGGGATCCAAAGTGTATCTATATTAAGCCTCCTCTGGCTCAAAAACAAGCAAGAGTATGAACCATCTGGAATGCAAATTTGACCTTAGCCGAAATGATTACACGACTTACAGGGGGAACGTCTGTCTATCTGGACGACATGAATGAATCGGAAGGGTTTCTTCTAAATGTTAGTTACATAATACTGACGGTGGTTCAATTCTCGAAGCGTTTGCCCTGCTCTTTCCTTGCTTCCTCCTGCTTGACCAATTATGATCAGCAGCGCTGATGCACGCGCATCGGTAGTCTGACAAGATACGCAGTGATGGTGATACAGTTCTGGCTTTCACACAAACCTACGTGTGTTGGAGGTGCCCTGCGGAAGTTTCAGTCAGGGTAGTTGTGGGGTCCAGAAACATAAACACTATGAGTCACTTCAAAAGGGGTGCGAAGGGGGGTGTGAATGTTACCATTTTTTAAAGTGACTAACAAGCAGATCCTCCCCCCTCCTCCCTTTCTGTGGCGACATTTTCTTCTCCAAACTGGGAGCTTCTACACCAGGCATAGGCAAACTCGGCCCTCCAGATGTTTTGGGACTACAACTCCCATCATCCCTAGCTAACAGGACCAGTGTTCAGGGATGATGGGAATTGTAGTCCCAAAACATCTGGAGGGCCGAGTTTGCCTATGCCTGTTCTACACCTTTGATCCATGAGTGTATATATTGTTTATGACACACCGGTAGTCATAAACGAGCTGTATTTTAGACTGCTCTTTCAGGGGGGTGTGCATGTGTGTGTGTGTGAAATTGTGAGTTTTGGTGTGTTTTCAGTCATGCTGGTGGAAAGCCTGTGGTTTTTTTATATGCCGTGTGCATATGTGTGTCTCTGGGCGTGTGCTTTGTAGCATGTAGAACTACCAAAAAAACAAAAAATAAATCAAGGTTGAAAACGCTGTCAGCCTTTCCATAGCAGAAGAGCCAGTGTGCTTTTCCAGAGCTGTTCTATAGGTGCAGCTGAATAAAGGGAATGGCATGATTGAATGGGCTTACGGTTGCAGGTAGGGGTGGGGTTTCCCACTGTATAAATTCTCTACAAGCAAAGTGTGCTAGCCAACAGCCTGGGTTAGAATCTTCCTGCCTGCTGGGCTAGGGTTAAAAATAAATAAAATAAATGGCACCCCCTGTCGCCTGCAGTGCAGAGAGATGCAGTCTACTCTTACTTGTCTCATTCTGCCCAAATCTGAACCTAGCTTGCTGTATATTTTGCAAAGTGTGTGCGTGTGTGTATATAGCCTTAGTAATTTGCTACTGGCCTACTTTAGCAGTTCAGCTCAAAAGAGTTCATTGCCACTGACTTTCCCATTAACTGCTACCCTCCTTCTGGGTTGGCTCCAGGCTAGGTTCGTAGAACTTCCTTCCCATTGAAATCAACAGGACTCGATTGAATAAAGACTTGACTTTTCGCCTGGATTTCAGGGAGACTTTAGCGCAAGCAGCCTGGTCCGGATCCAAGCCGCTGTGTCTTTCTGCTGGGAAACGGCAGCAAGCTTTCGCCAGATGGCCTTTGGTGAAATGTAGGCGTGACGGTGGATCAGCGGTTGCAGGGAGTCAGGGCTGAGTAGCTGATGGCGAGAGGAGAGAGAGGCTCCTATACAGGTGGGAAATGTGCAAGTGTTTTTTGCAAAGGCTATGCATGGTTGTGCAAATACTATATCTATGGTCTGGCTATAGTAGGGGTGGAGGCCCTGTGGCCCTGCAAGTGCTGTTGGACTCCATCATCTCTGATCATTGGCTGTACTGGCTATGTACCAACATCTGGAAGAATCACATTTCCCATTCCTAGTCTTAAGGTACATGATGTAGCAACTTGTTGAAGCTTGGCTAGGGTTGCCATATAAATCTGGACACAAAAGTTTTTGAGCTTTTTTGGGGGGGCAAAGTTGTTGAGATTTGGGGTGGGGGCAGAGTTGCTGAGCTTTTTTCTGCAAAATCTCCAAAAATATTTTTACCTTTTTTTGGGGGGGAGGGTGAGGGGAACGCCAAAAAACGATACTTGGGATATGGAACGCCGAGACGCCATTTTCAACAGAGGAATATCAGCTATGTCCAGGAAATTCCAGGTGTATGGCAGCCCTGAGTTAAGGTTTGGAGTGAATCAGTGCCCAGGTGGGGTTCCCCCCTCACAGAAAGACCAGCTGTAAATGTAATAAAATATATATGTAGATTTCTATTTTTCTTTCTCAGACAGACCTAATTGTTCTTTAAATTGTGGCACACCCCTTTTTCGACATGTCTCCGAAAACCACACTGTTCAGCTGCTACAGGCTTCCGCGTGCAGGCATTGAACCATCATTTGTCTGTGTTGTGTTACTTGTTCAAATGTGCTTCTACCGGTCCTTGTTCTTGTAAGAGGTTACGGTATTACCGCAAGACACACAAACCCCACACCAGTCTTGTTGTCTTCTGTGGGGCTTACTTTAAGTAAATGGCTCTCGTTCTGTCTGGGTAATATGCACACAAAAGCAAGTTCCTCTGACTATTCAGTGCAGATCAAAACGCTGCCACACGAGGAACCTTCTTGTCCCTGTCCCCATCCACACCCCATGGCTTTCTACGCTGCCTGTGCATTTAGTCAACAATCACATTGTCGGTGTAGTCAATTTTGTAGTGTCAGTCACTGGTTGGGGGGCCAGTGGAGAGGCCTGCAGCTCCAACCCCTTCTCCCCAACCTGTGATTGATGCTAAGCCCATCAATTGTCTGCCTGATGGTGTGCAGAGAATTGACTCTTGGCACCAGCCCAGGTTTCCAGGCTCGTGGTTTTCAGCTGCAGCTTCCTCTGTTTAGCTCAAGAAATGTTTCAAACGAAATTCCCCTCTGTTGCTTTAATCATCACAAGACTTCCCGCGATGGTAAGGAGCTATTTCCGATTTACCTGTATGTAAACATAGACCAACGGCCATCGTATGTTCATACGTACTATTGTGGTTTAGGAATCTATGAAACTATAGTGAATGTGTAACAGAAGATTCATTCATCGCTGATGTTGTAGAGGCGCTGTAGGGTTGCTTTGTTTTGTAACAAGATGCAGAGAAATGGCAAAGCTTTGTCTTGTCTTTGCACTCGACTCAACAGCTGGAAAATACTACCATAATGGCTGCAGCCACCAGGGGTCTGGGTTTGGTCCTTAACTGACAGGGGCTGTGGCTGGATATGAGGCTTTCGGCTTTTTGCGTTGCTGTTTTATCATGAGAATTGTCATTAAAGAGTGTGTTGCCCACTGTAACAACAAAATGTGTGTGTTTTTATTCACCCCCAACACCTGCCCAGTGAGTTTTCATCAAGGGCTACAAAACAAAAAAGATTTATGTCCTTTATATCAGGGTTGGTAAACCTGTACCCGCCTCCATTTACATTATAGAAGTTAGCTTTGGCCATCTGAAGTGTGATGTTTGTGACAGACTTATAGTAAAAAGTAAGGTAAAGGACCCCTGGATGGTTAAGTGCAGTCAAAGGTGACTATGGGGTTGCGGCGCTCATCTTGCTTTCAGTACGAGGGAGCCAGCGTTTGTCCACAGCTTCCGGGTCACGAGGCCAGCTTATTAAACTGGTGCAATGGGACACCGTGACAGAAGCCAGAGAGCATGGAAACACCGTTTACCTTCCCGCTGCAGTGGTACCGATTTATCTACTTGCACTGGTGTGCTTTCAGACTGCTCGGTTGGCAGGAGCTGGAACAGAGCAACGGGAGCTCACCCCATCATGATGCTTGAATAGGTAAGACCTTGTAGAACTGGTACAGATGTTTAGGATTACTCTTCAACCGTTACAAACTTTTCCAGTTGGTGACACACTTTTTGGACATGCATCATTTCGCGACACAGTAATTCAATTTTACTAGCAAACCGGAGGTTAAACTAGGCCCTTTCCAGCCCCGGGAGGAGTTTGAGGAGTGTTTGTGCAACACACTTACACAAGCAGCCAACACACTAACGTGTCGCGACACACAGTTTGGAAAGCTCTGCAGTTTAGCTAATCCATATTGATCCTGCTTCCGCGCACCTATATATACTGCATTATGTATTTATGTATCTTAATGGGGCTGAAATAGATCAGTTAAATACCTGCCTCCTCCTGCACACACATTGCTCACTCCTCTGGATCACAGTAGAGATATCATGGTAGAACTCTGCAGTCTTCAAGTAAAGTGTGTTTTCTCTCCCCAAAAGAGTCACAACAAATATAGTACTATTTGAAAAAAATCTTTTAATGGGGTTTACCAGTTCATACAAGTGAACCCACTTTCACATCTCTGTAGAGTAAAAATAAAAATCCCAACCTATATTTACTAACATAAGGATTTAAATATTTACTACAAATTCTTTTGTAATTGGTCGTTAAAATTCTAACGTCAAAATGGAGCACATGGATTACAAAATAAATATTTAAATATAAGCTCTTCCAGTCTTCCTAAAAAAGACCCCTTTTAGTGAATTAAAATAAACAAGGAGTAAATGGTAAAAAAAAAAACTCCTACTAAGGGGTTTTACAAACAAAACAAAACTGATACACAGTTGGACTGATCTTTTATTGCATTGCCTTTCAACAAGTAAAATATGGAAGCAGGATCCTAAGTTACCTGTTTGTGATACCTGTACCGAAGTTAGCCTAGATGTTTTCCCCCTCCGAGTGATTTTGAACAAAAACCATTCATTTTTTTTAATGAAAAAAGCTTTAGAAAAGGCCAAGCGTGAATCCAGCAACATGAAAAGGATCAGATCTTCTATAGGAGTAAATCAGCCTTGAAGAGTAAGTGACCCAAAGCACTTTACACTGATAAACTGAGTCCATCATTACCTTGAGAAATAATTTGCTGTTACATACTTGGATTACTTTTCTGAAGCAAGTCTCTTCCTTTGGAAATAACAGTACTTTGTCACTACTAGTATTGTGAATGGGTGGAGGGCCAATGCTACAGGTAAGCCAGAGCAGGGAATACTATTGACTTAAAGGGTCCTGTTAAGCTCAGGCTTAATTTACCATTGCAATCACTTCTTGAAAAGGAAAAATGCATCAAAGTGAATCCATAAAGAGTGTGAAATCACAGCAGTTTGAAAGAAGTAGTTAACATTCTCAGTTGTGTTTTATAAAACCATGTCCGGTTATAACACTGTCTAAGCTAAAACACACTGAACTTGATTTTATCTCAGGACACAAAGAGTGGTTGAAAAACAGATCCCATTAGCCAGTGCTTTAACAGGCTGGGTGACATATTCATAAATTACAATTACTCCTAACAGTTGCACTAGCAAGTTCTGCTGGAATCCAGTGGAATGTCGGAACTTTAAGCTTGGGATTTGGCACTTCATTTTTCCTGAATTTAAAAGTAAGAAGGCACAGTATTGATGTGTTTTTAGCAAAAACAAATTAATTCTTCACCTCCTTCAACCCTATGACAAGGAAAACAACATTTTAAAAGAAACATGTATTTCTTAAAATTTTGGCAGTTGCTTCGCTTTGACTTCCAACTATGTCCGCTAAAAGTGTACTCTCTTTTCATGCAACACATTTTGCAAAACCTTTAGAAGCTGAACTTGGAAATCTCAAGGAGCTTTTAAACGGCTGCTAGCCATTACTCTGAATGCCAGTTCAGGTTATAATTTTCATTTTCCAGTACATTCTGTAGCCTTTGGGACAAACATTACAGCAAGTACAAAAACAAGAAGCATATTCACCCAGATAATGAAACTGTTGCCGGAAACCTGAACAAGGAATATTTTACCAGCTGTAGCACAAAGAGGAATAGGACTGGGAAGCCACAACAGGTGACCTGCAGTCCCGCATTCATTACTTTGGAACAATTTGTTGTAGAAGTATGCTGCCAATAAATTTATAAAGTGACAGAACTCCTTGTCTCGTGGCCAGCACACAACCTCCATATGTGGGGCACTGGGATCACAAGAGGCTGGGAAAAATACTAAGGTCCTCTGGGCAACGAAGAGCAATTTAGAAATGCAACACTTTGTGCTGGTCCTACCTGTACAGGGAATGTATGGAAATGAGGGTATATCTATAACAGAAGCTGAAGATGCACGTGTAGCTTTGGGTGTGTGTGCATATGACCGAATAGACTGGTGAGACCATTAAAAGACAGTGAGTTTGTAGGTGGGGCTGAGGAGACAGGAAGGAGTACAGAGAAAAGGTTCACCAGGTACTTAGGAGGAAGGTTGGACCATAGAGTAATTTTTAAAAGCCTGTGAAATCCCTCCACAAATTCTGAACAAAATCCAGCAACGCTACTCTGAAACTCCACTTCAGAGTTATGTAGAACAATCTATCTGACAAAGTACGGATTTAGCATATGAACTGCAGTGGAGCTCCAGCACTTTTACCAACCTGGTTTTCCAAACATTTCCCAAAATAACTTATTCAAGAGCTTGAAAGAGCAGGGTCAGGCACCCCCCAATGTTTAAAAACAACACAGCACCAGAATTTATTAAAACTGCATTTCATATTGGGCCCAGAGAGATTGCGCTACACGATCTCACGTTCGTTTCCATACAATGTAAAATCAGTGTCGATTAAGAGATTTGAAACAACACCAGCACAGAACGAGTCTCCTTTCAGAGGGAAAATAATCTCTCCAAAGAAACCATTCTGCTGAAGGAAAGGAAAAATCTGGATTAAAACTCTGCTTTTTTGCACTGACTCTGTAATCTGAAATCTACTTTAAAATTACAGAGACAGCATACGAAAGAGAGAATAATTTTCTCTTTAACGAACGGGATGAGAGAAAATCCTTCAGTTGAAAGACAACTTGAGAAGAATCTAGGATATTAAGATCATCCATAGTAACCCTTTCTTCTTCTTTACATGGATCATGGATACCGTGTACTAGAGTATTTCAGAGACTATCCCCAGCTGGAGTTTTCTTCTTTGTAGCAAGTGCTATTCTATAGTCACCAAGGTGTAAAGAGGAGGCTGAAATGAGTCAGTCTGGGTGTGCAACACTGTGAGATCATGCAAAGTTGTAGCTACGGCGGTTTCCGGAGACCCTGCAGCGCCCTTTGATTTGCAGTCTGTCACTGCGGACGATCCATTTTCATGCAGCGCAGTCATATTTCCTTGGATAGCCGTCAGACCCTGATAGTGCCCATTTTCAGAGAACGACAGTAGCTTCTCAGATATTTTGGAACGAGCCACGTTATAGTCTGCCTCTGTTTTATGATCCTCATCATTCTTAGAAGCTCCTTCAACAACCACAAGGAAAGACTTCCAAGGTGTGTTTTTATCATGAATCTGGGGGGGTGGGGGGAAACCACAGACATTGCAAAATTCACCACTGGCACACATTACAGTCTACAGCACCTTCAATTTGCTCTGAATACTGATTCTTCTTCCTCTTATTTATTTAATTTAAATACTGCCCTATACCCAAAGGTCTCAGGGTGGTTCACGTAAAGTATCAAATACATAAAATCAAAACAACAACAATAACCCAATAACCCTCCCCCCCCAAAAAAGCCAGCATTTTAAAAAAGGTATAAGATGTAGAATCATGGGTAGGCAACCTAAGGCCCGGGGGCCAGATCCGGCCCAATCGCCTTCTAAA
Organism: Podarcis filfolensis; assembly: GCF_964270895.1. NCBI lineage: Eukaryota > Metazoa > Chordata > Lepidosauria > Squamata > Lacertidae > Podarcis > Podarcis filfolensis. The sequence goes on along the minus strand of NC_139606.1, from coordinate 10,714,980 downwards.
TCTGGCCTGTGGACAGTCCGGGAATCAGTGTGTTTTTAGATGAGTAGAATGCGTCCTTTTATTCAAAATGCATCTCTGGGTTATTTGTGGGGCCTAGGATTTCGTTCATATTTTTTTTTCCAAAATATAGTCCGGCATCCCACAAGCTCCAAGGGACAGTGGACCGGCCCCCTGCTGGAAAAGTTTGCTGACCCTTGATGTAGATCAAGTCAGGCAAAGGCATGGTTAAAAAGCAACATTTTTGCCTGGTGCCTAAAGATGTGTAGTGAAGGCGCCAGGCAACTTCCCTGAGGAAAGCATTCCACAGATGGGGAACCACTGCAGAGAAGGCCCGTTTTCATGTTGCCACCCTCCAAACCTCTCAAGGAGGCACACGAAGGAGGGCCTCAGAAGATGATCCCAGGGTCCAGGTAGGTTCATATGGAAAGAGGCAGTCCTTGAGGTAATGCGGTCCTGAGCCGCTTCTCAAACTGCTGTCTAAGAATTCAGAGCCCACACTGCCCAGGACTCAGGCACAGTGGCGTAGCGTGGGTTGTCAGCACCCGGGGCAAGGCAAGTAATTTGCGCCCCCTAACCCGTGGATTTTAGCACTGCGAGTGCGAGTGCACCCCCCCAATGTTGCGCCCAGTGCGGCTGGCCCCCCCTGCACCCCCACGCTACACCACTGCTCAGGCAGGGAAGCAGCCACCTCTGCACCTCCAACGAAGTTGGAAGGCATTTCAGACTTATTTTATTTTTGTTTATCTAAAACTGCACATGCCATTTCTTGGTCTGCTACAGCATTATAGGACCCTTGCAAATTCATATTCAGCAATGAGGGGAAACCCAGCCAAATGGGTGGGGTACAAATAAATTATTATAATTATAAATTATTACTAGCTCCAACAACCTAAACCTGTTTCTCTTATGAACAATGGCTGGGAGCAATTAAAATGTAGGCAGAATAGAGGATGTAGCCTTCCCAAGTTATGAAGTAGTGAGGGACTTTTTTAAAAAAACCACAAGTACAGGAAGAGTTCATAATAAGATCAAAAATGCAAGACCAAGCCTGCATTTTCTCATTATATATTAGTAATTTGTTTTCACTGTTTAATAAAGGCAAGGAACAGCTTTTGGGCTTTCTGGTTGCACAAATTAGAGTGTACAACTGAGGCCCTAATAGGAATCACTTCCCAGCCGCATGAGTACCATGGAAAAAGTGATATACGAATGGGCAAGTACCATAGGCATGTTCAGGTATTTGCTTGAATGTGTCAATGCTGAAACTCTGCAAGAGCACAGAGGTCTAACCTGCCAAGGCGTTCATGAAATCTGATTTGGTAGCCATCTGCAACACCCCATACTCAATAATTCAATTCTTAAATGCAGGAAAATGGGGACGCCCCTAGCTTAGGATTAGCCAAAGAACGTTTCTGCTCACTCCCTATGCACAAAATAGCCAGCCAGCTAAGGCTCTAATTCAGGCTTCCTCAAACTCAGCCCTCCAGATGTTTTGAGACTACAATTCCCATCATCCCTGACCACTGGTCCTGCTAGCTAGGGATCATAGGAGTTGTAGGCAAAGAAGACGAAGAAGAAGAGTTTTGGATTTGATATCCCGCTTTACCACTACCCGAACGAGTCTCAAAATGGCTAACATTCTCCTTTCCCTTCCTCCCCCACAACAATCACTCTGTGAGGTGAGTGGGGCTGAGAGACTTCAAAGAAGTGTGACTAGCCCAAGGTCACCCAGCAGCTGCATGTGGAGGAGCGGGGAAGCGAACCTGGTTCACCAAATTACGAGTCTGCCGCTCTTAACCACTACACCACACTGGCTCAAGGAAGGGGGTCAATCGTAGGCCTTCCAAGATTCTGAGGCCTGAGGGGGCTGTGTGGATGCACCAGCTCGTGACTATTGACTTTGCTTGCTTTTCCGAGATTGGGAAACACTGCATATGTCCTTATGCTCGCAGAACAGGTTCTCAGCTCTTTCCTTCCTTCCTTCCTTCCTTCCTTCCTTCCTTCCTTCCTTCCTTCCTTCCAGCAGCTCCCTGCCGCCCCACACTGGTTCTCACATCTGGAGGGCCAAGTTTGAGGAAGCCTGTTCTAGTTCAATGCTCCAACTTCAGGTGGAGCCATGCTATGTGGGGTTTACACAATGTTTTCCATCTCTGCCAGTAACTATACCATTTACATCGGGGATAGAGAACCTCTGGCCTTCTAGGTGTTGTAGGACTCAAACCATTCACCAACTGCAGCCAGCATGACCCAACAGCCTGGGATGATGGGAGTTGTAGTCAGCAACACCCGGAGGGCCAAACCTGCTGCATCCTTAAGTTACGTGGCTTTTTAGGAAACAGAAAATCAAAATTTCCTTACAGAGGTGTGCCGCCGAAGAGTAGATTTGTCGGTAAATGTCCGGCCACAAGCGTTGCACATGAACGGTTTCTCCCCTGTGTGAATCCGATGATGGCGTTGCAGGGCATTGAGCTGGGTGAACTGTTTGCCACACTGATCACAACAGTAGGGACGCTCACCTATAAGCAGAGCACATGGTTAGTATTGCTATTTGACTGCATGCAAAAGGGCTGCTCTTGCAGACTCTGACAGCGACCAAGTGAAGGAAGAAACCACTAAGGAACACCTGCAAGATCTTCACCTTTGTAAGGTAAAGGTAAATGTACCCCTGACCATTAGGTCCAGTCGCAGACGACTCTGGGATTATGTGCTCATCTCGCTCTATAGACCGAGGGAGCCGGCGTTTGTCCGCAGACAGCTTCCGGGTCATGTAGCCAGCATGACTAAGCCGCTTCTGGCGAACCAGAGCAGCACACGGAAACGCTGTTTACCTTCCCGCCAGAGCGGTACCTATTTATCTACTTGCACTTTGACGTGCTTTCGAACTGCTAGGTTGGCAGGAGCAGGGACCGAGAAACAGGAGCTCACCCCGTCATGGGGATTCGAACCGCTGACCTTCTGATCGGCAAGTCCTAGCCTCTGTGGTTTAACCCACAGCGCCACCCGCGTCCCTTTAGTTCACACCCAAATTTTGCAAACAGGAGGCTCCCCGTCCTGACCCCAGCTTGACCCTTTTGCCTTCCTACCTGTATGAACCTTTATGTGCTGATACAGTGAATTCCTCTGTGCAAATGTTCGGAAGCAAACTTCGCATTTAAATGGCTTGGACCCCGTGTGGATTCGGTTGTGGTGTTTCAGATACTCCTTAGAGGCAAAGCTCTTCCCACACGTTTCACACATGAAAGGTCGTTCCCCTAGAGGACACAATAAAGGTGAAGAGGTTATTTTAAGCCACTAACAGTAATATTTGGAACAAGGATATGGATCGAGAGAGCAAAGATACACTTCAAGCAAACAGTGCATTGGCAGTTTTAACTCTCCCCTCACCTCTTTTTAACAGCTACTCATCCAGCAATAATTGTCTAAGGGGATGCATTGCACCAGTGTAGCATCACAGAATAAACCTGCAACACTTTGGAGCGAAGACAGAAACTGCGCACCTGTCCCAAATTACTTGCTGTTTGGGATCAATGTGGCCAAACTCTCAGATGTACAGGAAATCAAACACACTGAGTGAAAGAATACAAAGCAAAACAACAACAAAAAGCAATACTTTTATACCTGTGTGGCATCTTTTATGATAGATAAGCATGTGATTCTGCGTGAATTTTGCTCCACAATCGCCACAAACGAAGGGCTTTTCACCAGTATGGATTCTGAAATGAGAAAATAATACAAATCAACACAACTACAGCACTTCATTATAGTCACTTGTTCTGCCTCTTTACTAAGCAGTAACTAGTGGTGGGCACTTTCTTTCTTGAGGTTGTCTTTGCCTATCCATGGATAGGACTCTTTCTCTTTCCCCTGCCCCCCGAAAGCCAAGTGTATGCTAGTGTATGGGGCTCCCAGCTGAACAGAAGCAGTCTTCTGTTTAAAACAAAAAAGCTGTAATTTTCAGATACCATTTGTACTTATTTATAAAGAAGGTATTTTTTTCTTCTTCTTTTGTGTAAAGCCACCTGCAATCTTAGCTCAATAGGAACGACAATGTATTTCCAGTAAAATTGGATTCCCCGGGGTGGGGGAAAGGATCCAAAAGTGTTTCGCTGGATCACAAATATTTTGGCTTTCAAAACCGTGTGTGCAGAGGAGAAAGATGTTTTGCTTGTGGAAGCCTTAGAACAGTTACCTTTTGGATTTCATTCCCTCAACTTAAAACAATAACACATATAAAATTAATCACAAGCTATGTCCTTACCTGCACACCCTGGTTTTTCCCCCTGCTGGGACCAAACACTGTTCTACAATGGTTCATATTCCCGGCTCCTCAAGGAGGCAGAAGAATTCTTCAACATACCAAAAGATGGGCTAGAGATCACCCTCTACATGCCCATACAGTTTTTACAAAACATACCACTAAAAATATTACTGTTGCATGATGCACGGTAACAATGAACGAGCTTCACCCTCCTAATCAAACACGAATTCCATCCCAAATATCTGAACTAAGAATTGAACCTGAAGTATCTAGGGGCCCTGCAAGCCCATAGTTTCTTTTCTGTGTTTTATAGAGACTCCCCATCCCACAGATAAACACACACACAAAAGATATTTTTCAGCAGGTTCTATCTAAAAAGAAAGATAAGTCATAGGGAAGGACTCAATTCCTCACTCTGCAGGTTTCAAAAGCTGTTTCACAGTGGGGAGAATTGAAAGCAGTGAAAGCCCATCTAGTGAACAATAATAGAATCAAAGAATTCAAAGTCCTTGTCTTGCAAAGAAGTGCCACTTTCATCAAGAGAAAATATTTGCTCATGACATTGCCAGCTGAAGAACACACATGCAATTGAATTTTTCACGGGGCAAAATGACCCATCAACAGCGATGAAGTTTTGCTGTCAAGCCTATTGCAAAAAGTTTCAGAAGATGAGTGGGAGAAAGAGAGGTACTGTCTGGAACCAAAGGATTATGCTACTGTTTGCGCTCAAGTAACACCTGAAACAATGACTGCAGAATTCAATTTCAATTCTCAGAACTTGCCACCTCCCATTGAATTTGAATGCTCTATATGTGGAGATAGAAAGCATTCAGGTTAGCAATATTACTCCCAAGGACTCGTATCATGAAGCACTGTAATGTGTTTTATCCAAATTAGCTGGCAAAAGTCAGACTGGATTGTTTGAAGTCTTTTTTGCCACTTGTTTTAACTACAATTCTGAGTATCGGTGTGATGCAATCAAGACTATAATCTCTCCCAGTTCTCCTATAAAGGCTTCAATTTACTCCCAACTTTTTAAAAGGCAACCCAATAGGAGTCTGAGCCTGTGATTTGGTGCCATCTGCACGACAGTCTCAAACTTTTTCTTCGAAAGCAAAGAGCAAACACTACCAAACATTTCACGAGCACCGTATTTTTCGCTCTATAAGACGCACCAGACCACAAAACGCACCTAGTTTTTGGAGGAGGAAAGCAAGAAAAAAAAATATTCTGAATCTCAGAAGCCAGGACAGCAAGAGGAATCGCTGCGCAGTGAAAGCAGCAATCCCTCTTGCTGTTCTGGCTTTTGGAATAGCTGTGCAGCCCGCATTCGCTCCATAAGACGCACACACATTTCCCCTTACTTTTTAGGAGGGAAAAAGTGAGTCTTATAGAGCAAAAAATACGGTAAACTCTACTCATAAAACCCTGCTTTCTTATTTGACCACCGGCAAGCAGCCTTGGAGGAACGCTACCTTTTCCTTTCTTTGCCCAGAGATTTAACTAATAAGGCCAGTTAAGTGTGTCCATACCTCATGTGTGTTTTAAGTGCCGAAGGCTGAGAAAACTTAGCCTCACACTCTGTGCACCCATAAGGCTTGTCGCCTGTATGTGTCCTTTCATGAAGCCGCAAGGCCGTTTTGGAGCTCAAACCCTTTCCACATTGTAGGCAGTGATGACGTTCCCCACCACCCTCATGAACCTGCAGAATGTGCCTCTTGACGTCCTTCTTCCTCTTGAACTTCTTACCACAGAGCTCGCAAGGGAAGTGGCGCTCGCTGCTGTGGACGTGGCGCTCGTGGCTTTTGAGGTTGCACCGGTTGGCAAAAGTCTGGCTGCAGGTTTCGCAACGGTAAATGACTTCGGCCGCGATCCCGTGGCTGTGCCTGATGTGCTTCAGAAAGCTCTTCTCGTACAGGAACTCTCTCTCGCAGGTGCTGCAGGTAAAGTTGCCGCCACGGTTCTTTTTATCGTCCTCCAGTTTAGTCAGGTTTTCCTCCAGGTCGTCGGCGCCATCGCACCCTTTGCTTTCAGATTTCACGACGCTCACCACTTGTCCTTTCTCCTCTTCTTCATCTTTCTTCTCCTCCCCTTCCTTATGGATGCTGTGGTCTTTGGAGAGCCGACTCTCCTCGGCCACAGCCTCCGCGTACTTTTGCTGCTCTCGAAGGCGCCTTGTGTACTTTTTCTTGGGGATCTCCACAAACACCTTCCGGCCAGCAAGTCTTCCGCTGGCTCTCCTGATCTTGGCGCAGGACGTCTTCAAGGCTTCTTTCTTCTTATCTAACTTCTCCTTTAATTTAGCAGCGGGAGTCTCGAGGCCCTCGCCATCCCTGGGTCTGCCGAGAGGAGAATCCACAACACGGTCCGTGTTGTCCCCCGGCGTCTCCGCGACTGCCCTTGGCTCAAGCAAGCTGCCTGGCTGGGAACCACCGTCCTCCGCCGCATCCTGCGACTCGGAAAAATTCTGCAACTCCAACAACACCGATTCGAGCATCTGCTTCTTGAGCTGAAAGCAGGTTTCCGACAAGTCCAAGCACTTCAGCTTCTCGGCCATTTCCAGCATGCGTTGAACCCGGTCTTCTTCTACCTCTACCCTGGCAGTATATACAAACTCAAGAAAAGATGCAAAGTCCGCTACCTGGACCTCGTTCAATTGTACATTTGTCCTTAGTCCGTCCATGCACTTTTCATTGAGAAACACCTCTTTAAAAAACTTGCTGGTTGCCGCCAGGACAGCTTTGTGAGCAACAAAGTCTGCCTTGACCCCTTGATATTCCACGCTGACAGTCACATCACAAAGGTGTCCTAGGAGACGCAGCTGCTGCATTTCATTTAGAAGGTTGATGGGTGAGGATTTGGATTCCAAGAGAACAGCATTACTGGGCATCTTCTTCCTTTCCGAAACCTATGAAGAACATAACCGCACGTTAATTGCCTGGCGGGAAAAGGATATCAAAGGTAATGGGAAATGAATACCCTAATTACCATTTAAATGACAAAATAATCCTGCTCTGTAAAAACTATAAAGCACAAAGAACTCTCTCCATTACTGTAAGCTAGACTGTGTGGATCTAGCATTTTTCATTAATAGCAAGAGTTCAAAAATGTTGGCATAACAGGCAGGTTTTTTCTTTAGTTAGTTCTATTTTACAATATATATTATACTACTTACTAAAATAAACATAAGCAGCTTACATAAAAACACGACGACCTTCAGTAATACAGTGGTACCTCGGATTACATACGCTTCAGGTTACAGACGCTTCAGGTTACAGACTCCGCTAACCCAGAAATAGTACCTCGGGTTAAGAACTTTGCTTCAGGATAAGAACAGAAATCGTGCAGCGACAGTGAAGCGGCAGCAGGAGGCCCCATTAGCTAAAGTGGTGCTTCAGGTTAAGAACAGTTTCAGGTTAAGAACAGACCTCCGGAATGAATTAAGTACTTAACCAGAAGTATCACTGTACAGTCAAACCTCGGTTCCCAAGAGCCTCTGTTATCGTACGTTCCGGCTCCCAAATGCCGAAAACCCGGAAGTAACTGCTCTGGTTTTTGAAAGATTTTTGGAAACCGAATGTCCGATGCCGCTTCCGTTTTGAGTTTCTCTATTGTATTGAGGCTTCTGCTTTCAGTTTTTGAACATTTTGGAAGTCAAATCGTCTTCCGAAATGGATTACATTTGACAACCAAGGTTTGACTGTATTTCTTAACTAGGCAATATCTAGCAGGGTGGGGAAAGCTTTTCCAGCCAACCCTCCCCCATGTCCCTGCTAATGAAAAATAGTAATATTTTAGCCTCTTAGATATTTGGAAGGAAAGATATTCAGTTTTTTCTGATCCTTTAGCAAGGGTCCATAAATTCTGATTTTACTTGTTAGCCACTGACTCCTCGCTTTGCAGAGTTCTGCGGCCAATGCAAAGAACCCGGGGGAGTAGAGGGCGGTTTTACTCTTACACCGGGTTTCCCTTCCCCTTCCTATTGCTCTCTAGTGCAGGTGCTTCATGCAAAAACCCAACATTAAGCAGAAGAGAAAACAGCACAGCCCTCCACTGAGAATTCACTCCAAAAGGAGGGTACCTTCTATCATATGTGGTGGACCTGTCCCAAGGTGAAAGACTTCTGGGAGAAGATTTATAATGAGTTGAAAAAAATGTTGAAATATACATTTGTTAAGAAACCAGAGGCCTTTCTTCTTGGAATAATAGGTTTGGAATTGCCCAAAAAAGATGTTAGACTGTCTTTGTATGCCACAACTGCAGCTCGAATTTTATTAGCCAAAAATTGGAAAACACAGGAAACAGTGGAGGAATTTGCAGATGAAGATGATGGACTTTTCGGAGCTAGCCAACCTGACCAGTAGAATCCGTGACCAGAAGGAGGAGCAGGAAGAATGGAAGAAATTCAAAGACTATTTATCTAAATATGCTAAGATAAATTAAATAGAAAAACTTGCAAAATAACAGATAGGCTAAGGATTTAAATATGTGAAATTACAAAACAATATGTTTAAAGTTAAGATGAAAAGAGACAAAGATGTTAAGGAGTATGTTAATTTTATGAGAAACTGTTTTGGAAAACTGTTACAATGATATATAATGGAATTCAGTCAAGGGAATTTGAGGAAGTCATTTAACTATGATATTAATATTGGACTACGTTTAGTTAGGATTTGTGTTTGTTTGTTTGTTTGTTTAAAAATGTGGAAAATCAATAAAATCTTTGAAAAAAATAAAGAAAGAGAGAATTCACTCCACTGCCTTCTCTGCAGTGGCATGCCAACCATGGAATACCCTCCCATGCGAAGGACACATAGAACCAATGCAATATTGGGTTTCAGCACCAGGCAAAAACTTTTTTTCTATGCCACGGCATTTTAGATTATTATATTTTTAGATGGTAGACTAGCTTTATCCCTCTATTTTTGCCGCATTGTTACGTCTGTGTTATTCATTTCTGGATAAAGTACAATTTATACATTTTTAATATAAAGCAATTAATGTAGGGATTTCAGACTTGCTAATCAGTGAAAAATACATTACAATCTTCTTAGTCCACTGATGCATTTTATATTTACAAATCAAGAGCACTTACTTGGGATCTCTAAATAATTAACATATAACTAATCTCTGTTTGGCAATCTTGAAGGCACTCCTGCTTAAGAATGTAAATAAGCTCATCCTATATTCTTAGCAAGAATATCAGCGAGCAATACGGATGAGCCACATTTTAACTTCTGCTCCAATGCAAGCACATCCAGTAGAATGAAAAAAGCATCAATATTACGTTCCGAAGCACGGAAAAAGGCTAAATAAAGGTACAATTTAGAGCATGCAATAACTGCATGTTGTTAGCTTTTAGGATGATTTTGTGTTTTTATTGGTTTGCTGTTAGTTGCCCTGAGCAATGTAAAGGCATCAGAAGGGATGGGTATAAATCTGGTAATAAATAATAAAAAAAACTTTCAGCTGAGCTTCTTATCCTTCGCTTTTAATTGACTTCATGCTTCTAGGCACCCTTTTTTCAGCTGTCAGTTTTACATCGGTGTTATTGTGTCAACCACACACCCCAATTCCCTATTCAAAGAAATGACTAGGTCTTCAAGTAAGGCAGCTGGTCATACCAGCAAAAGTTATCTGTAGGCTTGTTATGAAGCCAGCAGGATCCATCAGCTGTTGGGGGAAGAGCAGCTTAACAGGCTGGCTAACAAAGAATGAGTCACCAGTAACAAAGGAGACATCATTAATTCCCTCCCCCATCACCTCCTTCCTAACCATTGTAGAAATCATATCAATGTGTGGCCTCCTTTGCTTATTTGGCCAAAAACACTGTGGAACTGTCATGACAGCCACAGAAGTCCTGAGATGCAGCAATTAGAGAACTTCAGTGTTCCTGACATGGTAAAACAAGAGACACATGCAATGCACACCTTGGCTTACGAAATAAAGCAAAGCATCTAGTAAATGCTACCTTGCATGGTGCCTTAGGAATCCACATACCGTATTTTTCGCTCTATAAGACGCACCAGACCACAAGACGCAGCTAATTTTTAGAGGAGGAAAACAAGAAAAAAAATATTCTGAATCTCAGAAGCCAGAACAGCAAGAGGGATCGCTGTGCAGTGAAAGCAGCAATCCCTCTTGCTGTTCTGGCTTCTGGGATAGCTGCGCAGCCTGCATTTGCTTCATAAGACGCACACACATTTCCCCTTACTTTTTAGGAGGGAAAAAGTGAGTCTTATAGAGCAAAAAATACAGTAAATGATCAATCATGTATTTTTGTCTTTGACAATCTCAATGGCACTTTTTCCCCATCTCTGGACAGCGGTTCTGTTGGAATATCTAGTGCACCAAACTAAGAATCAAAGATTCATTCCATCTTTATTTTGTACCCTGTGGTGGGGCGATTGCTCAAGATACGTATGCCTCCTGTAATTTCGTCCAAAGCAGTCTGGGTGTTTCTTAAAAGACAAAAAATGAAGATCACAGAGCCATGATCACACCCTGAAGGATATGTTGTTGAGACTGCACTAATGATAGAATTGTGGCTATTAAAAGGAGGCAGAGTTTTCTCTAGATTAGTGGATCATGAGCTTATTTTTTCCACAGATCACTAGAGGGTGTTGTTTCTCAGTGGACTGCTTAATAAACATTTTTTGTTCTATAAATCAAAGCACATACCTAACTCAGCTTGTATTTTAATAATTGTAGTCTTGCCTTTCTAATGTGATGGATAAAGAAATATAAAACATATTCCTTCAGCTACCGGTACCATAGTCAAAGCTATTATGAAAAAATCACAGGCTCTGGATCAGGGCCCTGTTTTAAAACCAGACCCTGGTCAAATGGGGGAGAAATCAGTGCACAGCCAAGTACGGATATTCCCAACTGTTCCACAACCTTTCTGCAGACCAGCTGAATAGATCTTGTAGGCCACCAGTCATCTAAAGAAAACTGTTTCAGCACCTCTGTTCTAGGTAAGGCAGGCTGGAGCTGACACTGATAACTACTGAAGTTAAACATACTAGCAGTGACAAAATCTGCTTATGCACAGCATAAAATTTTAACTAAACCTCTTCCCCTGCCAGCGAGCATTTGAATATCTTCCCCTGCATCCGATCCTGATAGCTTCCTGTTCACTACAGGATTTTCCACCCTGGCTAATGTTAGAAATTAGCCAGATGCCAAATGTGTTTTGCGACTGGCACGGGTCCAACTGCAACCACGTGGAGATCTCTGGATGCCAGTTTGCCAGACTGGCTTCTCCATCTGGCTGGCCCCTCCAGCTTTCTTAAGCAGATACGCAGAAGAGCTTATTTGTTGCCTTTTCCTCCAAACAGTACATGGTTTACCCTCCTCAGTTAATCCCTACAAGGACCCTGTGAAGTAGGTTAAGATACTGTGACTGGCCCAAGGTGCGCTTCATGACTGAGTGGGGATTTGAACCCCGATCTCCCAGGTCCTAGTCTGACTCTCAAACCACTACACCACACTGGCTTCCTGAAGTACTTCTGCTAAGGGACAGCCATATAAATTAAGTGGTAAATAAATATGGGGAAAGCAAAATGTCACTTAAGAGAAGGGTCTCAAATATTTTCCTTGAATTTGTTTTACTCTGGATTGTTTTATCTGATGTTTCAATGTGTTGCAAACACCTTTGAGATTTTTCTTTAAAATACATAAGGGTATAGAAATAAAATACCGGTAATCATCGTAACAAACTCCATTGGTGGTGGGGAAATGGCACGTAGACATACCATTGTGGTTACCGTCACCTAGGTTTGAAGTGCCGTTTGGTGATTAGCTTATATACCTGAGTTTCTGGGACGCGGGTGGCGCTGTGGGTTAAACCACAGTGCCTAGGACTTGCCGATCAGAAGGTCGGCAGTTTGAATCCCCGCGACGGGGTGAGCTCCTGTTGCTCGGTCCCTGCTCCTGCCAACCTAGCAGTTCGAAAGCATGTCAAAGTGCAAGTAGATAAATAGGTACCACTCAGGCGGGAAGGTAAACGGCGTTTCCGTGTACTGCTCTGGTTCGCCAGAAACGGCTTAGTCATGCTGGCCACATGACTCGGAAGCTGTACGCCGGCTCCCTCGGCCAATAAAGCGAGATGACCGCCGCAACCCCAGAGTCAGTCACGACTGGACCTAATGGTCAGGGGTACCTTTACCTTTACCTGAGTGTTCCCACCTCATGTTGTACAAATAGCAAAATTGATTCCCTTAGAAATATCATGTTTCATGATCTTTCAATTCCTGTTTTTCTTATTTTCTTTCGGGTGCATATAATTTTAAAAAATCTGTAACCTGCCCTGAGTTACGCCAGGGGTCAGTGAAGCCAGGGTATAATTAAATACATGATAACCATATATAGGGACACGGCTGGCGCCACAACCCCAGAGTCGGTCACGACTGGACCTAATGGTCAGGGGTCCCTTTACCTTTAACCATATAAGAAAGCTGCCTTTCAAGTTGATGGGTGGATTTTTAACAAAAGCTACCCTGTCTTTCCTCCTGATCCTCAGATCCACCCCCCTCCTCCTTGGGAAACACCCTACCTGGCCAAACCACCATCACCCTCCCCCCACCTTGGCTCACCTGGCCCCCACCCCCTCCCTTGCAACGCATCCTATAGCCACCCAGGGGTCGTGCCCCCAAACCCCACCTTCCCCACCCACCATAGCCAAGCCCTGCCTTCAGACCCCTTTGAAGCATCCCAGAGGGACGTGGTCGGTCGGTTGGGGGGTCAACACTTCCCTTCCTCCCCCCCACCCCACAAGACACCCCCAAACCCCTCGCTCCCCACGGGGCTGTGCTGCTGCTGCTGCCCCCGACCCCCAGGCACGACCCCCTTCCTTCTCCCCTAGGGACCACCCTTCCTCACGCCGCCAGGCCGGGTTCAAAGTCCTTCTCCACCCCCCCACCCTCCCCATAGGCACCGACCTGGCCGCTCAGCGCCATCTTCCACGGCGGGTCAGGGCGACGCCGAGAGGAGGCGGAGCGAGGGGGAACGCCAGGCGGGAGGAAGGGAAGGGGAGGCGGACGCGGTTGCCGGGGGGAAGGCTTTGCGCGGGGCACCGCGGAGGGATGAGGCGGGGACACCTCTGGTGGGTGTTCGCTCTAGGAAAAAGGCCATTGGAGGCCGAGATGGGGCAGAAAGAGGAGGCGGGGACAGGATTGGGGGAGGTTTGAGAAACGGAGGCAGAGGAGAGATATTGCGGGATTGTGGGGGGAGAGAATAATAATAATAATAATAATGCAGCTCAAACTGATAAATAAAATAATGATAATGCAGCTCAAACTGATATAATACAAAATAAAATAAATAATAATGATCCACTTAAAACCAATATAATAAAAATAATGATCCAGCTAAAATCAATAAACTATAATAATAATAATAATAATAATAATAATAATAATAATAATAATAATAATACAGCTAAACCCAATATAATATAATAATAATCCAGTTACAACCAATATAATATAATAAGAATAATAATGATCCAGCTAAAACCAATACAGTGGTACCTTGGGTTACATATACTTCAGGTTACAGACTCTGCTAACCCAGAAATAGTACCTCGGGTTAAGAACTTTGCTTCAGGATGAGAACAGAAATTGCATGGCGGTGCAGCGGCAGTGAGAGGCCTCATTAGCTAAAGTGGTGTTTCAGGTTAAGAACAGTTTCAGGTTAAGAACGGACCTCCGGAACGAATTAAGTTCTTACCCGAGGTATCACTGTAAACTACAGTGGTACCTCAGGATGCGAACGGGATCCATTCCGGAGCCCCGTTCGCATCCTGAATGAAACGTAAGACGTGATTGTGCGTGCGCAGGTCATGTTTTGCTGCTTCCGCGCACGTGCGTGATGTCATTTTGAGCGTCTGCACATGCGCAAGCGGCAAAACCCAGAAGTAACACTCTGTTACTTCCAGGTTGCCGCGGAGCGCAACCCAAAATCACTCAACCTGAAGCACATTCAACCCAAGGTATGACTATAATAATAATCCAGTTAAATCTAGTATAATAATAAAATAAATCAGCTAAAACCGATAAAATAAAAATAATAATCCAGCTAAAACCAGGGGGCCAACATGCTCTCCAGTTGAATTTTGAGCTATAAGCTCCAGTTTCACAGCTCAAGTCGCACCATTTGGTCATGCAGGGAGGGCCATTTAGTACAAAAAGGCATATATACATTTCAGAGCAAACCATATGAAATGACTATTTATTGTGGAAAGCTACGACATTTACAAAGCAGCAGGCCTATAAACAGGTAGCATAAATGATAACAGGATAATAATAATAGTAATTTATACCCTGCCCATCTGGCTGGGTTTCCCCAGCCACTCTGGGTGGCTTCCAACAGAATATTAAAAACACGATAAAACATCAAACATTAAAAACATCCCTAAACAGGTGTGAAATTTTATCCTCGGCTACAGTTATAAAATAGCAAATACACTTAAGAGATGGGCAGTTTTCAAGTCTGTTGGTTTCAGGCAGTTTCTGAGTGTCCCTCTAGCAAATCTTTACGCGTGGGTCTTTTTAAAAATCAAACTTGTTCTGCTCAGCATATTAGCGAGTGCTAATGGTCCATGCAGTCTGGATTTCCCACACGCCAATGTGAAATGTTCTGAGCGGCTTTTCCTGCAGCTCCTCCTTTCATTCTCTGAAACTGAGACGGCTGAAGGTAACATTCAACGAACCTGAAGGAATCCAGCCCTTTCTCTGGTTATGTATACATACCATCTCTGCTACTACAGTTTCCAGGATTCTTGGCAGGGAAGGAATGTGTTGTAAACACGGTGTGTGTCTGCTCCACATCAAATACCTCCCCTACAATACAGTTACTTCCCCACAACCTCACTTTATTTCCCTGCCTCACATTTGAGGGCAATTGCCCTTTTTCATACTGGATCCAATCACTGTTAAGTTCAAAGAGTAACAGTACAAGTAGAAAGCAATTTCAGCTATTAAGAACAAGAGCCTAGGTAAGATCAAGAACCCACCTAACATCCTGTTTGCCACAGTGTCAAACCCTGGGAAGCTCACAAACAGGACATGTTATTTTCTTATTTTGTTTCCTCAGCAGCTGGTATTCAAAGACATGGAGGTGGTACACAGTATTTGATCCTGGAGACGGCACACAGCCATCATGACTAGTAGCCACTTGCAGACTTATCCTCCATAAAATGGTCCAATCCCCTTTAAAACCATCTAACTCGGTGGCTTTTACTACAACTTGTGGGAGAGAATTCTGTAATTGAACAACGTGCTGTGTGAAGAAATACCCACTTTTAGTCTGTCCTGCATCTTCATGGGATGGCTCTAGTATTATTCTCCACATGCCCCTCTTTCATATGCCCCCTAACCTGTTTTCTGAACAAAAAAGCCCCAAATATTGCAACGTTTCCTTACAGAGGAGCTGCTCCAGCCTCACAATTGTGTGGGTTGCCCTTTTCTGCACGTTCTCCAGTTCCACAATATTCTTTTCACAATGCAGAACTGTACACGGTATTCCAAGTGTGCCTGCCCCAAAGATTTGTATAAAATACATGAATGATATTGGCTGTTTCTATTCTATTTGCCTCCCTGCTGCTGCACACTTTTCATTGAGTTTATCCACCAGTATCTCATTTCTGGTCAGTCAACACCAGATCACACCCCATAAGTGCAATGTGAAGTGTTTTGCCTCAGTGTGCATCACCCTATACTTACATGCACTAAACTGCTTTTGTTATTTTAATATTTTGTTTTACCAGTTTGGAGGGGCCTTATTGGCCTTGTCTTAGCCTCTGCGACTCCCGGCTTTAACCACCCGCATTAAGCATAGCTCTTTCCCATCTTTGCCCATGCCATTTCTTTAAAAACTGAAATGAGAATAATAAAGAGCACGTCTAGTAGTGCAGAGCTATTCCCCTCAGCGCCAGAACCACGGAGCCTGTCCCCACATAGGTACATTGCAAAGATCTTATGCATCTCTGAGCAGAGACATCCCTCTATTGGAATCGAACACGGCCCACAGCCTCCTTGGCAGTATTATAAAAGCAGCCCGAAAAAGGGTCTTGAATTTTTTAAAACTTATGAAGATGCTTCTGTACTGCTGCTGAAGCCAGCTGTGCTAGTTCTGCATATCTCACCATATCTACTCATTTTGAGCTCTGAAAGCATCTCTCCTGACTCCTAAATAGCTATTAGCGAAGCCAGCATCTACCGTATTTTTTGCTCTATAAGACTCACTTTTTCCCTCCAATATCTGGAGGGAAATGTGTGCGCGTCTTATGGAGCGAATGCAGGCTGCGCAGCTATCCCAGAAGCCAGAACAGCAAGAGGGATCGCTGCTTTCGCTGCGCAGCGATCCCTCTTGCTGTTCTGGCTTCTGAGATTCAGAATATTTTTTTTCTTGTTTTCCTCCTCCAAAAACTAGGTGCGTCTTGTGGATTGGTGCGTCTTATAGAGCGAAAAATACTGTAAGCTACTAAGAAATGACCCATTCACAAGCAGTTCCACAACTGTGCTGCCCAGTGTCTGCCTCTCAGCTCTGAAGATGCTGAACTCCTGGTGTGTCTTCTCTGCAGAACTTGTGGGCAGATGGAGGATGCTCCCCCATAAGGGGCACATGAGAGAGATGCAAAATGTTTTTACGCCTGCATTTTGCCTTCACTGTACAGAGTTATAAATACGTAAGGGAATGGTCAGGATCTCTGGCATTACTACTACCACATGATATGTGTTCCGCTTTTTTTACACTGGTGCTCTCTGGTTTATAAAGTTTACTTTGGCCGTCGGACCAAACCCGATTAGAGTCTTCTCCCGTACGGATATTAGAAAAAGGCTCTATTTTGGACCAGTTGTGATCCTTTTTGATGGTAAGATCTATTAAGAAAGTCCTCCAGTGAGCATTCCGATCGTGTACCTATAGCAGGGGAAGAAAACAAGACAAAAAATACTGTTATTATTCAAGTTCTGACCTGATTAGAGCAATCATAAAGACCACCTACAACAATAAAAAAATAATCAATTTGAGTCATGCAACTTAAATTGTGCCTAACTAGACCCATTTTTTAAAAACAAAGCAATGTGGACTAAAGGCCCCTCTGGGAATAAAGGCTCTGTCATTAAATTTGCCCCTAGACAGACACCAAAGCAATTTACTACATGGGTGTTCTAAGCTTTTTAAAGATCATGGCAAATATTTTTTATACTCAAAGAGTATTAAGCTTGTTTGCCTGCCCATCCCTATTAAAATGAATGGGGCAAACTGGAGAACATACCAGGACATGCCTTCTCAGGGTAGACAGATCTGTGAAGGTCCTTTCACAGGCCCTGCACTTGTAGGGTTTTTCTCCAGTGTGAATACGCTGGTGACGCCTCAGGGCTCCTTGCTGAGTAAAGGTCTTTCCACACTGCTCACAGAAATAAGGAGGAGTCTCTGGGAAAACAAAACAGACCTCACAAATGTTGCGGGGGGGGGGGTGTTTACAAAATCTATTTCTCTCTCACCTTTAGACCCATTTTGGGTCTACTAAGTGGCTTGCAAGGTAAACACATACTGGTATCAGAAAACAAAGTACCGTATTTTTTGCTCCATAAGACACACTTTTTTCTTCCTAAAAAGTAAGGGGGAATGTCTGTGTGTCTTATGGAGTGAATGCGTGGTCCCTGGAGCCAAATTGCCCAGGGGCAAAAAGCAGATCATGCTTTTTTTTTTTGAAAGAGGGAAGTGGGTGTTAAAACAAAGCTGCTGATCGGCAAGCGATTGGCAGCGAGATAAGGGACGCTAGCAACAAAGGAGGCTGCCTGGGAGGCGGGAGGTAAAGACAATAAACTTGCAAAGGGGGGAAACAGGAAGGCTAAAGCAATAAGGAGAGAAATTAGAAGAAAAGGAGGAGCAAAAAACTGCTCCAGCTAAGGAAAAGAGACTAAGACAAATAAGAGGCAAGGGGGTGTTGAAAGGAAGCAGCTGATCGGCAAGCGATCAAGGAAAGAGATAAGGGACGCAGAGATAAAGGAGGCTGCCTGGGAGGGGGGAGGTAATAGCCCATGGATCCTCAGGATTTTTGCATTGGGTCACCCCAAATTCACCATCAGATCACATAGCATGTCCATGGCTACAGCCTGCACCAAAAAACACACGCATCCACTGTTTTGTGGGGCCGCAATGGCGCAAAAACGTGGTTACAAAGCACAGATCAACTTGGATTCTCAGGATTTTTGCATTGGATCACCCCAAATTCACCGTCAAATCACATGTCTGTGGCCACAGCATGAACCACAAAAACCATACATCCACTGTTTCATTCAAAATATTTTTTCTTGTTTTCCTCCTCTAAAAACTAGGTGCGTCTTATGGTCAGGTGTGTCTTATGGAGCAAAAATACGGTAAGTTCGAAACAGGAGAGAGACAGAAGCCAACAGACACAGCAGCTGTTAAACAGCAAAGCTGAGAATCGTAACTCTGTAAGTGATTTCCAACTCTCAGCGCTACAGTTCCCAGGATTCACAACCATGACTGGGATAAGAGTGATTTTCATGTAAGGCATGAATGCGACTGATGCCTTGAGGGCACTACCATGGCAGGAAAACAACACAGGGAAAAGCTGGGTTCCTCTTTGTGGTTTTCACACGATCAGTTCTACTTACAGAACTGCTGTAAGTAGAAGTATTTCTGCTGGAAATAGGCCTCATTTCCCCCCCCCCCCATGCTATTTCTGAACACTGCAGGTTCTCATCAGAGAAAACTGTGAATATGTCCCTCTTAAGCAATGGGAGATCTGTGGAGTGGTGAAGCTGCTTGCCCACGGACTCTACACAACTTGGCTTTCATCAAGGAAAGATATTGCCAAGTAGGGAAAATGGGAAACCCAAGTTTTTTTGCGGTTGTCAACGTTTTACAAATACCCAACAAGAATTCAAGGTTCTGAAAGGTGAGCATTCGGGGAAGCTAGAGCACACAGATCTATTTAATTTTCAGTGACTCTCAAGGAAATACATTCCTTTGCCTGGAATGAAATAAAGCTTGAAATTTAGCCCAGAGCACCCTAGCTCATGTACACATGTAACGATCTCCTGCTTAGAACATAAATTGTACTGAAAGTATTTAAGTAACGAAGTATTTCCACATGACAATTCTTGTATCATATTTAAATATGTATTTTTTGCTCTATAAGACTCACTTTTTCCCTCCTAAAAAGTAAGGGGAAATGTGTGTGCATCTTATGGAGCGAATGCAGGCTGCGCAGCTATCCCAGAAGCCAGAACAGCAAGAGGGATTGCTGCTTTCACTGCGCAGCGATCCCTCTTGCTGTTCTGGCTTCTGAGATTCAGAATATTTTTTTTTCTTGTTTTCCTCCTCCAAAAACTAGGTGCGTCTTGTGGTCTGGTGCGTCTTATAGAGCGAAAAATACGGTAAATATGCAAGGCACATCATTGTCAACTGTGGTCTGAGCAGATTCTGGATTCTTGTGCTGTACTTGCACAAAATGAACGCTGCATGTGGCAGAGACTTCCATCAACACGATCCATCTCCTCCTCCACCCCCACTGGGAAGGGATTTATTACCTGCATGAACATTACTGTGTTGGGCTAATGAGGCCCTCAGTCCAAACGTTTTCCCACACACATCACACTTGTATGGCTTGGCTCCCATGTGGCAGCGCTTATGGCATTTCAAGTATTCGTTGGTAGAAAAATGTTTTCCACAGACATCACACTTGAACAGACGCTCTCCTGCAAAGGAAATGAATGGTGGTAGAATTATGTTACTGACCGTTACCTACTCTGATGATCACCCACAGGAGACGTCCAAAGAACGTCCAGGGATGGGGAGCCTCTCCAGATGTTGTTGGACTACAATTCCCATCATCCCTGAGCATTGGCTAGGCCGCCTGGGGATGCCATTTGTTTATTTACTTTTTACCCCACTCTGGGCCCGGGACAGCAGTTGGGTGTCCCAACAACCTTTGAACAGCTACGTATTCAGTGGGACACTAGAAAGGCCAGAGTGTGTGTGTGTGTGTGTGTGTGTGTGTGAGAGAGAGAGAGAGAGAGAGAGAGAGAGAGAGAGAGAAATAATTTTTATTTGAATTTAGAAGTATAGAATTATAACAATACAAAATACATATCCATATTTAGAGATTTCTCTGAATCTCTGGACTTCCCCTCCATGGGTCCTATTGTCAACCTTTTCAACTGCATATTGTTTAGTAATCCATATTTTATGTCTCTCCATTTTGTCCATAAAATTTGCTACATTTGCTACAGTAGTTTTTAATGTGTGACATTTTGATGTATTTTTAATCTTTGTTGGAAGCTGCCCAGAGTGGCTGGGGAAACCCAGCCAGATGGGCGGGGTACAAATAAATTATTATTATTATTATTATTATTATTATTATTATTATTATTATTATTATTATTATTATTGCAATCCTGCTAATTTTTTCATCTGCTTACCAGTATAAATTTCCCTCATTCTTTATTAAAGATTTGGTCTTTTTGGTTCCTGAGCTTTCTGGTCAGTTTTGCCATTTCAGCGTACTCCAACAGCTTAGTTTGCCACTCCTCTCTGGTAGGGACTTCGTCTTCTTTCCATCTCTGGGCTAGGAGCATCCGTGTAGCCGTCATCGCACAGTGCATAGACACACATTTGCGATCTACTTCCATTGATGGGCCACACATTCCCCTTCACTGGTCCAGGAGATCTCTTCTACACTCTCTACCTTCCCAAGAATAGTTGCCTCTCTTTCTGCTCCTGGGGTATATGATCCTTTAAGCCTCTGCTGCAACAGTTACACATCTTTTTCTGTGTGGTCAATGCCACAGAAGCCCTGGGCAGGTGGCCATTTGTGGAGAGTGTAGAAATGTGTGTGCTGTCTTATTCCTGATCACAGTGTAACATGTAGTTCGACCCGATAGAACAGGCTAGAGTAAGTGAATGAGAGGCAGCTTAAGAGTTATGCCTCACAGGAAATCTGGTAACCTCCCCCACCATCATCCTTCTCAACTACTTATCTGTAATTCATGAAAAGTCATAAAATTGTAGAGTTGGAAGGGACCCTAACGGTCATCTAGCGCAACCCCCAGCAATGCAGGATTGTAATCAGAATAAATCAATATGCACGGATAGGCATTAACCTCTGCCACATCCAAGGACTGGATTTAAACGCTTACCTGTATACATGAAGGAGCGTCTCCACCCCCATCGTTCAGCCTGGACACTGAGATCCAGCGCCGAGGGCCTTCTGGCGGTTCCCTCATTGAGAGAAGTGAGGTTACAGGGAACCAGACAGAGGGCCTTCTCGGTAGTGGCGCCCACCCTGTGGAACACCCTCCCTCCAGATGTGAAGGAAATAAGCAGCTATCCTATCTTTAAAGGACATCTGACAGGGAAGTTTTTAATATTTAATGCTGTGCTGTTTTTAACATTAGATTGGGAGCCACCCAGAGTGGCTGGGGAAACTCAGCCAGATGGGCGGGGTATAAGTAATAAATTATTATTATTATTATTATTATTATTATTATTATTATTATTATACCTGTATGTGTCCTCTTGTGGCCAGTAAGCTTGCCTTTATCTACAAAGCAAGCTCCACAATCCTCACAGATGTATGGCTTTTCACCTGTATGGGACCTGCAGTCAAAGAAATATGAAAACGCTGACAAAACACGTTAAGAGTGACATTTCCTGCTTAGTAAATATTACAGATAGTTTGCCAATATTCCACCCCTCTCCCTCACCTCCCTGCCACCACCCACGGCAAGCGGCAGAGAACTTCTCGGGAAATGACTCCTGCCATAGCCTGGGGACTTGGACTAAGTGATCTTCAGGCACTTTCTGGCTATACGATTCTATGGCTACAGCAAAAAAAAAAGTATCAAAGATAGAGTTGTCAAATAAGAAAAGAAAAAGTCAGATTTCTCATTCCTCTAGAGCAGGCATAGGCAAACTCCGGCCCTCCAGATGTTTGGGACTACAATTCCCATCACCCCTAGCTAACAGGACCAGTGGTCAGGGATGATGGGAATTGTAGTCCCAAACATCTGGAGGGCTGGAGTTTGCCTATGTCTGCTTTAGAGTACAACCAATAACAGCAGACTTAATTAAAATAAAATTTAAAAAATCAGTACAGGATAATTTGAGATGGAATGGGAGAACCTTCGGGTCTCTAAACGTTCTTGGATGCCAACTTCCACTAGCCCTCAGCTGGAATGCTGAGGGGTTTTAGTTTTTATTTATTTAGATAAATATAAACCACACTTTTGTAAAAATACCACAAAATGGCATGCGCCAGACAAAATTACAATCAGAAGTTGTAAGTCCAGCAACACCGGAAGTTCTCCTGATTTAAGACCTCCTGAGAACAAATAGAGAAGGGAGCCCCAGCTCAAGGAAACAGGTTTTTAAACCTGCCCCCATTGAGGTAGCAGCAGAAATCATGTAACATTACCAGAAATTTCAAAGCACGGAAAGTCAGTCCCCACCTCTGCTCCCATTTGGAGATGGTCCAAGAGCTGCTTTGTATATTTGTGTGTTTAAGCGGTGTGTCACCTTTTTAAAAAATGCTAGAACTATTTAGTTCTAGTTGTATTACAACTACTACTGAAGGTTGCCAGCTGCACACTCTTCCACCCCCCCCTACACTCATTGGAACATTTACTGTTTGTTAATGCAGTGGTACCTCAGGTTAAGTACTTAATTCGTTCCGGAGGTCCGTACTTAACCTGAAACTGTTCTTAACCTGAAGCACCACTTTAGCTAATGGGGCCTCCTGCTGCTGCCGCGCCGCCGGAGCCCGATTTCTGTTCTCATCCTGAAGTGAAGTTCTTAACCTGAAGCACTATTTCTGGGTTAGAAGAGTCTGTAACCTGAAGCGTATGTCACCTGAAGCGTATGTAACCTGAGGTACCACTGTACGCATGGCCAATATGAGTTAGAAGTAAGTACCCAATTCTGATGCATGCAGAATTTGCAAAATTAAAGATAGAAGATAGAAAAGACAGACACACACACACACAGAGAGAGAGAGAGAGAGAGAGAGAGAGAGAGAGAGAGAGAGAGAGAGAGAGAAACAGGCTTACCTGGTGTGAATCTTGAGCTGGGATGGCTGAGCAAATCTCGAGCAACAAATGCTGCACTGGTACGGCTTCTCGCCTGTGTGGGTCCTCATGTGAAACACTAGTGCCGTTCTTGAGCTCAAGATCTTCCCGCAGACAGAGCAAAGGGGACGCTTCACTCTTCCTTCATGCTTCCGCATATAATGGGTCCTCACATCCCTTTTCCTTTTAAAAGTGGCGTTGCAGAGGGTGCAGGAAAACTGCCTGTCGTCTGTGTGGACGCTCGCCCTGTGCTCCTTCCAGCTGTTGTAACTCGCGAAGGACTTGCTACACACGTCACACTGATAAATTTTACCAGGCACAGAATGGTGGACGTTTTTGCAGTGGTCAGTGTATTTCTTCCTCGAGACGAACTTCTCTGCACATTTGGTGCATGTTATAACATAGGCCGATTTTTTGGCTCCCTCGTTTTTGTTCACAACGGCCCTCGCTTTGCAACCGGCGTCCGATTTGCTTTCTTCAGCGTCTTGATCATTTGAATTCTCATCGATGTCTTCGGAAGAGACTGCCTCATTCTCTTCCCTGCCCCTGCCTTCTGTTTCACAGTCCCTTTCTCCTTTTACACAGTCTTCTGCAGCCAAAGTCCTGCGTCCATCTGGTTTTTCTCTTTGAATATCCGCATCACCACATTGCTCTTGACTTTCCTCTTTCCTCTCAGACTCTGCTTCCAAAGGAGGAGAATTCCTGGATTCTCCCTCAAGCTCCCAAGTTTTTTCATCCACAGGTTCTCTTTGCAAGTCGCTGTTTGGTACCTTTGGGTATGTTTTGCTATTCTTGTCAACTTTGCTATCTATAACATCTGCTTTTTTTGCTGGCGGGGCTATCATCCAGTAATCTGGACTGAGTTTCCTGTCTTGTCCTGATTCATGTATTTTTCTGTTGGGGGGGAAAAAAAAGGTAATGCCACCGGTACATTAGACACAATTTTCCACAGGCTATACTCGATAAACAAATAAGCCATATATTCATACAAGGGCAAATTCAATTGAAAAGCATCTAGGGCCACAATCCTAACCTCCTTTCTATGGGGTAAGCCCCAATGACCTAGGTAGGACATACTTCTAAGTCAAAATGCATAGGATATTGCTGCCCCCATCACTAGGTGCTATTCTAAGATTTTTTTTCCAGCAGGCATTTCCAGGTATGATATTTAATTACTGTTTGCTACGCAGGTGGCACTGTGGGTTAAACCACAGAGCCTAGGACTTGCCGATCAGAAGGTCGGCGGTTCAAATCCCCGCAACGGGGTGAGCTCCCGTTGCTCGGTCCCTGCTCCTGCCAACCTAGCAGTTCAACAGCACATCAAAGTGCAAGTAGATAAATAGGAACCGCTCCAGCGGGAAGGTAAACGGCGTTTCCGTGCGCTGCTCTGGTTCACCAGAAGCAGCTTAGTCATGCTGGCCACATGACCCGGAAGCTGTACGCCGGCTCCCTCGGCCAATAAAGCGAGATGAGCGCCGCAACCCCAGAGTCAGTCACGACTGGACCTAATAGTCAGGGGTCCCTTTACCTTTACCATCTTAACTTTGTTTTCGTTTTAAAAACTGGTAAGTTTTGATGTATTGGTTGGACCTGTCTGCTGCATTGGATAGGTTTCTTTTTCTAGAAAGGTGGGATAGAAAAGCTTAGTAAAATAAAATGGAAATTGACAAATAGACATCATGAAGGCAAAATTAAACGCAGAGCCTGCAATTCTAGAATACATTCCTGGGAGTAAATTCAGTTGATCTTAGTGGGGTTTGCTTCTGAGTAAGAGATGCAATGGACTGTGATGTAAAGCATCATTTCATAATCTTGTTCTGAGCAACAGCAACCAAGTATAAAGTCTGACAATAATAATCACCCCTAGCAGCGCACAGGGCTTAAAAACTCCAAGGCAGTTTGTATGAGCTGCCTGACAAGGAGAGCAAACTGAGCAACACAGCACCTTTGTTTCTCTGACTGTGGCTGTTTGGTTTGCTGAGCCACACGTTGTCCAGGCTATAAAAGGAAGAAAGAAAAGTTTATTGTGCTGCCTGTAAGCTTCACAGACTGGCTGTGGAAGCCATGCAGAAAATACTTTTACACTGATAGAACTGTCTAAATGTAACTTTGAATATGCTTGTATAATAGCACTGCAATAACAAGAAGAATGCGGGTGGCGCTGTGGTATAAACCACTGAGCCTTGGGCTTGCCGATCGGAAGGTTGGCGGTTCTAATCCCCGCGAGGGGGTGAGCTCCCGTTGCTCAGTTCCAGCTCCTGCCAACCTAGCAGTTCGAAAGCACGTCAAAGTGCAAGTAGATAAATAGGTACCACTCCGGCAGGAAGGTAAACAGCGTTTCCATGCACTGCTCTGGTTTTGCCAGAAGCGGCTTAGTCATGCTGGCCACATGACCCTGAAAAACTGTCTGCAGACAAACGTCAGCTCGCTCAGCCAGTAAAGCGAGATGAGCACTGTAACCCCAGAGTCGTTCGCGACTGGACTTAACTGTCAGGGGTCCTTTACCTTTTTTTTTAAGAAAAAGAAGAAGAGTTTGGACTTGATACCCTGCCTTTCACTCCCCTTAAGGAGTCCCAAAGCGGCTAACAATCTCCTTTCCCTTCCTCCCCCACAACAATCACTCTGTGAGGTGAGTGAGGCTGAGAGACTTCAGAGAAGTGTGACTAGCCCAAGGTCACCCAGCAGCTGCATGTGGAGGAGCGGGGAAGCGAACCCGGTTCACCAGATTACGAGTCCACCGCTCTTAACCACTACACCACGCTGGCTCTAAAGCAAATCCTATAGCAAATCCTCTAAAGCTGGCAGACTTCTATTCGCTTCTGGATAAAATTTCTAACAGCAAAGAGATGAAGACGGAAAACTATCTCCCAATATTCTGAAATGCACAAAGACTTTACCTTACATGAGTAGTGAAGGCAGATCTCTGAGCAAAACTTGCCGCGCAGCCTCCGCACTTATAAGGCTTCTCTCCCGTATGTGTTCGAATGTGAACCGTCAAGCCACATTTAGAGCTGATCACCTTGTCACAGTAGGGACACCTCTGAGGATTCTTTTTCTTCTCATGCACTCTCCGCATATGATGGCTGATGTCTTTCTGGCACTTAAACCTTTTGTCGCACAACAAGCAGGGGAACTGCTTTTCATCGTCGTGATCAGTGAGCCTATGTTGCCTTAGGTGCTGGCAACTGGGAAAGAGCTGGCCACACATATCACAGCTATATTGAACCACCAGATCTGCGTCATGTTCTTGTTCCATGTGCGACTGGTACTGCTTGGCAAAATGGAAGGAATGACAACACTTGTCACATGTGTATGTTTGGGGCAAGACTTTTGATATATTGCGCGGCGATTTCCTGAGTTTGGTTTCGCTAAGATTCAAAATGTTTTCACCCTCCTCCTGGCCGGGTAGTATCTTGCTTGTAACAATGCTGGCTTCCTTGGAGTCCACCTGATTTAGTGACAGGTGGCTGGCCTTATTTTCCAGCGGGCTGACATGCTTCATAGTATAAGCGCCGTGCATGTCTATTTCAT
Organism: Podarcis filfolensis; assembly: GCF_964270895.1. Classification (NCBI taxonomy): domain Eukaryota; kingdom Metazoa; phylum Chordata; class Lepidosauria; order Squamata; family Lacertidae; genus Podarcis; species Podarcis filfolensis. The sequence continues at coordinate 10,688,088 of NC_139606.1, read as the reverse complement.
TACATCCAGTTGACGCTGCTGGGCTGTCTTTGGGTCCCTCAAACACAACACTATATTTGTCAGAACGGCCAAGTTTACCTTCACTACCATCATAGACGGCAGTCAGTTTTGTGTGCTTCTTTCGGTCCCAAAGCTGTCTCTTCATGGGCGCTGCCAAAATTCGGGACGAAGCACTCTGTTCCTTGTTTTCTACTTGTTTTGTTTTACTGCAGACAGACCTACCGCCTTCATGTCTTTCTGAATGAACACCCAGATCCAAATCTTCTCCCGTAGCCTTCATTTCTTCAAAAACATCAAGCAGATCTTGGCATTCAAGTCTTTCGGCTACCTCCTTTATTCGGTGCAGTTTGTCCTCTTCAATTTCTACTTCTGTTGTGTAGGCAAACTTTAGGAAGCAGACAAATTCTTCAGTGTGAACACCCTGGAGAGTCACCCGACAATCTCTGGCTTTCAGCATCTCATCGGTGAGGAACAGGCTTCTAAAGTAATTGCTGGAAGCAGCCAATACGACTTTGTGAACGAAAAACTCCTCCTGGATGCCAAACTGGTCTGTGTATATTATTGCATCACAGAAGTGGCCAAACTGATAGAGAGAATGTAAGGTTCTCAGTAGGTTGGAAGCAGCCGTGTTGGATTTCATTAAAAGTTTCTTTTTCTCCATCCTATCAAAAGGAAGTGCGTCAAAGAATGGTGATACATTGGCTTGTATAAATCCCCCACTTTCAAAATAAATAAATGAATAAATTCACTTTCTCGGTCAATTCACAGTTAACACAGAATGTCACACATTAATAACTGAAGACGAAGTTTATGGAATTCAAAGGACTGTATGACCAGTCCTCCCTCTGTAGAGGGAGACAGACTAACAGTGCAATCCTATCATGCCAACTCAGAAGGAAGTCTCATTGAGTTTAATAGAACTTACTTCTTGGTAAATAAACACAGGAAAGCAGCCTAAGAAAACTGAATAAAGTGTTCACTATTAAATAAACTTGCACTATTAAGCCTAGTTTCATATTCCAGCCTAGTAGGGAGCCTTGGTGGAAACATGATGAGAAACATGGAACGCAAAAGATTCGGCAGGCACACTTAGACACTTTCATGCAATTCTGGGAATTTTGTATTGAAAACATCACCCTATGAGGGAAAACCGAAATGTTTGAAGGAAGAGAGGTGTAGGGAAGCAGAGATAAAGAGAGAGAAAAATGTTCTCTGCTAAAACGAGGATTTGGGAGTCATCCAGTGAAACTGATAGGCAGAAGATTCAGCCCAAACAAAACAAATTACTTCTTAGCACCAAACACTTATTTATTTCCTAAGATTTATACACCGCTTGATTGTTGTTGTTTGAAATCCCTCAAAGCGGTTTACAAAAGATAGCACAGTAAAATCAAGGGGGAATTACAACCCTTACTTCAAAACATGCAAAAGTAAAAATACAAAAAAGCAGATTAAAACTTTCTAAGCATCTGGGGAGACTTGTCTAAATAGGAGTGGGGGTTTATTTAGCAGGGGCCAAAAAGAGAACAGCAAAGGCCCCTGCAGGATCTCAACAGGCTGGGAGTGCTAGGCGCCGCTGCACTAAGCGACTGGGCTTTTAGTGAACTTCAAACTGTTAGAATCATAGAACTGCAGAAGGGATCCAAGGGTCATCTAGTCCAACCCCCTGCCGTGCAGGAATCTTTTGCCCAACGTGCAAAACTCGAACCCACGACCCTGAGATGAAGAATGACTATGCTCTACCGACTGATCTAGCCCAGGTCTGAGTTCGTTGCCGAAACCTGGTACCTTGGATGGGCATCAAAATTGCAAGGACGTATCCCCCCCCTCTGCCCCCCCCCCAAGCAACATGCAGTGAGCTCTACCAGTGGAACCTCCACTTCCAGGGCAGAATACCTTTTGAATAATGACAGGCAAGCGCTGCTGCCTTTCCCGGGGCGGAGAGAAGGAAGCGGAGCTGAAACTAAGCGGACCTTTCTTTTCCTTTTTGCAGCATCCCTCAAAGCGGGGAAGGAAAACGCTCCACGTGACCCTCGGCGGCCACCGTAGCAGGGCAAGGAAATGCAGGAACTGCAAAGACAGCGCCCGCCCCACCCGACATCTTTCTCGCGGGGAAAGTGACGCCGCGGGAGCCATTTTTGGTGCTGGCAGCTTTTTCCGCCCGCGCTGCCGCGGAAGGGAAGGGATTGGCGGAGAAACGTCACGTGGGGAGAGTTTCTTTGATGGGGTGGGGGTGGGGAATGCAGCCTGGGCTACGGAGAAGTTGGTTAGAAACATCTATTTATTTTTTATATATAATTTTATGTTTTACAATTTAGGGTATTCATTTAAACAACCTTAAAATGTCAGTGACTTCCCTTCTTTTTCCATGGTTCATTTTGCATAACATAAAAAGTTGCATATTTTACATAAACTAAAACCATTCAGTATTCCATTATTACTTCCATCAAAACTTTATGGACCATAAAGAAGGCTGATCGCCGAAGAATTGATGCTTTTGAATTCTGTTGCTGGAGGAGACTCTTGAGAGTCCCATGGACTGCTAGAAGATCAAACCTCTCCATTCTGAAGGAAATCAGCCCTGAGTGCTCACTGGAAGGACAGATCCTGAAGCTGAGGCTCCAAGACTTTGGCCACCTCATGAGAAGAAAAGACTCCCTGGAAAAGACCCTGATGTTGGGAAAGATGGAGGGCACAAGGAGAAGGGGACGACAGGGGACAAGATGGCTGGACAGTGTTCTCGAAGCTACCAGCATGAGTTTGACCAAAGTGCGGGAGGCAGTGGAAGACAGGAGTGCCTGGCATGCTCTGGTCCATGGGGTCATGAAGAGTCGGACACAACTAAACGACTAAACAACAACAAAACCATTCAGTATTCCATTATTCCTTCCATCAAAACTTATTTACACTGTTGAATTTATCTTAACACTTCCAGCGTTTTCAAGTGTTCCCCCCCATATATTCAATAGACATTTTCCAATCTTCTTTAAACATATGTTCTTCTTGTTCTCTTATTCTATATGTTAGGTCTGCAAGCTGCACAAATTCTATGGGCCGCAGTAGCGGCGTACATAAATAACCTTTTTTGACACCTGGGAAATACCGCAGTTATAAACATTTAAATATATATGTGTGTGTGTGTGTGTTGCTATCGTTGCTGGAGCAAACCGTTGCACAATTAAGCGTGGGAAAAAAGTAAAATGCTAAATTAAAGGTAAAGGGACCCCTGACCATAAGGTCCAGTCATGACCGACTCTGGGGTTGTGGCGCTCATCTCGCTTTATTGGCCGAGGGAGCCGGCGTACAGCTTCCGGGTCATGTGGCCAGCATGACTAAGCCGCTTCTGGCGAACCAGAGCAGCGCACAGAAACGCTGTTTACCTTCCTGCCGGAGCGGTACCTATTTATCTACTTGCACTTTGACGTGCTTTCGAACTGCTAGGTTGGCAGGAGCAGGGACCGGGCAATGGGAGCTCACCCCGCCGCAGGGATTCAAACTGCCAACCTTCTGACTGGCAAGTCCTAGGCTCTGTGATTTAACCCACAGTGCCACCCGTCAAAACCCATGGATACCAAAGGGTTGCCACCTTTGGTCAGGTAAAATAAGGCACATGTCACAGAGGAATGGGGCAGCGGCCTAAAAATCGCTTTACCTGGTGCAGAGTAAAACGACTTCGAAGCAATCCATTCCGATGGGTTGTTTCCAATACTCACAGAGCAGACCCAATGCAATTTATGGGTTAGCAAGGCACATTCATTTAAATGGCTCACATCCTCCTCGCCTGCTAAGATGCTGTCTGTCAGAAGAATGGTAAATGTAGAAACCCAGCCAAAGAAAGAAAGAAAGAGGGGGAAGTGATCCGTGCTTGGCACATATCTGTTACTTGAATGCAATAGCATGCGTTCCCGTTTCCTAAAGGATGTTGCCATTTGTCAAAATTCCTGGAGGTCCAAAAAAGCAATGATGGAGAGTAGGAATGAGGAATTATGGAAGACTAAGGGAACAGGACGCGGGTGGCACTGTGGGTTAAACCACAGAGCCTAGGACTTGCTGATCAGAAGGTCGTCGGTTTGAATCCCCGCGATGGGGTGAGCTCCTGTTGCTCGGTCCCTGCTCCTGCCAACCTAGCAGTTCGAAAGCCTGGCAAAGTGCAAGTAGATAAATAGGTACCGCTCTGGCGGGAAGGTAAACAGCGTTTCCGTGTGCTGCTCTGGTTTGCCAGAAGCGGCTTAGTCACGCTGGCCACATGACCCAGAAGCTGTACACCGGCTCCCTCGGCCAATAAAGCGAGATGAGCACCGCAACCCCAGAGTCGGCTACGACTGGACCTAATGGTCAGGGGTCCCTTTACCTTTAAGGGAACAGGAGCAGGGAAGATTGAGTGCACACTGCTACTATTAATTCCCAGCTGCCATGTCGTCTGAAAGCAAGTGTGTCTTTTATCTTTCATCAGCCTTTGTAAATTGTACCTAACCTTATTTTAAAAACTCTTAAGTCATAGGGAAAAGAGAGACCAAATAGCTGCTTTTGCACACCCACCCAAGGGCAGGAGAGTTTCTCCATTCCCCATGCACGGTGGTCTGAATCCTGATTATACGGGTAGGGAACCAGCAGCTGCTATTTACTTACTTGGGCGCAGTGATTCCCCCCCTTTTTTTCCCAAGGGGGTACTTGTTATGTACTGAAGTTCTCACCCTGGGCCAGCAGGGGGATACTGTAGATAGTTTTCACTCAGGTCCACATATGCAAATAAGGAATTGAAAGTGACATTGGATAGTTACAGAAAGTTGTTACTGTTGCTTTTGTAGTGGAGCTCTATACAGTGGTACCTCGGGTTAAGTACTTAATTCGTTCCGGAGGTCTGTTCTTAACCTGAAATTGTTCTTAACCTGAGGTACCACTTTAGCTAATGGGGCCTCCAGCTGCTGCTGCGCCGCCGGAGCACGATTTCTGTTCTCATCCTGAAGCAAAGTTCTTAACCTGAAGCACTATTTCTGGGTTAGCAGAGTCTGTCACCTGAAGCATATGTAACCTGAAGCGTATGTAACCCGAGGTACCACTGTATAAGCAGGCTGGCTGAACCCTTCAGCCCAGTTCTGTTCTAGCCTGTGAATAAACAAGAGCTGTTTGAAGAATCGCTGTGTCGTCTGATATGTTTGTTGTTAAAAAGTGTGGCAGTTACTGTAACAACTTCATGGTGAGTACCGGCACCTGTTTTTTTAAGGGAAAAAAAGCACTGTTTTGGAAGCATTTATAAACCACGTGGCACTTTTACAATCCACTGCAAATTTACAGTGAAAAGAGAGAGAAAAAATATACACACAATGTTAAATGGCCTGTTGAACTTCTCAGGCAGCCGTGGCATGAAAAGCGTTGCACGTTGGAATCTTCTTTTCTCTCCCACCTCATAATTAGTGAGCTCCTCCTCCTCCTGGCGTCTGTAGCGAACCAGGAAATGGTATGATATTTGTGTGATTTGGGGTTCAAATAACCATGGGAGATACATGATTGCAAGGCGAGCCCATCTGGATCAGACCAAAGGCCTGTCTAGGCTAGCATCTCTTGCACCCACCATGACCGGGTACTTATGGGAAGAGGATAAGTAGAACATGAGGAAAACAGCCCTTTCCTGCTAGTGTTCCTTGGTGACTTATTCAGAAACACGCTGCTTTTGATCCTGAAGCCATTAGACGCTGAAGGCTATTGAATTACCTCCATGGATGACTCCAGTCTCCTTTTAAAGCTGACTAAGATGGCGGCCTGTTGTTACATCTTGCGGTAGCAAATCCCATCATTTAGCTATGTGCTGTGTGAAGGCGCCCTTTAAAGGTTGCTTTAAAGCAGGGATGGGGAACCTCAGGCCTGGGGTCTGAATGCAACCCTCCAAGCCTCTCTCTCTGGTCCTAAGGACCTTTCTTAGGTCACACCACGATCCTCACCAGGTGCCCTCTGCATCCTTGAATGCTATTGCCTTCTTTGATTTCTGCTTGCTTGGGTAGGGGGGGAACGCAGGTGGCGCTGTGGTCTAAACCACAGAGCCTAGGACTTGCCGATCAGAAGGTTGGCGGGTCGAATCCCCGCGACAGGGTGAGCTCCCATTGCTCTGTCCCAGCTCCTGCCAACCTAGCAGTTCGAAAGCACGCCAGTGCAAGTAGATAAATCGGTACAGCTGCAGCGGGAAGGTAAACAGCGTTTCTGTGCACTCTGGTTTCCATCACGGTGTCCTGTTGCGCCAGAAGCGGTATAGGCATGCTGGCCACATGACCCAGAAAGCTGTCTGTGAACAAATGCCGGTTCCCTTGGCCTGAGAGCAAGATGAGCGCCGCAACCCCACAGTCGCCTTTGACTGGACTTAACTGTTCAGGGCTCCTTTACCTTTAGAAAGTTAAAATTAAGATCCATTACCCCACCCACTTTTGCCACCAATGGCAGGTGGCCCTCAGAAGATTGCCTAGAAGGGAAAGTGCCCCTCAGACTCAAAAGGTTTTCCTATGCCCGCTTTGAAGTTAGGTACATAATGGCAGACCATGTTTGTTTCAGCCCTTTGGCTGATGCTGTTGTTTTAATCACGACGAAGCAGTAGTCTCCATGTTATGCTGTCAAAACATAGGCATCCAGCCGGATGAAACGAGGTTATGCTGAGATTTACATAAAGATATTATCCTCCGCTGTCGGAGGCTTGGAGAAATGTGAAACACTTTTTGGTTCCTTTACAAGGGGTAGGAAGTGTGCAGGACATGTGTTTATTTCCAAGCAAAGCAAGGACGAAAGGAGATGTCAGAAATTAAAGATGCAGACCGAGGAGATGCAATGCATGCTATGAATTACATCTGGAAGAAAGGGGGGGACCAACAACTGCTGTTAAATAATTTGCCATGAATATGTTTAGTTAAAATATAAGGCTTTGTCTGTTTTAATGAAAATTCAGGGACCATTCCCAACTGAGCCGCCAAGGCGATAGAATGCAGTATTTCTTACTGGCAAGAGCCCATAAAACATTCATGCTTATGTAACAGTATTAGGGTTCTTATTCTTTGCAAAGTGAAGTTGCTATTTATTTAGTTTGATTTATGAAATGTGCCGAAGCAACACTTTAGTGATATATACACACACACATATATATTACACGTTTAACTAAAATTACAGATGGGACTTGTCTATGCCACTATTTTGAGGTAGGATTCAAGCAAACACCATCCAATTCAGGATCTGCAATCAAAACTCCTTTGGTGCTCTTGTGCCACCACCCAAAGATTAGACTTTTTGCAGGAAGGAAACTAATGGGGAAACACTATGGACAGTATAGAATAGGCCCTGGACTGGATCTAGACACATAAAAAAAACATTTCAGGAAAACGCATTGTAAACCTCATAATGGGGAATCACGTTGCTGAAAGATGGAGCTCTACACCACCATCTGGTGATTACTCTATGATTATTGATTTTGCTCAAATAATATTGATATATATTGATAATTTGATATTTTAAGTGCTATATTGTTCTTATTTTAATGGAATTTAGAAACTTACGGTTTGAGATGTACCTGATTTTAACATATTTTAATTTATTATACCTGTTTTGCTGTATGATGTATTGAATATGGGCCTATGGCTGTAATAAACTAAACTAACTAACTAACACCATCTGGTGTCACAATGTTATAACGCATTTAAAACATTTTTTTTTTTACTAATGTAGCCGAGTCCTTGCTTTGATGCAACGTTGCCTAGCCTCTCCACAAACAAATCAAAGTCAGTGCTCACTGACTAATCAACAGCACTTAACCCTCAGCAAGCAGGCTGCCTGGAAGCGTGTTATGGTAACACATTCTTGTTGGCCATCAAACAAAGTCAGCCGGCCAAAGTCTTGTGATGTTGAGAGCAGCCTGACGCCAATTCATCCTGAAGGCCAGCAAACATGCGGACCTCAGTCCGGTGTTAACCATTCACAAGCACGTAACACAATAATTTTATTTGTTTCAGACATTTACATACCACTCAATTGCTTAATTGCTCGCATTTCTAAGCATTGTGCATAAAAAACAGTAACAGAAAATGGGACGATAAAACTAGGAAAAAGTATCATTAAACCAAGCACTACGTTAAAATGCCTGCTGGGACTACGTTAATATTCCTGCATTGGAGGGGGTTGGACTAGATGACCCCAAGGCAGTGGCGTAGCGTGGGGGGTGCAGGGGGGGCCGGCCGCACTGGGCGCAACATCTGGGGGTTAGGGTTAGGGGGCGCAAATCCACGGGTTAGGGGTGCAAATTACTTGCCTTGCCCCGGGTGCTGACAACCCACGCTACGCCACTGCCCCAAGGTCCCTTCCAACGTTGCATGATTCTATGAACAGGAAAGTCGTAAACATGGACTTGACTACCCTCAAGTCTGGATGCGTCAGCAAGGAGGGTGCCTGTTTAATCTCCGCTGAGAGGCAGTTCCACAAGGTTGGCCCACTGAACGCATCAGAAATAATAATAATATTATTTGTACCCTGCCCATCTGGCTGGGTTGCCCCAGTCACTTTGGGCAGCTTCCAACAAATAGATAAACCTAATAAAACGTCAAACATTAAAAGCTTGCTGATACAGGACTGCCTCCAGATGTCTTCTGAAAGTTGTAGTTCTTTATCTCCTTGACATCTGATGGGAAGGCGTTCCACAGGAAGGGTGCCACTGCTGAGAAGGCCCTTTGCCGGGTTCCCTGTGTGTTGATGACACTTTGCTACAGAATGACTGCTTCCAATATATAGATGTTAAGCAGAGTTGGTGACAGGATGGTGCCTTTGCAAGGCCCCAAAGCAGAAAGGCCACAGGGCCAGGACACAACCCCCCAATGCTATTTTCTGGACACAGGGAGGGAGGGATAAAACAGTTCCCACTGCTAACTCAGAGCTGGTCTAGGAGGATATCATGGTCAAAGCACTTGTGTTAAGTTGTGGGTGAACATATCAGACGACACAGCGATTCTTCAAACAGCTCTTGTTTATTCACAGGCCAGAACAGAACTGAACTGAAGGGTTCAGCCAGCCTGCTTATATAGAGCTCCACTACAACGCAACAGTAACCATTTTCTGTAAATATCCAATCACTGAACGTCACTTTCGATCCCTTATTTGCATATCTGGACCTGAACTATCTACAGTATCCCCCTGCTGGCCCAGGGTGAGAACTTCCGTACATAACAACTTGAATACAGCGCTGCAGTAAGTTTTGGATGTAGAGGCATTCCTAAATTCTTAAGTAAAGAAACTGATAATAAAACTAATAAGCCACTTTGAGTATGTTCTTTGGAACCCGAACGTCCGATGGGGCTTCCACGGCTTCTGATTCGCTGCAAGAGCTTCCTGCAGCCAATTAGAAGCTGCGGTTTGGGGCAGAATCCGCGACCAGGGAGAAGAGTCAGCAGAAGAAGATTGGAAGAAATTCAAGGACTATTTACAGAAATACTACAAAATTAATGAACTTTGAAAGATGCTGGATCGAACTTATGTGGTCTCTAGCTGTTATGATAAAAATAACTGGGATTAAAATTGTTTAAGTCATAAAATTTAAAAAGTTGATTGGAAAATAAGGTGTTAGTTAAAACGAATGTTAAGAGATTAGGATTTGCTGGATTAACAATTTGAACTAGAAAACAAGAAGGGGAGGTATGAGGAAGTCAAAGAAACATGTTATTGAAAAACTGTGGTTGAAATTGATTTGTTTTTAATATTTTTCCTTTTCTTTTTCCTTTTGTGTTTGTATAAAATTGGAAAATTCAATAAATATTTATAGCAAAAAAAAAAAAAAAAAAGAAGCTGCGCTTTGGTTTCTCAATGTTTTAGAAGTCGAATGGACAGATTCCGTTCGACTTCCAAGCTACAACTGTAGGAAAGGTTTTTTTTTTTAAAAGAAAATAATATTGTTGGTCCTTCAGCAGCACTGAGTCCACGCAGCCAACGGCCACTCACTTACAGGAAGCCCTCCCAAACTGCTCAAGATGCCAAATATATCACTTGTAGTTCTGTGGATCCTCTTAATAATAAAAAAATGCTAGATGAAACAGCAAGAAAGGTGTGGGGGGTAGAGGATTAAGTTGCCCTCCCTCTGCTATTTGCATCTGGAGGTAAGTCAAGCCAGGTAGGGTTGACCTCTAGGTAAAGGTAAAGGGACCCCTGACCATTAGGTCCAGTCGCGGACGACTCTAGAGTTGCGGCGCTCATCTCGCTTTACTAGCTGAGGGAGCCGGCGTACAGCTTCCGGGTCATGTGACCAGCATGACTAAGCTGCTTCTGGCGAACCAGAGCAGCGCACAGAAACGCCGTTTACCTTCCTGCTGGAGCGGTACCTATTTATCTACTTGCACTTTGACGTGCTTTCGAACTGCTAGGTTGGCAAGAGCTGGGACCGAGCAACGGGAGCTCACCCCGTCACAGGGATTCGAACCGCCGACTTTCAGATCAGCAAGTCCTAGGCTCTGTGGTTTAACCCACAGCGCCACCCACGTCCCTTAGGGTTGACCTCTAGTGCCACTAAATTTAAGCCCTCAAGTATGTTCAATTCGCCATCTCTTCCTCTTTCTGATTATGCTTCCTGAAAATCTTGCCCGCTCCCCAGCGGACAGGAGAAATTGCATCCCTGAAGGAGAATCCTACAATAGGTTGGTTTCCCAATCACACCACCAGATGTCACTAAAACCTTTTGGAAGGTGGGTTATGAATGAAAGGATGCAAGCCTCTTTGGCTGCTCAGGGTTGACCGTACGCAAAGAGCAGGGTTAAAACTGGCAACCTCTGCCGATGCCCCCTGCCTCACTTGGCAAAAGGTGCAGTTGAAGAGGGTGGTGCAAGGTACTTTTGTCATCAGCCGGGAAATGATTACTTGCACACCCTCCACAGAATTTCCTTGATAGGTTTTCTGCACCTTTCACAGCTGGGCGACAGGCAGCTCCAAGTCTGGGGAGGCTGCACCTGTTGATTTTGTGTCTGCAGTGATGCAGCTAAAAGGCCCTGCCATAAAACGTGAGCCACTGATCAACGATGGAAGGCAAGGGGGAGAAGCTTCAGGAAGACCGAACGCATGGAAGAAGGCAGAAGGCTGGCAGGACCCAAGAAGCTGGGAAACTACTTTTAAAAAAATAATATTCAAAATTATAACAAGACATATTATCCAAAAACATATCATCCTTGTCCCCCCCCCATTTTTCCTCCCTCCCCCCCTCCCACACAAAACCCACCCACCCCCTGACTTCCCTCAGTTCCAGTCTTTGGTTTCTCTAAGAATGCTGTTTTCTGCATGTTACAAAGTTGTATAGATCCTCAAACTATTTAGCTGATTATTATCAATAAAAAGTTTGTGAATGTTTATTCAAAACCAGCCAAGGAGTCCAGTTCGCTTTGTTGCGTCTTCAGATACTTTGTAAAGGGTTCCCATTCATCCTTAAAGTCACAGTTATCCTTGTCCCATAGCTTATATGTCAGTTTTGCCAGTTCTGCATAGTCCATCAATTTTTCTTGCCATGATTCTTTAGTTGAGGTTTCTTCAGTCTTCCATGCTTGTGCTACCAGAACTCTCATGGCCGCTGTCACATACATGAAGATGTTTTTCTTCATGTTGGGAAACTACTGACCATTTAAACAACACATGCAGACTCTTCCAGTTGTGGTGTTTTCCTTTCCTTTCCTGTGGGGACACAGAGACCCTCAAATGCAGGAGCTGTTGTGTGCCTTAGAGGCAGCCCGGCAGATGATTGGTAGCAGAATGGAAACAGTGCTGATTGTGATGAGCACAGGATATGATGGAGTTGGCTGCCTCCATACCTTCTTAGCTGGGCATGAGCCTTGTCAGCTGCTGTGCTCAGCCTGGAGTCTGGAGACCTGAGCCTGGAACAGTGATTGAAGGCCAAGATAGAAGAGCCTGGGCCGAGCTCTGCCTCCCATTCACCTGCCACCCTAGCCAGGTGTGTGCTGACTTACCAACCCCAAGCCTTCCCCAACGGCCAAATGGCTTGGGGAGAATAGGAGTGTGACCAGTGTGTGTGTGAGAGAGAGAGAGACTGAGAGAGGGAAGGAGAGACATGTGCACAGGCTGATTAAGTATCTGGCACATGGGTGTGCACAACTGAGGCAGGAAAGGGAAGGTTGGGTGTGGGTAGGAATGAGGCAGAAAGAGGAAAGGTGAGGTGTCCAAGGGTGGCAGAGGACATATTTTGCATGGAGAGGGTCAAAAGTTCACTACCCGGTTTTTGCAGCTAATGGGGTCCCAAAGAGCTTCTGCCAGTGTGGAAAACAATGAGCTAGATGGGACAATGGTCTGGCTTCTTATATGGCAGCTTCCCGCGTTGTAAGATGGGGAATGTATGGAGGGGGTGAGAAAGAAGGAGAGAGAGGGAGAAAATATGGGGTGTGCAATAGGTGGGTGCATGAAAGAGAGAGGATGGGGTGGATACAAGAAAGGGGAACATGTTTCTGGTAGAGATGGCTCTCCTTGAGTGATCATGAGCTTTAAGTTATCTCTATGGCTTGGCTCGGGACATGGGTGGCGCTGTGGGTTAAACCACAGAGCCCAGGACTTGCCAATCAGAAGGTCGGTGGTTCGAATCCCCGCACCAGGGTGAGCTCCCATTGCTCGGTCCCTGCTCCTGCCCACCTAGCAGTTTGAAAGCACGTCAAAGTGCAAGTAGATAAATAGGTACCACTCTGGCAGGAAGGTAAACGGCATTTCCGTGCGCTGCTCTGGTTCGCCAGAAGCGGCTTAGTCATGCTGGCCACATGACCCGGAAGCTGTACGCCGGCTCCCTCGGCCAATAAAGCGAGATGAGCACCGCAACCCCAGAGTCGGTCACGACTGGACCTAATGGTCAGGAGTCCCTTTACCTTACCTATGGCTTGACTCATCTGCCTGTGGCTTGGCTCATCTGCTTTGCATGGAGTTCTTCGCCTGGACTCACACTAACTGGCCATCAGTCGAAGGGGCAAAGCCGTGATGAGGAGATAAAAGTTTGTTTGCCTTAAATCAGACCTAACAGAAACAAGATTACGCAGCTCAGACGTCTCATTGAATTTGTATACATACTCAAGTTATATATGTTATGTAAGAGGCTAATTTATAATTATATTTTGGGAGTGATTATTGTTCTTATGTATCTGCATTGTTTTATACTGTCTGGCTGTTCCACCCCACGATCATATTGTAAACAGCTGTGTTTTATGTTATCAAGCAAGCCCTGTTTGAAGTTCTTTCTTTTCGTTTTCCAATGTATTTCTTGTCAATAAAAAATTTGGTGCATGAGCAAATTTTTATTATGAAATTGTGGCTCAGGGAAAAAAGGTTGAGAATCATTGGGCTAGGCAAACTAAGGGCCAGGGGCTGGATGTGGCCCAATCATTTTCTAAATCTGGCCTGTGGACGGTCCGGGAATCAGCATGTTTTTACATGAGTAGAATGTGTCCTTTTATTTAAAATGCATCTCTGGGTTATTTGTGGGGCCTGCCTGGTGTTTTTACATGAGTGGAATGTGTCCTTTTATTTAAAATGCACCTCTGGGTTATTTGTGGGGCACAGGAATTCGTTCATTCCCTCCCCCCAAAAAAATATAGTCCGGCCCTCCAAAAGGTCTGAGGGACAGTGGACCGGCCCCCTGCTGAAAAAGTTTGCTGACCCCTGGGCTAAGCCAACACAGATAACTGAGTATCATATGCTTGTTGGCACGTGGTTTATCTGCATGCCTTAGTTTAGATCAGGGCTGGGGAACAAGCTTTTCAAGGCTACACAATGTTCTGCCTTTCAGGCTCTTGTCTCCCCTCCCTGTTGGTGATGCTGTTGTTTGTCATGAAGTCAAAGAGAAGGGAAGAGAATCTCCTGCCGCTGCTCCAGGCTTAAGTTCCTCCACCTGTTTCTCTAGCTCTGACCTGAACTAGCTTTCGTATGTCTAGGACATCTCATTTTTAACTGGGAAAATGTTAAGAGGAAGGCCACCTCACTGTGCATGATTGTGGATGAACTTACACGTCCAAAGTTTTTTGGGTTTTTTTTGGAGACTTTTAGGTTTGCATCCAGGAAATTTCCCTCCTTGTAGTGAGTAACAGAATTTCCACAAACAGGACCTGCCTCAGAATGTTGCTGGGTTTTCTAGGTGGTTTGGGAAATACCATTCTGTTGGTAGAGAAACTCACGTATAAATTAAGAGTGGCTGAAAGCTAAAAGAACATCCGATAAATTTGTCCAAGATTGGTATGATTTGATTACCTCTGTTAATAAAAAGGGCAACAACAAGAGAGCCACCAGCACAATATGCTCTCATCTAGAACTCTTGACTGTTTGCCAATCCAGACATTGAACAGATATGTATTAACTGCTGGGCACACCTGAAAAAAGCCCCACACAATTAGAATGGAAATTTATTTTGAAACACCCCCTCCCGCCAAAAATCCCTCTTTGCACCCTTTATGTATATGAAATTATTTGTCTGTTAGGTTTTGTTCTATGCATGTTAATATAAAATATTAACCACCCTTTGTAACTCCCTCCCACTGCATATCCACCTTCTCTGTTGTCTTTTCAGCACCTGCTAAGTGCCTCTTTCAACAAGCTTTCTAAAAACTTTATCCCAGGAGATATCTGTCTTGCAATTGAATGGATTTTATGTACCGTATTTTTCGTCCCATAGGACGCACCGGCCCATAGGACGCACCTAGTTTTTTTGGGGGGGAAATAAAGGACTTTTCCCCCCTTTATGTCCCCCCAAACCAGGCCGGGGAACAGCGGGATGGCGGCGCCGCGCCTCCCCGCTGTCCCCCGAGCTTGTGGGGCTGCCCGATGTCTGCCCGAAGCGCGGGGTGCTCTGCTTCACCGCGCCTCGCACTCCGTGCAGCAGGCTACTATCCACAGCCTAGGGAGCCCTGTGGGAACTCCCGCAGGGCTCCCCAGGCTGCGGATATCTGCCCTGCGTGAGGGGCGCTCTGCTTCAGGGCGCCCGCGCACCGGGCAGCAGGCTGCTATCCGCAGCCTAGGGAGCCCTGCGGGAACTCCTGCCGGCTCCCCAGGCTTGCTGATAGCTTCCTGAAGCCTGAAGCCTCTCCAAGCTTCAGCGAATGCCTGTATTTGCCCCATAGGACGCACACAGATTTCCCCTTCATTTCTGGAGGGGGAAAAGTGCGTCCTATAGGGCGAAAAATATGGTATGTCCTGCTGTTTAAAACTGTTTTTACAATTATGTTTACTTTAAACACACACACACACACACAAACTGTACTTATGTGTGCTTTTTATATATCACTTTGGGATGCCTCAGGTGAAGTGGTTCACAAATGAAATAAATATAAATTATTGGGAGCGGAAAAGTTGCAATGTGGCAGCCATGCCTTCTTTTAGAAGTTGTTGTTCCTCCTCACCCCTCACAGAGACGGACATTCAGCATTCTGCGACAAATGAACATGCTCAGTCCTCTCAAGTTCTTTGTGAGTTGTTATGCCCTGCCTTCATTCCCCCCACTTTGTACTTCTTCAGTTCTTGAGGTCCCCCCCCAAGCACAATGATTTACTCCTTTGGTTTCTCTTGCTTGGGGTCTGTAGCCATCATAACTCAACACCTGAGCTTGCTATTGGTATATATTAGGAATGGGGAACCTGTGTTTGTCCGGGTGTGGTTGGACTCCAACTCCTGTCAGCCTCTACCACCCTCATCAGGGATGATGGGATTTCGAGTCCAACAACATCCGATAGGCTGCAGGTTCTTTTTATGCACGATGCAGAACTTGGCATTAAAAAAAGGCTTCTAGGAAACATCATAAGTCTATTTTGGAAGGCAAAAGAAAATAAAGTCTTGGCATGAAAATGGAAGTTTTGGGTGAACAAAATTAAGCCTACGTGACTGGAAAGAATGGACGAAAATGGTTTTAGCTTCCTTTCCCTCCACTCCAAAACATTTTTTTGGAGATGTTGCCTTTTTGCAGAAAGTACAATGGAGCTCAGTTATGGTGTTTTCACTCAAAGAAGCTTCCTTCAGATCATGCTGTGTTCAAGGGTGCTGTTGTTGTGTGGGTGTTTTGTGGTTTCCATGGTGTTTACTAGGTGATCTATTCAAGCTGTCACATAGTCTTCCCTCGGGGTGTATGTCCCTGTATGTGGTGATCTGGCATATCTCCAGCTATAACAGACATAGCAATGTTATTGTGAAAAATGTCAAGCAGTGACTATGCATGTATAATCTGCTTACCTTGGACAGACGTGGGAAGGAGATAATACATTTGTTTTACGTTTGGCACAAGACATCTATATACTCCTTTTCCCAACATCAGTTCCAAGCAGGTAACTCTATCAGCGTATATTAACTATGGGTGGTAAATAGGACCTCAGATTACCCATTGCTGGGGAGGGTTGCTGCTTTCTGTGGGCTTCCTAAATGCACCAGACAACCCCAAAGTATACCATGTTGATGGTACAAAAAGCCACTGAAAGGTTCAAGAGAATCAACAGGGATGCATTCCTCTCAGGTTCTCTTGGGTCATTCAGGAGGACGTCCAAAGCCACTTCTGTCACAAACACAGGCTGGAAGCTGGGCTGAAATGGGCCAAATTAATTTGCGTTATCTAGAAATTTCTGGAGTTGTCTGAGCAGCACCTGCTTGCACCCATTTTCCCCCAAAAGGAATGTTGATGGTGAGGCAAAAGTAGGCAAAATAATCAGGAGCCAGTGATGGTTGCTAAATGAGTGGACTCATGACATATGCCTTCAGGGCAGCCAAGGTCATCTCTTCTTTCATGGAGACATTATGTGTCTCTAAGCTTCAGTCACAATGGTGACCATTTTCAGCATGGTGAAGTGAAGACCTTCCTCTTCCAGTAGGCTTGAATTGACTGACAGTTCCATGATTATCACAGTGGCCGTGAAGTCCCCCTGAGGTACTCAACATTAGGTCTACCTCAACACTAGGTCTGAGACATCTTTAAGCAGCCCTGATAGGCACCACAACAACTATGTGGAGTAGGTCACTTTCAGGTAGCGAACGGAGGTAATAAGCTGGCCAGGACCACACTGTTAGTCCATGACAGACATAATTCTTGAACTCAGATTTCCCAAATTCAAGCCTGTCCGTGTCCTAGACCATATTGATTCTTCGTTACTCATAGTGCTTCAAGTAATTTAGAGAACATTGTTGACAGAGTTTCTTGGGTAATAAAAGCCAAATTATGCTTAACTATTGCCAAATGTTTTCCCCACTATGATTCCCTTGGGTAAATGTTGTCGGGGGAACATTCTGGGAAATGAGTCAGATAATATGAAGTACTGTTAGGGTACATTCCTTTCCCAGTGATTTCGTGTTGATGTTGAACACAGTGGCGTAGCGTGGGGGGTGCAGGGGGGGCGGGCCGCACCGGGCGCAACATCTGGGGTTAGGGCAAATCCATGGGTTAGGGGGCGCAAATCCACGGGTTAGGGGGCGCAAATCCACGGGTTAGGGGGCGCAAATTACTTGCCTTGCCCCGGGTGCTGACAACCCACGCTACGCCACTGGTTGAACAGCATAGGAGGTCAAGAGATGGCAAAACCTCACAACACAAGTGTCATGGGGCAGCATGAAACCAGTCAGATAGAGGAGGGCCTGAGACAACAGTGGGAAGAACATTGTATAGTAAGCTACATTGAGCCATGAAAAATTCAGAGGTTCCTACACACAAACACCCTCTACTTCTCTATTCTTTATCTGAGCAAGCAAGAGGCAGTTGAAGGACACAAAAGCACTTGAGGAGAGTCTAGAACATGGCTGCTGGTGGGTGTAACCTGGGGAATAGAGCGTTGCTTAGGGAGAATCCCAGGAATTCAGATAGCTATGGAGGTCCATTTTTGTCCCCCATGTTTTCAGTTCCCCACCCATGTGATCTAGGAACCAAATAATTGAAGAACAGTTTTCCCAAGTCCCATATTAGTCAACCAATCCCCAAACCCTAGCATGCCTCTCCAATCCCTTGCTTACTGGGGTTGCATAGTGACAGCAGGGTCTGTTAAGGTGCTCATGGAGACACCACCCCATGAGGTTCCACCACCCGAGGCAACTGCTTCAGTCTACCGTCTGAATGGGCTGGTCCTGATGTGACTCACCTTGCAGGCAAATCTGCTTACAGGGCAATGTGTAGGTGCTCAGCACTAGAAGGAAAAGCCAAGCACCTCACAGGGTCAACCTTTGTATTGTATTTGAGGTGAGCATTACCAGCTGCCAAGTTTTGTATTTCTGAGCCAGGAAATACAAAATTCAGTGTCATCACATTGTAAACTCCTCTAATATAATCTTACCCATGTACTACCAACCTTACCGTATGCTTGTGAAATGTGGACCACTTATAAATGCCATCTCCAACTCCTTGAAAGATTCCATCAATGGTGTCTCTGAAAAATTCGACAGGCGAGGCAGGCAAACTAATGCCAGTGTACTGGAAGAAGCGAAGATCACCAGTGTCGAAGTAATGATTCTTCAACATCAACTTTGTTGGACTGGTCATGTTGTGTGGATGCCTGATGATCATCTTCCAAAGCAACTAGTCTATTCCAAGCTTAAAAATGGAAAGCGTAATGCTGGTGGTCAACAAAAGAGGTTTAAAGACTCTCTCAAGGCAAATCTTTAAAAATGTAGTCTAAACACTAACAACTGGGAAACACTGGCCTGCGAACACTCCAATTGGAGAACAGCCTTTACCAAAGGTGTCATGGGCTTTGAAGACACTCAAACTCAGGACAAAAGGGAGAAATGTGCTAAGAGGAAGGCATGCTTGGCAAATCCACACCGTGATCAACTCCCGGCTGGAAACATATGTCTCCACTGTGGAAGGACATGTGGATCCAGAATTGGCCTCCACAGTCACTTACGGACTCACTGTTAAAACCGTGTTTATGGAAATCAATCTTACTAGGCTATGAGTGATCGCCTAAGAAAGACCCATGGCATATGTTCCTAGAGCAGCTGATACCACTAAGATAAGGCAAATACTGGTCCGAATTCACTTAAGGTTAATGCCTCACTCATATTTGTACATAGGAAGGCGATGCTACCTAAAGGAAGCAATGTGCTCAGCTCACCCTATAAGTCATTAACACTTGTTCAGCAAGGCTGACAATGCAAATACCATTATTGCCAGAAAGTGGAACTTCTGGGTGTCGTTTTGACGAGCGCAAGTATATCTAAGCTTCTTCCATTTCATAGAAAAACTGATATGGATTGCATTTTCCCACTTAATTTATTCTCCTGAAACATCTGCTACATAGAAAAATCGCCATACATAATCTTCGGAAGCATTTAAAGCACCCTGTAATTAAAGTTTTGCAATCTCATTAGTAATTCTTTCTAAAATTCTTTAACCTTCCTGCACACTCCCTTTAAGAAATTCTTGAAATCAAGAGAGACATGTTTTGTAAGAAACGGTACACCGTGCGTCTGCCAATGTTGCTTCACCCTATGAAATACTGGACTCTTATTACTGTCCTTGGTTGAGCTATTTTTTATTTTTTTGTAACTGTCACACTTTGCTTATTTGTGTTTGCCGCTCTTGCTGTGGCTGCTCTGTTGAGTGAGAAGAACAATTGTCTACACACACACCGTGCTCTGTAAAGTTTTACTGATTTGCTACAGATTACACACATTCTTGTCAAGTGCATTGACAGACTGCCTTTAGCAAACTTCTTGTACCCTACCTTAGCAAAACACTCAAGAGAGAAATAAGATTTGTTGGCTTATAGGGTGGACTGCTGAACGCTCCAGAGAATCTAAAAGTTGATCGGCCAACAAATGCACTCTTGATCAGGAGTGTGACAATGGCAACTTAGCTAACAAATGCAAAATCACAGACTCACACAATTGCACTCCGAAAATGATAGTACTCTTTTGGCTGAGTATTCTTAATTAACTGTATCCACCTATTGCTGCCTTTTCAGACTCAGATTCACCAAAACTTATATTGAAGCACCTATTCCTTTTTCTTTTTCTTTAACCATCTATTTGTATGGTAGTAGTGCTGCTGTTGTGACCTACTTTGGATCGGGCCTCAAATATAAAAACACAAAAATATGTGGCATAATAACACAAAAAAACAATTAAACCATCTTATAAACAGTTTAAAAGTCCATCGATTGTTTAATTAGGCAAAAGCCTGGGAAAAGACAGACATTTTAGCCTGGTGCCTAAAGATACGCAATGAAGGTGTCTGGTGAGCCTCTCTTGGGAGAGCATTCCACAAGCGGAGAACCATCACAGAAAAGGTCCATTCTCGTGTTGCCACTCTCCAGATCTCTCGTGGAGGAGGCACATGAAGAAGGGCCCCAAATGATGATTGCAGGCTCTGTGGCGGTTCATATGGGGAGAAGCGGTCTTTGAGGTAATGTGGTCCTCAGCATACAGTGACCCATCATATTTTTGAGCACTAAGTGGTTGACCAGCAGACCCTAGAAGCTGGCTATAGTCCTCTCCTCCCACCGTAGAGAAGCTGCCTACACAGAGAGCAGTAGGCAGGAGTGTCTTTTAGCTCCTGCTTTCATGCTGGCTCAGTAGCTCTCACACTGGTGGTTTGTCTATTGTCCTTATGGAGATTATTTATAAAGATACAGATACAGGGTGCATGTCCTGTTGAGACAAGACCTGGAAGTTCATTGAACCAGTCCACTTCTGGACCTAATCACAACTGTCAACGACATGTGCCAACTGGTTTATTTTTTTAATTTTTTAAAAATAATAATTTTTATTAATTTTCCATTTAATCATAAATAATCACATCATTATTATCCACTTTACCTCTTTGGCTCATTAGAGCAGGGGTCCCCAAACTAAGGGGTCCCCAAACTAAGGTCCGCGGGCCGGATAAGGCCAGAGGGACTTGTTTATCCGGCCCACAGTGACCCCCGCTGCTGCGCTGCACGGCTGCCCACTTCCAGGTCAGAGGAGCACTGGAAATAGCTCATGCGCATGTGCGTTATTTGCGCATGTGCAAGCATTATTTTTGGTGCACATCCGGGTCGGAGGAGGCCCGTGCACATGCGCACAAGCTATTTCCGGTGCTCCTCCAACCCGGAAGTGTGTCGGAAATAGCGTGTACGCATGCGTATGGGCACGTGCTCTCCTGCCCTCCGGCCCGCCGCGCAATCGGCGCTGGAGACACCAGCCCGAGGTGTGGTAAGTTTGCTGACCCCTGCTTTAGAGCCTATCAACTTCCTTCCTTCCCACATCCTGGGTTTCAGCATTTTATATATTTTCCAGTTCTAATAAAACTCATCACAAAACACCTCAAAGTTTAAATAAATGTAGAAAGGTAAAAAAATTCTCATTACAAGTCTTCAGATAACCCTACTAGTGTTGTTAATTGCTTACAGTGATCTTTCAAATATTGTATAAATTTACTCCAGTCTTTTTGGAATACTTGATCGTGTTGGTTTCAGATTTTTCCTGCCAGCTCCGCCAGCTCTGCAAAGTCCATCATTTTCATCTGCCCCTCTTCTTTCGTTGGTACTACTTGTTATTTCAATTTTTGGGCTAAAAGGGTTTTTGCCACTGTTGTTGCATACATGAACAATCTTTAATCTTTTCTTGGTATCTCTTCACCTACTATATCCAGTAAAAAGGCTTCTGTTTTTTTAAAAAAACAAAAGTGTTTTTAAACATTTTCTTTAACTCATTATATATCGTTTCCCAGAAAGCCTTTCAACTGGTTTTCTTAATGTAAAATTAATTTGGAAAACCCAACATGAATATTCCATACAGCTGTACAGAAAACTGGTGACGTCAAGCCTTCGAGTCCTTGTTACTTGGGCCACCAGGTCATAAATAAATGAATAACCAGGGCTGCAGGTGGGGATCAAAAACAAGGTCTTTATTTCTTCCTTAGCAGGGAAGGGATTGAGCAACCTCTGCCATGCCCCCAAAGATTCCAGCTTCCCCCTGGGCACTTTTCCTTAAAATCCCCACTGAAAAGTATAGTACATAGTCTAGCATGTCTGGCTTTTACTTGCAAAATATAAAAATCACACTGATTCCTCTGAAGCCTTCAGAACATCCTGCAGGGTTTCATAGAAGCTATCAGCACCCCATATCTCACTTTGAATTTCAGCTGCAGATCATCCTCTGGCTTGAACTGGTTTTACGCTGGGATGCACTAACTATGCTCACAAGGGCAAACAATAGAAGAACCCAGACAAGTGATGGATGTTGGCAAGAGGCTGAGTTTCACTGCAGTCTGTAGCCGAAAGTGTGGGAGTAGCTTATGTTCTAGAAGGAAAGTGCTCTTGCGGGACAAAGTGTAGTTAGAGAAAATAAACAGTGTGCTTCTAACTAATTGATCAACATGTTCTGAGCTGGCAGTTTTGCCCCCTGTTGTGATACGGGGGTGGGGGCAGCTAGATGCTGTAATATTACATCAAGACTGTTACATTTGGATTTCACATCCTCTCATTTTACTGGCAGAGAAATCCCCATCAACTTAAGACAGCTCTCTGGTCCTTATTTGAACTACACATCCCACATACGGCCTTGTTGCATAATGTTAATATTTATAATAAATAGAATACTGTCCATAGGGGTGGAGGAAGGGGGGTGCAACAGGTGTGGGTCGCCCTGGGTGTCACCACTGGGGTGGGTGACAAAATGCCGGGGCCTGCAGTGTGCCTGAGCCACGTGTCTCTCCTGGAAGAGATGTGGTGTCATGGTCCGGTTCACGGGCGATCGGAGTCCCGGCTGGGGACGTTGGGACCGGGGGCAAGATGGCGGGGTGGGAGCAGGAACAGAAGCCAGGAGTCAGGAAGCCAAGGGTCTGAGGGTCAGGAAGCAAGGAGTCACGAAGCCAGGGGTCCGACGATCAAGAAGCAAGGAGTCACGAAGTCAGGGGTCCGAGGATCAAGGAGCCAAGTGTCCGAGGATCAGGAAGTAAGGAGTCAAGCAAGCAAGGAAGCGTGTTGCTGTGGCAAAGAGCCAAAGGGAAATGCTGACCTTATATCCCTTCCGGGCTCTTGCCACCAGGTGCTGTGAGTTACCAATTGGCCTCACTTGTGCGGCCGCGCCTTGCCTCATCAGAACAAACTCAGGAAGGCCCCGGTCCTGCAAAGTCCTACTGGTCACAGGGCCTGGCTCCTGCACGCACACCTGACACACGGTGGCTTGGGCGCACGCAGGCTCCGTGCTGCCCAAACGGTCCGCCTGCTGCCTCCGCCCTAGCTGTAGGGCGGCTGAGTGAGAGGAGGCAGGAAGACTCTGGAGGCCTCGTGGCTTGCCCCACCCCTGGGCGGCTGCCTCAGGTACCCAAGCAGCTTCCTCTGCCGCTGACTGTCCATTGCTTCTTACCAACAATTTCTGATTCGTAATTCACAGAATCCAGGGACCGCAGATTTCAGTCGAGGTCCACTTATTCCTGGATGAACATGTCTAGGAACTAAGATTTTCCTCAGGGACCCTTCTTTGTCCTTTGGCTGTTGAAGCTGAGGAAAGTGGTGTCCTGAGACAGGGTCTTTTCATTGGTGGCACCCTGTCTTTGGAACGTCATCAGAGATCAACCTACCAAGGTCTGTCTCCCTTAGCATGGAGTTCCAGAGCTTGTGAGAAGGCCCTGATCTCTGGAGTTCCCACCAAACGTGTTGGCATTATGGCTGGAAGGGTCTCTCCCAAGGAACCTGGGTAGGTTTTTATGGGAGAATGCGGTCTTTTAAATAACATGGTCCTAAGGCATGTAGGACTTTGTAGGTCAAAACCAGCATATGATCAGTAAGAAACCGCCTATAAAGTTCACACACCCCAGTAGCTGAGCATAGCCATAGTTGCTTGTGTTAACCAGAATGTATGAAATGAACTATAAAAAATGTACACCTGCACAATTACTGACAAATATCATCCAAGTGGGGGACGCAGGTGGTGCTGTGGGTTAAACCACAGAGCCTAGGACTTGCTGATCAGAAGGTCGGTGGTTCGAATCCCCGTGATGGGGTGAGCTCCCGTTGCTCGGTCCCTGCTCCTGCCAACCTAGCAGTTCGAAAGCATGTCAAAGTGCAAGTAGATAAATAGGTACCGCTCCGGCGGGAAGGTAAACGGCGTTTCCATGTGCTGCTCTGGTTTGCCAGAAGCGGCTTAGTCATGCTGGCCACATGACCCGAAAGCTGTACGCCAGCTCTCTCGGCCAATAAAGCGAGATGAGCGCTGCAACCCCAGAGTCGGCCACGACTGGACCTAATGGTCAGGGGTCCTTTACCTTTATCATCCAAGCATTAAATACGAACCCAATTGCTTGAGAAAGGTTTTTTTTAAAAAAATACAGTAGTTTACTTTTAAGTTTACTTTAAAATACCAAACAGCATTTAGAAGATGACAAGATATGGTATGAGAGCATAGAAGACAGACAAAAAAAGCACAAAAGTGGTTGTACTAATAAGCAAATTTCAGGAGATTTCTAAGTAAGCTTTCTAAGCACCCCTTTCCTTTAAAATGACTTACCCAAACGATCTTTATGCATTTACCCCAAAGCAGGGAAGAAATGCCATGATTATGTTTTCTTTGAACTGACTCTTATATTCCCTCAGTACATCCTCTTAAACTCATATAGGTCAGCAGCAATCATCTTTCGGTTTTAAAAAGTCTTGGCTCATCACTCTTGAAAAATGAACTGTCTAAAGTCCAGATTTATCATCTGCATGTTAGCATTTCTTAAACAATGAGTTTCAGCTAAGATTCGAGACAAAATATTTGACTTAGGTCATGTCTAAGTTTCCTAGCTTTCGCCCCCAAGTCAATTGTTTTGAAGCTCCAGAAACATTTTCACTCCATGTTCATCTTGTTAGCAGGCAACATGAACCAACACTCCCCTTTTCAAAAGCTATGGACACAGCCTGAATTTGCTGGTATGTGATTGAATCTGACCCCAAAACAGCAACAGTCTAGAATCACACTTGATTACTTGTTTATTGATGTAAATCTCCAGCTTCTCCTTCTCCAGTGCAAGATCCTTAACTTTCTTGTGCCCCTCCCGGACTTATTTTCAGTATGTACGGTGCAAGTCTAGTAATATTTCAATTTTCCATGCAAATGGAAAAATAACACTTTTTGTTATGTACTGAAGTTCTCACCCTGGGCCATCAGGGGGATACCTTAGATAGTTTTCACTCAGGTCCACTTATGCAAATAAGGGAATGAAAGTGACGTTCAGTGACTGGATAGTTACAGAAAATTGTTATACCGGTAGTTCACCCACAACTTAACAGTACTCAAGGGTACGCGGTCCTGGCACCTCTTTTGACCACCCTTTGTTCCAACTTACAGTGGTACTTCGGGTTACATACGCTTCAGGTTACAGACGCTTCAGGTTACAGACTCCACTAACCCAGAAATAGTACCTCGGGTTAAGAATTCTGCTTCAGGATGAGAACAGAAATTGTGCTCCGGCGGCGTGGCAGCCGCAGGAGGCCCCATTAGCTAAAGTGGTGCTTCAGGTTAAGAACAGTTTCAGGTTAAGAACGGACCTCTGGAACGAATTAAGTACTTAACCCGAGGTACCAGTGTATTGCCTATAAAGGGTTTAATTATTTAAGCACAGCCAGCCATAGAAAGCGTGACTCTCATTCTGGTAGATTTCCTGCAAACACAGACCCGAGAGATAGACTGAACTGGGGGGTGGGGGTGGGTCTGTCTCCTAATTCAAAAGGCAAGATGTTAATGTGCTCATTCACTCTTGGTCTGTGTGTGGATTTTGTGTGTGTGTGTTAATATGGAAACGATGCAAGCTGAATTGGCTAGCTGGGTGAGGCCGAGTATCCCAACAGGTGGGTCACTGTTGCTCACTGAGAGGGATGAGGCAGCAGGGAGGCTGTTGCGGGGCAAACATGCTAGCAGGAGGGCCAGATTGGCTCCGCTGGTGCCTTCACACCACACCAGCTTCCTCGCCACCTCTCCCTTCCAGTAGGCAATAGTGGCCTGCCTGCTGGAGAATGGTGGATGGAGATGAAACTGCACCTGAGACATCAGGTTCCTCTTAGGTTGTGCTGCGCTTGTGGCAGCCAAGGGTCACCACCAGGTGGAGGAGGGAAGGGGAGAAGGATGGATGAGGAAGAGAGCATGAATGAAGGAGGGGCGGGAAAACAGTCGTCTGAATGGGTAGCTAGTTAGCAAGCAAAGGGAGGGTTGAAATCTGCTTGTCAGCCGGCTGGATGCAAACCTCTAATACCAAATGAAAGTGAATGGTCTCATGGGATGTGACAGTACAGTACCGATGAGAGGCAAATTTCTATGATATCTTTGATATTATAATTAATAAAAAAAATAATAAAATGTGTAAGCAACAAATAATACCGTGGTAGGCATTCAGCAATAAGCTTATATTCATAAAACAAAGACGCTGTACACACCATAAATCGGTAGGTCAGCTCAATACATTAAACATAGCTGAATCACCGTGGGTGATTGTGTTATATAGGAATGGTAAGTCGTGGTTTTTTTAAAGCAAGTCATTCTTTCATTAGAAATTGTACATTTAATGTAAACCCCACTCCAAAAGAGAGTGTGCTGTAGTGATGCAATTGCTATAGGTTGTGATTTTTAAAGTGTTTATAAAATTAAATAAATTATTTCGAGAGGCAACTTATTAATTGATTAATTGATTGCACTTATGCCCTGGCATCCAGGTTATGAAACAATAAAATTCAGCTTGTTGAAGCCAGTTAAGTGAGGATGAATGCACAAAAAAGAAAGAATTAAAATCATTAACGAGGAGGCATAAATATTTATTTGGGACAAAAGACTGCATTTATATCTTTTTTCACTTAAGTCCCTTATTCTCTGGGGCCTGCATCCTGGTGGGAACCATGTTGTTTTGATTAATCAGCCACATCTTTTATTACATCTCTACCAGTTTTTCATATATATATATATATATATATATATATATATATATATATATATGAGAGAAGGGCCATTTCCATGCCTCGGAATGTAACTTAAATGGAACTTACATCTGTGTGCATGCAGTAAGTACAGTTTGTGATGATCTAACTGTGGAAAAATGGTCTGAAAATGCTGGAACATAAATGATGGCATGGGTTGGGTTGGGACAATGGCTGAGGGGGACGGGCCATGCAAATCGTGTTACAGGTAAAGTTCTGGGAAAGCCCACGGATTATTTACCTGCAGTTTGTGTCCCTGGGAGGAGAGGGGATTTCTACCTGCAGAGGTCAGCTGAGAAAGCACGTTCACTTGACTGAGTGAAAAATCGCAGCCCCAGAACAGACGCCCAGCATGATTGATCTCAGGCAGCATTGACTGAAGTGGATTATTAGTTGCAGCTGAATGAATGTTGACTCCCGACGGTGAGTCTCTCAGGCTTTCATTGAGGGAACTCGGCTTGTGTAACACCTTGACAAGTGGATCGACTTATACAGCTTCTAACTTTCACTTATTTGCACGCACAGGCTTCAACTGTTAGTGTCTGCCGCTTT
The DNA here is from genome assembly GCF_964270895.1 of Podarcis filfolensis. Lineage (NCBI taxonomy): Eukaryota > Metazoa > Chordata > Lepidosauria > Squamata > Lacertidae > Podarcis > Podarcis filfolensis. The sequence continues at coordinate 10,660,666 of NC_139606.1, read as the reverse complement.
GGTTCCGTGCCAACAAAACCGGGAGCCAGCACTGGTCATTTTGTGACGAAAAGTATACTAAATGTAAGTAAATGCTGACAATCCTTTTTCCTCCTGCTCCTTATCTTTTCTTTGGTGGTTTAATAGAGGCATACCGTTTTTGTGGGGTTGGGGCTGGGGCAGGGAGTGAGTTATACCATGGAAAACAGCGTAATGACCATTTCTTGAAGGGCTTTCCATGGGCACAATGTTCTGAATTAAATTTTTACTGAAGTGTGCCGTAGTTCCTTCTTCTTGTTAGCTGAATGGGAGGGGTGCAGCTGGGATCATGGAAGGTACACAGGGCAGGGAAATCCAATGTGGTGATGGAGGTAAGGTTAATGTTGTCTTCAGATGTTTTGGCACTGAGATCTGATTCAGTTCCTGGTGTCTAATGCTGGCCCAATGAGGAATCTTTGTCATCTATGCCTTGATTCAAGATGAGATCACATTTTTATTATTACAGATTCATCATGGCTAGAGATGGATAGGTTGGTATTTTTCATGATAGTTCTCTTATCTGGGCATTATTTTTCACTGCCACAGATCCCCTGCTTTGCAGAAGATGTGAGGTAAAGGGCACACGAAAGAGAGATGACCAGAGTTCAGTTGGCATTTGACTCATGCCAAAGCTGACTGGTTAAGGCAGAGGTAGGCAACTTAAGGCCCGGGGGCCGGATGAGGCCCAATGGCCTTCTCAATCCGGCCCGCAGACGGTCCGGGAATCAGCCTGTTTTTACATGAGTAGAATGTGTCCTTTTATTTAAAATGCATCTCTTTTCTAAAAAAAATTATGCTTTTTATTAGAAGGTCAGCAGTTTGAATCCCCACGACGGAGTGAGCTCCCGTTGCTCGGTCCCTGCTCCTGCCAACCTAGCAGTTCGAAAGCATGTCAAAGTGCAAGTAGATAAATAGGTACCGCTCCGGCGGGAAGGTAAACGGCGTTTCGGTGCGCTGCTCTGGTTCGCCAGAGGCGGCTTAGTCATGCTGGCCACATGACCCGGAAGCTGTATGCCGGCTCCCTCAGCCAATAAAGCGAGATGAGAGCCACAACCCCAGAGTCGGTCACGACTGGACCTAATGGTCAGGGGTCCCTTTACCTTTACAATGATGTCCAGCAGACTTATTTCACAGTAGTAGTTTGGATTTGATATCCCGCTTTATCACTACCCGAAGGAGTCTCAAAGCGGCTAACATTCTCCTTTCCCTTCCTCCCCCACAACAAACACTCTGTGAGGTGAGTGGGGCTGAAAGACTTCAGAGAAGTGTGACTAGCCCAAGGTAACCCAGCAGCTGCATGTGGAGGAGCAAAGACACGAACCCAGTTCACCAGATTACAAGTCTACCGCTCTTAACCACTGCACCACACTGGCTCTCCACATTTCACAGGGCATCTCCACATAGGTGTATTGATGACAATGAAACTCAGTGTAGTTTTTCAAAGCTAAACATTTTATTTTCTTTAAAGAAAAGAAAGTGCTTGATATTTTCCCAGAAATCTCTGAGTGGTGTACACCACGTACAATATAAAAGCAATATACGTGAAGAGAAAAATGCAGCCTAAAATCAGGTGGTCTTTCAGGTAGAACAGGGGATATGCACCTCAGCTTTATAGAATCCCGCAGAACAAGTTCCACGGGGTGGAGAAGAAATCTTATTCAGTCTCTCCACCAAGTGGGAACAAAGCCAATGTAACACCACGCTCCTGGCCGCCACCTCTGGCTGGCTCAGAAGTATACCACGACTGTTGGTTCCGAAAGCGACTGATTGAGAGCTCCTAAAGAATCCGGAGGGTCACACCTTGGTGGAGATTGTCCACTGGAATGGGCACAGCAGTTTCTGTTCCAGATGTGGGACCTGAATCTATACTGACATGGGTCCAGGTGGTCAGCTTCCCCTTCAAATGCACATCCCAAATTTGCCAGTATGCAGTTGATTCCCACCCACGAAATAACAGCAATCTGGAAGCAGCCTTAGAATTCAATCCAGTGGCCGCAAGAATGGAGTTCCAGGGCCTTAGGATATATTGGGTGTCCAGTGTTGGAGATCTGATGTCAGATTCTTCCATCATGAACCTCAAGTTGGCATATATAGGATTCCCAGACAATCAGACATCCAGACCATGGGTAGGCAAACTAAGGCCTGGGGGCTGGATGCGGCCCAATCGCCTTCTAAATCCGGCCCACAGACGGTCCAGGAATCAGTGTGCTTTTACATGAGTAGAATGTGCCCTTTTATTTAAAATGCATCGATGGGTTATTTGTGGGGCAGAAGAATTCATTTGGTCCCCCCCAAAATATGGTCTGGCCCCCCACAAGGTCTGAGGGACAGTGGACCGGCCCCCTGCTGAAAAAGTTTGCTGACCCCTGATCGAGATGCAGTGGTACCTTGGGTTACATATGCTTCACTAACCCAGAAATAGTTTGCTTCCACTAACCCAGAAATAGTACCTCGGGTTAAGAACTTTGCTTCAGGATGAGAACAGAAATTGTGCTCTGGTGGAGCGGCGGCAGCAGGAGGCCCCATTAGCTGAAGTGGTGCTTCAGGTTAAGAACAGTTTCAGATTAAGAACATACCTCTGGAATGAATTAAGTACTTAACCCGAGGTACCACTGTACTGCTTAGCTTCAGTCCATGTCTTTACTGAAAACAAGCCTACTTGATGTCAGTGTCATCCTACGTGAACTTAAAACACGTTCAATATGCTCTCAATGACTTTGCAAGGACAGGGGTTGTTAAGTTGTGGGTGAACATATCAGACGACACAGCAATTCTTCAAACAGCTCTTGTTTATTCACAGGCCAGAACAGAACTGAACTGAAGGGTTCAGCCAGCCTGCTTATATAGAGCTCCACTAGAACGCAACAGTAACCACTTTCTGTAACTGTCCCATCACTGAACGTCACTTTCAATCCCTTATTTGCATATGTGGACCTGAGTGAAAACTATCTACGGTATTCCTCCTGCTGGCCCAGGGTGAGAACTTCAGTACATAACAGGGGTGTCTTTCAGGCGAGCGTGTCTATCGTTAAACATCTTCTTATGGAAGAAGTCTTGAGCTTCTAAGGAACTCCAGAGCTCCCTAGCATACATTTTGAGCACCACTGAGAGTGTTTCAACTGAGCGAATGCCGTTCCATTGTTTGGCTTTGGTGAGCAATAATAGTGGACAGCACAGAATGGTGGCATTAGATGAAAGCTAACTGCCCCACCCCACCCCCGCCAGTTCATGCTTTGGTGAGCACAGCCTTTGTGTAACTTCAGGCTTTGAAGCCAGTGGCATGCCCACTCCCAGGAAAGTCAGCAAAAGCACTTCAAAATATAGCACATTCCCACTTCTGTTCCAAACAACCATACCCATCAGAATGAAGCAATGCAGTATGGCGACACCAGTACTTGCTTCCAAGTATTGAGCAAGTATTATAAGCCTATTTAGTGAGACATATAGTGGTATCTCAGGTTAAGTACTTAATTCATCCCGGAGGTCCGTACTTAACCTGAAACTGTTCTTAACCTGAAGCACCACTTTAGCTAATGGGGCCTCTCGCTGCTACCGCGCCGCCGGAGCACGATTTCTGTTCTCATCCTGAAGCAAAGTTCTTAATCTGAAGCACTATTTCTGGGTTAGCAGAGTCTGTAACCCGAAGCGTCTGTAACCTGAAGCATCTGTAACCCGAGGTACCACTGTATTATGTTCCTCTGTTTGGACAGGTGTTACATCCGTTCAGGAGAAGAATAGGCAAAGGCGTGGGTAGGCAAACTTAAGGCCTGGGGGATCTGGCCGAATCACCTTCTAAATCTGGCCTGTGGACGGTCCGGGAATCAGCGTGTTTTTACATGAGTAGAATGTGTGCTTTTATTTCAAATGCATCTCTGGGTTATTTGTGGGGCATAGGAATTCGTTCACCCCCCCCAAGAAAATATAGTCCAGCCCCCCACAAGGTCTGAGGGACAGTGGACCGGCCCCCTGCTGAAAAAGTTTGCTGACCCCTAGGCTAAGGTGTCAACCCTACACAAATCGAGACTGAGTGGATGGCATCATTTTTATACCTCCTTCCTGCAACTCCTGCAGCCAAGCTGGTGCCAAATGTATTGCTCTGGTTTTTTTGGACCAGAGGTGGGGGGGGGGGCTTGTCATCTAGGCAGCCCAGGACCTCCATACACACTGCTCAGGCTTGCACCCCAGGGAGCTGCTAGCACAGTGTTTTGACTTCACCCCTGGAGGTGCACTCCATTGTCTCTCAAGACAGACGGATGCCAACAGCATCCATTCCATACATGTAAAGCACTCTTATATCACTTTAATAGTCATGGTCAGTCAGTCAGTTTTATTGCACATAGCCAAAGGCTGCTGCAATGCACACAGGATCATTCAACAATTAAAAGAAAATATACTGGATTGATACAAAAGACTTAAAACATTTATATTATCAAAACATTACGTACTCTAAACAGAGCTATAAAAGTACAGTGGTACCTCGGGTTACATACATTTCAGGTTACACACTCTGCTAACCCAGAAATAGTGCTTCCGGTTAAGAACTTTGCTTCAGGATAAGAACAGAAATTGTGCTCCGGCGGCGCGGCAGCAGCCGGAGGCCCCATTGGCTAAAGTGGTGCTTCAGGTTAAGAACAATTCCAGGTTAAGAACAGACCTCCGGAACCAATGAAGTACTTAACCAGAGATACCACTGCACCCCAATATACAAATCAAGACATTAAACAATAAAATTCATAAGCTAAAATCATCACATGGCCACTAATATATCAAAAAACAATGCCAATTAATACAGTGTGCAATTATGCTCGGAGTTTGCTGACGAAGCTAGAACATAGCCTGATATAGATAGGGTCAAATAAATTCATCTCCTTTACAGTTGGTGGCTACCTTGGCTATATAATTTGCTCTAGTTTTCCTAGCGGCAGTTGCAAAGAGTGCCACACGCCAGGTCACATACTTATCTGTGTCTGCGAGGAGATATAAAATCATGTTAATAGTCATGGCTTTCCCCAAAGAATTCTGGGAATTGTAGTATGTTGGGAATTGTAGCTCTGTGAGGGGTGCTCAGCACCTTAATGTATGGCTGTAAACAGGGTGTGGTTTTTTATTTGAAACCGTGTGTGTGTATTAATTTTTTTAGGGTGGCTTGTTTTATGAGACAAAGTTGGGCACCTAGAGGTTTGCTTGAGGAATTTGAGCTTTTTGAATTCCAACACCTATTGACTTGACGTGATTTGCACCTCCAGAGCTAATGTGTGGACTCTCTCTCTTTCACATCTCCTAAATGGTCTGATATAAATCTAAGCACTTTGTTATTTGTTATTTTTTTTAAAAAAAGAAGATGAATTTAAAATAATTTTTTAAATACACATTTAAATGTGAACTTTTGTGTGGGCTTAAAAAAAATTGCTGGTTGGTGCAGAAATGGGCTGAAACAGATATGTGAGTGATATGGGCTGAAACAGATATGTGACGCTGATATGAAAATATACTGATTGATTCATCTCTGCTTATACAGGTGAAATACTTATCTGCTTTGCTTTGCAGATCATTGACAAGTGAGCCATCTTAGGCGGTGGTGAAAATAATCTTCACAAATGTCTTGCAGTTGTTACTTCTCCATCCATGTCTGTCTGTTTCTTTTGTGTGAAGGGTAAGCTGAAATATTTAAGAATATCTCCTGCACAGCTAATCCGTTTATGCAAGAAAATAAGACTTGGTTCCTAGGGCTAGGGGCTGGGGATGGAAAGGTTCTCTAGTATAGAAGCTTCCAGATAGTTTTCTGGGGCTATTGTATGATGTAAAAATCTGAGGCGGGAATTTAGATAGGCTTTCTAAAGTGTCCAAATCTTTTTTTTAAAAAGAGGATATGCTGAAAAGGCAAAAAGATACATACTTGCATATGTATGTATGTGTATGTATGTGTGTTTTTTATACACATATTTTATATATAAATTTTATATATATATATAAAATTTACACACACACACACTACTCTCTCTCTCCCTCTCTCCCTCTCTCTCTCTCTGTATATATATATATATATATATATATATATATGAGAGAGAGAGGTGCAAATTTAGAAAATAATTACTAGAATGTGTATTTCACAGAAGGCTAGCCAATTAATTTCACTTCCCAACTAAAATCACCCCGAATAAATTATTGTATTAATTTATACCCCATCCACATGTCTCCCAATTAATTTACTCCAATAACGTCTTGCCCAGTAGCAGCACCAAACCAATTCCATTTCAATTAATTATCCCCATCTCAGATTTCCCCCCAAAACTTCTAATTGGGGTGGAAATCATAGCTGGAATCCCATATGGAACCACACAGAAAGAGTACAGACTTTGCTGCGGACTCCCCTCTCCTTGTGGGTCTCACAAAACAAAATAATTTAACTGTTAAAGGCCAGGATAAAGAGGCTTGTCTTCAGCAAACAGCAAGAGCTATGCAGTTAAGATGCTAAGTAAAGGTAAAGGGACCCCTGACCATTAGGTCCAGCCGTGACTGACTCTGGGGTTGCGGCGCTCATCTCGCTTTATTGGCCAAGGGAGCCGGTGCACAGCTTCCGGGTCATGTGGCCAGCATGACTAAGCCGCTTCTGGCGAACCAGAGCAGTGCACAGAAACGCCGTTTACCTTCCTGCCGGAGCAGTACCTATTTATCTACTGGCACTTTGACGTGCTTCCGTACTGCTAGGTAGGCAGGAGCAGGGACCGAGCAACGGGAGCTCACCCCGTTGCGGGGATTCGAACCGCCCACCTTCTGATCGGCAAGTCCTAGGCTCTGTGGTTTAACCCACAGCGCCACCCTAGATGAGTGGTTTTTCCCCTCCATACCACGGACCGCTTGAAAATTGCTGTGGGTCTTGGCAGACCGCTTCATGGTTTTTCTTCCAGTTGTAGCAACACTAGCGAGTAATTTGGCAACTGCAGTTCTGTTCCAGTTAAAGTTATAGCTTTCCTTACCTGGTACCTGTTGATTATACAATAATGGCCACTTATTTGTTGTTTGGCAATTATCTGGAGCAGCAACAGAAACAAAGTTCAGTGTTCTACATGCCTTTTTTTAATAGCGAAAAAATCCTGCCACATGGCTTTGCGCCCATGTTCTCAGCCTCTAGAGGTGAGGCAGAAAGTGGCTATGATTTATACCGGTCACAGGGAGGGCCTCTTCCTCTGGCGCATACTTAGCAGATTATCTCATACTTGCTGTCCAAAATATTCAAGCATTTAGTGTTTCTTTTGCTTCCTCCCCCCTGCTTTGCGCTGTAAAATTATTCTTGGCTGATAATTAAATCCTGCAAGTGGGGTTCTGTTGGTGGGGAGTGAAAAAGGTCCCTATTTTCATCTGAGGAATGTGGGAGAGTAGGCAAGCCCTTGTTTTTAATCCAGTGACAATTAGACACTGACTACCTTCTCACACAGAACAACAAGCAGGCGTTTAGGATTTAAATGCTGCATAAATGCAGAATGAAGATTCTGTTTGGTTTGCAAGTGTTGGATGTGATGAGAAGAGCAAGGCTGCAGCTGTGTAACAGATGAGTATCTACTGCCACATCCAACATTTCTTACTTTTCGTTTTCAGAAAGTGCATCTTGGGTCATTATGCTGACACGTCAGATAGCCGAGCCTCAACATCCCTCCCTGGATTCGGGAACCTAACCCGGGGATACAACAAATATCTCAGGCCAAAATTTGGTGGTATGACATCATCAGCATCTTTTGTAGTTGTGTAGGACCTGCCAAAGCCTTTCAGCCTTGAAGAGAGGAAATAATTTATTGGTCTTTATAATTTTGTCTCTATGCCCCTGTTTAAGCTGAACTTAGAGACCCTTGCCTATTCCCATTCCATTTTATTAACTTAAGATCAGTTGCCCTTACCCTAATTCCAGTGTTCAGTTTCTATCTGTATCTGGAGAAAGAAGGCTGATCGCCGAAGAATTGATGCTTTTGAATTATGGTGCTGGAGGAGACTCTTGAGAGTCCCATGGACTGCAAGAAGATCAAACCTATCCATTCTGAAGGAAATCAGCCCCGAGTGCTCACTGGAAGGACAGATCGTGAAGCTGAGGCTCCAATACTTTGGCCACCTCATGAGAAGAGAAGACTCGCTGGAAAAGACCCTGATGTTGGGAAAGATGGAGGGCACAAGGAGAAGGGGACGACAGAGGGCGAGATGGCTGGACAGTGTTCTCGAAGCTACCAGCACTTTGACCAAACTGCGGGAGGCAGTGGAAGACAGGAGTGCCTGGTGTGCTCTGGTCCATGGGGTCACGAAGAGTCGGACACGACTAAACGACTAAACAACAACATCGCATCACCTCTGTCATCTCTTCTGCAGGCTAACCCTACCCAATACCCTCACCTGTTCTATTGTTCATTTACTAGGGAGTCTAAAGCCTTCCTACTAGGTATTACTGAAGATGAGATTCTCATGAAGGCATGCAACTTATTTCTCTATGCAACAGCTGCGGCCATACACTAGATGTTGGAAAGAAAGTAAAACTAAGGAACAATGACTATATAAATTGACAGAATTTGCAGAACTTGCCAATATGAAAGCCAACATAAGAAATCTGGATGAAAGGGTGAATGGGAAAGCTTTGGGGAGTACCTAAGAAAATATGATACTGCAATTAATTTGCAAGAAGGAGTAATCACATGAGCAGCAGTCAACTATAATTAAGGAGTAAAAGGGATGAAAGAAAGGTGGAAAAATAAATGGAGATGCAGCACATCTTAGGTTTATTATGAATACCGTGGGAGGCTAGGCTGGGAAGTCTGTACATAAATATTCTATGTGGAGGAAACACGATGTGAAAATGGAAAAATGGAAAACGCATGAATATATATATATATATATATATATATAAAATCATTTACTAGGGAGTAAGCCTCACAAAGCTTGGGATGTGGATGGCGCTGTGGGTTAAACCACAGAGCCTAGGACTTGCCAATCAGAAGGTTGGCAGTTCGAATCCCCGCGACGGGGTGAGCTCCCATTGCTCAGTCCCTGCTCCTGCCAACCTAGCAGTTCGGAAGCACGTCAAAGTGCAAATAGATAAATAGGTACTGCTCTGGCAGGAAGGTAAACGGTGTTTCCGTGCACTGCTCTGGTTCGCCAGAAGTGGCTTAGTCATGCTGGCCACATGACCTGGAAGCTGTACGCCGGCTCCCTCGGCCAGTAAAGCGAGATGAGCGCCGCAACCCCAGAGTCGGTCACGACTGGACCTAATGGTCAGGGGTCCCTTTACCTTTAAGCCTTACAAACACATTAGGACTTACTTATGAGTAAACGTGCGTAGCCCAACATTGCACAAAGCCTGGTATGTTCCTTCCTTCACAGTGCAATTCGATAGTTTCAGTGTATTATTGTTATTATTGCTAAACATTTTCTTTACTTTGCATACTCTTAATAGCAGACACCTCCTAACCTAGCAATGATAAATATGACCTTAGCAGCTGTAGAGCAATGTAAGCAGTTTGAAATGCCGGGACCAAATTTATTTATGTAGTAATTTTAATATCCCACCTTATCCCAAGAATTTGGAAAAAGCTAACTAAACGCTGAGATGCAGCGGTTTTTATGCTGCCATATCACTTGCAGGTATTAAACACAGCAAATCCCTGTACTTTTGGTAGCTCTGTAAGCTCCATTGAGTTTAACAGCACTTTCTGCCAGGTATATGTCTGTAAATGACTATAGCCTGATGGCCCTTTAAACAGTCTTTCAGTGCAGCAGATAAAAAGAGCTGGAATGGGAGAAAGAGAAGAACTGGACCAAAAAAAAAAATATATATTTGAAAAAGCATCATAATTTAAAAATGTAAGAATCTTTACAGACAGATAAACAATTATAGTGATTACTTCACCTGAATGGTGGTCAAGGCAGCAGAAGGAATAACTCCCAGCTGATGGGGCAACATTGAAAGGGCTAGTATATATTTTTAGCTTTTTTATTTATTAAACTTATTAGTTGGTTGTCACCCAAAGGTCTCCAAACAACTTACAGCAAAGAAAAATAGAGGAATTGCCTGGTTATGTCTGGGCATAAGCAAATACTTTCTAAGTTCTAAGTGAGTGAACAGGAAGAAGTCTATATTATAACTAGGATTTTTTGTCCAATCTTCTTTTCACACACCATTATAATCTCCTGTCTATGGAGTCAACACATCAGATGTCATTGTCAACATCATCTCATAAGAAGACCTCAAGATGCTTATTAATCATAACAGTCATTCTGCTTCTTCATGACAAGGCCATGCACTGTTTAGGTAACCTTCATTTTATGATGAATCTGACCTTCTTCAACTTGGCCATCTTCGTTCTTTCAATGGCTCTTTCAATGGGAACATGGGAGCTGGTCATTCACATTTTGAAAGCATCTGCTTCAGAATTAATGAGCTAACCACATCCTGGTCTCCCCCGCCAACACCCCTCAGTTAAGGAGCTTTGCACCGTGAGGCCTAGGCATGTCTACTCAGCAGTAAGCCCCAAGGATGTTAATGGAATTTACTCCCAGGTAAGCATGTATAGAATTACAGCCTCAGAGGGCTATATTCTTAATGCATCAGCTCATCGTGATAATAAATGCCACTCTTCCCAAATGTCCTGGCAGGTCAACGGGAATTTTGATTTTGTCCTCATTCATGCTTTCTGTCTTTTGCTCAGTAGGCAAAGATGTCACAGCCGGTTTAGGAATGCATTCAAAACTATCTTCCAGATTGGGGACTGAGTCATAGAAATGCAATAAGCTCATCTTTTGGGCTGGGTGACATATCGACATATCGTCCCAAACCGGTTTGAAGTTCATATCGTGATATCGGTTTCATAATTTTTGACCTGACAATATATCACGAATCATGATGTGTGTGCGTGCTATGCAAAAATCACAATGTTGGGGAAACCATGAAGCCATCTCTCGATTCCTGCAGCCCCAGTTAACTCTGCCAGCAAAGTTCTCCCATGCATCCCGGAAGAGTCAGAGAATCACAAGAGCAGGCGCTGGCCCAAATCACGATGCAGGAAAAACCGTGAAGCCAGCCAACGCCCTGTCATAGCTTCATCCTTATTTCAGACATCATGATATATCGGTATATCGCAATGTTTAGCTGGTGATATATTGCAATGTTGAAAACCTAGCCCTGCTCATCTTACGATAAGTCATCAGACTATTGGTACCCTTAGCTTGGTACCACCTAGGCTGACTCTGCAATTTAAACTTTCCTTTCCTTTTGCAGGAGAGCCTGTGGTAATAGCCATGAGCCTTGATGTTGCAAGCATTTCCAGCATTTCTGAGAGTGATATGGTAAGCAAACAATCCTGGAAGGGGGAATAAAAGGAATTAAGGCAGCTCCGGGGAGCAGGGAGTCGGCGGGAATCCAGATGCAGTTTCTGATACAGTCATATCTCATGTTACGTCCGCTTCATGTTACGTTCTTTCAGGTTACGTCCCGCGGCAACCCGGAAGTACTGGAAAGGGTTACTTCTGGGTTTCGCTGCTCGCACATGCGCAGAAGCACAAAATGTCATCATGCGCACGTGCAGAAGCGGTGAATCGCAACCTGCGCATGTGCAGACGCGCCGCTGTGGGTTGCGCTCTTTTCATGTTGCGAACGGGCCTCCAGAATGGATCCCGTTCGCAACCAGAGGTACCACTGTACTTTGCAATCCAGGTTCTCCTGGAACTCCTTCCGTTGTGTTCAGTGGTTCTCATTGTGCACTGGTTTGATTGGCCTAAAAAGCGAGATGAGCGCCACACCCCATAGTCACCTTTGACTGGACTTAACCGTCCAGGGGTCCTTTACCTTTACCTTTTACCTGTAAAGGAAGGTTACAGCATTTGGAACTTTTTAGAAAAGGTGAGTAAGAAGCAATATGATAGAAGTTTATAAAATCCGTATAAAATCTCCTTCTGTGGCACCCTACCTTCCCTCTCTTATGCTATAACAACAATGCTATCATCTCCAATTCCTTCTGTTACTCATAGTTCAAATCCGGCTCACGAATTCATCATACTGTAGTATTTCTTTAAGTAGTCCGAAAAGGGCTTCCATTCTTCCATGAAACAATTGTCATTAGGTTCTCTTACTTTGGCTGTTAACTTTGCCAATTCCACACTTGCTTATCTGTTCTTCTTTGGTGGGGACAACTTCTTCCTTCCATTTTTGGGCATAAAGAATCCTAGCTGCTGTTGTTACATACATAAACAGCTTAATCATCTTTTTAAAAAGAACTTCTGTCCCTATAACCCCTAAGAGAAAAGCGTCAGGGTTTGTTGGTTTTTTGGTATAATCACTTTAAACATCTTTTTCATCTCATCATATATCATTTCCCAAAATACCCTCGCTTTCTTACAAGTCCACCGCATATGAAAAAAAGATCCCTCTACCTGTTTACACTTCAGACGTGTATAAAATCCTGCAAGTGGCTAGAGAAAAGTTTTTCTGCTTCCCTAATAACACTAGAATTTGTGGACCTCTAGCAAAGCTGAATGTGGTAGTTGTCAAATTTCAAAGTCCTGTACAGTTTGACCCTGAAGTATCAAAAGGACCACCTGTTCCTACATGATTTTGCCTGCCTATTAAGATCTGGAGGTTGTGTTCCTGCTATCCACTGCCATATGGGATGACGAGTACATGCAGTAGAGTATTTTCAGTGGTGGCACCAAATTTCTGGAACTCCTCCCATGCGGATGCTCCTTTAGCCCCTGCTACCCGATCCCCAGTGTCTGTTTATGGCGATGCTGTTTTTAGCAAATGGATTGTTTCTTTTAAATTCCTTGTAGTGTTGTCATAGTATTTTGTTTGCGGGCTGCTCTGGCCAAAAGAGGTGTTAAAATAAACAAACAAAGAAGCCCAGACTTGAGACACTACAGGCATCTTTTGAAAATAAGGCACCTCTGAGATGAGAATGACAAATAGGTGTCCGAAGTCATTGGTCTATAGAACACCGCAGCTTTTTAGTATCCATTTAAATGCAGAACTCCGTTGAAAGCTGCCGTCTACTGGGGTTTGGCACCCATAGGAAGTCTGTGAAAGGCTGAGCCAATCTTTCATGAAGCTAACTTTCCAGGTATCCCAAAGCTATTAATCAACAAATATTATCTTCATACAGTAGTCTTCTCATCACTATAGCACTCACATTTTCAGGTCTCACGCAGAACATTATAGAGATGTACTCTTTTGCTAGATAAATAATTGAACTACAAATGACCCGGGGGTTTTCACCTTCATTGCTGAGATTAATAATTCACTGCTTTGAAATGCATAATGGTGCACCATCTCAATCATTTAGGTAGAGAAATTCCCCCCCTAACAGCATGAGAATAAAATCTGAAAGCTAGAAATGATATACATGAAGTCTTGGGATGACTTTTTTTGGTTAACAGCTTTCATTCCAATGCCTGTTAAAGTCTATGCACTCAACACAAAAGGAATCCTTTCGCCCAGCACCGAAGTAGAGTGAAACATGATATTCTGAATGCAGAGAGCAATGAATCCTACTTTGCCTGCCATGATTACCTGAGGACAAGGCTGATGTTCAAATGCCGCAGGCGAGAGACACACCTACAGTGCCATACCTGCAACAGATGCGAATTTAATCCACTTAAGCTATGTTAAGGAACTACGGGTGGGCGGGTTGTGGCCTCATCCAAGTTGGGTTGCAACAGGAACACTCCCACCGTGCAAATTGTCAGGGAACTGCCATCAGGGAGAGCGCGAAAGCCAGAGGGATTCCAGAGGGCGTCCAGGGATCGGGAGAAGCAGCCCATCTTCTGGGGAAGAGAATCAGCGTAGCACCAGTGGAGAAGGGGGGCAGGTGGGGGAAGCGGCGAGGCGGTCCCATGACTCCTTGCCTGGGACCAGCGGGGAGAGTAGGGGTCCTCCGTTGCCCACGCCCTCCTTGCGCAGAAGGCGGAGACTAGGCGTCAAAGAACTTCTTTGCTGGAAGAAGTTTAAGAAACGGCCACTCACGGATTCTGCCAGCGATTGAGTCAGCTACGGGCGAGTGGCTGTCCGGACAGAGGACGTTCACTTTGGCAGCCCAGCCAGGTGTTTGCACCCAGCCAGCAAGATAGGCACCTGCTTACACACAAGCAGCCCCCTTAGGAACCATTACACAAATATATGGTAAAAGATTAAGAAATGGGTCCCCAGATGGATGGGTGTTTGGGTTAAAAGTCGATCCTGGGTCTGAAAAGTTTGAAGACTGGACCTTTAAAGCCCTTAACGGCCTTCGCCCAGTATACCTGAAGGAGCGTCTCCACCCCTATCATTCTGCCCAGACACTGAGGTCCAGCTCCAAGGGCCTTCTGGTGGTTCCCTCACTATGAGAATCAAAGTTACAGGGAACTAGGAAGAGGGCCTTCCCATCGGATGCCAAGGAAATAAACAACTACAGTGGTACCTCAGGTTAAGTACTTAATTCGTTCCGGAGGTCTGTACTTAACCTGAAACTGTTCTTAACCTGAAGCACCACTTTAGCTAATGGGGTCTCCTGTTGCCGCCGCGCCGCCGGAGCATGATTTCTGTTCTTATCCTGAAGCAAAGTTCTTAACCTGAAGCACTATTTCTAGGTTAGCGGAGTGTGTGACCTGAAGCGTATGTAACCTGAAGCGTATGTAACCCGAGGTACCACTGTATCAGACTTTTAGAAGCCATCTGAAGGCAGCCCTGTTTAGGGAAGTTTTTAATGTTTGATTTTTTGTGTGTTTTTAATATTCTGTTGGGAGCTGCCCAGAGTAGCTGGGGAAACCCAGCCAGATGGACAGGGTATAAATAAATTATTATTATTATTATTATTATTATTATTATTATTATTATTAACTAACTAACTAACTAACTAACTAACTAAAACAGCAAAAAATGTACTGAATTACAGAGCAGTGTGAAGAACTAAAAGAATCAAGATGAGCAAATTTCAGAAATGCCTATAGGACAGAGGGACTACATTCAATAAATATATGCTCAGAGCACCCTTTGGATAAGCCAGTTGAACTCCACCTGCCAAAAGTCTCTCTAACTTAGAGAGTTTTCCTTTTCCATGCAGCAAAGTCCTGAATGACTGCTCATAGGCTGCCTTCTTTTCCAGGACTACACGGCGACAATATATTTGCGACAACGCTGGACAGATCCTCGCCTGGTTTTTCAGGGGAACAAAAGTTTCACTCTGGATGCCCGACTGGTGAAATACCTGTGGGTTCCTGACACGTATATTGTGGAGTCTAAGAAGTCTTTCTTGCATGAGGTCACAGCAGAGAATCGGCTTATACGGCTGTTCTCTAACGGCACCGTCTTGTATGCTTTGCGGTAAGTCTTGCATGTGCTCCTACTGTTTTGCTACCCTTTGTTACCCTTGAGTAGCAGAAAGATTGCAGACAGGTGCAACAGTCAGGAATTCAAGGCCCAAGAGACACCATTAGATTCTGAGGGTCAGGAATATCTGGGGAAATAGTTTTGTCAGTTGCATATTTCATCATAATTCTCATAATTCATTGTTTCATTATTCCATTATTTCTACAGCTGTAGCTTCCTTTCTTCAAACACTCATCACAGGTATCACATGCTTTTGATAACACACTGACATGCTGCAATAGAGAACTTAGGTACAGGGAATGTACTGACTAATATCAAAGAACTATTGAGGCAGCTGTTTTAAATGAAAAATAGTATGGGATAAAAAGAATGTATGAGGTACACAACTGAACATCTATAACACAGCCTTTTAGGGGCCAACCAAAAATACCACAGGGACACAGGTGGTGCTGTGGTTTAAACCGCAGAGCCTAGGACTTGCTGATCAGAAGGTCGGCGGTTCGAATCCCCACAACGGGGTGAGCTCCCGTTGCTCGGTCCCTGCTCCTGCCAACCTAGCAGTTCGAAAGCACGTCAAAGTGCAAGTAGATAAATAGGTACTGCTCTGGCGGGAAGGTAAACGGCGTTTCCGTGCACTGCTCTGGTTCACCAGAAGCGGCTTAGCCATGCTGGCCACATGACCTGGAAGCTGTACGCCGGCTCCCTCGGCCAATAAAGCAAGATGAGTGCCACAACCCCAGAGTCGGTCAGGACTGGACCTAACGGTCAGGGGTCCCTTTACCTTTACCTTAAAAATACCACAAAATAGCATGCAAGTTTTTGCATCTTTCAGAACTCTGCATCTGGCCAGCTCTGGGGTCCCCAGCGCAATGTACCCACAGACACTCCCCTTGGTGCCCCCAAAGATACCTGCCCCTTAAATTTTGGCATTTCATTTGTTTTGAGTGGGGAGGCACACGGTTTACCAGTTTTTCCCCTTTTGCCTGCATTTTTTTTTTTTTTGCTTTGGTGTTTTGTTTGTTGTTTCTGGGGGTGGGTTCTGAGTATCATCACTTTTCCTTCTGTGAAATGGGTGTTTTGTGACAGTTTCTTAGATTTCTAAAGGTGCCGGCATGCCCTAAAAGGTTAGGAAGCCCCGGGCTTGATAGTAAACAGAACAGGAGAGGGGCTGTTGTTGTAAAGATTGTGCCCAAACTATTTTCAAAGAGGACCAGATTTGATGAAGTGAAGCTGTTGAGGATTTTAGTTGTTGAGGTTTAGGTTTTTTTGGGATTTTACCCCAGGAAATAAACTGCCACAGGGGCTGGATTAAACCGACTTTGGACACACCTGGATTAAAGCAAGACTACACATGCATGTTAAGTGGTTTGAGTGTTATATAAATGTTTTTTTTTGCAATTTAACTTTTTATGTATCCAGGAATAGCACTTGATGTGGGTGAATTTGAGTCCACATCCTACAATCTTTAGTAGTCACTTGCTTCTTATATAAAGGAGAGAATGCGCTTTGCAGAATGATGGCCGTCACACAAATATTCAGCTCAAACTGGCATTGTTGTTGTTTAATCATTTAGTTGTGTCTGACTCTTCGTGACCTCATGGACCAGAGCACGCCAGGCACTCCTGTCTTCCACTGCCTCCCACAGTTTGGTCAAACTCATGCTGGTAGCTTCGAGAATACTGTCCAACCATCTCGTCCTCTGCCGTCCCCTTCTCCTTGTGCCCTCCATCTTTCCCAACATCAGGGTCTTTTCCAGGAAGTCTTCTCTTCTCATGAGGTGACCAAAGTATTGGAGCCTCCGCTTCAGGATCTGTCCTTCCAGTGAGCACTCAGGGCTGATTTCCTTAAAAATGGAGAAGTTTGATCTTCTTGCAGTCCATGGGACTCCCAAGAGTCTCCTCCAGCACCATAATTCAAAAGCATCAATTCTTCGGCGATCAGCCTTCTTTATGGTCCAGCTCGCACTTCCATGTCATAACCTGGCCCAAATTCTGTGCTGTTCTGCTGATAAACATATTTTGGCCTAGCAGAGGATGCCAAGGCAGATTATGTCACATAGCCTTACAGCAGCCTTTGCGATCCTGGTTCTCTCCAGATGTTTTGGACTTGCTGGCTGGGGCTGAAGGGAGGTTGAAACATCTGGGGAGCACCAAGTTCACAAAGGCTGTCTTACATTATCCTGTTTCCATAAGTGGAATGATCCAGAGCTGCCAATCTGAACTAAAGGGAAGTCCAGGCTGCAGCTTCAGTGCTAGTTTTAACAGTATTTATTCTTCGAAGCAGAAACATTGCCACCTGTGGACTGCTATGGAAAATACAGGCCGTTCCTCATCGATGCCTTCACATCACTTTCTCTTTTTGCAGAATCACTACCACAGTTGCGTGTAACATGGACCTGTCAAAATATCCCCTGGATACGCAGACCTGTAAACTGCAGATGGAAAGCTGTAAGTATCACATTCTACAAGAAGATGAAACTATCCCAGCCCCGACTGCTCTTGAATTTGTTTCTTCATATTTAGGTGACCAGTTCAAACATTTCATTTCTGTCTTGGAGCTCATGAAATTTTCCACCTGCCCCTTTCAAATGTAGAGCCATTTCAAAAAGTAAACAGCTGCACCTAATCTTCCAGTAATCATACTAATTTTAAATGGGCTGATGAGAAAATTCACAATATATATTCTGAAACCAGAAGAATGAAAAAATAAATCCATAGGCGTAGAACACTTGGCATTTGTAGATTCTAGACTTTTTTTATCCCACCTACGGAAGGTGTCTTTGTGGCAAGTAATAATAAAATAGCTTTTCTTTTTTACTTTTTAAATATTTCTGCATTGCTTCTAGGCTAGCAATGGGCCTTTGCCGAAAACCTTATAGTTTGTACTCATGATATTGGGGCAGTTATACTTGATACTGATGCCAATATTGTTTGTGCTTGAAAATTTTTCTTTCTTTTAATACATTTCAGTTTTCAGTTTTTCAAATTGCCACCAATAATTATCAAATACGATTACATACATAGTTGTAGTTGTTCAGACTTCCCTCCTCCCCTTCCTTGGTTCTCTTTACAAGCATAACAACAACAACAGCAATAATTTATTATTTGTACCCCGCCCAGCTGGCTGGGTTTCCCCAGCCACTCTGGGCAGCTTCCAACAGAGATTAAAAATACATTAAAATGTCACACATTAAAAACTTCCCTGAACAGGGCTGCCTTCAGATGTCTTCTGAATGTCAGGTAGTTGTTTATCTCTTTGACATCTGATGGGAGGGCGTTCCACACGGCGGGTGCCACTACCGAGAAGGCCCTCTGCCTGGTTCCCTGTAGCTTGGCTTCTCGCAATGAGGGAACCGCCAGAAGGCCCTCGGAGCAGGACCTCATTTGCTGAACTGCATCTCTTCCTTAGGTCCTTTTGTTTATTACTATTTGCATTTCTTCCAAAGTCACCTTTTAACTGTTAGTGTGGATTTCATGCTCTTTATTCAGCTCATAGTAGTGAGGAATCAAGTTTCCCCAAAATATCTGCTTTATATACATTATTTACACAATGGGTTGCATGTGATTGGCTAATTCTGGGATTCTCCTGTAGGCCAATCAGGTTGCGGATTCACTTCCACCTGGAGCTGGATTGGGTGGCTCCTGCAGACCAATCATACTGCTGCATTGTTCTAGGACCAATCAGACTGCTGCATTCTGGACCCTATTGTTCTAGGACCAATCAGACTGCTGCTTTTTTGATCCTATTCAACTCAGTACATAACAGGGGAACCTGTGGTCCTCCAGTTGCTTCTGGATGACACTTCTCATGTGATTATTGGCCATGCTGGCTCAGGTTGATGGGAAAGGGAGCCCAAGAACATCTGTAGGGCACAGTTTCCCTACCAACCTTTTACAATGTCTATCTTTTTCATCCTGGGACAGTTTTGGAAATACATGTGCAAGATTTTATGGACAGACCATACAGTGTCTCTTCCCTTGCCCTAAACTGGATGGGATTCTTTTAAAAACATGAGACTGTCACGCAGCACACGAAACAGGCGAGGCGAATTTCCTCCTAATCATTTGAACTTGCCTTTCTCTCTGCTCTGTCATTTATTAACAGAGCATGCCAATTTAGGGAGCAGGTTTGAATCTGATTGCCAACTGGATGATTGCCACCCTATGCAAGCTGTAGCCACGGTCTCATTTTCAATAGCTAGGCCACTTTACTGTATGGAATACAATTATTTTGTATTTAAATACGCCTCCAGTTGCATTCCCTCTCTGTGTCTTTTCTGTAACTCAGAAAAGTTGCGTTTTCACAGTACATTTAATAAATATGGAATTCTAAGCATACTTACTAGCCACTAGGGAGCAAGCCACATTGAGCTCCATAGGATTCACATCTGAGTAAGCATACACGGACACAGGTGGTGCTGTGGGTTAAACCACAGAGCCTAGGGCTTGCCGATCAGAAGGTCGGTGGTTCGAATCCCCGCGATGGGGTGAGCTCCCGTTGCTTGGTCCCTGCTCCTGCCAACCTAGCAGTTTGAAAGCACATCAGAGTGCAAGTAGATAAATAGGTACCACTCTGGCGGGAAGGTAAATGGCGTTTCCGTGTGCTGCTCTGGTTCACCAGAAGTGGCTTAGTCATGCTGACCACATGACCCGGAAGCTGTACGCCGGCTCCCTCGGCCAATAAAGCAAGATGAGCGCTGCAACCCCAGAGTCGTCCGCGACTGGACCTAATGGTCAGGGATCCCTTTACCTTTACCTAAGCATCCATAGGGCAAAGCTGCACTTGCTTCGACACTTCCATTGCCACTAGCGAGAACTGAATCAAGGAATGCATGGGAGCATACGATGCAAGCTTTCCTATAAGAACTTGACCACTTTGCTACCTCAGGTTGAATGGTGGGTTTAACTAGGGTCGTATCTCAGTATAAAGCACCCTTTGTTGTTTCCAGAAATCTGGTTGTGTAAATATACGATCAGTAAGCGTAGTCATTGACCACTATTGCTTGCTGTAGAATTGACGAGGGGAAAGTCCAGGCTATCAAGCAAATATCTAAAGAACACAGAGGACAGGTAAAAAAAATCACTGTGAGGTCAACACAGGCTTCACATGCCCATCTTGGCATTCAGAAGGACCTTACTTGACCCACTGACTTTTCTAGCCATTCTGCTTTCAAGCTGACAGGCTTGTTCCATAGTATCAGTTCCCTCACCAACAAATATGCGTGGAGAGCTGATCTCACTTTTCATTTTCACCTCATTTTTTATTTGGGAAATCCATCTAGAACAACAGAAATCGCTATGGTGGCGTGGCGGCAGCAGGAGGCCCCATTAGCTTAAGTGGTACATCAGGTTAAGAACAGTTTCAGGTTAAGAACGGACCTCCGGAACGAATTAAGTTCTTAACCAGGGTACCACTGTACTTCAGAAGGTAGTGAATCTGTCCTCAGTTTCCTGAAGGAAAGACCCTTTGGGGAGGGGTTTTTCCACCATCACATTTGAGTAAGATTTAGCAGTTGTTAAAAGGTCTGGTCTATTGGATAAAGCAGCCTCTTGTCTGTGTACAAGGTAACCTTTACTTATTTAATAGATTTATTTATCAGGGCACACAAACTGCTCTCTTGTGTGTGACATGCTACTGTGCCCTTGCACGCAGTTTGGGAATTCCTGAGTTAAGGAGTCATGGGCTTTTGTCACACATGGGGGCAAGAGGAACCAGAACAATTTGGGTGCATGCGAGGCCTGAACATCTTGAAGACTCTTTGTTCATCGTGGTTACCAATTCAAGTAATGTCTAAAATCTCATTATTTTAAGACCAGGTTTTACTTGCCAGCTACTTGAGTGGAGTTCCTATGGAAGGGCCTATTATTTTCACATTAAAATCATATTAGTTTGCCATGATTAACTTTATTACAATGCACAGAAACTGAAATAATAATGATTAGCCTCTTGTTTTAAAATGTAGCTGGGTTTAGCCTTAAAAAGAGAGAAAGAGAGTAATTGGGTCCTATGTCAAGCTCCTGTGCCATATTATTCTTATGAAATTACATGCACATTGCCAACTGGAGATGTCATTAGGATAAATGCCTGGAATTAATGCTATTTAAATATATGCCAGATGAATTAAGAACAATCAGTCATTTATTATAAAGTTTCCCTTAGTAACAGCAGTTATTATTACAAACTGGGCGCAAACTTTGAAAAGTCATATTTAGATGATTTGTACCTGGGGAATCAGCAGATTCTGTGTAATATCTGTTGCAAGATTCCCGTCATTTGTTTCTAGTGGAAAACACAATTTCTCGCTCTTTGCTGTGAAGGCAAACTGGTAAATATCAGTGTTTCCGTTTTTACTGCGTGGCAGATCTTTAATTAAATAGCTGGGCCAACGAAAACGTTATCGGCTTGTTTATGAAAGCAATCTGATTTTAGGAGAGTTGTATAACTCTTTGTATTTGCAGTACCTTCCGTTCATAGGGGGAAATGGCTCATAATTTCTGTTGGGATGAACTTACATCCATGCTGCTGATGAAATGGCAATCTTTACTTACAAGAGACCTCACTCGTCCAAAGCTTCCTTTCCATTGTCAACAATGGGGGATAGACTCAAATAACCAGTCTTGTAATGCTGAGAGTAAGGGGACGCTGGTGGCGCTGTGGGTTAAACCACAGAGCCTAGGACTTCCTGATTAGGAGGTCGGCAGTTCGAATCCCCGTGACGGGGTGAGCTCCGGTTGCTCGGTGCCTGCTCCTGCCAACCTAGCAGTTCGAAAGCACGTCAAAGTGCAAGTAGATAAATAGGTACCACTCCAGCGGGAAGGTAAACGGCGCTGCTCTGGTTCGCCAGAAGCAGCTTAGTCATGCTGGCACATGACCTGGAAGCTGTACGCCGGCTCCCTTGGCCAATAAAGCGAGATGAGCGCCGCAACCCCAGTCTCGTCCGCGACTGGACCTAATGGTCAGGGGTCCCTTTACCTTTACCTAATGCTGAGAGTAGAGAGGGCAAGCTGTGTCCCTTCAGATGTTGCAGGCCCAGGTGCTGTGGCCCACTGCCCAGCCACTCAGGACACCATTGTAGGGTTCAAATTAGGACGCAACTTCATCAATTACAGGTGTAAGAGGTTTGGCTTACTCATTGGGTTATAACCGATATCAACCAAATCGTCTGCTGGATGATTGACCCAGGGGTGAAACCCAGGAGACCCTATGATATCCATCAAATCTAAAGTGTGCAATTAAGATGCACAGTCACCTATATAATTCTCTCTCTCAATATGGTCTTTGGAATGCTTTGATGGTTTTATATCGGTTTGTATGTATGTTTTGCCTGTATTGTTATAAATGAAAACACACATTCCTCCATCCTCAAGAATCCTGGGAACTGAACAGTTTCCAGCACCTTTAACAATCGATGGTCCCTAGGATTCTATGTGTAAGGTGTGCTCTGAATATATGGTGTGTACACAACCAATCAATCTTTATTCCGGTCAAAGACCAGACAGCAAAGTTAACAACAACAACATACGCCACAACCGCATAAAGAAGCGGATGTAATTAAAATTTCCCTCTAAGCTTATTTACATTAAAAATAATACTTCTTCAGCTAAAATCTGTATTCCGGAGATTAAGATCAGTACTCATTCTCTGGCCGTCACTGTCACCACAGCCTGTCTTGTCCTCGTTGCTATAAAACAGAATTTCGCAACAGGCCTGATGATATCCAGATCTTTATCGGCAAGAAGGTATTTAACATAAGGTTCCTCTGAGCGGCCAGGTAATTTCCTTAGTAACGGTAAAATTAGCTCTCTTCAGGTATCACAGTACAACGGTACACAGTACAACAGGCCCAATGGAGAAGAACGTGCCCAATGGATTCAATCTCATTAGAGTTCCATGGACGTAATCTTTGTTCAGCTGGGATGTCATGATATCTGCCCTCTAGTAGTGCTTAAGGGAGAGCATTAAAATGGGCTCTGGAAACCAAGAACTCCAGTGGGAGTTCAAGAGTCCAGTGCAGGATGCAGGGGCAAAACATTCAGCTACTTACTCAATTGGTTGTCCAGTTACCTCTTGATGCCTTTTTAATATATTGCCTGCAGGGGGATATGATGAAAACGATCTACTGTACACTTGGTTGAGGGGAAACGATTCGGTCCACGGCCTTGAGAACCTGCGACTTTCTCAGTACACAGTGGAGCACTATTACAGCCTTGTAACAATGTCTCACCAGGAAACAGGTAACGAAAGCTGGAGAAGCAGAGACGTAAACAAATATGGCTCACAAACATTAGCTGTTCTGAATGGTCCAGGTCCACCTGTGAACCTTTCTCTGATTTTGAGAGCTTTGGAGATGTGATCATAGAACTATATGGTGGTACCTTGGGTTACAGATGCTTCAGGTTACAGACTCTGCTAACCCAGAAATAGTACCTCAGGTTAAGAACTTTGCTTCAGGATGAGAACAGAAATCGTGCGACAGCAGCGGGAGGCCCCATTAGCTAAAGTGGTCCCTCAGGTTAAGAACAGTTTCAGGTTTAGAACGGACCGCCAGAATGAATTAAGTTCTTAACCTGAGGTACCACTGTAGAATCATAGAGTTGTAGAGTTGAAAGGGACTCACTTCTGATGCCAGGCCTGTCTTCTGGCCAGTAATATGATGGCTCTCTTCTCTACTTCGTCAAAAATCTGCATCCGTTGAATAAAACTTGGCGTAGGATTGCCTTCTCTCTGTGGATGGTTTCTTTTCATTGTAGGATGTGTTTTCTTTCTCTAACTAGGCAATTACCCAAGACTAGTGTTGCAGTTTGAACTCAAGAGAAATATTCTGTATTTCATTCTGGAGACGTATGTGCCATCCACCCTCCTTGTCATATTGTCTTGGGTTTCTTTCTGGATCACTCTGGATTCCGTTCCGGCAAGAACATGTATTGGTGAGCTGTTCTCTCAAGTAGGATACTTCATGCAGTGGATGGGAGAGAGAGCAAGAGAACACAAGCACCTGTTGTTTATGCAGTGCTACAAGCTATGTTAGGGACGCGGGTGGCGCTGTGGGTAAAACCTCAGCGCCTAGGACTTGCCGATCGCATGGTCGGCGGTTCGAATCACCGCGGCAGGGTGCGCTCCCATCGTTCGGTCCCAGCGCCTGCCAACCTAGCAGTTCGAAAGCACCCCTGGGTGCAAGTAGATAAATAGGGGCCGCTTACCAGTGGGAAGGTAAACGGCGTTTCCGTGTGCTGCGCTGGCTCGCCAGATGCAGCTTGTCACACTGGCCACGTGACCCGGAAGTGTCTGCGGACAGCACTGGCTCCCGGCCTCTAGAGTGAGATGAGCGCACAACCCTAGAGTCTGTCAAGACTGGCCTGTACGGGCAGGGGTACCTTTACCTTTACCTTTACCTTTACAAGCTATGTTGAATGTAAAAACTGAAATGTTGTGGTACCCAAGTTTCCAAAGCTGAGATAAATCATCCCAAACATTTGACATGTTACCCACTGTCACCTGTCAAATGCTAATTTGAACAGCATCTATCAAATACTGTCAGATGGAAAATACGAATTAACTCTGTGCTTTCAGACTTTGAATATTATTGCATGCCAGCCATGAAATGGCACATCATGTGTTTTCCAAACTGTCTTCAGGAATGCATGAGCTCTTTCGAAGGTGATCAGTCCTTTAAAATTAGCTGTAGCTTTGTTTCTGGATGACATCCTAAACTGAGGGAAATGGATGAGGAAGGGCTTAGCTCAGTGGTAGAGCACCATGGCTTAACAAGAATGAGCAAATGCATGTGGACCCAGAAAGAAAATGGTGAGACTTCAGTGCCTCCCCCAGTTCTTCTGCTGCCATGCTAAGGTAAGGTATAGGTACCTTTACTTGGCAATAGCCACAAAGGCATTCCAGTGTGGTGTAGTGGTTAAGAGTGGTAGACTCGTAATCTGGAGAACCGGGTTCGCTTCCCCGCTCCTCCACATGCAGCTGCCGGGTGACCTTGGGCTAGTCACACTTCCTTGAAGTCTCTCAGCCCCACTCACCTCACAGAGTGTTTGTTGTGGGGGAGGAAGGGAAAGGAGAATGTTAGCCGCTTTGAGACTCCTTCGGGTAGTGATAAAGCGGGATATCAAAACCAAACTCTTCTTCTTCTTCTTCTTCTTCTTCTTCTTCTTCTTCTTCTTCTTCTTGAGTGCTTCACCTGTTGGAAGCCAGAGCAGCTAGCCTGCTGCCTTCAGATGTGTCCCATCAACATTGTTGAAGTAGGATTCAGTTGTCAAGGCCAGTCAGATTCGATATGTGAAATGTGAGGGGAGCACTATCTTTGGCCAGCCCTGTGCTTTTCTTTTGATTAAAGTGTTCCTTACTCCCTCCCATCCTGCAGGAGTAACAACTGTGCTGTCAATGACAACTCTGATGATGGGATCACGAAACGCTGTGACGAAGACCAACGGTTTCATAAAAGCCATTGATGTTTACCTGGGCATCTGCTTCACCTTCATATTTGGTGCCTTGGT
The DNA here is from genome assembly GCF_964270895.1 of Podarcis filfolensis. Lineage (NCBI taxonomy): Eukaryota > Metazoa > Chordata > Lepidosauria > Squamata > Lacertidae > Podarcis > Podarcis filfolensis. The sequence continues at coordinate 10,634,818 of NC_139606.1, read as the reverse complement.
AGAATATGCAGTAGCTCACTATATCGCATCACAAAAGGTAAACAAAAAGATACTGTATATTTATTTAGCTTGTAGGCCACTTTCCCCTATACATATACCCAAAGCAGCTCACAACGCAAGAAATATGCATCATCGGCGCAACATTCAAACAGTAAATGATTATGGGTGATTTTTGGCTTCTGCAAGGGCTGCTGTGGATTGGCTGCCACTGAGGCATTTGTGCGTGCGATTGCCGGCTGCTGTTTGCGAACGGGCAGATGCTTCTTTGTGGTTTTCTGAGTGGTTGTCACTGTTAGTGGTTTTCTGTACCCCCCCCCAAAAAAGCTCAACAACTCTAGGCAATCCCCCCCTAAAAAACTCCGGGATATCTCTTCCCATTATCTCAAATTACAGTCCCCAAAAATAGGGGGCATCTTATACACGGGGGCGTGTTATACACGGGAAAATACGGTATCTCCTAGATTGTGGCATGGTTTCTCTGAGTATTGGCACTGCAGTAGTGAAGGGAAATCATTTTGTATTGGGGCTGGAAACTTACTTCAAAAAAACAACAACACCTGTAAGCTATCAAAGGGTGTGTTCACCAAGTTCCTAGACAGGATATTAAATTTTGGTCCCTCAGGGTCTAGCATCAGTAAACAAGAATTTGGCTTTTGCTAAAGACTTCCAGGGATTTATTTATTCTTCTAACATCCCAGACTAATGGTATGTTGGCAACAGAGTCACAGTGAACTTCTGCCCTCTGCAGTTATATTTCCTTGTACTTGGTTTTGGTGCGTTGGTTATGAAATAGTGATATGGCCCAAATGTGTATTGGTAACTTTTTCTTGTTTTAGGCTTCTACAAATGAGGTTACCAGAGAAACGGAAGATGTCACCAGTATCTTTTCCACATCTGTCACCAGCTACAATCAAAAGATCAACTTCAGTGCCTTCGATAATATCGCCCACAGTGGTTCGACTATGAAACCAAAGGACAAAATTCAGTTTCTTTTGAGGAACAAAATGCGCAGGGTTGTCAGCTATTTCACAATTCAAAATCCAGGCAACATCGAACACTACTCAAGATTGCTCTTCCCTCTGTGTTTTTTGGTAGTCAATTTGTTTTATTGGGTTTATTACTTATTCTTTTAGTAATAATAAGACCATTTTGGCGTGTGGTGGTGAGAAAGTCTTTCCTATGTTGGCGCCCAGCCACTACGAATTGTTATGGGTGTGACTATGGGCACATATCAAGAATTTGGCCCAAACCCAGCATTGATTGTATTGTATCAAAAGCCAAATCTTCTACAGAGCGGCACATGAGCGTGACTGTGGAGCTAGAGTAAGTGGAATCCAAAAAGGGCAAGCCATTGCTATGATGGATAGGCCTTGTACTTTGAGGCTGTGCAACTGTTTTACACTGTCAACATAGCTAAGCTCCAGTGTACCCTTTTTAGTCCGATGTTTTACATTTGTGCCAAAGAGGTTTTTCAGCTAGTTGTTTCAATCACTTGGGCGCAGGTTACTGCCAACCTGAGGATTACTCCCTTCTGATCTCAGGTAAGGTAATCACTGAGAGATAATGGCAAATGGAAGGCTTTTTTACCGTCTTCTTTCAAGGTCACAGAGAACTGCAGATATACAAGATGCTGCTTTAAATAATAAATAAATGCCCTTACCACATCAACACCTCTGGATTTCTGTTAATAACAACTAGATGCTCTGAAATATACTCAGAGTTGAGTGTTGATTTCATGCTCTTTATTTCAGCTCACGGTAAACAGTGAGTGAGTCATTTTCCCCAAAAACCTCTGGCTATACATACATTATTTACACAATGGGTCCCGTGTGATTGGCTAATTCAGTTCCCCTCCTGGAGCCTGATTGGACTGTTTCTGCAGGCCAATCAGGTTGCTGAGTCACTTCCTCCTGGAGCCGGATTGGGTGGCTCCTGCAGGCCAATCAGGCCTGCTTGTTTTTTAGGATCCTACTAAAAATCCTACCAATGCTTGTTTTTTAGGATCCTACCTGCCTATTGTTCTAGGATCCAGGCTCAGTACATTACATGCTCGGTTGTTTTGTTTTTTTAAATATCCCACATCTATTCAAAACGAAAGCTATTTTGAGGTAAATAGGAAATTTATACGTTTCCACAACTTCAAATGGAAAGCAAAAAAAGGGGGTTGGAGTTGGGGGAAGAAGCCTTGACGATGTTGGCTTGAAAAATTAGTGGGATGCCTATGCCTCACACAGTGCTAACGGAAGACATTTTGCCATCTGAGGTGAAGGACAAAATGGCGCCCTCTTCCCCATTGTATGTATAGAAGCTAACTGGTTGGGCAACCAAATCTTACTTCAACACTAGAATTGAGATAGCATTCTCTGCTACAGCAAAGGCAGCCAGCAAGTTCAGGCGGCTTTGGACAAGCTGTGTGACATACACAGCTCTGTCCTTCAACAGAGGTGAATATTCTCTTTTCCTTTTTTGCCTTATGTTGAAACTCTGCTTTGGGAAAAGTCTTGAAAGGAGACAGAATCAGGGCCAACAAACTAATCAGGGTTCATGCACTCAGCTCTTCTGTGAATTACTTAAAAGATAAATAGCAGGCATGGGGGACTCAGTCTAGATTGGGGCTGTGGTGTTGAGAAAGGGGCTTTAACCTCTTGCCTCATTTTACAGTCCCAATCCAGCTCAGCCCTCCCCATGCCTGTTTGTTGTTGTTTAGTCGTTTAGTCATGTCCGACTCTTCGTGACCCCATGGACCAGAGCACGCCAGGCACTCCTGTCTTCCACTGCCTCCCGCAGTTTCCTCAAACTCATGCTGGTAGCTTCGAGAACACTGTCCCACCATCTCGTCCTCTGTCGTCCCCTTCTCCTTGTGCCCTCCATCTTTCCCAACATCAGGGTCTTTTCCAGGGAGTCTTCTCTTCTCATGAGGTGGCCAAAGTATTGGAGTCTCAGCTTCAGGATCTGTCCTTCCAATGAGTACTCAGGGCTGATCAGCCCCATGCCTGGTACTTGGATTGAAAGAAAAGATCTCATTTTCCCCAATGGAAGCTCTTTTTCCCAATGAAAATAGCATGAGTGGGGGTGGGGTCATTTTTCTTCTTGTATGAAGGTCCTGAATCAGATCTGAGGGGGCTGCTATTACTTTTTAAAGTTATTGACATGATTGCTAAGCGTAGAAACAGAATCTCATCTAGTTTTGGCCCTCCATGATGAATTCCAATAAATGGCCTGCGAACATCTGTATTATGAAGACATACCATTTTGAGACCGTAAGGTCATCGTTGGAGTTCTGCTGACACTCCATAATGGCATTTATAAAACTCAAAAGTCTGTGCTGCATTTATCATTCACACAAGATAGGCATGTCGGTTGGGTCAAGGATTTTTATTTTTATTTTTACCAGTTAACCTTGTGTCTAACCATTTAGTATTTAATCAATAATATCAAAATACAGTGGTGCCCCGCAAGACGAATGCCTCGCAAGACGGAAAACTCGCTAGACGAAAGGGTTTTCCGTTTTTTGAGCTGCTTCGCAAGACAAATTTCCCTATGGGCTTGCTTCGCAAGACGAAAATGTCTTGCAAGTTTGTTTCCTTTTTCTTAACACCGTTAATACAGTCGCGACTTGACTTCGAGGAGCAACTCATAGAACGCAGTGTACATAGTAGCCTTTTTTGAGGTTTTTAAAGACTTTGGTGATTTTTGAAGCTTTTCCAAAACTTCTTTTGCAGCCATTTGGTAAGTTAAGCTTTTAAAACTTTTTGGGGGGGTTTGGATTTTGGGTTGGGGTGTTTGGAATTCAAGGACTTGGTGTTGGGGAGGGGTTTGCAATAATCTGGAAGCTTGTTTCCCCCCTGCATTTTTATGATTTTCTGTGACCATTGGGCCACTCTGCTGTTTTTTAAAAAAAATTCTGGGTTTGAATTTTGAAATGCTCTTTACAGTATGTGTGACTTTATTTTTTTAAAAAAATATTTATTGGGATTTTACAAAAAACAGAGATTTACAGAATGAAAAAACCACAGAGAAAAGTAAAAAATGAAAAAAGAAAACAAAGAAAAATATAAAAATTCATAGAAAAACAAACAAGAAAAAAAATACAAAATACAAAAAACAAATAGTTAGGAAAACATTAAAAAACAAATCCATTTTTTGATATCTTTAAGTTCATATGCTTGTTTCCTTGACCTCCTCACACCTCCCCCTTTTGTATTCCCATTTACATAATCAATTCAGCAAATTCTTACCCTTTTTCATTTATCTTAACTCTATATCATAGCATATTATAACTCAATATTTTCGTCCATTTATCAGTTCATTTTTTACATATTCTTGTTAACTTTTGTTGCTAATTACCACTTATTGCCAATCCAAACATAGATTTAACATTCATTAATTTTACAATATTTCTGAAGATATACTTTAAATTTCTTCCAGTCTTCCTCCACCGCCTCTTCTCCCAGGTCTCGGATTCTGCCAGTCATTTCTGCCAATTCCATATAGTCCATCATCTTCATCTGCCACTCTTCCAGGGTGGGTAGCTCTTGTGTCTTCCAGTACTTTGCGATGAGTATTCTTGCTGCTGTTGTTGCGTACATAAAGAAAGTTCTATCCTTTTTTGGTACCAATTGGCCGACTATGCCCAAGAGAAAGGCCTCTGGCTTCTTCAGGAAGGTATATTTAAATACTTTTTTCATTTCATTATATATCATCTCCCAGAAAGCCTTAATCTTTGGGCACGTCCACCAAAGGTGAAAGAATGTACCTTCATTTTCTTTACATTTCCAACATTTATTATCGGGCAAATGATATATTTTTGCAAGCTTGACTGGTGTCATGTACCACCTGTATATCATTTTCATAATATTCTCTCTTAGGGCATTACATGCCGTAAATTTCATACCTGTGGTCCACAACTGTTCCCAGTCAGCAAACATAATGTTATGACCAACATCTTGTGCCCATTTAATCATTGCAGATTTAACTGTTTCATCCTGCGTGTTCCATTTTAGCAGCAGGTTATACATTCTTGAAAGTGTTTTAGTTTTGGGTTCTAACAATTCAGTTTCCAGTTTTGATTTTTCCACCTGGAAGCCAATTTTTTTATCCAAATTATAGGCCTCTCTTATTTGATAATAATGAAGCCAATCTCGCACCTTATCTTTTAATTTCTCAAAACTCTGCAATTTCAATTTGTCTCCTTCTTGTTCCAATATTTCCCAATATTTCGGCCATTTGGCCTCCATATTGGACTTTTTCAGAGCCTTTGCTTCCATCGTATGTGTGACTTTAAAGAGCACTTAATAAACTCTTGTTGTACGAAATTTGGCTTTGACTTTTTTTGACCATAGGAATGCATTAATTGATTTTCAATGCATTCCTATGAGATTTCGTGCTTCGCAAGACGAAAAATTCGCTAGACGAAAAAATTCGCGGAACAAATTAATTTCGTCTTGCAAGGCACCACTGTACACATAATGTGCTGTAGACCCCAAGCAAATAACAACACTTATCCTCTCAAGGTAGAAGAATGGAATGCATTGCCTGAGGTTAAAGGTTTACATAGATCCACAGATAGAGCTCTGCTGCCCACAAGGGCTTTCCCATTCATTTAGTGGAGGCGACAGTTTGCATTGTTGGGTTTTGGCTGACGCAGGCCTTCTAGGCTGGTGTTAGTTACATATGCTGAATGGCAAGTTCATCTCGGAGGTGCTTACCATGTGATTGATTGTAGTCTTTCAGGTCTCTTGCTCTATGATGGGAGCACAACATATGAAACATTATGGATTTTTCTTTAATAACTTTTTATTGAACCATTTCCCCACCGTGCATTGTGAAGGATCAAAACCACATCTTCATAAATCATACGTTTGATCAAGTATTATATTTCAGGGAGAAACAAAACAAAACGGAAACACCCCAGCAGAGAAGAACAATGGGAAGTGAAATTCTAGTAATGAAATGTAGGCCTGTACTTTTTGACATTTTAAAATATCCTCTATAAACTGTAATAAAGTTAATGGTGTGGTTTAAAATTAAATTTAAAAAAGCTACAAAAATGATATTTGCTCTTTATATAATTTATTTCCAGCCAAAATAAAACACCTCCTTTCCCCCAAAGTAAATCTCTTTGTATGTTCAAACTCTTGGCTTGTTGTTACCTAATATTGTCAAGAGCAGCCTTCCCTGACCTAGTTGCTCTCCAGATTTTGGTGAACTCCAAAGCCCATCAGCCTCAGCCAGTTTTGCTGAGTGTAAGGCAGCTTCCTATTATGAGGGACCTAACTAAAGTCAGGGGACGCGGGTGGCGCTGTGGGTTAAACCACAGAGCCTAGGACTTGCCGATCAGAAGGTTGGCGGTTCGAATCCCCGCGACGGGGTGAGCTCCCATTGCTCGGTCCCTGCTCCTGCCAACCTAGCAGTTTGAAAGCACATCCAAGTGCAAGTAGATAAATAGATACCACTCCGGCGGGAAGGTAAATGTTGTTTCTGTGCGCTGCTCTGGTTCGCCAGAAGCGGCTTAGTCATGCTGGCCACATGACCCGGAAGCTGTACGCCGGCTCCCTTGGCCAATAAAGCGAGATGAGCGCCGCAACCCCAGAGTCAGCCACGACTGGACCTAATGGTCAGGGGTCCCTTTACCTTTTAACAAAAGTCAGATGAGACTGGAGAGAATATGAGGTCTTGCTGAAAGAACATTGATGCAAAAAGGAAGCAACTCTGCTTAAGACAGCAAGCAGCTCATGCCAACAGCAAATACAAGAAGTTAGATTGCTAACTTTTGTGGTTCCTTAAATTCTTCTGGGTACCTTAATTCAGGACTCCAGGAGCAAACACCTACTGGAACTTCCCCTCCACTGCTGCAACTGGGACTGCAAGGATAAGGTACCCCCACAGATGTAAGCAACGGAAGGTGAATGTTCTGCATCCCTGCTTCCTAAACAGTGATAGAGAAAGAGTGAGCGGTCTGAAACAGCGCATGAACAATGCAGCCATCCCTAGAAATTGACACTGTTTTGAATTTTGCAATGCAGTTCTCCAACTAATGTGCACAGAAACGCATATAACATGCAAAAATATGATACATTAGAGGAAATTGCTTTGCGGAAATGTTCAGAGACGTTTGCACTAAAAGGAATTTTCGACTTTTTTTTTCTAAGTCGAAAACTGCTGCGGAAATGTGTAGAAATGAATATAAGTTGGGGGAAATGAGAAACGATGAGAAATTGAAATTGACAGATTCCCCCATTTCTGTGTTCATGATGGACTTGTTAGTTCTCATAGTTCCCAGAGCAAGCAACAAGCTCGCTTTTCTGGTCCTAAGCGAATGTCAATTGGCACTTGAGAAAGCTTGATTTTAATGTGAATTGACACGAAAGGCTTCAATCCATGCATTGTGATTTTACTCTCCATGTGGTTTATATTACTGTTTCAAAACATAGTGGTGTATGTAAATCCCATCTGTTGACATGAAGTTCATGCATTTTTCATAGCCAATGGGGCTACACAAACAGCCTTTTACTGGGCTGGTAGCAGATTCATCAGCCTCTTTCTTACAGAATTAAACATGGCAGCATGAAGAGAACCCCAAAGCTATATTTTACAAAAATCACATATGCCTTGATAAGGTAGAATTACTCCTGTTTGCCGCATGAGTTCTGCCTCTTGCACAGGAATCTTATATATTTTACAGCTATTGGGAATGGGGCAGAAGAAGATAAGTGATAGCAACTTTCTCAATATATGGCCTGCCATCGCCACTGCTAAGCAAGACCTCTGTAGAGCTAGTATGAGGGAAACCTACTTAGGAACAACTGTGCTAATAAATCCCAGAGGGTTAGTAGCCTTGTTAATCTGTTGCAGCAAAAAACAAGAAGTCTTGTGGCACCTTGAGGACTAATACGTACGATGAGGGCATTTATTTATTGATTTTAAAACCTCTTAAGTGGTTTACATAGAAGCAAAAAAATAAAATAAAAATAAAAATGGCAACGTTTGATAAATTTCCTCAAAACTAGATAAAACCAAAATGCAGTTTTGGTCTCTCCTCCATGACCTGTTTGTTTGAGCATTCATCCTGATTAGTTTGCACACAAATTGTGGGGAGCTTAGACAATGGTGGCTATTTATTGAGCGTCCGTTCTGATTTGTTCACAAGGAGGTTATACCAAGCTGGGTCAACCGACTGTTGCATCACCCTTTCGACTGCATTTCCTCATCATTTTAAGGGTGTTTGAATTCTGGTGCTGGAGGAGACTCTTGAGAGTCCCATGGACTGCAAGAAGATCAAACCTATCCATTCTGAAGGAAATCAGCCCTGAGTGCTCACTGGAAGGACAGATCCTGAAGCTGAGGCTCCAATACTTTGGCCACCTCATGAGAAGAGAAGACTCCCTGGAAAAGACCCTGATGTTGGGAAAGATGGAGGGCACAAGGAGAAGGGGAAGACAGAGGACGAGTTGGTGGGACAGTGTTCTCGAAGCTACCAGCATGAGTTTGAGGAAACTGCGGGAGGCAGTGGAAGACAGGAGTGCCTGGCGTGCTCTGGTCCATGGGGTCACAAAGAGTCGGACACGACTAAACGACTAAACAACAACAACAGAATAATAGACTGTTAGTTAGGGGATATGGAAGCATCCAATGAACCCCATCTTTAGACTTAGAGGTCAAAAAGAGCACCTTAAATTCTGCTTGGATAGTTACAATAATATCATGGACATATAAAGCTGCCTTGTTCTGTGTTATACTGTACTTGCCTAGCAGAATCAGCTGTGACTGACAGATCTCCCCAGAGTTAAGGATGGTGCCATTCTCAGCCTTGGATGAATTGGAACTCAGATGCTAAGCTATTTTGTCAAACTGAATGGGCCTGTGGCTTTGAGGGGTTTTTTTGTTTTAAAAAATCCATTGAGTACCCATTACTTAAGGAACATGGCTCGGACTTCTGCTGAAGCCAAACTCCACCCACTATGTCAACTACTCTGCTGAAAAGATTGGCAGACTCTTATATATTCTGTGTTGATAGATATATACTGCTTTTCCTGTTCTCATTCAATTCCATTATGTATACAAGAATATGATATATAGTTCATATATATACACTCTGATTGCATGCTCTAGTTATCTCCTGCTTGGACTACTGCAACGTGCTCTACGTGGGGCTACCTTTGAAGGTGACCCAGAAACTGCAATTAATCCAGAATGCGGCAGCTAGACTGGTGACTGGGACAGGCTGCCGGGACCACATAACACCAGTTCTGAAAGACCTAAAATTGGCTCTCAGTACGTTTCCAGGCACAATTCAAAGTGTTGGTACTGACCTTTAAAGCCCTAAACGGCCTTGATCCTGTATACCTGAAGGAGCATCTCCACCCCCATCGTTCAGCCCAGACACTGAGATCCAGCGCCGAGGGCCTTCTGGCGGTTCCCTCATTGCGAGAAGTAAGGTTACAGTGAACCAGACAGAGGGCCTTCTCGGTAGTGGCACCCACCCTATGGTATAGATGTCCCTATTTACATCGGAGAAATGTTGGAGGGTATGTGTCAGGGACTCAGGAGCAGGAGCTCTGGGGAGAGAGGAAATGGAGAGCGAAGGGGAAGAATCCGAGGGCAGCGTAGGGGAGTATGACAGTGGCCCGAGAGATTCCATGAGCTTCTCCAGTGAATTAGAAGCTTCCCAGAAGGGGGCGCCTATGGTCAGGGCAAGGGGGGTCCCAGGGGGGACGCACCAGAAACAAGGAGACAGAGGGGAACCCCAAAGCAGCAGTGGGGGATTGGGACCAGTTTCCCCACCAGAGTGTAGTGGGGGGGAAGAGTCACATGTGTCAGGGCCAGCGTCTCCTCCAGCGGGGAGAGAGAGTGAGTCAGGGCTGACCACGCCTCCAACGGAGGGGAGGTCAGTTGCAGCTAGCCCCCCCAGAGGGGGAAGCAGTGACAGCAGCAGCAGTGAAACGGTCAGGAGGAAAGTTACCGGCTGGGCGCGCGCGCCAAGTTCAAATGTACAGGCGCGGGGAACAGCAGGAGACCCGGATGGGGAACCAGCTCCTAAAGCCCGCCGGAGGGAGGGGGAAGGCTCAGGGGACTCAGCGTCAGAAGAGGCTAGAAAGGGCGAGACCCCAACGGCCAGGCGCAACCAGAGGCGGAAGGAACTGAGGAAGAGGTGGAGTAAGGCTAGAATCTTAAATTGGTGTCAGGGGGGAGGAGACTCAGACGGAGCATCAGCGGTCTGACAGTTGAGACGTAGAGCTGCGCGCTGCGGCTCTGGAAGTGAAACTGAACTTCAATAAAGACTTTTGTACTTAACCAAGAAGCAGCGTTGGTCCTTTGTGAGCTGGGACCTTGGGCAGCCCTGACAGTATGTGTATTCAAGGCTAGGCTAAGCTAGGCGAATCAGAGAATCCACAATTAATGGCTAGGCTGCAATCCTAAAATGAAACAGGGGAGCAAGGACTGGAGACTCATTCAAACCCGCTTACTGGCAGGGCAGAAGTGGATGAAGAGGGTAACTCTTGTGGCCCTCTGTCCTTTCCTGGATTTTATATGCTCTTATTTTACAATTTCCCCCTTGCTGGGAATGATGGGAGGGAAATAAACACTGCTAGCTCCAGGTGTAGTTTATTTCCTACTTTGGGGGTGCAAGTTGGGGTTGACAAGGGCATTGGGAATGTGTTGGATCCATACCTTCCCTTGGTCTGCCACATCATGCCCCAAACTTCCCCTGCCAAGCCCCACTTTCCAGGCCTGCCACCACATGCCTACATTATAATTAAAGGCTATTGTACCAAAAGAGCTGTCTTGATGGAAACAATCGCTCTCTTCAAGTTAGCCCACTGTGAAACAGAAATCATGTGAAACTGAAAGGAACACTTCCTGTTTTTATTTATGACCCATGGGCTGGTTTTTTTTAATGGTCAGGTAAGTAATAAGACTTTGAACGGCATTGGACTTTTTCCTTTTGAGGCTTCCGGTGTATAGTTAAAATTGCCAAAATAGACACGATCCCAATAATAAAAATGAATATTTGCACTACCATGGGCTAGAATTACATTATTTGAAATGAAACCTGCCGTGCATATCTTGACTATGAAGACGTTTGAGATAAATTGGACATAGCTAAGGGCCTGCTGACTAATATCAAGGCTGCCAAAGAAAATGACTTTATGTACAGTGATTCCAAATTCTCAGGTCTGCCTTTTTGGGACTGTCAGAGCAAACACACGGAAGCTTTGAAATATTGAAGAGGAGGTGATCTAGGGGTCAAACTACATGTTATACTGGAAATCCATTATTGACTCTCTGTGTATTTATTTTCACAGCCTTGTGGTCTCCTGGATAAGACCAGATTTTCCTCTCCTGCATAAGACCAGATAGCTGTGGAAATATCAGTTCTGGGTTGAGTGTTACTCCTCTTTAAAAGGCAGATGTGTCATTGAAATTCTACCCAGTATTGCTCCAGAGTAGATTCCAAAGTATAGTTAGCAGAGTAAAAACTCAAACATGTTGCAGGATTCCCAAAAAATAGACCAGAGGCAATTGTATTTCATCTAGCAGAGCTTTACTGCTACTGAAGGCAAATGAGCATAATGGTCACAAATCCAATACATTCAGGATTGGCCCTGTCCATAAGAAATCCAGTTGCAGCAGACAAACTTACGATAACTTATAAGTCCTCTAAACCTTAAGCATACTATGTACAGAACACCACACCAGAAGGGAGATAGAAAGAGAAAGTGAAAAACAGGCTCCTTCTGGCCTTACTTTTATAGTCAGCATGACCTTGACAGAAAGACATAACAGAACCAGTTTAAACCAGCTGAACTCAGCTTCTCTGAAGGAATAACCCAAACATCACGAACCTTCTGCTTGTTTCTTTCACATAGAGAAGCTTCCAGAACCCTCTTGAATTAATTAGAATAGGAAAGAGCTCTATACATCAGATCAATACTTTCTGCACTAAGAAATGTGCAAACTGACAAGATGTGCAGTTTGAATGTAGGTCTATACCCAATATTTTTCCTGGATGACCAGGTAGCACGGTGCATTTTGGCAGCTCTGGCTGATTCACCAGCTGTACTCAATATTTAAAGTTAAGAGGTCACCAATGTGATTCCCACAGATGCCAGTGTGCCCACCAGTACTTTGCATGGTGACCACAAAAGGTCTCAGCAAACATTCTCTCAAAAACCTTTATTTGATGAGAGACTGTTGGTTTCCCAGCTCCTTTCCTGTTAACACTGGCTGAGATCGCAGCTGCCCCCCCAAAAGTGCCACCCCTCCCTCAAAAAAGTGCAGCCTGAAATCACAAAAGATTGCGGCAGCAATTCTGGCCACTGTCCTCTCCTGAGTAAAAATGGAGGGTCCCATTTTTTCGGGGCTATTGATTGGTCTGCATTTATTGATCATTCAACCTGGTTTCTTGGTGGGGACGCTAGGTGACATTGATCAGTTTCCAGTTCATTTTGCGGGGAGCAGGTCTATTGACTTCCAAACCAACCATAACTACAAAACTTGAATTTGTCAGCATGCAATTGTATCCTACCCAAATCTAGTAACAATCTGGAAGCACCTTTCCTTCCTTCCTTTTCTGATTTTTAATTTTCTTTAAATACCAGGAATAGACCATAGCTGTCAAGTGTCCCTTATTTGAAGGGACAGTCCCTTATTCCAGGGCCATGTCCCACTGCTGTCCCTTATTGATGGATGTCCCTTAAATGTACCTTAAATGATGTCCCTTAAATTTCAAAGGAAGCAGCTCCTCTCCCTCCCTCCCTGCCAGCCATGGAAGAGGGAGGCTCCAACTGTGTTGCTTGGCTGTGTTGCTCACCCAATAAGAAGTCTAAGAACGACTGGGGGGTGGAGCTTGCATGCCTTGTGTGTGGCTAGTTAATGCAAGCTGAGGGGTTTTTTGAATGCTGGACACCATTTTGTTGCACGTGCTGCTGCAAACTTTGCAGTGCAAAGCCAGGCCAGGGAGCCATCTTAAGTTGAGGCTGCATAGGCCTTGTGGTGCATGTGATTCAGATTCTATTCAGTTGAACCTCTGGTTACAAAGTTGGTTGGACAGTGTTCTCGAAGCTACCCAGCATGAGTTTGACCAGACTGCAGGAGGACAGGAAGACTGGAGTGTCTGGAACAGGTGAGGCTGCAGGTCCCTTATTTTGGCTGCTGGTCCCTTATTTTCAAGGCTGCTGGTCCCTTATTTTCAAATCTGTAAGTTGACAGCTATGGGAATAGACTGTTCCTCTCTGTTCAATCAGTCTTTGGGGAAGTGATTTTGACTGACTGGTCCTTTTCATTCTATTATGCTTCTCTCACTTGTAGTGTTTTAGTATTTAAGCAAGAAACAAACAAACCACCCTGGTCTCCAGTGCCCCAGAGTGTAATTGGATAGTTACATTATTCTGGACTTGACAGTCTAGTTCTCTAGTTTCCTGGACAGGAATTGCCACATAACTGGAATTTCTTGTGACAACTCTCTTTAGAGGGGGAAACAACATATATCTCCAATAAAAGTCACTTCACGTTGTTATCAATAACAAGTGATGTTTCCCCACCAGACTATTTGCGAAGCCCTGTTCCTCAAGAGCGGTGGTGCCCTTAAGTCTATTTTTAGGAAATTGTGTTTTTATTAATTTCCTGCCTTTGGGTCATGTGACAGTATCATGTTAAGTGCTGAGTTCTGTTGCATTATTCTCCATGGCATGGTAATGCTTGGCATATGACTAATGAAATTGATGGGGGGGAGGGGGGAGTCTTTGAAGTACAAATTGGTGTCAGGTGTTGTTGATCGCAGACTGGGGGGGCGGGGAGGAGGGAGGAAAAGAAAAACCTTGCACTGAAGCAGTTCCTGAGTTCATGTCAAATGGGAGTAGGGATTAGACAGTAAACAAAAGAAGTACAGTGGTACCTCAGGTTACATACGCTTCAGGTTACATACGCTTCAGGTTACAGACTCTGCTAACTCAGAAATACTACCTCGGATTAAGAACTTTGCTTCAGGATGAGAACAGATATCGTGCTCCGGTGGCGCGGCGGCAGCAGGAGGCCCCATTAGCTAAAGTGGTGCTTCAGGTTAAGAACAGTTTCAGGTTAAGTACGGACCTCCGGAACGAATTAAGTACTTAACCTGAGGTACTACTGTACCAAAACTGAAGTTAGGACAAGATATGCAGCTTCAATAACTGGCCACAGAACTGGCCCACTGATGAGACGAGGGGAAGCACCCGCCTCAGGCAGCAAAAGAAGAAGTGGCGGTGCCCTTCCTGCCCCACTGCCACCAGAATTTCCCCCCTCTCAAGAGGCAGGCCTGTTGTCTTTGTCCATGGAGTTTTCTTGGCAGGGATACTGGAGTGGCTTGCCAGTTCCTGCTCCAGGTGGATCACGTTTGGTCAAAACTCTCCACTATGACCTGTCCGTCTTGGGTGGCCCTGCACGGCATAGCTCATAGCTTCTCTGAGTTATTCAAGCCCCTTCGCCACAGCAAGGCAGTGATCCGTGAAGGTCCGTATAGTTAAAGCTATGGTTTTCCCAGTAGTGATGTATGGAAGTGAGAGCTGGACCATAAAGAAGGCTGATCACCGAAGAATTGATGCTTTTGAATTATGGTGCTGGAGGAGACTCTTGAGAGTCCCATGGACTGCAAGAAGATCAAACCTATCCATTCTGAAGGAAATCAACCCTGAGTGCTCACTGGAAGGACAGATCCTGAAGCTGAGGCTCCAATACTTTGGCCACCTCATGAGAAGAGAAGACTCCCTGGAAAAGACTCTGATGTTGGGAAAGACTGAGGGTACAAGGAGAAGGGGACGACAGAGGATGAGATGGTTGGACAGTGTTCTCGAAGCTACCAGCATGACCAAACTGCGGGAGGCAGTGGAAGACAGGAGTGCCTGGCGTGCTCTGGTCCATGGGGTCACGAAGAGTCGGACACGACTAAACGACTAAACAACAACAAGAAGAGGCAGGCATTCTAGCAGCAGTGGCGTAGCATGGGTTGTCAGCACCCGGGGCCGAGTAGAGTGGTTATGTATTTTGTGTTTTTATATTGTGAAGTTATGTTGTGAACCGCCTTGAGACCTTGAATATAGGCCGGTATACAATAATAATAATAATAATAATAATAATAATAATAATAATAATAATAATAGAAGAAAGTGATGGGAAAGAGAGACCTCCCTCTCTCTGCCAGGAACCACTGGAGAACCACTGCCACAGAGATGGTAACACTGTGCTTGATGAAAGCAGGATCTGACCAGACACCCCTTCCACACTGGTGTTGTTTTATTGCCAGTGTATTCTGCACAATGCGTGTGTTATTTGCACTTTCCCCTAATACATGCTCTTCTTTTTTTAAAATATTGCTTGAAGAACTGCATTGCAAAATTCACATCAGCATGAATTTCAAAGGGCAGTTCGCGTACTCTTTCAGAAAGCACGAGTTTGACAGGTTCAGCTTTCAATACAAATGGAATAGAATTTCTTAACCACCCCTACCCGTAGCACCGTCATCTGCAGTCAGGCATACAATAGATCCGAGTTTATCCAGAAAATGATGTGGAAAGCTGATACAGTCAACACCCCTGAACAACAGAGATCAGGGCTCTCTCCTTTCTTTCCAGAATTTGTCGTAAGAAAGGTCAGCGTCACGTCCAATGTGCATGTTGCACATTTGTGCCATTGCTGGGATTGTTTGCTTTGGTTCTAGGCCAGGTTTGTTGTTTTTAATACACTCTGCCCAGGAAGACCATCCACACTTCAGCTCATAAAATGCTAATTGCTGAGCAGTCTTGGAAGCAGAAGAAAATTGTAAATGAGTAGTGAGGATAAGTGGGAGAAGAATCAGAAGTGATTGGATAGCCATTAAACGTTCTCTGAGGAGCTGCTGTATTTTCAGGCAGCTTTTTCATGCCAATTTTACTTTGAAGATACATAAATTTTATAATTCTCATCATTAGCGCTATAAGCATGGTAAAGTATAAGTTAATTCTACAGTAATGTGATTATTAAAACCATTAGTCAAAGCCAAGGGATCCATAATTAACTTATTCTCCAGCATCAAGTAAATGATTCTACTGTGTGCTTTAAGGAAGCAATTGTTCACTGTTATGCAAAATACACCAGAGCTATTAGACTATAAAGCTCTGCAATCTTATAATTAAATTATAAATTTTACATATTTTAATAATCCATCCTATATATTTTAATTGTTTTCTACATAATATTAAAAAGAGAGAACTATAATTCTGTTCTTCCGCCTCCCAGACAAATGGAAACATTTCAAAAGTGTTCAACAGCAATTGATATCTAACCGTTCAAACGGAGAGCTGTCAATCAACTAGAGGGGGGTTCTGTAATTGGCCCTGAGACAAAACTAGAGAGCTATGTGATCAACTCCTGATCTAGAGCAACAAAGGATCAAGAAAGCGCTTCCAGACTGCCAATATTTTGCACGAGGGATTCAAGTGCATACTAGCAGTTTAGGTTTGTGCCCTGTTACCCTAACACAACAAATCCACTTTTTAAAAATAGGAAACAGACTTTTGCAGTGTGTACAATGAGCACTGCAAAAAGTAGGAAAAACATTGTAGATTGTGGAAAGAAAGAATGAACAATTTACAAGTTTTGTAAACAAATCAAGATGAATGCTCAACAAAGGGCTTGTCCACACTTTACTTGTAGGAAGTAAGTGTCTGAGAGGTTTTCCACTTACACTATTTTTTCATTTGTTCCACTCCTTTCTCCAGGAAAACCCGGTCTTTACTGCTGAATCAGAGCAAACGTCAATCCACGGAATACCGTATTTTTCAGTGTATAAGACGATGCTTTTTGCTTAAAAAAATGGCAAAAATTGAGTGTCGTCTTATACATGGATAGTGAATGAGGAGGCAGGGATGTGCAATTAATGGCAGCAGCAAGCTGGAGATTGGCAGCGGCGATTGGGCGGGTGATTGGTGGCTGCAGCAAGACCTGCTGGCGATTGGCTGTGGCTGTGGCAATTGGGCAGGCGATTGGTAGCTGCGGCAAATTCCTGCAGCTGCTCCAAGCGGCAAATGTATACACTGAAGATTGGCTAAGATGATTATAAGGAAAATACAGTGGTAGTGAGTGTCACTTGTATGATAAAATTTAAGGGAGGTGAAGAAAGGAGGAACGCTTTTATAAATACTTCCGATTTATTTTTGGTTATTGTGGAGCAACAGATTTGATCAAAACCTGCCGGCGAGGGCAGAATTCTCCTTTTCTGGTTTCTTTTTGGCTGAAGTTATAGAAACAAACAAGTGCTGTGCATATCCTTGTTTGGTTTTTATGACTTAACGTGTATGCGATGCAGTTACTAATTTATGTCAATTTTTGCAGGGGGATTGAGACGCGGTTAAAGAAATGCACACAGCGACAATGTAAAAAACACAGGTCAGGTTCACGAGTAAAGGAGAAGAGGGTTGTTGGTTTTTTCCCCATGTGGGGTAGCAGTAGCTGCATTCCAAAACTGTGCGAAAGAAACTTGACATTTACTCTTGACTGTTATTGATATGGGGAAGCTGTGATCTGGTGCTAATTTCTCTTTTAAAGCCTCTAGCGTTTGTTCCAGATTCATATTCCAAACCGAAAAGTGGAATGTGACTGTGACATGCTTTCTTTCGCGCGCTCTCTCCTCCTCCTCCTCCTCCTCCTCCTCCTCCTCCTCCTCCTCCTCCTCCTCCTCCTCCTCCTCTTCTCCCCCTTTCTTCTGGCTTGCCTCCAAAAGGTCTTTGCTTCTTGTTGATGACATTCTCAAGATGAAACCCCTGGTGGCTACAGTTTTCCTGGTAGCCCTGATGCAACTTTCTCAGTCCTTCCCCGCCTGGTACCACAGAGGATGGCTGAGACTGCTGAGGGAAGGGGACAGCTGTGGAATATGCAACCTGGAACTCTGCCCCGTGCCTACAGCCTGCCAAGCAGGGACCGTGTTGGACTCATGCGGCTGCTGTCCCGAATGCGGGAATGTGGAGGGGCAGATCTGTGACTTGGACGAAGGCAGCCATTTTTACGGGCAATGCGGGGACAACCTGGAGTGCCGTTTGGATGTCCGTGACATCAAGTCTGGAGAAATCCCCGAGCCACAATGTGTCTGCAAGCTGCAGGAGACTGTATGTGGACCTGAAGGGAAGACCTATGAGAACATCTGCCAGTTCCATGAGGCTTATGCAGGAAAGGGGATAAATGAGAGCATAAAGCACAAAGGACCATGCAAATCGGGTAAGGAAAGGCAAAGCAGAGTCTAAAGTACGTACCTGAGGGAAGCTGAGATTTACTAATAGAGATATTTGGCAGCATAGTCTAGGGATGCAACAGAGGGGCTCGGAAATCACTCTTTTGGAGTTAAGTAGATGAGCAATTTGTTATCTTTTTGGAGTTTAGATGAGAAATCCTATGTGTGTTTATGCTAAAGTGAGTCCCACTGTGTTCGGTGGTGTTTACGTCCAGGTAAGGATATATGGGATATATGGGATATATGAGAAAATATACTCCCCCTTGCATCCAGTTTTCCCCCTTATTGACATTTCATTAGATAAAGTTCTTCTTAAGGTAACAAACAGTAACAACGAGGAGCGCTGTTCAAAGTATGTCTTCTGAGGCTACAAAACATTGGATGCAGAGTCCACTAAGCTTTCGTTAAAGCATGGGAACGTGCTCCGGAATTGCCAACGTATCCTGTAAGATTAACATTGTAGAATTCACATGGGAACTGACAACCTGTTGATCAGAGGAGAGTGTGAAAATGTGAAGCTGAGGAACACAAATTGCCTGCAGATTTGTAGGTGAGCCATAACAAAGTCCTTTCACCACTATCCATTAATGAAAGGCAGGATTGAAGACTATAGGAATATGGGTAAAAGTATGGAAAAAGATGCTCTTTATTTAATAGCTAAAAAAATAATCAACATAAAGCAGCTAGGGCCAATCTTAATATATAAAGTTGAAATTAACAAGACAGCAACAATGATAAAATCTAAATGGCCACTGTATGTCAAAGTAGGAAGGTTCAAGCTGAAACAATATATAATGTTTAAAGTCTCAGATCCCCCAAATCCCTCACAGTCTTATGCAGATTTAAATAAATCACATGCAAGGTCATGTTTATTTTTATACCGAAGAACAAACCTTTGCATGCAGCTTCACTGCATGTGAAAAAGCCCAACGGAAAAGATAACCAAATGGAGAGATTAGTTCTTAGCCTCCTGGCAGCTTTATAGCCTGATGTGTAAATGATTCATTCTTCTGCAATTAGCATCATCGCTTTACAGGATTCCAAGAGATTTAGCACAGCCTTTGGATTGAGGTCCAAATGGCACAGAGTTCCGAAACGGAGCCAAGACGAATTTATGTAAGATTTTCCCATATGTGATTTTCTGCATTCTTCAAAGCATGCCAGTGATCTATAGCAGTCACATGTGACACTATGCGCACAGTGATAACTCCCAGGCACCCTGTTCATACAAAGGCACCCGGGCGTATTGACTGGCAATGTCAGTGAAATGTTTCGGCAAAGCTGGCATCGTCTGTGCCATTCTGCAAGCGCAGTGGTCTGAGCTCTCCATACGAAAAGCACAGGGATTTCAGGCCAGGCTAGAGGTGACATAAATTGCGCATGTAGAATGTTAGTATTGCACATGCAGTGAATTTTGACAGCAATTGGCAACTCTTCGTATAATTTTACAGGCCCTTGCTGGGTTGAACTGATCTTCTCCTGTTCCTTGATCTGTGTAGGACAACGTTGTATGTATAGCGGAAAACGGTTTTAGGATTCCATGGGCCAATAAAACAGAGAAACGTAGGGATAAATATCTGAAGTATGTACATGTGTGTGTTTGAGCGTGGGCATGCGCATGTACAGAGGAATGTCATCAGTTTATGTAATGTGAGAGTTTCAAAGGGACAATAGATAGATCCCTGCAGTGACAGAGCACTGGGGTGGCACGCGTGCCCTGTGCCCAGGGGTGGGGCCAGCCACCCACAGGGTGGGGTGAGCCTGGGCAGGACACTC